>NC_140997.1:22498957-23098957 GCF_052327205.1 Somniosus microcephalus | reverse complement strand
TTGGATTAAAGATGGAGACAAGTGGTTGGTGGTCAGTCAGCAAGGTGAACTTCTGCCCGTGCAGATAGTGATTGAACTTTTTCACTCCCCACACTAGGCTGAGGGCCTCTCTGTTAATCTGGGTGTAGTTACGCTTGGCTGAGGTTAGTGATCGTGACGCAAAGGCTATTGGCCTCTCTGAGCCGTCCGAGAATTTGCGCGACAGCACCGCTCCAATGCTGTAGGGTGACGCATCACATGCCAACCGAATTGGTAATGCCGGGTTGTAATGGGCCAATACCTCTTTCGATGTGATTAGTGTTTTGCTCTTCTGGAAAGCTCGTCTACATTCGTCACTCCACTTCCATGGCACCCCAGTTTGCAGTAGGGTGTTCAGTGGGTGTAGTATTGTAGGCAAATTTGGCAAGAACTTATGGTAGTAGTTTACCAGCCCGAGGAACGACCTCAGTTGTGACACATTTTCTGGTGCTGGAGCCTTGACTACTGCCTCAATCTTCTCTGGGGACTTATGTAACCCCTCTTTATCGATAACGTGGCCACAATACGAGATCTGTTTTCTAAAAAACTCGCATTTGGGGCGGTTAGCTCGGAGCCCATATTCCTGCAATCTAGTGAGCACCTGCTCCAGGTTGGCAAGGTGATCACTGTCATTTTTGCCCGTGACCAGGATGTCGTCCAAATAACACTGGGTCCCTGGGATCCCTTGCAGGACTTGTTCCATTGCCCTCTGCCAAATAGCCGGAGCTGATGCTACCCCGAATACCAGCCGGTTGTATTGGTAGAGACCTTTATGGGTGTTGATTGTGAGGTATTTTTTTGATGCTTCTTCTACCTCCATTTGCAGATACGCCTGGGCCAGATCAATCTTAGTGAAGCGTTTCCCTCCAGATAGCGAGGCGAAAATATCTTCAATCCGCGGAAGTGGATATTGTACGGTGTGAAGGACCGGGTTCACTGTTACCTTAAAGTCCCCACAGATGCGAACCTTCCTTGGTTCCCCAGGCGTGCTGCTCAATGACTTTTTCATCACAGGGATGATGGGTGTAGCCCACTCGCTCCAGTCTACCTTGGACAGTACACCTGAACGTTCCAGACTCTCCAGCTCTGCTTCGACGGCTGGGCGGATCGCATAAGGTACCGGTCTGGCCTTAAAAAATTTTGGGCTTGCGTTTTATTCCATTTTAATCATCGCTGTCATGCCTTTCAGTGTTCCAAGTCCTTGCTGGAACACTTCTTTCGCGTCAGTTAGGATCTTTGACAGTCGCCCAGGTGTGACGTCGTCATCCTTTTTGTCAGCCACAGTCAGTGCCTGTATGGAATGCCAATCTAGCTGTGTCTTCCGGATCCATTCACGTCCTAGTAGTGGTGGTCCTCCATCTGGCAATACATATAGGTCCATTTTTGGTGTTTCCTTGCCGTTATATATAACGTTCACCCTTATTTTTCCTTTGGGGTAGACTTTTTGCCCCGTGTACGTCTTCAAGACAATCTTTGTATCTCTCAAGGGTATATGTGAGAATAGCCGCTTGTAGTCCCTTCGGTTTATGACTGTTAGGGCTGATCCTGTGTCCAATTCCATTTTCACTTGGACTCCTGCTATCTTGAGCGTGACCCAGATAGTTTGGTGATCCTCCGTTTTGATCACATTATGTAGTTTCAGACAACCCAGCTCCTTGCTTCCAGAGTCTGTATCACTCTTCTGTTCGTCTGAACTACTCTCCGTCACCTTATGTACCTTCTTGTACTTCTCCTGTGGAGATTTCTTGCTGCTGGTTTTCTTTCCCGACCTGCACTCTTGCTATGTGTCCTACTTTTCCACATTGTCTGCACAGTCTGTCCTTGAACCAGCAATCATTATGGTCGTGTGTTGTTCTGCCGCAGCGATAGCACTTCACTGTTCCGTATGACATTTCATTTGTGCCATATTCTTGCGGTCTCCGTTGTATCTCTGCAGTGCCCCGTGCTGCTGCTTCGTGTGATACTGCAATGCTGAAAGCCTTGTCCAGCGTAAGATCCTTTTCTGATAGAAGCCGTTTCTGGGTTCCTTCACTTTGAAGCCCACACACAAACTTGTCCCTTAAAGTATCTGCTAGTCCCGTTCCAAACTGGCAATGTTTCGATAGCTTGCGCAGTTCCGTTAAATACTCAGCATTACTTTCGTCTTTCTGCTGGTTCCTTTTGTGGAACTTAAATCTTTCTGCTATCAGCAGCGGTGTGGGGTTTAAGTGGTCCTGTAGGATTGACACTATTTTTTCAAAATCCTTTTCTACTGGCTTCTCTGGGGTTACGAGGTTTCGTAGTAAGCCATACGTTTTGGCACCCATTGAATTCAACAATACCAGCGCTTTCTTGTCATCTGGCACTTCATTCGCCTTGCACTATACTTCTATGCGTTCGACATATGTCGTCCAATCTTCGACTTCATTGTCGAACGCTGTGATACTGCCACTCTTCGGCATTTTTGGGTGTGGTTAGACTGGCTTAAAATGGCGTCTCCCACGCTTTCCTTTCTTCCCCGCTGCGGCTTAAAATGGCATCTCCCGCGCTTTCCTTTCTTCCCCGCTGCGGCTTAAAATGGCGTCTCCCGCGCTGCTGCCAACGCCGCTCTCGGTGGTCCTCGTGGCAAATGGCGACGCCCTGTGGGTTTTGTGCGCTGCTCCTGCGCTGCTGCCAACGCCGCTCTCTGCAGTCCTCGTGGCAATGGCAGCGCCTTGCGTTTTCCTGCACGCCTCTCTCCCCCATTGACGCTGCTCGGCCCTTGAACACCGGCTGCGCTCTGCTCTCTCTCGCCTCTCTCCCCCGTTGACGCCGCTTGGTCCTGAACACCGGCTGCGCCCTGTGCGCTCTGCCCTCTCTCTCTCCCCCGTCGATGCTGCTCGGCCTTTTTCTGTGCCGCTCGGTCAGGCTCTAGCCCATCGCTGTCCGGGAAGGGTCTGCGCAGTACCTGTTGCCAGCCCGTTTCGCTGGACCACCGTGACTGGAAAGCCAAGCCTGGCTCTCGACAGCCTCCCCTGCGATGCTCAAATCTCCGCTGGATGACTGGGCGGTTGCCCGTGGTCGACGCCCGTGCTTCTGGACTCGACCTTCTTCCACTGTTCTCCAGGAGCGAATCCCTGGGAGGTGATGCAGAGTTGCAGGTAGGTTCGAATCTGCTCGTCGCCAATGTTACGTCCATGTAATAATAAGAAAAGGACTGCAGAGAACGGTACAACAGGTGTTTACTGAATGAGGGTTACTCTAGAACTAAATGTACAGATCACTACTCAGGGTTTATATACAGGTGTGGTCACTGCCGGTACTACAGTATACAGGAGCTGTAAAAAGTAGTTCTCTCCCTTAAAGGTACATACATTTCCTTCTGTGCTGTACTCTTCTATGATTCTATGAATTCGAGAGCTCCGGGCCTAGACTGCTGAAGGCACGGCCACCCATGGTGCAACGATGGAAATCGGGGATGCACAAGAGGCTAGAATTGGAGGAGCGCAGAGATCTCGGAGGGTTGTCGGGCTGGAGTAGGTTCCAGAGATAGGGAGGGGTGAAGCCATGGAAGGATTTGAACAGAAGGATGAGAATTTTTTAATTGAGGTGTTGCTGGACTGGGAGCCAATGTAGGTCAGCGAGCACAGGGACACCCAGGAACCTGGAGATTTTAACACGACCAATTCTGCCTGCGTTGACTTCGGGCTCCTGATTTTCCATAGTCCCATTGTCCTGCTCAGTCCCCACACCCATTTAGTAATCTCCTTCAGCAATCATCCAGCACCTTTCTGAATGATGCAATCAGCATCAATCAGCACATGGGCCAAAGCATTCCACATCCCCATCACCCGATAAGGTTAGGACCTGCTTCTAACCTTCCCCTTTATCTTTCAATTGCTTATCCTCACATCACGACCCCTCGACTAAGATTTACTAAGATTCAGTCAGCCATGGCTCAATTGTTAGCACTCCCGCCCCTGAGTCAGAAGATCGTGGGTTCTGCGTCCCACTCCAGAGACTTGAGCCCATAATCCAGGCAGCACGGTGGCATAGTGGTTAGCACTGTTGCCTCACAGTGCCAGGGACCCGGGTTCGAATCCGGCCTCGGGCGACTCTCTGTGTGGAGTTTGCACATTCTCCCCGTGTTTGCGTGGGTTTTCTCCGGGTGCTCCGGTTTCCTCCCACAGTCCAAAGATGTACGGGTTAGGTTGATTGGCTATGATAAATTGACCCTTAGTGTTAGGGGGATTAAATACGTGGGGTTACAGGGATAGGGTGGGATATGTGTTGGTGTAGGGGTTACGGGGATCGGGTGGGATATGTGTCGGTGCAGGCTCGATGGGCCGAAATGGCCTCTATCTGCACTGTGGGGTTTCTGTGATTACAATAACCCTCTATTCCCTTTTCCCTCATAGCATCTATACTATTCGCTTCAACCACTCCCTGTGGTAGCGAGTTCCACATTCTCACCACTCTTTGGGTAAAGAAGTTTCTTCTGAATTCCCTATTGGATTTCTTGGTGACTATCTTATATTGATGGCCTCTAATTATGCTCTTCCCCACAAGTGGAAACATTCTCTCTGTATCCACTCTATCAAAACCTTTCAGAATTTTAAAGACCTCTATTAGGTCACCCCTCAGCCTTCTATTTTCAAGAGAAAAGAGACCCAGCCTGTTCATCCTTTCCTGATAGGTATACCCTCACAATTCTGGTATCATCCTTGTAAATCTTCTCTGCACCCTCTCCAGTGCCTCTATATCCTTTTTATAATATGGCAACCAGAACTGTACACAGTACTCCAAGTGTGATCTAACCAAGGTTCGATACAGGTTTAGCATAACTTCCCTACTTTTCAATTCCTTCCCTCTAGAAATAACCCCTAGTGCCTGGTTTGCTTTTTTTATGGCCTTGCTAACCTGTGTCACAACTTTTAGTGATTTGTGTATTTGTACTCCGAGATCCCTTTGTTCCTCTAGCCCACCTAGACTCGCACCCTCCAAGTGATAAGTGACCTCCCTATTCTTCCTACCAAAATGTAATACCTCACATTTATTTGTGCTGAACTTCATTTGCCAATTATATGCCCATTCTGCAAGTTTAATAGTGTCCTCCTGTAATTTGTTGCAGTCCTCCTCAATATTAACTATCCCCCCAATTTGGTGTCATCCGCAAATTTAGAAATTGTGTTTTTGATTCCAAAGTCTAAATCGTTAATGTAAATTTTGAACAGCAGTGGTCCCAGCACTGATCACTACCCACCTTCTGCCACTGTGAATAACTACCCTTTACTCCTACTCTCTGCTTTCTGTCTTGAAGCCAGCCAGCAATCCATTCTGCTACTTGTCCCCTGACTCCGCATTCTCTGACCTTGTTCATCAGACTATTATGGGATGCCTTATCGAAGGCCTTTTGAAAATCTAGATAAATTACATCTACTGCATTACCCTTGCCTGCTCTCTCTGTTACCTCTTCAAAAAATTCAATAAGGTTGGTCAAGCAAGACTTTCCCTTTTGAAATCCATGCTGACTATTCATTATTATATTTTTGGTTTCTAGATGTTCTTCTATTTTCTCCTTTAGTAGGGATTCCATTATTTTTCCTACCACCGATGTTAAGCCAACTGGTGTATAATTCCCTGGACATGTTCTATCCCCCTTGGTGCTGGTCATCCTCTGGTAGCTCACCCAAGTGGTCACTATGCAAGTTTGAGTTTTGGCAGACTATTTGACCATGGGAGATGCATCACAGTTAAGCCAGGTCCAGTCTTCATACGATGTTCACACATACTTCCAGCAGAGTGACAGGATTGTGATTCATTATGAAAGAAATTCCTGTTTTACTCTGCCTCCAAATCAGAATTATATTGGGGCTCAATGGGTTAAATTATGAGGCCAGATTGCATAAACTTGGCTTGTATTCCCTTGAATTTAGAATGTTGAGGGATGATCTAATGTAGATGTCCAGGGAATTATACACCAGTCGGCTTAACATTGGTGGTAGGGCTGGAACCGATGTCCTAGGGGGTTTGTTTGCTAGTGCTGTGGGGGAGGGTTTAAACTAAAATGGAAAGGGGTTGGGAACCTGAGCAGGGAGACAGAGGAAAGGGAAACAAGGATAAAAGCAAAAGATAGGAAGGAGAAAAACAAAAGTGGCAGCCAGAGAAATCAACGGTTTAAATCAAACATGGCCACAGTAAATAATAATTCTAATAGGTCTAAGAGCGTTAAAAAAACAAGCCTGAAGGCTTTGTGTCTTAATGCGAGGAGCAATTTGTAATAAGGTGGATGAATTGGCTGCGCAAATAGAGGTAAACGAATATGATTTGGTTGGGATTATGGAAACGTGGCTCAAGGATGGCCAAGATTGGGAATTCAACATCCAGGGGTATTCGATACTCAGGAAAGATAGGCAAAAAGGAAAGGGAGGTGGGGTAGCATTTTAAAGAAGGGATTAACACAATTGTAATGAAGGATATTAGCTCTGATGATGTGGAATCTGTATGGGTAGAATTGAGAAATACTAAGGGGAAAAAAACATTAGTGGGAGTGGTATATAGACCTCCAAACAGTAAGGCGGAGGTTGGGGATGGCATTAAAAGGGAAATTAAAGAAGCGTGCAATAAGGGCACAGCAGTTATCATGGGTGACTTTAATCTACATATAGATTGGGCTAACCAAATTGGTAACAATACTGTGGAGGAGGAATTCTTGGAGTGTTTACGGGATGGTTTCCTGGACCAATATGTCGAGGAACCAACCAGAGATCAGGCCATCTTAGACTGGGTATTATGTAACGAGAAAGGATTAATTAGCAATCTTGTTGTGCGAGGCCCCTTGGGTCGGAGCGATCATAATATGATCGAATTCTTCATTAAGATGGAGAATTAAGTAGTTGACTCAGAAACAAGGGTCCTCAATTTAAATAAAGGAAACTACGATGGTCTGAGGAGCGAGTTGGGTAGGATTGATTGGGGAATGGCACTCAAAGGGTTGACGGTGGATAGGCAATGGCAAACATTCAAAGACCGAATGGATGAACTACAGAAGTTGTTCATCCCAGTTTGGCATAAAAATAAAACAGAAAAGGTGACTCAACCGTGGGTAACAAGGGAAATTAGAGACAGCATAAGATCCAAGGAGAGGACATACAAATTGGCACTATTCTGTAGTAATGGAACATAGGAACATAGAATCAGGAGGAGGCCATTCAGACTCTCAAATATGTTACACCATTCACAAAGATCACAGCTGATCTGTATCTCAACTCTATCTGCCCGCCTTGGTTCCATAACTCTTAATACCTTTGCCTAACAAAATTCTATCAATCTCAGTTTTGACATTTTCAATTGACCCAGCATCCACAGTCTTTTGGGGGAGTGAGTTCCAGATTTCCACTACCCTTTGTGCGATGAAGTGTTTCATGATTTCACTCCTGGACGGCCGAGCTCTCATTTTAAGATTGTGCCCCCTTGCTCTGGATTCCCCCACCAGAGGAAATAGCTTCTACGTATCTACCCTATCGAATACTTTTGCCATTTTAGAAACATAGAAACATAGAAGATAGGAGCAGGAGTAGGCCATTCGGCCCTTCGAGCCTGCTCCGCCATTCAATGAGATCATGGCTGATCATTCAAATTCAGTACCCTGTCCCTGCCTTCTCCCCATATCCCTTGATCCCTTTAGCCTTAAGAAATATATCCAACTTTTTCTTGAATATATTTAATGAACTGGCCTCCACCGCCCTCTGTGGCAGAGAATTCCACAGGTTCACCACTCTGGGTGAAGAAATTCCTCCTCATTTCAGTCCTAAATGTCCTACCCCTTATCCTTAGACTATGGCCCCTGGTTCTGGACTTCCCGACCATCGGGAACATCCTTCCAGCATCTAGTCTGTCCAGGCCTGACAGAATTTTATAGGTTTCGATGAGATCCCCTCTCAATCTTCTAAACTCCAGTGAGTATAAGCCCAATCGACACAATCTCTCCTCATACGTCATTCCTGCCATCCCAGGTATCAGCCTGGTGAATCTTCGCTGCACTCCTTCCATGGCAAGAACATCCTTCCTCAGATAAGGCGACCAAAACTGCACACAATACTCAAGGTGCGGTCTCACCAAGGCCCTGTACAACTGTAGCAAGACATCCTTGCTCCTGTACGCGAATCATCTCGCTATGAAGGCCAACATACCATTTGCCTTCTTAACCGCCTGCTGCACCTGCATGCTTACCTTCAGCAACTGGTGCACAAGGACACCCACATCTCATTGCACTTCCCCTTTTCCCAATCTATTGCCGTTCAGATAATAATCTGTCTTCCTGTTTTTGCCACCGAAGTGGATAACCTCGCATTTATCCACATTATACTGCATTTGCCATGCATCTGCCCAATCGCCCAACCTGTTCAAATCATACTGGAGTTTCTCGGCATCCTCCTCACAGCACACACGCCCACCCAGCTTTGTGTCGTCTGCAAACTTGGAAATATTACATCTAGTTCCCTCGCCTAGATCATTTATATATATTGTGAATAGCTGTGGTCCTAACACCGATCCTGCGGTACCCCACTAGTCACTGCCTGCCACTCGGAAAAAGACCCGTTTATTCCAACTCTTTGCTTCCTGTCTGCCAACCAGTTCTCTATCCAAGACAGTACCTTACCCCCAATCCCATGTGCTTTAACTTTGCACGCTAATCTCTTCTGCGGGACCTTATCGAAAGCCTTCTGAAAGTCCAAATACACTACATCCACTGGTTCTCCCTTATCTATTCTACCAGTTACATCCTCAACAAATTCCAGTAGATTAGTCAAGCACGATTCACCTTTTGTAAATCCATGTTGACTTTGTCCGATCCTGTCACTGTTTTTCAAGTGCTCTGCTATTACATCTTTTATAATGGACTCTAGCATTTTCCCCACTACCGATGTCAGACTTACCGGTCTATAATTCCCCGTTTTCTCTCTACCACCTTTTTTAAATAGTGGGGTTACATTAGCTATCCTCCAATCCATGGGAGCTGTTCCAGAGTCTATAGAATTTTGGAAGATGACCAGCAATGCATCTACTACTTGTAGGGCCACTTCCTTAAGTACCCTAGGATGTAGATTATCAGGCCCTGGGGATTTATCGGCCTTCAATCCCATCAATTTCCCTAACAGCATTTCCCTACAAATACTGATTTCATTCAATTCCTCCCTCTCATTAGACCCTATGTTCCGCGGTATTTCTGGGAGGTTATTTGTGTCCTCCTTTGTGAAGACAGAACCAAAGTATGTATTTAATTGGTCTGCCATTTCTTTGTTCCCCATTATAAATTTCTCTGATTCTGACTGCAAGGGACTTACGCTTGACTTCCCCAATCTTTTTCTATTCACAGAAGCTTTTACAGTCAGTTTTTATATTCCCGGCAAGCTTACTCTCATAATCTATTTTCCCCCTCTTAATTAATCCCTTTGTCTTCCTTTGCTGAACCCTAAACTGCTCCCAATCCTCAGGTTTGCTGCTTTTTCTGGCCAAATTATATGTCCTTGCCTTGGATCTTATGCTATCCCTAATTTCCCTTGTTAGCCATGGTTGAGTCACCATTTTTGTTTTATTTTTATGCCAAACAGGGATGAACAAATTCTGTAGTTCATCCATGCGATCTTTAAATGTTTGCCATTGCCTATCCACCGTCAACCCTTTAAGTAACGTTCCCCAATCCATCCTAGCCAACTCACGCCTCATACCATCATAGTTCCCTTTATTTAAATTCAGGACCCTCGTCTCTGAGTCAACTACTTCACTCTCCATTTTAATGAAGAATTCGATCATATTATGATCGCTCCTCCCCAAGAGGCCTCGCACAACAAGATTGCTAATTAATCCTTTCTCATTACATAATACCCAGTCTAAGATGGCCTGATCTCTAGTTGGTTCCTCGACATATTGGTCCAGAAACCATCCTGTATACACTCTAGGAATTCCTCCTCCACAGTATTGATATTAATTTGGTTAGCCCAATCTATATGTAGATTAAAGTCACCCATGATAACTGCTGCGCCCTTATTGCACACATCTCTAATTTCCCATTTTATGCCATCCCCAATCTCAGCATTACTGTTTGGGGGTCTGTATACAACTCCCACTAATGTTTCTGCCTCTTGGTATTTCTCAGCTCTGCCTATACAGATTCCACATCATCAGAGCTAATATCCTTCCTTACTATTATGTTAATCTCCTCTTTAACCAGCAATGCTACCCCACCTCCTTTTCCTTTTTTCCTGTCCTTCCTGAATATTGAATACCCCTGGATGTTGAATTCCCAGTCTTGGTCACCCTGGAGCCATGTCTCCATAATCCCAATTATATCATATCCATTTACATCTATTTGTGCAGCTAATTCATCCACCTTATTACGAATGCTCCTTGCATTAAGACACAAAGCTTTCATGCTTGATTTTTTAACACTCTCAGTCCTTTTAGAATTATTATTTACTGTGACCCTGTTTGATTTACACCCTTGATTTCTCTGCCTACCACTTTTGCTTTTCTCCTTCCTGTCTTTTGTTTCTATCCTTGCTTCCCTTTCCTCTGTCTCCCTGCACAGGTTCCTAACCCCCTGCCATTTTAGTTTAAACCCTCCCCAACAGCACTAGCAAACACTCCCCCTAAGACATCGGTTCCGGTCCCACCCAAGTGCAAACCGTCCAGTTTGTACTGGTCCCACCTCCCCACCTCCCCCAGAACTAGTTCCAATGTCCCAGGAATTTGAATCCCTTCCCCTTGCACCATTCTTCTAGCCACATATTCATCTGAAATATCCTTCTATTTCTACTCTGACTAGCACGTGGCACTGGTAGCAATCCTGAGATTATTACCTTTGAGGTCCTATTTTTTAATTTACCTCCTAAATCCCTATATTCAGCTTTTAGGACCTCATCCCATTTTTTACCTATATCGTTGGTACCTATATGCACCACGACAACTGGCTGTTCACCCTCCCCCTCCAGAATGCCCTGCAGCCGCCCTGAGACATCCTTGACCCTTGCACCAGGGAGGCAACATACCATCCTGGAGTCTTGTTTGTGGCCGCAGAAACGCCTATCTATTCCCCTTACAATAGAATCCCCTATCACTATAGCTCTCCCGCTCTTTTTCCTCCCGTCCTGTGCAGCAGGACCACCCATGGTGCCGGGAAGTTGGCTGCTGCTGCCTTCCCCCGATAAGCCATCTCCCTCAACAATATCCAAAGTGGTATATCTGTTTGAAAGGGGGATGGCCACCGGGGACCCCTGCACTACCTGCCTGCACCTACTACTCTGCCTGGTGGTCACCCATTCCCTTCCTGCCTGTGCAGCCTTTACCTGCGGTGTGACCAACTCCCTAAATGTGCTATCCACGATGTCCTCAGCATCGCGAATGCTCCAGTATTTATCCATTCGCAGCTCCAGCGCCACAATGCAGTCTGTCAGTAGCTGCAGCTGGATACACTTCCCGCACACATGGTCATCAGGGACACAGGAAGTGTCCCTGATTTCCCACATAGTGCAGGAGGAGCATGCCACGTTGCCGAGCTGTGCTGCCATGACTTACCCTTTAATAATTCAAATTAAATTAAATCAATACCACTAATTACACCACCATTAAATGATATACTCAAGGGCCCTTGTTTACTAGCACTCCCCGCTACACAACAGAGACCCTAGAAAGTATAAACCACAAAAATTAAGTTTGGAAAAAGCGAGAAAGAGAGAAATACTCAGCAACCAATCACTTACCTGCTTTCTGGTGACATCACACTTTGATTACTTTTTCCTTCTCGCTGCTGCCGCCAGTGAGTCTGGGCCGCTCCTCTCCCCGCTCCTTAAATCCTCGGTCTCCGCGCTTAGTCTCCACCCAGGGCCGCTCTCGCTGCTGCCGCCAGTGAGTTACATTTGGTTCCCTCATCCAAATCATTGATATATATTGTGAATAGCTGGGGCTCAAGCTCTAATCCCTGTGGTACCCCACTAGTCACCGCCTGCCACCCCAAAAAAGACCCATTTATTCCTATTCTCTGTTTCCTGTCTGTTAACCAATTTTCAATCCATGCCAATATATTACCCCCAATCCCATATGCTTTAATTTTGCACACTATCCTCTTATGCGGGATTTTATCAAAGGCCTTCTGAAAATCCAAACACACCACATCCACTGGTTCTCCCTTATCTATACTACCAGTTACATCCTCAAAAAACTCCAGTAGGTTTGCCAAACACAATTTCCCTTTCATAAATCCATGTTGACTTTGTCTAATCCCGTTGATATTTTCTAAGTGTCCTGTTATCACATCCTTTATAATAGACTCTAGCATTTTCCCTACTACTGATGTTAGGCTAACCGGTCTGTAGTTCCCTCCTTTTTTAAATAGTGGGGTTACATATGCCACCCTCCAATCTGCAGGAACTGTTCCATAATCTATAGAATTTTGGAAGATGACAACCAATGCATCCACTATTTCCATGGCTACTTCTTTTAGTACTCTGGGATGCAGATTATCAGGCCCTGGGGATTTATCGGCTTTCAGTCCTATTAATTTCTCCAGCACTATTTTTTTACTAATACTAATTTCCTTTAATTCCTCCTTCTCACTAGGCCCTTTGTTCCCTAGCATTTCTGGGAAGTTATTTGTGTCCTCTTCCGTGAACACAGAACAAAGTATTTGTTTAATTGCTCTGCCATTGCCTTGTTCCCCATTATAAATTCTCCCGTTTCTGACTGTAAGGGACCTGCATTTGTCTTCACTAATCTTTTTCTTTTTACATACTTGTAGAAGCTTTTACAATCCGCTTTTATGTTCCTTGCAAGTTTACTCTCATACTCTATTTTTCCCCTCTTAATCAATCTTCTGGTCCTTTTTTGCTGAACTCTAAACTGCTCCCAATCCTCAGGCTTGCTACTTTTTCTGGCAACTTATATGACTCCTCTTTGGATCTTATACTATCCTTAATTTTTTTGTTAGCCATGATTGGGCCGCTTTTCCTTTTGTGTTTTTGCGCCAGAAAGGAATGTATAACTGTTGCAATTCATGCATTCATTCCTTAAATGCTAGCCATTGCCTATTCACCATCATGCCTTTTAATGGAGCTCCCCAATCTATCATAGCTAAATCACTTCTCATACCTTCGTAGTTTCCTTTGTTTAAATTTAGAACCCTAGTTTCGTATTGGACTTCTTCACTTTCCATCTTAATGAAGAATTCTATCATGTTATGGTCACTTTTCCCTAAAGGACCCCGCACAACAAGATTATTAATTAACCCCTTCTCATTGCACAATACCCAATCTAGGATAGCCTGTTCCCGAGTTGGCTCCTCAACGTACTGGTCTAAAAAAACATCTCGTACACGCTCCAGGAATTCATCCTCCACAGTATTATTGCTAATTTGGTTTGGCCAGTCTATATGTAGATTAAAGTCACCCATGATTACTGTAGTGCCCTTGTTACATGCATCTCTAATTTCCTGTTTGATGCCATCCCCTACATTACCACTACTGTTTGGAGGCCTATAGACAACTCCCACCAATGTTTTCTGCCCCTTGGTGCTTCTTAGCTCCACCCAGACTGATTCTACACCGTGATTTTCTGAGCCAATATCCTTTCTCATTATTGCTCTGATTTCATCCTTTACTAACAACGCCACCCCACCTCCTTTTCCTTTTTGCCTGTCCTTCCTAAATATTGAATATCCTTAGATATTCAGCTCCCAGCCTTGGTCACCCTGAAGCCATGTCTCCGTAATCGCAATTATATTGTATCCGTTTACATCTATTTGCGCTGTTAATTTGTCTACCTTATTACAAATGCTTCATGCATTCAGATACAGTGCCTTTAGATTTGTCTTTTTAACATTTTTAGACATCTTAACATTTTTTTGTACTATGGCCCTATTTGTCTTATTACCATTTTTTCTTACCCGGACCCTATTTGTTAGTGCACTCCTTTGTTTGTACGCTCTGTCCCTTCCTGACACAATCTGGTTATCCTTACCCCAGTCACTTTCCTGCACTGCTTCCTTGTCTTTTCTCTTGGCGTTGGAAAGTGGTGCGCCTCAAGGATGGAAGTGTCGGGCGACCAATGGTGGGAGTGTGGAGGCGGGGCATTTGAAGTCTGGAGGTCATGTAATGAAACCTCCAGGGATATGTCCAACCAGAGTTGGCAGTCACTGGTTAGTGATCAGGGGAGCGAATCCTAATTAATTTTCCTCTCCCTAGCTCAGTGATGCTAAGGTCAATTCCAGCATCCAATCACCGCCCTAGCTGAGATCGAGAATTGAACCTATGACCTCCTGGCCGGTATGGTTCAGTAACACGCTAGATTTTAACTTGGGCCGCCTGGCCTAAATGGGTTGGTCGCAGCCCAGAAAATGTCCGCCGCCAACCTCGAAGGTGCCGATCGCTAGGCAGTCACAGAGTGCCCACCTGTTTCAGGCGGTAGGCCCTGTAATTTTGCAAATTGGGGTCCTATGACATACATCGTATTCAGATTGCAATTTTGACGGACATCCGGGTGAAGAATGTGCCGTACAGTCTCCACCCAGTTCTACTGGGCAGTATAACAGAAGAGGCAGCAAAATGGTAAGTTCAAAATTATTTTTCTGGGGCCAGAAGGAGAAGGACCAGGAGTGCTGCTCCGGGCTCCACAAGAATAATGTGAATTGCTGCTTCTTGCTTCTCCAGGACACGCACCCACCCCTGCCCCCGATTTGTGATCGCTCCCCCCCCTCCGCGCCCCCCCCCCCCCCCACTCAGGACCTCCCTTCTTGACGGCCTGTTTGGTGCTCGCAGCTCACCAGCAGCATGGTAATGAGACTCAGCTCTCAAAATGGACCGGCCCTCCAGCTGGCAGAATCGGGCAGCTGACTGGTAGATTGCCCTTTGCACGCAAGGCCCTGCCACTGCCGTGGTGCCTCAGAAAGTTCCACCTGTTGCCCATTTGATGCCTTCACTGCTTGATTTCTGAGGCTGGAAGGTGATGTCTCAGTGGTCAGCTTTGGCTACCCAGAGTTCCTTGCTGTTCCACCAAATGCAAATGGAGAATTTACTGAGAAACAGGCAAAGAAGTGCAGCTTTTGCAGATGCCTTTATACTGTATGCGCTTAAAAAACATTGCTAGAAGCAGACTTTAGGTGAAATGCCCTGGAGGGGAGATTTCCTCTAGCCATTTTACAATAGGCTTCGTGTGTTTAAAAGCAGCATTAGGAACACACCTTTGATAGAATCCCCAGGATATGTGTTACATTGTTATAGTATCACATCGTTAAATGGAACTACTTTGGTATGGAACTACTTTGGTATGGTGTAGTTATATTGCTATGTGGCACACTGTGCACGGGCAGTGCACAGTGCAGCGTCGGACATCTTGTATCACTCCGCACCATGCGGCAGCACAGAAACAAGGCAAAGAACACAGCTAGTAAAAGCAGTAACTAAAATGAGCTAAAAGTGTCTGTTGTGGCGTACCGACCACAGAAAGGACACAATCCGCTTTTCGGTCCGTAGACTATAAATCAGGCGTCATGCCTTTAAGAAGGATCACACCTTTAAGAAACTCGATCTGCAACATAGTTAAGCCCAGAGCGGGGGAGGAGCAGTCGAAGCTGTGGACTGATCAAAGGCAGTCGGACTTGGTGTAGGCTCTGACGCCATTTTGTGTTCAACATGCAGTCTCAACAATTAAACCTTTTCTGTTGAACCTCTCCGAGTTCAGTATTTTTTGCTAGGAGTACGTAGACTCCTACATTGGTGACCTGACGCTCAGGACGACTCCTAAGCGTAACCATGGCTGACACAAACGCAGTTTCTGTGAAGCTGCCGGAGTTCTGGGAGAACCTAGCCACTGCCTGGTTCCTTCAAGCCGAATCGCAATTCCGACTCCACGGCATCACCGCCGACGCAACGATGTACGACTACCTCCTCGCCTCCCTGGGCAGCTCCACAATCACGAAAGTCTGGACAACACTACAAAACCCTTCGGAGGAAGGCAAGTACGCACATCTCAAGGCCGCGCTCCTTAAAAAATTCACAGCCTCCCAATTTTTGCGTAACTGCCACCTCCTCGACCTCCCGGGCCTCGGTGACTCCACGCCGTCAGACTTGCTCTCACACATGCTTGCTCTGACCGACGAGAAACCGCCCGGCTCCCTCTTCCGCACGCTCTTTATCCGCCAACTACCTCCCAGCATCCGCCCGGCGATCGTGGCGTCCAGCCTCACGGACCTCGAGGCCCTGGCCGACAAAGCCGATAAGCTCCTGTCCGTCGGCTCCAACCACGCCGTCACCCCCGACCTGGCCTCCGCAGCGTCGGCGCGCGCTCCACCCTCTATCGCGCGGCCACACAGCTCGGCCACGAGGCCCCCCAGGCCCCCACATCCCCCAAGCCCTCCGACCCAGGACTACTGCTACTTCCATACCCGGTTCGGCACACGGGCACGCCGCTGCAGCCATCCCTGCACGTTTCCAACCGCCCCCACACCGGCCTACACGATGGCCATGGGGCAAGCAGGCGCGCTGCTGTACGTTACGGACAGCGCCTCCGGATGCCGTTTCCTATGCGACACGGGCGCGCAGCGCAGTATCATCCCCGCGTCCGCCCTCGAGATCCAACGAGGCCGCCGCGGCCCTGCGCTGGCTGCCGCCAACGGCACCGACATCCGGACGTACGGCACCCGCACCGTCACCATCGACCTCGCAGGCCGCCGCTACCACTGGGAGTTTATCACCGCCAAGGTGCTCTCCCCGCTCCTCGGTGCGGATTTCCTGTGCGCCCACGGCCTGTTGGTCGACATGCCTCGGCGCCGCCTCGTGGACATGAACACCATGTCACCTATCCCGGGCGCCATGGCACCCCCCCAACCCGCCGAAATGGCGTGGCAGTGCCGCGCCCGCTCAACGGACGACTACTCAGCACTCCTGGCTGAGTTCCCAGCCCTCACCAACCCGACTTTCTCCGCGAAAGTTGCTAAACACGGGGTAGAACACTTCATCCCCACCACAGGCCCACCGGTGTATGCCCACGCCCGCAGGCTGGACCCAGCCAAGCTGGATATCGCGCGGGCCGAGTTCGCCACAATGGAACAGCTCGGCATCATCCGCCGCTCCAACAGCCCCTGGGCCTCCCCACTCCACATCGTCACCAAACCCGACGGGGGGTGGCGCCCCTGCGGGGACTACCGGCGCCTAAACGACGCCACCACGCCAGATCGGTACCCCATACCGCACATTCAAGACTTCTCGGCTAGACTGGCCGGCCGTTCAGTCTTCTCCAAAGTCGACCTGGTGCGCGGTTACCATCAGGTGCCAGTCCACCCCACGGACGTTCCCAAGACGGCCATAATCACCCCTTTTGGGCTATTCGAGTTCCTCCGAATGCCCTTCGGCCTCAAAAACGCGGCCCAGGCCTTCCAGCGGCTCATGAACTCGGTCCTCCGGGACCTGAAGTTCCTCTTTGTCTACCTGGATGACATCCTGGTAGCTAGTTCCTCCAAGCAGGAACACATCGAACACCTCCGCACCCTGTTCCAGCGGCTCAGTGAGCACGGGCTCATCATCAGCCCAGCCAAGTGCAAATTCGGCCTCAGCAGGATCGAATTCCTCAGCCACCACATCACGCAGGACGGAGCCATTCCCCTGCCCGCCAAGGTGCAAGCCGTCCAGCAGTTCCCCCGGCCTACCACCATCAAAGGCCTCCAGGAGTTCTTGGGGATGATCAACTTTTACAACCGCTTCATTCCCGGAGCGGCCTCCCTCATGCGGCCCCTATACGAAGCCCTCCGGGGTAAGAAAGACAGAATGGCGATCAAGTGGTCGGCGGACATGTTGACCGCTTTCGACTCGACCAAAAAGGCACTCGCCGACGCCACCATGCTCGCTCACCCACAGCCCAATGCCAGGGTGGCCCTCACCACAGACGCCTCCGACCACGCGGTCGGCGCCGTGTACGAACAGTGGGTCGACGGGGCCTGGCAACCGCTGGCCTTTTTCAGCCGCCAACTGCGCCCCCCGGAGGCCAAATACAGCGCCTTTGACCGCGAGCTCCTCGCACTGTACCTGGCAGTCCGCCATTTTCGATTTCTTCTGGAGGGCCGCCCCTTCACCGCGTTTGTCGACCACAAACCCCTGACATTCGCGATGGCGAAATCTGCGGACCCGTGGTCAGCCAGGCAACAACGCCAGCTCGCCGCGGTGTCTGAATTCACCACGGACATCCGGCACATCTCCGGTCGAGACAACGTGGTGGCCGACTGCCTATCCCGCCCCGCCATCCACGGCGCCCACCTGGCAGTGGACTATGCTCAACTGGCAGCGGAGCAACGCACCGACCCCGATCTGCTCTCTGCGCCCACAACCCTCCCAGGGCTGCGACTGACCGACGTCGCCTGCGGCCCGTCCGCCGTCACAGTCAAATGCGACACCTCCTTGGCGCAACCCCGCCCCGTAGTCCCGGCGTCCTGGCGAAAACGGGTGTTCGACATCGTCCACGGCCTCTCACACCCCGGCACCCGCGCGTCCATTAGACTGGTGGCCAACCGATTTGTCTGGCGCGGCCTGCGCAAAGATGTGCGCGTCTGGTCCAGATCCTGCATAGCTTGCCAGCGTGCCAAAATCCACCAGCACGTCAAAGCCCCACTCGAGGAGTTCACCGTGCCAGAAAGAAGGTTTGACCACATCCACATCGACCTCGTCGGCCCCCTGCCGCCATCACAAGGTCACACGCACCTGCTGACAATCGTGGACCGTACCACCCGCTGGCCCGAGACCATTCCACTGACGCCCACCACCACCGCCGACATCGCGAGGGCGTTCATCGGTACCTGGGTCACTCGGTTCGGCGTCCCCTCCGACATGACGTCGGATAGAGGCACGCAGTTCACCTCTGATCTGTGGGCCGCCATCGCCCGAAACCTCGGGGTGGCCGTTCACCGCACCACGGCTTACCACCCCCAAGCCAACGGACCATGCGAGCGATTCCACAGGTCCATAAAGGCGTCCCTCCGCGCCAGCCTCGAGGACGAGGCTTGGATCGACCGCCTCCCGTGGGTGCTACTTGGCCTACGCTCCGTGGTCAAGGAAGACCTGCAAGCCTCGGCGGCGGAACTCGTGTACGGCCAGCCGCTGCGCGTACCCGGAGAGTTCCTGCCCACCGCCACGGCCCCCTGGTCGGCTGACCAGCAACGCCGCGCTTTCCCCAACCGAGCACAACAGTTCGCTCCGGTACCCACCGGCCGGACGGCGAACCAGCAACCCACGTACCACCTAGCCTGCACATGGCCAAATTTGTTTTCGTGCGCCATGACACCCACCGAGGACCTCTACGGCCCCCATACGACGGACCCTACAAGGTACTCCAGACGGGGAACAAGTTCTTCCTCCTCGAAGTGGGCGGCAGAACTGACAAGGTGTCGGTCGATCAGCTCAAGCTGGCGCACCTAGAGCCTGACGAACCCGTTCAAGTGGGCCAACCCCCACCGCGGGGCAGACCGCCTAAGAGCCCGACGCATCCGACTGCCCCGCTCCCGACACCAACCGCCAAGAGCCGTTCCGGCCGTGCCATCAAGCCGCCACGCCGGTTCGTACACTCCCTACTAGCGGATTCTGGGGGGAGCTGTGTGGCGTACCGACCACAGAAAGGACACAATCCGCTTTTCGGTCCGTAGACTATAAATCAGGCGTCATGCCTTTAAGAAGGATCACACCTTTAAGAAACTCGATCTGCAACATAGTTAAGCCCAGAGCGGGGGAGGAGCAGTCGAAGCTGTGGACTGATCAAAGGCAGTCGGACTTGGTGTAGGCTCTGACGCCATTTTGTGTTCAACATGCAGTCTCAACAATTAAACCTTTTCTGTTGAACCTCTCCGAGTTCAGTATTTTTTGCTAGGAGTACGTAGACTCCTACACTGTATTATTTATAAGTATAAGAACACAAGGAGACACAACATGGTGGCAGCGGTATAAGTGAGTACAAAATTGTGCTATACGAACTACGAATAAGACGAAAAGTGATTTTATGAGCTGATTGTGAGTGCCGATGTCTGCAGTGATTTGAGAGTGAATCGTACGGGAAACTAAAATTCCATACATACCTATATGGCAGGCGATTTACAATAGAGAGTGACCATCGTCCACTAGAATAGATCTATAAGAAGAATCTGTGCAAAGCGCCTGCAAGACTGCAAAGACTACGTCTAAGGATCCAAAGCAATGACTTCACGCTTAAATATAAGCCAGGAAAGGAAATGGTGCTAGCAGATGCGTTGTCTCGATTGTCACTATATGAGAAACACGAGGTGGAGGGCCTAACAGTAAAAATCCACCACCTAGTGAATGTTACCCCTACAAAGCTCAGTCAAATCAGAGATGAGACTAGCAAAGGTGAGGAGTTGCAACTACTCACACAACAAGTAATACAGGGGTGGCCGGAGAGAATCCAGCAGGTACAGGCGACAATTCGTCAATACTGGACGATTAAAGACGATATTGCAGTAGAAGACGGTATTCTCCTTGCTGGATCGAGGATCATTGTGCCAAAGACGATGCAGACACAACTTCTCCATCTCATACATGAAGGGCACATGGGAATGGAGAAATGCAAGCTGAGAGCCAGATCAGCTGTATACTGGATAGGCATGTACAAAAATATCGAACAGATGGTCTCTGCATGTGGTATATGCCAGAAATACAGAAATGCACAACAGAAAGAGATGATACCTAGTGAAATACCGTCAAGACCATGGCACACTGTTGGGGCAGATCTCTTCATGTGCAATCAAGAATGGTATCTCATAGTGGCAGATTACTATTCCAAGTTTCCTTTTGTGAAAAGGATGAAAGACTTGAGAGCCACAACTACCACCAGGATTGCAAAGAGCTTGTTTGCTGAACAAGGAATCCCGGAAAAGGTCATCTGTGACAATGGAACCCAGTTCACATTGAGTGAATTCAGAGCTCTGGCAGAAAAGTATGGGTTCAAAATAGTAACCTCATCCCCACATTTCCCAAGGGGACACGGGTTCATCGAAAGACAGATCCAGACTGTCAAGAGAACTCTCATCAAAAGTAGTGAGATGGGGGAAGACCAAGACCTTGCCCTCCTATCACTCAGATCAACACCACTGAAAGCAGACATGAAATCACCTGCGGAATTGCTGAATGGGAGGAAGTTTAAGACTACACTACCAGCAAAAATACATCCTCCCCAGGACCAGGAGGACTTCAGACAAAAGCTGGCAGAAGCACAAATCGTAGGAAGCAAACATTACGATAAACATGCAAAGACGCTACCAGAATTGCTGAATGGACAATCAGTGCATGTACAAGACCCGATGTTGAAAACCTGGAATCCAGCCAAGGTCATTGGAAAAGCTGATACTCCAAGATCCTACTTCGTAGAGACTGAACCTGGTAACCAATACAGACGGAACAGACTCCACATCAGACCTTCACCTGGACTGGATAAGCAGCAGACAACATCAGCAACATTGACAACACCAGCTACCGCAAGCAGTACAACACCAGAAACAAGCGCTACAAATCAAACAATCACGAGCATGCACACTCCAACTCCAAAGGCGACAGCAACAACAACAACGAGAGTGGAACACACCAAAACATCGCAGAGAGGAATGGTCACCACCAAATCCACAAGATGGAGGGACAACATCCAACCACCTGAGCGATATCGCGAATAAAAAAAAACGCACGATTCTTTGTAGTTGATAATAATAGTTTAGATATAATATTTGTTAATTTAAATTGTTAAATTTCATGTTTTAGTTTTTTGAGAAAGAGGGATGTTACATTGTTGTAGTATCACATCGTTAAATGGAACTACTTTGGTATGGAACTACTTTGGTATGGTGTAGTTATATTGCTATGTGGCATACTGTGCACGGGCAGTGCACAGTGCAGCATCGGACATCTTGTATCACTCCGCACCATGCGGCAGCACAGAAACAAGGCAAAGAATACAGCTAGTAAAAGCAATAACTAAAATGAGCTAAAAGTGTGTTATTTATAGTATAAGAAAACAAGGAGACACAACAATATGTTTGGAAACGCAGCTGTAAAAACTGTAAACGTCTCTGATTTGAGACATTTGAAACTATTGGTTTTAGAAGGAGTGGTGGAGTGCTAGGAGGCCCCGAATCAGTGTTGAAATGTCACAGTTCGGCACTTAAGTCTTTGAAATCACGTGTAAACAGTGCCTCATAGCAGGAGATCATCTCCATGAGAAAACCATTTGTTAGTAAACACACAACACAATGACATAAATCTCATTAAAACACTTCATAACCAACCCAATGGATCAGGGGCAAATTCTCCATCTGTGAACCATACATAGCCAGGAAGGCTCCACCTTTGAAGCCTGATCTGTGCTGAGTTAGTTGATCTCAGCGGATAGTACCTCTGGGTTAGAGAGGGACGAATTGGCCAACGTTATCACCCAAAGTTCCATGGGGATACTGTCAGTCTCCTGCAGAAGTTACAGTGGAAGGCTGGAAGAACCCCCACAGAATTTCAGGCCCCCCATCATTATACAGTAAACCCCTACTCCACTGGCAGTACATGGGTGTGGAAGTCTGGTGAGCACAGGGTCAGACTTCACAGATGGACAGCCTGATGGCATTCACTGTAGAATCATTGAATCTCACAGCACAGAAGGAGGCCATTCGGCCCGCCATGCCTGTGCCGGCTCTTTGAAAGAGCTGTCCAATTTAGTTCCACGCCCCAGCTTTTTCCCCAAAACCCTGCAAATTAGTCTTTTTCAAATACATGTCCAATTGCCTTTTGAAAGTTCCTATGGAATTTGATTACACCACCATTTCAGGTTGTGCGTTCCAGATCATAACAACGCTCTGTGTGACGAAATTTCTCCTAATTGTCTGCTCTCTCAGGTAGACATATTTCGGGCAGGGGAGTTCTCCCCGGCGTCCTGGCCAATATTTATCCCTTAATCAACATCACTAAAACAGATTATCTGGTCATTATCACATTGCTGTTTGTGGGAGCTTGCTGTGCACAAATTGGCTGTCGCGTTTCCTACATTACAACAGTGACTACACTTCAGAAAGTACTTAATTGGCTGTAAAGCGTTTCATGATGTCTGGTGGTCGTGAAAGGCGCTATATAAATGCAAGTTTTTCGTCTTTCTTTCTCATTTCCCCTCTAGTTCTTTTGCCAATTATTTTAAATCTATGACCTCTGGTTACCGACCCACTTGCCAGATTAAACAGTTTCTCCCTACTTGCTCTATCTAAACCCCTCAGAATTTTGAATACCTATATTAGGTCTCCCCTTAAGCTTCTCTACTCTATGTAGAACATTCCCAGCTTCTCCAATCTCCCCACATAACTGAAATCCCTCATCCCTGGTATGATCCTGGTAAACCTCCTCTGTACCCTCTCCAAGGCCTTGACATCCTTCCTAAAGTGTGGGCCCAGAATTGTGCACAATCCTCCAACTGAGGCCTAACCAGAGATGTGCAATGGTTTAGCATGACTACCTTGTTTTTGTATTCAATATCCCTATTTACAAAGCCAAGTATCCCATATGCTTTCTTAACTACCTTATCAACTTGCCCTGCCATCTTCAAAGATTAGAGAATATGCACCCCCAGGTCCCTCTGATCTTGCATCCCCTCAAAATAATACCATTTAGATTATACTGCCTCTCCATGTTGTTTCTCCCAAAGTGCATCACTTCTCATTTATCCACATTAAATTACATCTGCCATCAGTCTGTCTATGTCCTCCTGAAGTCTGCTACTATCATGCTCACTATTTACTACATTGCCAAGTTTTGTATCATCCACAAACTTCAACATTGTCCTCCCTATACTCAAGTTCGGGTCATTTATATATAACCAGAAAAGCAATGGGGGAACTCCACTGCATACTTCTCTCCAGTCAGAAAAACATCTGTTCACCACTACTCACTGCCTCCTATTCCTTAACTAATTATGTACCCAAGTTATCACCTTCCCTCTAGTACCATGTGCTTCTATTTTCAGAATATAATTTTCACCTTTGATTTTTCTTTGTCCCTTTCCATAACTAGTTTAAACCTATTTATATTACAATCACTATTATCCAGTTGTTCTCCCACTGAAACACACTTCACTTGCCCTACTGCAATCCCCGGAATTAGATCCAGCACTGCTTCATTCCTTGTTGGGCTAGAAACATACTGATTAAGAAAGTTCTCCTATACACATTTTAGGAATTCTTCACACACCTTGCCCTTTACTCTTTTTTTCCTAGTCTATATTAGGATGATTGAAGCCACCCCCGCCCCCCACTATTACTGCTCTATTATTTTCACATTTCTCTGAAATTTGCCTACAGATTTTCTGTTCTAACTCATTCTCGCTATTTGGAGGTCTATAGTAAACACCCAGCAATGTAACAGCTTTTCTGTTCCTTAACTCTAAGCAAATAGATTCAGCCTTTGAACCCTGTACTATATCGTCTTTCTGCAGAACTGTAATATTATCCTTGATCAATACTGCCACCCCCCACCCCGTCTTTTTCCCTTCCCTATCCCTCTTGAATCCATTGTAGCCAGGAATGTTTAATTCCCATTCCTGCCCATGTTTAAGACAGGGTGACCATACGTCCCTGTTTTCTGGGGACAGTCCCCGGATGAGGGACTGTGTCCCCGGGCAAACAATGTCCCCGGAAGAGACCCGGTTCAGGAAACTCCTCCCCGAATAGGTGCGGGTTCAAATCAAGACCCACGTGACCCCGAGCTGCCTTGCGGTCAGTCAATAAAGTGGGTGGGGCTGTGCAGCAGGGTGGGTTCCGATTGGTGGAAGGGATGTCAATCTCCTGTTTTCAACCAATAGAAGGGGTGGACTCACCGAAGGACTTTAATTTATGCAGAGATGATGCTCTGTGGCCTCATGCTCTGCCCCCAACCCCCGCCCCCGCCATCCCCCACCCCTGCAACCCCCAACCGAATACCCGGTTGAAGAGAAATTGCCCCTGGAGCCAAAATTTCCGAGTGACGGGGGCTGCTGGCAACTGGACTAATGAGCGGCGGCTGGAGCCGGGCTGTGTGCATGTCCCGTGAGCCAGATCAGAGCGCGCTCCATGGCCTCGGATGGTGTGGATGAGTGTCAGGCTTTAAGGAGGAGGAGGAGCCGGTGATTGCCAGCAGATGCCGTGAACAGCAGCCACATTATTCAGGTGGAAAGTTCTGGTGCTGCTTTTTGCAGATTCAGTTTGCATCAAATTAACAAAATTTTTTGCCTTGCTATGCTGCACAACCTACCGTCGTGGCTACTTTGCTGTGTTCCCACCCTGCGTCCCTGGATTCGGTTTAGAAAATATGGTCACCCTCGTTTAAGACAGGTCTCTGCTGTAGTGTCAGCTGTAGCTCAGTTGGTAGCACTCTTGCTTTTGAGTCAGAAGGTTGTGGTTTCAAGTCCTACTCCAGTGCAGTGCTGAGGGAGTGCTGCACTGTCGGAGGTGCCATCTTTCAGATGAGACATTAAACCATCTGCCCTCTCAGGTGGACATAAAAGATCCCATGGCACTATTTTGAAGAAGAGCATGGGAGTTCTCCCCGGTGTCCTGGCTAATATTTATCCCTCAACCAACATCACTAAAAACAGGTTATCTGGTCATTATCACAATGCTGTTTGTGGGAGCTTGCTGTGCGCAAATTGGCTGCCGCGTTTCCATTATAACAACAGTGACTACACTTCAAAAGTATTTCATTGGCTATAAAGCACTTTGGGATGTCCTGAGATCGTGAAAGGCGCTATATAAATGCAAGTCTTTCTTTTTCTTTTATAACCACTATATCATAACCTCATGTGGCAACTTATTTGCTATATACTGGTGCCCCTACCCCTGCCAAATTAGGTTAAACCCTCCTCCACAGCACTAATTAACCTCCTCATGAGGACATTGGACCCAGCCCTGTTCAGGTGCAACCTGCCCAGTTTGTACAGGTCCCTCCTGCCCCAAACTGGTCCCTATGCGCCAGGAACCTTAAGTCCTCCTTCTTGCACCACTTCTCCAGCCACGTGTTCACTTGCACTATCCTCCTGTTTCTGTACTCACTAGCACATGGCACTGGGAGATTACCACTTTTGAGCTCCTGTTTTTTAATCTTTCTCCGAGCTCCTGAAACTCTGCCTGTAGGACCTCAACCCTTTTCCTACCTATGTCATGGACCATGACTTCTGGCTGTTCCCTTTCCCCTTGCAGAATGTCCTGCACCCATTCCGTGATATCCTTAACCCTGGCACCAGGGAGGCAACACGCCATTTGGGAAACGCCTGTTTATCCCCCTTAACAACTGCATTTTTATACTTCCTTGTGCTGTGCAGCTGAATTGTTATGTTCATAAATAAATAGACGTTTTCATTATGAACAGCTAGCTTGAGCTAGTCATTTATTCAGCCATGTGGACTAGTGTTACAGGCATCCATCTTGACTACTGCCTTGTGGGTAGCCCCTTACTAAACATACAGCTCCACCTAGTGTACCATTCTAGAATGACATGTTACTGATCATTACACTGAATGTCCCACAGTTCTGACTGCACTCCCCTGAGGTGTCATCATCCTCACTGGTATTCAACACTGAATACCGGTGTGTGAGTGCCACAATCCCGGAGGATTCCTGCACTGCCTGCTTGTTCCTCCTAGTCTGCCTGGTGGTCACCCACTCCCTCTCCCCCTGAACTCTCTGTACCTGCAGGGTGATCACCGCCTGAAACGTGCTCTCCACAAAACTCTCAGCTTCCCGTATGCACTATAGTAACGCCATCCTCCCCTCAAGCTTGATCAATATATCAATAATAGCCACTTGGGTGAACTACTAGCTCATAAAATCCTACCTCAGTGAGGAAGTCAATACTTTCAACAGAGGAGGACAGGGCAGAGCAAATTAAGAAAAAGAAGTTCCATCAAAAAAACTTGGCTCAATGCATTGCTTACTCACGGTGTTGTGCATCAGCTCTGGCTCAGTCGGTAGCTCCCTCGCCTCTGAGTCAGAAGGTCGTGGGTTCAGGTCCCACTCTAGAGACTTAAGCACAAAAATCTAGGCTGACATTCCAGTGTAGTACTGAGGGAGATGTTAAACTGAGGCCCGTCTGCTCTCTCAGGTGGACGTAAAAGATCCCATGGCACAATTTCAAAGAAGAGCAGGGGAGTTATCCCCGGTGTCCTGGCCAATATTTTGCCCTCAATCAACATGACTAAAAAAACAGATGATCTGGTCATTATCACATTGCTGTTTGTGGGAGCTTGCTGTGTGCAAATTGGCTGCCGCGTTTCCTACATTACAACAGTGACTACACTTCAAAAAAAGCACTTCATTGGCTGTAAAGTGCTTTGGGATGTCGGATGGACGTGAAAGATGCTACAGAAATGCAAGTCTTTCTTTTCTTTAAAATGGTGCACTAGGGTTGCCAACCCTCCAGGAATGTCCTGGAGTCTCCAGGAATCTTCTGGACACTGCTGCGAGCAACAGCGGGAGAAACATCATTGGGGCGTTAAAATAAAGGTTTTTTTTTCATTTTCCTTGAATACTTCTGTTTATTAGTTATGAAAATATTGAAGAGAGGGAAAAAAAGACTGTTTGACTGGGCAAGACTGTTGGAGGCAGGAGGTCATATGATGACACCTCCAGGAATACATGTAACCAGAGTTGGCAACCCTCTTTACCCGTGCATTCAAATATAAAAGTTTTACTTTGAGTGATGGTGTTAGCACCATTTTAGGCAAAAGCTCTCTGACCTAACTCCTTAAAGCCTAAGAGAAAACCCCAAAAATTTATTTTGCAGTAGGCCAAAAAATGTTAAATATGCAGAAAGTGGAACCACAACAGCAACCACATAACTATGTAGAAATATTACACAGAGTAATGTATGAGTTTCTGTAACGTGATGAGTGGTATCGTCATGTACCTCAAAACCCAAACTTTACTTGTAGCTAAAATTCAGCATCCCCCTCAGGAAAGCTGGGAAATGACAAGGGTAAGTAATACCAGTGAATAGTTTCCCGTTTGCTCAGAGGCTATTCGATTAAGAGAGGATAATGTGGGGATGGGTGAGCTCCAGACGAAACCTTTTTATTTCATAAAAAGGCACTGGTAAGAGATCGATGGGGTGATAATCACACTGATATTAAATGTATGAATTCTTAATGCATTCGTACAAAGTGCCTTTGTGTACAATTTTAACAGAAGGTTAATACTTTTTGGATTGGTGCCTCTGTTAAAATAGCCGATGAAGGAATTTCATATGAATACATTAAGTGTGTGTACACTAACATTAGATAGTGCGATTACACCCCATAATATTTTGCTAGTGAGTGGAATTAAAAATCAAACACCTCCTGAAACGAGAGACCTTTCTCTCTCTCTGTCTGTCTCTGTCTGTCTCACACATACACAGATGCAGACTGGCAAGTACTGTAAGTAAAGTTTATGAATTTGAATCCATTGAGGTCCACTGGGCCCCCCACCCTCCTAGAGTCAGAAACCTGACTGCCACTATTGTGAGGGGTAATCACAGGTTCCTACATAGCACTGGCCTCGTTACCATGGAAAACTGCCACTGCCCTTCCCCCAAAACACCAAATTGCCAGTTGACCACCCCCGCCCAACGAATTCTCACTAACAGCTTTAAATCATTTGGTTGCATCAGACCTTTTTCTTACTGTTTATGTCTAAAACATTCACTCTTGAAGCTCTAACTTTATAAGTGGTACGTCTTGATAATATTTATCATGGTTACTCATCCGATGTATATCTTCTGCCACCGGGGGATGGTGGTAATTTAGTACTGCCTTCATTTCGCTGCATTAACTGAAGCTAGGCAGCTGTACGTTAAAACCCTGGGAGATGGTACTTAGTTTACGTCATTCTGATTCAAACTGAATGTGATCCCTATAGGGGCTGCAGTATAAATGGATCGAGTGGTAACAATTAAATTGGTTTATGTTAAGGTATAGGAGCGTGTTAATGAAATTTGACTGTATAAGAACTATAATTCACCCATTGACATTTTTAGTTTGCTAACAATGGCAGTTTGTTTTGTTGTCATCAGAAATAAGTATCTCTCTCTCCTTCACTAATGTGAGTGAAGGTGTGCCTTTCATGTGCTGGCTGCTATTGTAATATCACTGGAGACTTGTTTGTGTCCTAATCTTTGTTTTAATTTCGCACCAATTTTCTTCAACAATAACTTGTATTAATATAGCGCCTTTAACGTAGTAAAATGTCCCAAGTCACTTCACAGGAGCGTTATCAAACAAAATTTGACACCGAGTCAAATAAGGGCATTTTAGGACAGGCGATCAAAAGCTTGGTCAAAGAGGTAGATTTTAAGAAGCATCTTAAAGGAGGAGCAAGCAATAGTGAGGCGGTGAGGTTTAGGGAGGTATTTCAAGAGCTTCGAGCCAAGGCAGCTGATGGTACGGCCGCCAATGGTGGAGCAATGCACAAGAGGCCAGAATTGGAGGAGCACAGAGGTCTCGGAGGGTAGGGCTGGATAAGGTTATAGATTGTCTCTGATTCCAGGAGTACTGATTGCCATGTGGTACCTCAGCCAACATAGGAATTGCTAGATGAAAAAAGACCAAGGTCCATCTAGTTCGCCTTCTACCATCCTGGTCGGCACATGATACTGAGTGTATCGATGAATATGTATATTCATTACTTACTTTCATAAGAAAGCCTTTCCTTATCAGAGCACTTCTGAAATTTCTTGGGCCAGGCCCTGGATTGTCCTCATACTCCCGCTCACCAGTATCTCCTTCCACATCGTCCTTCCTTTCCTGCGATGGTTCCTCCTCCTTCTGTAGCTGGCCTCCTCTCTCCAGTTATGCAGGACGCACTATCCATGATTACTCACGATGCAGCATATTGACCAGTCCAGACAGCAGAATTATGCTTTCATCGTCAGCAGGTGATTGAATCAGATGGGACATCACAACCTAACCTATGCTCACTTGAAATCGGCAGGAGGTACTGCTTGCTGGGATTATCGGATAGCAATCAGGAGTGGGAACCCTCCCTAACCCAGGGATACTGAGGCCAATGCTAGTGCTGTTGGTACTCTAGTTGAAATAAGGTATGCTTAGTATAGACCACGGATTGAACCTGGAACCTTCCTGGTCTTTATAGTTCAGCTATTTATTGTGTAAACCATCACGGAAGCAGATAGTAAGGGCTGAATTTTGCCGGCACTCAGAGGGCAGGTTCGGAGGGGGGTCTGCTGTCAAAATGGCAGTGATTGACAGCGGGGAAGAAGTCCGCTCTGAACCCGCCTCCTTATTAATTTCCCAAGCGGTTTGCAGACCTGGCACTAAGCGGCGGGTCAGGCAATTGAGGTATTTAAGCAGCATTTTACCAGGTCCTAACAATTTTTCCAGGTTTTTTTATGAGGTTCCCGGCGCTCGGGGATCACATCAGGTAAGTGTGTCGGGTTCTGAATGACTGCATTGCTGTGAATAGTTGACAGCTGCAAAAGTAGTATAAAAGCTACCATTTCACAGCTGTTCAATTTCCAATCTTAGAGGCTGGAGCCTTCAGGATTTGGAATACACTTTTCAGCTTTATGGAAGTTTGAAGTGTTTGCAGCAAACTCTCTATCCAGTGTCACCTCCTTGGAGCAAGCTCTCTCACCATTGACAGATCACTTCTGTCATCTCAACTTCAGCTGCCATCTATTCCATCAGCATCGGTGCCCTTGAAAAAAATTTCACCTTGGTCCTCAGAATCCCACCACAATCAGCCCCAACACCAACATCACCAGGCACACCAGCATCACTAGGAGCACCAACAACAGCACCAACCTTCTCCACAGTCACCTGATGCTGCACAGGACACAGGGTATCAGCACCCGACAACATTACTGCCCGGGAGGCCAGGGATGGCCTCACCATGGCCAGATTTACTTCACTTGACCTGTACACCTGGCTGCCACATGATGCGCCAGGTTGGCACCACCCCACACCAACACCATAAAGCATCCCTGCAATGCCCAAGCCATTCCTTTCACACTCATCACCATTGCGGGGGGGGGGGGGGTACCATTACGTCTCACCATTCACTGCAACTCACTAAGCCCTTCCAAAGGTGCACACAGATCTGTCCAAGAAGGCAAAGTCTTGAAAATAAAGATTTCAATGTTTGACAACACATTAACAGAAACTTTACATGAACATTGTTGATAACACCCTTGTGTGTTGTTAGTTTGGACAAGGATGAGGGTGAGTGTGAGGGGTGGCTAGTGAGATGGGAAAGTAATAATGTAGATAGAGAGGGATGGGTGGAGTTACAAGGTAAGTTGGTGTGAGTAAGGATGTGCAGGAGTAGGGTAGGGAAGGCAGCGTGATGGGGATGTGATGAGTGGCACAGCAGTATGAGGCTGAGTGTGGCTTTGCGGTAACGTTTTGTGATCTATTGAGATCATTGAAAGGTTTGCGCCACTGCAGCCTGGTCCTCCTGACGACATCCCTGCTTGTGCCCTCCTGTGCAACGTGCAACCAGGCTGTGTTGCGCACTGTGACTCCCTCCAAGCTTGCTGCCCTATCTAATCCCACTGTGGTTATTTGCCATTCTAGTCAGCCTTGTAACAATGACTTTACCCAGTCACCTTGGGAATAATTCAATACTAAATGATCATTTTCCTGAAATTGCTACAAAAAGAGCTTGCGTAGCATATGAAATTTAGTGCAGCCTGTACAATTTGAGAAGCACTTATTGGCCACTAATACCACTTTAATATTATCAAAGTACTGTTGCCTGTGTGAATGACTTCCTGTTATATTGTGGTTAGGTTAGAAGCCAATTAATGTGGAATTGATCAATACAGTAAGATGACTAGTTACAGATACTTAATGGAGGGCATTATTTGCTTAGGATTGTATTACATTAGTCTATATTATATAACACGTAGCATATTTCCCAGTAAACTGCTGCTTCCAAAGGCCTGAAAATACCATATTAGGAACATAAAAATGTAGAGAGCAGAAAAGATCACTGCAATCTGACTGGCCAGTCCCAAAACTTGCAAAATTCCATCTCTCGTACCCCCTCACCCATTTAAATATAGGAAATGGAGACCTGTGCATTCTGGTGATGCACTATCATCTTCAGGTCATAAGTCACCTGTGCCACTCCACCGCTACGCACTCAGTGTACCCGAAAAACATAATTGAATAAGGACTTCAAAAAATAAACTATATAAAAATAACTATGACAAGTATCTGGCATTGGGGTTTGTACATTGCATTTTGTTTTTTGCATTGTTCACGGTGAGTCGGTGGTTTTATAAGAACCAGGGTGTTGTGTCAAGTAGTGTTATCATGGCCACTGGCTTGTCAGCATTGGGAACAGCCCTGGTATATGGGAGCACTGGGAAGGGGGGGTCCTAGGACTAGCAGCATTTTGAGGGGAGGGAGTCTCAGGTTCTTAGGGAGGTTCCTGGGATCTAGGATCACCGGGGGATGGATCCCAGCGAGGACATCAGGAGGGGGGTAAGCGAGGACATCTGGCATTGGGGGGGTGGGGGAGGAAGGAGCCAAATTTGTTTTTTGGTTAAGTGACAGGAAACAGAGAGTAGTGGTGAACGGTTGTTTTTCAGACTGGAGGAAGTTACACAGTGGTGTTCCCCAGGGGTCGGTACTAGGACCACTGCTTTTCTTGATATATATTAATGATTTGGACTTGGGAGTACAGGGCACAATTTCAAAATTTGCAGATGACACTATACTTGGAAGTATAGTGAACAGTGAGGAGGATAGTGATAGACTTCAAGAAGACAGACAGGCTGGTGGAATGGGTGGACACATGGCAGATAAAATTTAATGCAGAAAAGTGCGAAGTGATACATTTTGGTTGGAAGGATGAGGAGAGGCAATATAAACTAAAGGGTACAATTCTAAAGGGGGTGCATGAACAGAGAGACCTGGGGGTATATGTGCTCAGATCATTGAAGGTGGCAGGGCAGGTTGAGAAAGCGGTTAAAAAAGCATACGGGATACTGGGCTTCATAAATAGAGGCATAGGCCGGGATTTTGTCAATGAAGGCATGTTGGGGGCGGGACTGCTGGTTTTCGGGTTTCAGTCCCGCCCCCAGCGACATCTGACCAGCCCACGCTATTTTCCCTTGATTGGCCTCGTTAAGCCCACCCTGCGGGTTTAGCCGGCCAATTAAGGGAAAGCCGGTGACAGATGGCGTCAGCATATGACGCTTCACCTGCCGAAAAATTTTTGACTGATGAATTGTCAGCTTATGACAGCTTTGAGACACTCTCTGTTCTAAGGTGAGCCCTTGCACAGAAGGCTCACCAAGACCTCTCTCCTCAGCAGAAAACAGATGGTTGCTGCATCTGAGAATGCAGCAGCCATTCTGTCATCTCTGCTGTTGAGATGAGGGACCTCCAGATCCCCAAGGGTTGAAGCCTGCAGGAAGAAGCAAAGGTAGGGAAACATTTTCCAACACTTTACACTCACCTCTCATACTTACCTGTCCACACTTGCACCCATCACTCACCTCTACAGCAGACATTTCGACCCCTCTCACCCCCACAGACCCACTGCTTGCCTCGCTGACCTTGGCGGGGTTTCCCGACATCGGGAACCCGCATCAGCAGGCGTAAAATGGGGAAAAGCCTTTTAACTGCCTGTTAAACAAGGCTTAATCCCCTTCCCGTCTCGAGGAGACAGGTCCCTGCGCAAATCGGGGACCCAACCGGGAAGATGGTTCGGAGGTAGGTTGGGAGCGGGGTTGGGACCCGCTCCCAATTTTTCCCATTTTCCCACCAGTCCCGCCTCCAAACCCGCCTCCTCAGGGCTGGTAAAATCCAGTACAAAAGCAAGGAAATTATGATGAACCTTTATAAAACACTGGTTTGGCCTCAACTGGAGTACTGTGTCCAATTCTGGGCACTGCACTTTAGGAAGGATGTGAGGGCCTTGGAGAGAGAAAAGATTTATGAAAATGATTCCAGGGATGAGGGACTTCAGTTACGTGGACAGACTGGAGAAGCTGGGGTTGTTCTTCTTAGAGCAGAGAAGGTTGAGAGGAGATTTGATAGAGGTGTTCAAAATCATGAGGGGTCTGGACAGAGTAGATAGAGAGAAACTGTTCCCATTGGTGGAAGGGTCGCGAACCAGAGAACACAGATTCAAGGTGATTGGCAAAAGAACCAAAGGCGACATGAGGAAAAACTTTTTTATGCAGTGAGTGGTTAGGATCTGGAATGCAAGACCTGAAAGGGTGGAGGCAGATTCAATCATGGCTTTCAAAAGGAAGTTGGATAAGTACCTGATGGGAAAAAAAATTGCAGGGCTATGGGGAAAGGGCGGGCGAGGTGCTCTTGCAGAGAGCCGGCACGGGCTCAACGGCCTCCTTCTATGCTGTAACCATTCTATGATTCTATGAATGGGGCCATGATCGGGGCTGGGGGAGGCTGAAGGCTTCTTTGTGAGGCCTGCGGGGAGCACACCTGCTCCTCCTGGACCACAAAGAGTGCTGAAAGGAGCTGATCTTCAGCTTTTACCTTGGCCAGTTGGCACTTCCCACCTTGGATCTGCTGCTGGGAATCCCACAACGCGGGCCTCCCCCACACTTACTGTTCAATTGAAGTCACGCCGCCGATGATGTCATAGGGCTGTGGCTTTTGAATAATAATTCGGCCCCCACCTACCTTTTGCCCGAGCCTCGTCGATGGCCTGATTTGTGTTTGTTAACTTTTAAACGAGCGGGAATGGGGTTGGGTTGCTCGAAGCTGATATTTTAAGCCCTCTCCCGGTCATCGGTGGTGGGGGGGTGGGAGGCCTATGTATCTAATTCTATGTCCTTGAAGAACTCTAGTAAATTCTTCAGGCAAGACCATCCTCCCTCAAATAAATGCGTACGTACTCCCTCCTACCCTAGCATACCTATCTAAGCACTTCATTGTCCCTTCTTTCAACATGCCTTCTATTACACTACCCAGAACAGATGTTAGCCCCACTGGCCTGTAGTTTCCTGGGATGCCTCTATGTCCCTTTTTCAAGATTGGTCTGTTAGCTTCGTTCCAATACTCAGGCACTACTCACGAGGACGAGAGAAAAATTGGATAGGAAAAGAAGAAACAGACCAGACAATACACAAGACTAACAGTTGAAAACAATTGCAAAATTCACAATAATTGGAAATATTCTCCGAATCATTTCAGCAGAGAAACAACCAGTTATTATCCTAGAACTACTGACCTGCCATAGTCAAACAAACCTAATTTTACAGCTGCAATGCAAATAGAGCTTGGAGCCTCCCACTCACACCATCACATGCATCTGATAGAGGTTCCAGTCTGTGCCTGACCAATTTATAGCCACACACAATGCTTACCATTCAAGATGAAAGGATAATTCTGACTAAATTTGCATTTTGTTAGAAAGCCCACCACAAGACACTATTTTCTGTCTTGGTTTCCTGTCTAATCAATACCGGTTTTCACAACAGTCGTGTCTAAATTAATTAGTCCTAAAGTTTGGAGTAGGATCTATAATAATTCAATATTCTAGATGGAAAACCGGGCAACATGCAACACGATAGAAAATGCTCATCACGTGGTCATGTGCCAATAAACCCGGGTCACTTCAAGGTCAGCTACTCAGAAGCTGCAGAACCCAATCCAGTTTTACTTTGGCTGTGCTAGAGAGAAAGAACGAATACGGGTCAACTGAAGCATTCGCTCCGTTTTGATTCCCACGTCCAAATGCAAACATTAAGTCAGCTTGGCTCTTATCTTTCTTTGTTAGGTAAGGGATGTGGAGCTAAGGTAGGTAAACAGAGTTGAGATACAGATCAGCCATGCTCTAATGGAATGGTGGCTCGAGAATGGAATGGAATTGCAGCTGTTAAAGTAGATTTGTTTGACTATGGCAGGTCAGTCGTTCTAGGACAGCTGGTTGTTTCTCTACTGAAAAGGTTCGAGGGGCTGAATGGCCTCCTCCTGTTCCTATCTACATCAAAAAGTTGTGGTTTTGAGTCCCATGCCAAAACCCGAGTATATAATCTAGGCTAACATTCCACCGCATTGAACCAAGGCCCCATCTACCTGTTCAGGCAGAGGTTAGAAATCCCACGGCTTTATTCAGAGAGCCAGGGAGTTTCCTGCTGTCCTAGCTAACATTCCTTCCTCTACCAATACCATTCAAAAACAGATTCACTGCTCATTCAGTTCATTGCTTTTCCTGGGATTTTTGGCTTATGTGTTTATCTGCATAAAAACAATCACTGCCCTCCAAAAAGAAATGAATTGTGTGAACTGCTTTGAGAAGTTTGATGTGATAAGTTGCTATATAAATGCAAGTAGTGCTCTGATGATGATAATTATAACAGCTCCAGTCATATTTTTAGCACATTTACATGGCATGTACTTTGGAATGTCGTGCTTAAATGCATTGTGAGCTCTCTTTTAGTTAATCGATAATCAAACGGGACACTCAAAGCATAAGTGCTCCCTTTTTTGGGGGGCACAAACATAAGTTCCAAATTATGACAAAACTATAACTTAAATAGAAACTTACCAAATTATAATTTTGTTCCCTTCGTGCACAATGCACTCCAGTCCCTCCGTGCCCACCGGCAGACAACGCATGCTCCCTCTCCAGGGACACCCGGGCGCAGACATAATGCATTGTGAACTAGCCCAACATAATGGGCAGGATTTTCATTGGGCCGTTGAGTCGGGATTGGAGGCGTGTGGGGGGTTAAAATCACGAAATCGGGGGGCACGACTCCATCCCGCCGCCAACCCGCCTCCATGCCAGTTTCAAAGGAGGCGGGTACCCGCCCCGCACTGGGACCCGCCTCCCCGAGGTGGGAAGGGGATTAGTGCCAATTAACTGCCTGTTAACAGGTAGAAAACAGGCAGTTTTTAGCCTAATCCCTATTTTTATCCCTGAAGTGTGGGATTCCCGACAGCGCCAAACCACGCCAAGTTAGCGAGGCGGACCGTCGGGCTGAAGGGTTTGAAGGGGTCAAGATGTCCGGTGTTCAGGTGAATGATGGGTGCATGAGTGCAAAGGTAAGTGTGCTTGGTCTGTGTAAAGTGTTTAAAGTGTTTACTTACCTTTACAGCCTTCCTTCCTTCAGGTCTCGGGAGTCCCTCATCTCACCGGCACAGAAACCAGAATGGCCACAATCTGTCAAAAATTGCAGCATTCAGCTTTCTGTTCCGGAGAGATCTCTAAATCATCCTGAGAGGAAGGAATTAATTTGGAATACAGATTGTCAGTGTTTGACAGCTTCAAACAGCTGTCGAATGCTGATATTTCATCTGTCAAAAGGTCTTGACAGATGAAATATCAATCTGTGACGTCACCTGTTGACGGGTGGCCCTTAATTGGCCTGCTGAGCCCGCTGGGCGGGCTCAACAAGGTCAATCAAGTCAAAATCATGTGGGTTGGCTACAACTCGATGGAGGCGGGACTACAACCCTGAAAGTTGTAGTCCCGCCTCCAACCCGCCTCCTCAATGAAAATCCAGCCCAATAGTTCAGCTTTGACTTTGTCAACACTCAGATATGATCAAATTGCAAATAAAAGCTCCCCTGCTGGCCTACTGGGTAAAGGCATAGTAGGTGTAGTAAGAAAGGAGGAAATAGCATTCATATAGTGCCTTTCATGACTGCAGAATGTCCCAAAGCAGTTCTCAGTCAGTGAAGTACTTTTGAAGTACTGTTGTAACGTGAGCAAATGCGGGAGCCAATTTGCGCACAGCAAGCTCCCACAAAAAGCAGTAAGCACTAACATATATCGAAGGTCCTAGGTTCAATTCCTGATCTGTGCTGGTTTAGCTAATGTCATTTGGGGTAAAATGAAAAATCATCCCGATCAGCATCCAGTGATCCCGCTAAAATGTTGTACTCTTTTGGTGACAACAAAAACAATAAACTGTAACTTAAAAAATATTAAAGGAAACTTACAAACTTAAATTAAAATGTTATTCCCGGTGGTGATGATGCACTCCAGTCCCTGCGGTGCCCACCGGTCGCGGAAGGCCTCGTGCGTGCCGGCGGACACCGCGTGCTCCATCTCCAGGGCCACCCGGGTGCGAGCGTGGCCGTGGAAGAGAGGCAGGACGCGAAAAGGTTGTATGAACATCTGATTAGAACAAGATCAGTTTCAGCTGTGATGTGCTCCACAGTCAATGAACCTGCTGTTGCCCACGGTCCAGGTTCACAGACAAACAATGGCCATTTGGGTGAAGTACTGGAAGCCTTGGGAGTACTTGTGGAACTGTTCCCCAGCACCTCAGTCTTTTCAGGAGAAAGGGGGAAAGCCTTCCAATCAAACGTTAGTTCTGGTGCCTGGTCGAGGTGCCCAGTAGCTGCAATTCAAAGTTCTGTCCTGGAACACCTTGCAGATTCTAGCATTGACTGACAAATAAATATCAGCACAAAGTAGAGCATTAACCTTCAGATAACTGTAGGGCTTCAGTTTGACTTAATTGTTTGGGGGGTTGGGGGAGAAACAACTGATAAGGGAGACCTTTCTTCTACTACAGTACTTGGGTTTCAACACTAAATATTTGCTTTGGCGGGGGTGCAGCGCAGATTCACCAGATTGCTACCAGAGCTAAAAGGGTTAAATTATGAGGCCAGGCTGCATAGACTACGCTTGTATTCCCTTGAGCAGAAGATTAAGGGGGTGATCTAATTGGGGTGCTTAAGATGATTAATGGAGTTGATAGGGTAGATAGAGAGAAACCATTTCCTCTGGTGAGGGAGTCCTGAACGAATGGCTATAACCTTAGAATTAGAGCTAGTCTCTTCAGGGGTGATGTCACACAAAGGGTAGTGGAAGTCTGGAACTCTCTCCCCCCAAAAAACTGTTGTGGCTGGGGGTCAATTGAAAATTTCAGAACTGAGATTGATAGATTTTTGTTAGGCGAGGGTATTAAGGGTTACGGAACCAAGCCGGGCAAATGGAGTTGAGATACAGATCAGCCATGATCTCATTGAATGGCAGAACAGGCTTGAGGGGCTGAATGGCCCACTCCTGTTCCTACGTTCCTAAATATCTCCAGATGTTGACCAACCCACTCTTACTGAGGAAATGTAGTAAGGTTTCTAAGGGGTTAAATTAGGAGCTAATTACAAAAGTAAAGTTTTAAAGGATGTATTTAGAAGCCCCACCTCATGGCTCAATTGGTAACAGCATCGAGCAGCTGAGCCAAGGTCCAAGATTCAAGATTCAAATCTTAAGCCACGATTATGCAGTCGGGGGCGGGTCCCGACCCAGCTGCTGTCTCCATCCCAGCCTCTGAAATGAATTTCCCTTGATTGGGCTTGTTAAGCCCCGCCCAGCGTGTTTCCCGGCCAATTAGAGGAAGCGGATCAGGTGACGTCATTTGCTGACACGCCATCAGCCGGTTTCCTTAAAGGGACCATGGCCAACTTTATTTTGACAGTTGTGCTGTCAGTGTTCTACAGCATTGAGGTGCGGCAAACACCGACAAGCACTGCACAGAGGTGCACAGCTACACCCAGGCTCTCCCATGACTCCCTCCATATGCTTATGGAGGGAGTCACAGCATACAGTGAGGTTCTCTTCCCTTCCCATAGGCGGAAGAGACCTCCCCAGGAGATCAACACAGTCTGGTTGCATATTGCATGGGAGGGCACACGCAGGGATGTGGTCAGGAGCAGTGCCGCAAATGTTTCAATGATCTCAGTAGATCACGAGACATTAGTACAAAGCCACACTCAACCTCATCCTGCTGTGCCACCCATCGCATCCCCATCACGCTGCCTTCCCTACCCTACTCCTGCACATCCTTACTCACACCAACTTACCTTGCACCTCCACCCATCCCTCTCTACCTACATTATCACATCCCCATCTCACAAGCCACCCCTCACTCACCCTCATCTTAGTGCAATCATACCAACTAACAACACACATGGGTAGGCACTTGGGTGTTTTATGCAATGTTCATGTAGAGTTTCTGTTAATGTGGTGTCAAACATTGAAACCTTTATTTTGAACACTTTGCGTTCTTGGACAGATTTGTGTGCACCTTTGGAAGTGGCTTAGTGAGCTGCAGTGAATGGTGAAACATAATGGTGATCAGTGTGAAAGGAATAGCTTGGGCATTGTAGGGATGCTTTATGGTGTTGGTGTGGGGTGGTGCCAACCTGGCGCATCATGTGGCAGCCAGGGTGTACAGCATCAAGTGAAGTAAATCTGGCCATGGTGAGGCCAGCCCTGGCCTCCCGGGCAGCAATGTGGTCGGGTGCTGATGCCCTGTGTCCTGTGCAGCATCAGGTGATTGCAGAGAAGGTTGGTGGTGCAGTTGTTGGTGCTGCGGGTGTTGGGGCTGATCGTGGTGGGATTCTGAGGACCAAGGTGAGACAGTATAAAGGGCACCCGTGCTGACGGAACAGATGGCAGGTGAAGTAGAGATGACAGAAGCGATCTGTCAATGGTGAGAGAGATAATGAGGTCAGACTGGATGGAGACTTGTGCAAAGACTTGCAGCATGGCGAATCTGTTGTGGAAATGCAGTAAGGAAGAGCTTGTGGCAAAGGGAAGATATCTCTGTAAGGTGGGAGCTTCTATTGTACATTTGAAGCTGTCAACTCAGCAGCTGATTCAATGGCCACTGAACTCCCAACTCAGCTTGACAGACATGATCCCTGAGCAGCAGGACCCCATGGGTGAGCTGTCAAATGTAGAAGGTGAGCTGAAATTCCTTCTTAAGTGGGTCTAAACAAGCCACTAATTACCTGGATCGGGTCCCCCGCTGTGAACCCACTGCTGTGTGTCGGGTCTGCTCAGTGCTGACAAACCCGACATCGGGGAAAGGTGCGTGGCGGCAGGTTCACAGCAAGCTCCCAACCCGCTGGGGAAAAAAAACACTTTCCCACCCGACCCACCAGCGATCGCGCCCGCTGCGCACCCCCCCCCCCCGCCGGAAAATCCATCCCTTAGTCTGTGTTGAGTTAGCTTACCTGAACTGGACTGGCAGTGGGGATGCAACAGTTGGCCTCAGTGCTTTAGGATCCCTATCCAATTACCCCTGTTGGAAAGTGTATGTGCACAGTGGGTGGTGACAGGATTGGGCTCAGATGTCATGCCCCCACGATCAAAATGCTTAATTGCACACACAATGAATTGGTGAGGTACCAGAGGGCGCCTGGTACCCATGGAACCAGGGGTCTGGTTCAATTGAATTAATTCAATTGAACCAGACGCCAGTAGAAGTAGTGTCTTCAGGAGAGAAGGGAGAAAAATGGCAGCAAATGATAAGAGTAACAGATCTGCTGTGCCGTTCTTTGGCAAACACCATGGGCTGGATTTTCATTGGGCCGTGGAGTCGGGATTCGAGGCGTGTGGGGGTTTAAAATCCCGAAGTCGGGGGGGCACGACCCCATCCCGCCCCCAACCCGCCTCCATGCCAGTTTCAAAGGAGGCGGGTACCCGTCCCGCACTGGGACCCGCCTCCCCGAGGCGGGAAGGGGATTAGTACCAATTAACTGCCTGTTAACAGGTAGTTAACAGACAGTTTTTAGCCTAATCCCTATTTTCATTGTTGAAATGTGGAATTCCCGATGGCTCCAAACCACGCCAAGTTAGCGAGGCGGGCCGTCAGGATGAAGGGCTTGGAGGGGTCGAGATGTCCGGTGTTCAGGTGAGTGATGGGTGCATGAGTGCAGAAGTAAGTGTGTTTGGTCTGTGTAAAGTGTTTAAAGAAGTTCTACTAACCTTTACTTACCTTTACAGCCTTCCTTCCTTCAGGTCTCGGGAGTCCCTCATCTCACCGGCACAGAAAGCAGAATGGCCGCCAGCTGTCAAAATCTGCAGCATTCAGCTTTCTGTTCCGGGGAGATCTCTAAATCATCCTGAGAGGAAGGAATTAACCTGGAGTACAGATTGTCAGTGTTTGACAGCTTCAAACAGCTGTGAAACGCTGATATTTCATCTGTGAGAAGGTCTTGACAGATGAAATATCAATCTGTGACGTCACCTGTTGCCAGGTGGCCCTTAATTGGCCTGCTGAACACGCTGGGCAGGCTCAACAAGGTCAATCTAGTCTAAATTGCGTGGGTTGGCTAGAACTCGATGGAGGTGGGACTACAACCCCAAAAGTTATAGTCCCGCCTCCTACCCGACTCCTCAATGAAAATCCAGCCCCATGAGTGCATATCGCAAAATTGCACACAAGCCTAATATTCTCCATCCATGAAAGTTAATGGAGCAATGCTGCAGTATCCTTACCACATTGTTAATGCTGGAGTCAATTCAGAGTGAATCCACCATCAATCAAAGCACCTATTTAAATTATAAACAGAAAATGCTGGAAATACTCAGCAGGTCGGGCAGCATCTGTGGAGAGCGAAACAGTTAACGTTTCAGGTCGATGACACAACTTGCATTTAAATAGCGCCTTTCACATGGCAAAACATCCCAAGGCGCTTCACAGGAGTGTTATGAAACAAAATTTGACAGACTCTGATGAAAGGTGATGGACCTGAAACGTTACCGCTCGTTCTCCCTCCACAGTTGCTGCTTGACCTGCTGAGTATTTCCAGCATTTTTGTGTTTTATTTCAGATTTCAAGCATGCACGGTACTTTGCTCTGGTTACAGTACTGTACCTTTTTAATTCATTTTGCCCCCTGACTTGACTTACTTTCTTCCATCGACACCTTAGCATGCAGGAAGTCTCTTCTGGGATACTGATAGTATAATGGATGTTTTATTTTTAAATTAATGAGTGAATATTAACTGAGGAATTCTTTGCGATCATTAATTCAATTGAACTGTTAATTGAATTTAGTGTGAATTAAAATTTCACTGGGACTGCGACTTCAAGGACAGCTGAGTTTTTTCTTAATGATGATTATGCCAAAGGACACATGTATGGGAAATGTTCCGTGAGTAATCTGAATTCTGTAACAATTAAAATGTCTGTCGTGGCAGCAATTCCTACTATAATAGAGGAACAGTAACAGTCAATAGATTTTGGGGCTGAATCTAAAGCCAGTCAGTGTAGACCAACACTGAGGTGAATATCTGGATGCTTCAGCTGTCCTGCCATTTTTAGGTAAAACTTGATTGTGGAATCACCCAATGTATCACGTGGTGTGGCACTCAGCCATTACAAAGAAAGAAAGACTTATAAGAACATAAGAAGTAGGAGCAGGAGTAGGCCATACGGCCCCTCGGGCCTGCTCCGCCATTCAATAGGATCATGGCTGATCCGAATCTAGACTCATGTCCACTTCCCTGCCCTCTCCCTGTAACCCCTAATTCCCTTATCTGCTAGGAAACTGTCTATCTCCATTTTAAATTTATTTAATGTTGCAGCTTCCACAGCTCTCTGGGGTAGCAAATTCCATAGATTTACTACCCTCTGAGTGAAGAAGTTTCTCCTCATCTCAGTTTTGAAAGGGCAGCCCCTTATTCTAAGATTATGCCCCCTAGTTCTAGTCTCACCCATCAGTGGAAACATCCTCACCGCATCCACCCGATCAAGCCCCCTCACAATCTTATATGTTTCGATAAGATCGCCTCTCATTCTTCTGAACTCCAATGAGTAGAGTCCCAACCTACTCAACCTTTCCTCATACGTCAACCCCCTCATCTCCGGAATCAACCGAGTGAACCTTCTCTGAACCGCCTCGAGAGCAAGTATATCTTTTCTTAAATATGCATTTTTACAGCGACTTTCACGACCTCAGGGCGTCCCAAAGTGCTTTACAGCCGATTAAGTACTTTTGAAGTGTAGTCACTGTTGTAATAAAAGAAACACGGTGTGATGAAATATGCCATTCATCAGGCACTGTATTCCCTGTGTTTAGTTTAGTTTCAGTTTCATTTCCTTACCTGTATTGTATTGTGTGTAGGGCTCCGCCCATACCTGGCCCCTACTTAAGCAAGCCCCAGCGTGTCTCACAGCAGTACAGCAGATCTCTGGATGAGAGACACTTCTCCAATATGTATTACTTTCTGAGTTAATAAAAGCCTTGCTTTGTTCCGTTAACGTCGAGTCTCGGATTCATTGAGGCACATCAATTTTATTAACTCAATTTTCAACGCAATGGACCAACTCTTGAAACCCGAACGTTTGGATTTGGACCCGCATGCTTCGGACGCATCGGCACGATTCGGACACTGGTTTAAGTGTATGGAATTCTTCCTGGACAATTCCACAGCCATCACAGGCGCTATGGACGCTGTGAGTATGAAACTCGGAATCCTGCGGAATTGGATAAGCCACCGGGTTTACCCCCTCATCCAAGACGCCGACACGTACCCGGCCACCTGCGACATCCTAAAGGCGCATTACCAGCAGCCTACGAACGAGGTGTACGCTAGGCATCTGCTCGCTACTCGCACACAGCGACCTGGGGAATCGCTGGATGAGTTCCTAGTCACCCTGAAAACGCTTGGCAAAGACTGCAAGTGCCAAGATGTAAAAGCCGCAGTGTACACTGACGAGCTTATTCGTGCTGCCTTTATCACAGGCCTCAGCTCCACTTACATCCGGCAGAGACTACTGGAAAAAACGGGATTGGACCTGAAACAGGCTGTGGACACAGCGCGATCCTTGGATGTGGCCCAGAGAAACTCGGACGCCTACTCTTCGGCCCGCGCCGCCCACGCCGCCACGTGTACACCAAGGGCGCCGCCATCTTGGAAGGCATCTTCCCCGCCCGGCAGCCCGACACCGTCGGGGCCCCGCTCTCCCCCCAGAAGCCCTACGACAGCCGCGACGCGTCGGGGACCCAACTGCTACTTCTGCGGGCAGCCGAAGCACATCAGAAACCTGTGCCCGGCGAAAGGCACCACCTGCTTGAAGTGCGGTAAGAAGGGGCACTTCGGGAAGGTGTGCAGAGGGAGCCCTGCTGGAAAACCCGCCACCGCCGCGTGTGCGCCGTGGGAGCGGCCATCTTGGACGCCATCTTGCCCGACCTCGTGGGGTCCGCCATCTTGTGAGCAGACAGCGTGGACGCCATCTTGTCTCGATCAGGGCCCTACAGTGGCATCGGTCACAGTGGACCAGACCAGACCGCACCCGCTATCCAAATCAATGGTGGACATCGAGGTAAACGGGTGCGGGGTTAAATGTTTAATTGACAGTGGAAGCACGGAGTTTTATCCACCCTGAACTAGCACAACAACTCTCTCTAACGGTGGTCCCTGCTCGGGGCACCATCTCTATGGCTGATAAAAACCCAGACATCGACCATTATGGGTTACTGCGCGGTACAATTGTCCGTTAACGGAACTGTATACGATAATTTTAAATTACTAATCATGAAGAATCTATGTGCGAGCGTGATCTTGGGCCTGGATTTCCAGTGCCACCACCAAAGCATCACGCTCAATTATGGTGGGTCCCAGCCACCCCTCACAGTGTGCGGTCTGGCTACCCTGAAGGTAAAGCCGCCTTCGCTATTCGCGAACCTTACTCCCAACTGCCGGCCAATAGCGACCAAAAGCAGGAGGTACAGCTGGGAGGACAGGCAGTTTATCGCGACCGAGGTAGACAGGCTCCTGAAGGAGCGCATTATCGAACGCAGCAACAGCCCGTGGCGTGCCCAAGTGGTGGTGGTGAGGGGTAGCGAGAAGAAGCGGATGGTGATAGATTATAGCCAGACGGTTAATCTATACACCCAGCTAGACGCCTACCCGCTACCCCGCATATCCGAGATGGTGAACCAAATCGCCCAATACCGGGTGTTCTCCACCATCGACCTCAAGTCAGCGTACCACCAGCTCCCTATCAGACCAGAGGACCGCCCGTACACCGCCTTCGAGGCGAACGGACGCCTCTACCAATTCCTCAGAGTCCCCTTTGGGGTGACGAATGGGGTCTTGGTCTTCCAGAGGGAGATGGACCGCATGGTCGATGACCACCACTTGCAGGCAACCTTCCCCTACCTCGACAACGTCACCATCTGCGGTCACAACCAGCAGGATCACGACTCGAAGCTCGAGAGGTTCCTGAAAACCGCACAAAAACTCAACCTCACTTACAACGAGGACAAGTGCGTTTTCAACACCACGCGCCTCTGCATACTAGGCAGCGTGGTGGAGAATGGGGAAATCGGACCAGACCCCGACCGATTGCGCCCCCTACGGGAGCTCCCCCTGCCCAACACTCCCAAAGCCCTGAAAAGGTGCCTGGGGTTATTTTCTTATTATGCCCAATGGGTCCCCAACTACTCCGACAAAGCCCGCCCCCTCTTGAAAGCATCCTCTTTTCCGCTCTCTGCTGAGGCCCACGCCGCCTTCAAAAGCATTAAGCGGGATATTGAGCGGGCCACGCTACAGGCAGTGGACGAGAACACTCCCTTTCAAGTGGAAAGTGATGCGTCTGACTTTGCCTTGGCGGCCACCCTCAACCAGGCGGGGCGGCCCGTAGCTTTCTTCTCGAGGACCCTCCAAGGGCCCGAGATCAGACACTCCTCCGTGGAAAAGGAGGCCCAAGCCATCGTGGAGGCAGTGTGCCACTGGCGGCACTACCTAGCCGGCAAACGCTTCACCCTACTTACCGACCAGCGGTCGGTAGCGTTTATGTTCAATAATAAACAGAGGGGGAAGATTAAAAATGATAAGATTCTTAGGTGGCGGATCGAGCTCTCCACCTTCGAGTATGACATCATTTACCGGCCAGGGGCCCTTAACGAATCCCCCGACGCCCTCTCACGAGGGATGTGTGCCAGCGCCACCGGGGATCGGCTACAGACCCTCCACAACGACCTCTGCCACCCAGGGGTCACACGGCTGTTCCACTTCATAAAGTCCCGCAACTTACCCTACTCGATTGAGGAAGTTCGGTCTCTGACCAGGAACTGCCGCACTTGCGCTGAGTGCAAGCCTCGGTTCTACCGCCCAGATAGAGCCCACTTAATCAAAGCTACACGGCCCTTTGAGCAGCTCAGCTTAGATTTCAAGGGCCCCCTCCTGTCAGTCGACCGCAATGTTTACTTCCTGAACATTGTGGACGAATACTCCCGTTTCCCATTCGCCTTCCCCTGCCCAGACATGACCAGCGCCACGGTCATTAAATGCCTCAACAGCCTGTTCTGCCTGTTCGGTATGCCGAGCTACATCCATACGGATAGGGGGGCGTCCTTCATGAGTGAAGAGTGCCATGCCTCATGAACGAATGTTTGTCTTTCCCCGGAAATCCACCTCAGGCGTATCCATGCCGTCATGGCTCTCCACCCCAGGTCCGGTATTTGTACGAAGGCATGTGAGGGGCCACAAGACGGACCCCCTCGTGGAGTCAGTGCACCTACTCCACGCCAACCCCCAATACGCGTATGTCCAGCACGCCGACGGAAGGGAGGACACCGTGTCCATAAAAGACGTCGCCCCAGCCGGTAACGACAACAACCACAACAACAACAGCAACAACGATCACAGCAATTCTTACCCACCCACTATTCTTTCACCACCCCCAGAACATCGACCAACGGTGCCCCCACCAACTACCCCTTCAACAACCCTGGCGGCGCCCCCGGCAGAGACCCAAGAGGCCACCGGGGACACCCAGCCGACACCCGCGGCACCACAACAGCTACGTCAGTCACAGAGGACTATCAAACCCCCGAACAGACTAAATCTGTAGAAGGGGTGAATGTGATGAAATATGCCATTCATCAGGCACTGTATTCCCTGTGTTTAGTTTAGTTTCAGTTTCATTTCCTTACCTGTATTGTATTGTGTGTAGGGCTCCGCCCATACCTGGCCCCTACTTAAGCAAGCCCCAGCGTGTCTCACAGCAGTACAGCAGATCTCTGGATGAGAGACACTTCTCCAATGTGTATTACTTTCTGAGTTAATAAAAGCCTTGCTTTGTTCCGTTAACGTCGAGTCTCGGATTCATTGAGGCACATCACACGGCAACCAATCTGAGCACAGCAAGGTCCCACAGACAGCAATGTGATCATGACCAATTAATCTATTTTAGCGATTTTGGTTAGAATTTAGAATTTATAGCACAGAAACAGGCCATTCGGCCCAACTGGTCTATGTCGGTGTTTATGTTCCACACGAGCCTCCTCCCATCCTACTTTATCTAACCCTATCAGCATAACCTTCTTTTCCTTGCTCCCTCATGTACTTGTCCAGCTTCCCCTTAAAAGGTATCTATACTATTCGCCTCAACTACTCCTTGTGGTAAGCAAGTTCCACATTCTCACCACTCTCCGGGTAAAGCAGTTTCTCCTGAATTCCCTATTGGATTTATTAGTGACTATCTTATATTTATGGCCCCTAGTTTTGGCCTGTTTCATTTCTATTCTTTTATTCTATTATTTCATTCTATTCTTCTTCATCTACGACCTTAGACAGCGCATGTACACTTTTCAAAAGGTGGATCGTAATCAGAAACGGAAACATTTACTGAAATCACCTACCCTATCGTAGTGTCCACATCACTGCCCCAGATGAGATTAACTAATTCAGCACAGACCAGTGATCAAATGTTCCACACCACGTGGTTCATTTATCCACTGAGTCATGGTGGGAAGAACTCCCCTGCTCTTCTTCGAAATAGTGTCATGGGTTCTTTAACGGCCACCTGAGAGAGCAGACGGGGCCTTAGTACTGCACTGGGAGTATCAGCCTAGATTTTTGTGCGCAAGTCTTTGGGGTGGGACTACGAACCCACAACCTTCTGACTCAGAGATGAAACTGCTACCACTGAACCCACAGCTGAGACTCTGTTAGTTGCTACACTGTGCTGATTTAGTTGATGACAATGAGCGTGTTATGATTGCCTTGGCATCCTAGGCTGGGATGTGGTGGTGAAGAAATTGGTCAGGATTTCCACTCCTAATCTCTATTTAGTGGCTCCTATTAGAAACTGCTCGTACGGTGAGTCAAAGGTTTGATTTGGCTACTATGATTCCTGTGGTTAAAACAGCCTGCCAACACTCACATGAAGAATGACCACTTGAGAGAGCTACGTGAGGGCTTCCTGTGGAACTGTAACCCAACGTGAGCCACTGCCTCCCAAAGTGGGAGTGAAAAGTAGTGGGAAAAGGGGAAAAAAAGTCATGGCTGTAGAATACAAATGTTCTAAATTTCTTTTCATGCTAATAGAACTGAAATGAATTTTTCAGACGCTTGTAGCTAGAGGTGAGCACAGCGCCATCCAAAAGATACAGTTCCAGAACCCCTCCCCTGACACGTATATGGTTCAATTGAACCCATCCACAAGCAGGACTCACTCAGCTTGGCTCAACAGTCTGAAAGGGACCAGTACCGGCTTTAGGTGCAAGCAACCAAGGGCAACTGCCCAGGCCATGGGGGCCCCACTAGGCTAAATACTGGTGGAAGTCATCTAAAGTGCAGGTCGGGAGGGGAGGGGCCCAGGCCTTAGCCTCTGCCCAGGGCTCCCACAAGTCTAATGCCAGTACTGAAAGGGACTCTGGCTTTAAGAAAGCATTTTTGTCAATAAGAACTGTGTGTGATACTCACGAATAATGGCCAATTGGGCAAAGTACTGGAGGGTGACCAATACCCAATCGTATGCCCATAAAGAAAACAAAATGGCAAAATAAGGAGAGAAAAAATACCCTTTTTTAAGATCTGGAAACAATCAATCTGTTGTGATATGTTATATATTTATTTTACTGTCTCTTATGATGCCATTTTATAGTGAGTATAATTGCATAAGAACTGGACTTCCAACCATTGTGTAGACCCTGAAGTGACAAAACCCTTCAATAATCCACGGTTGGAGGTTCCGTCTTTCAGACGAGATGTATGTCAGCCGTGGCCCAGTGGGCAGTGTAGTGTATGTAACCGTTCCACCTTTAAGAGAACTATTTTAAGGGTTGCACTACTTTATCTTGGCTGCTGTATACTGTAATACCGGTAGTGACCACACCGGTATATAAGTGCTGTGTAATGATTTATTGGGCAGTTCCGCCCTGACCTTCAACTAGTAAAGACCTGTTAAAAGTTACTCTTGTGGTCTGTGTAGTAATTCTCAATATAACACACAGACTTAACAGTGGCGACGAGTACGATCTTACCCTGCGGCAGAGATACATCCAAGGCAGTTGACGGGCGTCGAGAAGAGGCATCCGCCCTCATCATTCTGCTGAGAAAAGACTCGGGTCTGCAGAGCAAAGGAAGAATTCTGACACGAAGCCTTCCATCAGCAACAGGCAGGGATCATCCCTTCTATCATGGTGGTGGGTAAGCCGATCAGCGACGAGCAGCAAGTCGGCCACGTTAGCTGTGAAATAGGGGAGGGAAGAACGGAGGATATAAGGGCGGAGAACTCGACCACGGCCGGGGAAAAGAGCCGGACAGAAGTCGGGGCCAGAGGCGCTGAGACTGGGGCAGCGTAAGGCACGGAAGCCGCGGTGAATGCAAACGCAGCCGGTGTGAGAGACCGGGCTACAAGCGGGAACGCAGCCGGTGTGAGAGACCGGGCTACAAGCGGGCTGGGAGACACAACAGCATCGAGAGAGAGCTCAACCGCGACCGGGGAAAAAGGCCAGGCAGCTACCGAGGCCGCGAGGTGCAGCGACCGGGACAGCGTAAGGCGCGGGAGAAAATAGCGGGCTGGGAGACGCAACAGCGTCGAGAGAGAGCTCGACCGTGACCAGTGAAAAAAAGGCCGGGCAGCTACCGGGACCGTGAGGCGCAGCGACCGGGACAGCGTAAGCGCGGGAGAAAATAAAAAAAATAAATAAAAAAACCGCGGAGAACTCAGCCGCAGCCGGAGGAAAGGACCGGACTGCAAGAGGGGCTGGGAGGCACGATTTGAAAACCGCTGGGGAGGGCGAACGCAGCAATACGGCAATCGCCATTACAGCCAGCGGGGGGGAGAAAGGCAAACGCGGGAAGCCGCCATTTTCGTAGGCGGGGGAAGAAGACAAGCGCGGGAAACCGCCATTTTGGAAAAAAAAAAATAAAAGAAAAATTTCTTTTTGTTTCTCAAAAAGGTTGCAAAGATGCCTAAGCGTGGTAACATCAACGATTTCAATCCCGATGTTGAAGATTGGGCCACGTATGTTGAACGCATAGAGATATATTGTAAGGCAAATAAAATATCAAATGAAGATAAAGCACTAACCTTACTCAATGGGTGCGAAGACATACGGGCTATTGAAGCATCTTCTATCACCAGCTAAACCGGCGGATCAGACTTTCGCTAATATTGTTGCTGTCCTGAAGAATCATTTGAACCCCACACCGCTGATGTTAGCGGAACGATTTAAATTTTATGCGAGAACGCAACTGAAAGAGGAAAGCAACGCGGAGTACTTACTTGAACTGCGTAAGCTAGCGAAATACTGTCAGTTTGGGGAAAACCTGACAGAGGCACTGAGAGACAAATTCGTGTGTGGATTGTCGAAAGAAGGAACACAAAAGCGGTTACTTGAAGAGAATGATCTTACACTTGATAAGGCTGTCACTATTGCAGCATCGCACGAAGCCGCAGCGAGAGGCACTGCAGAAATGCAGCTGAAGGCAGCGGTACTCAGCGTAGATCAAATGGCTTTGGGTACAACGAAATGTTATCATTGTGGAAAGACAACACACGATCAGAACCAATGCTGGTTTAAAGACCAGGAATGTAGAAAATGTGGCAAGCTTGGTCACATAGCTAAAGTATGCCGGTCAGGAAAGAAGACCAACAACAAAAAGTCACCGCAGGAAAAGTGCAGAAAGGTACATAAGGTGGCTGAGAAGAGTTCGGATGAACAGAATTCGGATTCAGACTCCAACAGCCAGGAACTGGGTAGTCTGAGAATTCACAATGTGAGTAAGGAAGCTGACCGACAAACTATCTGGGTCACACTGCAGATAGCAGGAGTCCACGTGAAGATGGAATTGGACACCGGATCGGCGTTGACGGTCATGAATAAGCAAGATTACAAAAAGTTATTCACACATATTCCCCTACGGGATACGGAGATAGTATTGCAGACATACACGGGGCAAAGAGTATACCCCATCGGAAAGATAAAAGTCAAGGTGAGACACAAGGACAAAGAGCACCAAGGAATGGACATATATGTACTACCTGAGGGAGGTCCACCACTTCTGGGACGGGAGTGGATCAGGAAAATAAATATGGACTGGCACCCCCTAAAAGCAATGACGGAAAGTCCAGAAAATGAGCGGGAAGTCCTGAGGTGTCCAACGTGCAACAAAGTCTACAAACAAAGGGTGAAAAACCTGTTTCAGAAGCACGTGCTGCAGTGCGGAAACCAGACTTCACAGGAGGATGGTGACGGGTACAAAGCCCAGGATAATGATTCAAACAAAAGGAGGTACCCCCGACGCTGTGCCCGGGCCCGCTCAACTACATTTTTCGGGTTGACTCCCTTTTATGGTGGCAAGTCATATGGTGAAGAGGATTTTCCATTCTACCGAGATCCTTCGGGGAAGAAAAGAGGAGAGCAGTCAACTCAAGGGCAGGTAGACGGAGCCGATGATCCAAGCACGTCTTCTGACGAGGATATGGAATACTACTACAATTTCACCAGAACTGTCATCACGTCCGATCGCGAGGGAAGACTCGAGCCGTGCAGTTTCTTTGACGGCGAGGAAGATTGCCGCCTACCCAGGAGCAGCTCAGACTCTGGAACTGATGATGGTAAGATCAGCCCATGTGCAAAAGACAAGTCTAAAATGGACTTGCAGACTAATGACGGAAAAACGAAGGAGTGCATAAATGCTTCAGAAGAGAACAAAGTATCAGAACAGAATTCCACTGAACAACAACAACATAGTTTGACAGAGAATTCTGAGTCTGTCCAGTCTACAGACATGCACATTTCTGAGGAACACCGGTCTCGAACTCAACTCAATCTCAAACTACTACAGCAATTAGATCAAATGATTCGCCGTTTTGAGCAAGAGATGAATGCAACGAAAAAGTTCTTTGACACAGAGTGGGAGATTCTGGAAAGACAGCAGAAGCAGCTGACTGAGAAAATGGAACAGGAACACACAAACCGTCTGCGCGATGAGGCCAAACGAATCAAAGCTGAGCAAGAAAGGGAATATGTCAAATTCATCGATCAGTTGAAAGCTAAGAAGAAAGAGCACCCTTTTGTGAGCAGTGTCAGCAGTAATAAGCCACTCAGGGAATTGGTGACAGAGGCAAAAGCTGAAGTGATGGAGGAAATAGAAGACAATAGAGAGGAAGCAGAAGATGATGACTCATCTGAACCATTATCACCCCTACCAAGTCACGCACGTGGTCCCTCCGAACTGAGCCAAATCAGTCTGGAAGTAGAAAAATTTCCCAAGGTACTCGAGCCTTTAGAAGTCAGCAATGCTGGTTCTGAAGTTATGAAAGTTCAAGCTGTTAAGTCCAGTGAAGGACTATTAGATGAGTCACCCCAGCAACGAGAACCTACTACACCACTGAGAACTATTACACCACCGAGGCGTTATCCGGACCGAGTCAGGAGGTGCAGGAGACGCCCCCGCAGAGACTGAATCTGTGAACTGTTTTTACATGAAGTTGTATATATATGTTATGTTTAATGGGGAATATATATACTGTTAAGCTAAAAAGGGAGGATTGTAGTGTATGTAACCGTTCCACCTTTAAGAGTGTAGTGTATGTAACTGTTCCACCTTTAAGAGAACTATTTTAAGGGTTGCACTACTTTATCTTGGCTGCTGTATACTGTAATACCGGTAGTGACCACACCGGTATATAAGTGCTGTGTAATGATTTATTGGGCAGTTCCGCCCTGACCTTTGACTAGTAAAGACCTGTTAAAAGTTACTCTTGTGGTCTGTGTAGTAATTCTCATTATAACACACAGACTTAACAGGCAGCACTCTTGCCTCTGAGTCAGAAAGTTGTGGGTTCAAGTCCCACTCCAGGGACTTGGCCACAAAAATCTAGGCTGACATTCCAGTGCAGTACTGAGGGAGTGCTGCACTGCCGGAGGTGCTGTCTTTCTGATGCGATGTTAAATCAAGGCCCTGTCTGCTCTCTCAGGTGGATGTAAAAGATCCCATGGCACGATTTTGAATAAGAGCAGGGGAGTTGTTCCCAGTGTCCCGGGCTAATATTTATCCCTCAATCAACATCACTAAAAAACAAATTATCTGGTCATTATCACATTGCTGCTTGTGGGAGCTTGCTGTGCGCAAATTGGCTATCGCTTTTCCTACATTACAACAGTGACTACACTTCAAAAGGATTTTATTTGCACATAAATCGCTTTGGGGCGTCCTAAGGTCAAGAAAGGCGCTATATAAATGCAAGTTTTTTAATGTTAAACCGAGGCCCCGATTGCCCTCTCAAGTGGACATCCGGCTCATCATTTGCCTTTTAAGTGGCGGATTTAAGTTCCACCCCTAACAAGACGATATGGAGAGTGGCAGAAGTGGGGGAGACCCGACAAAACCAGAGCTCCCCTGTTACCGTGGGGGTTTCACCAGTCTCCGACTGAAGTTAAGGTAGGAGACCAGTCGAACCCTGTAGAATTTTAGGGCCTACAACTTTTATCTTTTAGTTTTTGGTTCTGATGACCCAAATGCTAACCCGCTTTTTCTCTTTGCAGACGCGGCCTGATCTGCTGTGTGTTTCCAGCATTTTCTGGTTTCATTTCAGGTTTCTAGTGTAGTCTCCACCACTGATGCCGTCCACATTTATCACAGGCAGCAGTCTATATTGAGCAAAGAGCGCTAACCATTTGCTAGTACCATAGGAATCAAGTACAAAGGCGCCGCTTATAACATATTAAGCATGCTGACTAAAAAATGTTTATTTTTATTTTTTTGAAGTTTATTCCATCTTTATTTCAGGTTTGCCTTTTCCCCATGTGAGAGCCCCAATCTTGGCTTTTGCTCTCTCGCTAACATTTTTTAAAAAGTTAGAATTTAGAGGCCTAATAATTTGAGTATGCCACGAAAGCTGCCGGTGCCACCGCGGCCGCGGGTTAACGGCCGCCGAAAATGGTTGCGCCGGTAGGACTGAAAGATTGGCGCTGGGCACTAATGATTACTAGCCCAGCGCTAAAGTCGCCGTGTAACGTACTCCTGGTGGCCTTAGTCCTGGCGGCATCAGGCCCCAATGTGGCATCCACGAGCGGTGTTGCAGCTTCCAACAGCCTCTGAAAGCGAGGCTGTGATTTCGCAAAGCATCATAGGATCTTAAAGGGGCACCGCGTTATTGTATTCTTAAAAAGGCAATGCCTTCTAAAAATGATAAAAATAAAAATGCTGTAAAAATTTGCAGTTTTCAGCTCTTACAGCTCAACTGCCTTATGAAAAAAAAATGAACATTTAAAAGAATTCCCAAATGGCAGTCTTCAGCTCTTAAAGCTGAATTCCCTTCTGCACCTAAAAAAAAAAGGGAAATGTGCTTCAGCACTAACACAAATGGCTTAGCAAGCCAGGGAAGGGGCACCCAGGGTCTCGCACGCGGCACTCCAGCTTTGTGCAGGGGGTCAACACTGCAAGAGAGGTCCTCTGAACCACATAGGCCAGGAGGCCCTCCAGAAAGAACGATGTGGGACCAGATCACTGAGGCTGTCACTGCCAGCAGTGTCGCCCCCACCATCTGGCTCCAGTGCCCAAAGAAGCTTCATGACCTCAGACTAGTGGTCAAGGTCAATGAATGCATCTTCAAAAGCCGTCTCCTACCAACTGCACCACTAGCCTCACACACTTCACAATGCACGACTACCCCCACCCTCCCCACAATCCCTCACCTACCAATAATCTGTACCAAACATGAGGCACACCTCCCATTCCTAGTTTCACCTCACTCCCTTGGAGGAGACAGCATTGGCCATTTTTGGCAGGGGCATGGCTCAGCCCTTGGCCAGCAGCAAGGCTGAAAGAATACAAGATGCTGGTATCCTCATATGTTATCCTCCTTCTCACATGCGCCTCTTGCTTTCCTGCTCTCCCCTCACCACATCTCCACCCTTATGCCTTCCTCATTTCACACACCCAAGAAATGCAGCCTCCCCAGCCAATGGTTGACCAAAAAGAGGAAGAGAGTGAAGAAGAAACACTGTCACTCGATTTCACACTCCCAGCCACCAACTCCTCAAGGTCGACCAGCAAGGCCATTTGCATTGCCCCCACTGCAAGTCAGCAGCCTTCCACCAGCCATGCTGCAGCCACTGGGGGAGCACTGCGTGACATCAATAGGATAGGTAAAGGCACACACAAGATAGTCACTAAGGGATTGCATAAGCGTGATGAGTTGATTTCTTGATGTCATATTGGATGGATAGATGTATAAAATTGGATTGGAAAGTTTGCTTTGTGGTGGCTTTTATTTCAGCATTGTGGCCAAGAGAATGTTGCAACAGAGGGAAGGTAAGGTGTGGGACAAATGTTGAAAGGGGAATTGGGGTTGTGGTCACTGGTACCACAGGCGGATGATTCCATCCCGGATATCTCAGCCAGAAAGGGGCTGCCTGGGTTGCCTCCTTCCTTCTGCTTCCTCCTCTTCTGCGCCTTCCTCTTCCCTCTGCGAGCGGATGCTGTAATTCTGAAATAAATGCATATAATGCTGGAAGTACTCAGCAGGTCAGGCAGCATCTCGACCTGAGATATGAACTCTGTTTCTCTCTCCACGGATGTTGCCTGATCTGCTGAGTATTTGCAGCAATTTCTGTCTTCTCAGAGGCTTTCCTTTACCATCTGAGGCTTTGCACACATCCAGCAGCACTCCCTGCACACTTAAAAAACTTTTAACATATATTGCAGTAAGCCACTACTTCAATAAATTGGAAAAAATCCAGTCCAACAGCTTAAATGCAAACTTACCTGAAAGACATGTGTGTCCCTTTAAGAGGTGCTGGCAGCGCCTCTGTCAATCTGCTGAACGCTGGGTTTTCATGACCCAGCGTTGAACTCAGCGCTAAGGTCCAAGTTTGCTGAGGTGACGTTAAGTCGGCGTGCGACGTCACCCTCTCCCATTTACATTTCCAGGGCCAGCGCTTTTACCGGCTGCGCTGCCAGCCCTCACAAAATGGCGGACGCCATGGGACCTGCCACCAGCAGACGCAAGAGCAGCGGCCGCCATTTTTTCACCATATTATGCTGGTAACAAGTGTCATTAAACACCTGAATTTTTAGCCCTAAGAGCTTACCCACTTCCTGGTTCGCTGTCTGTGAGAATTCTGCGTTTTGATTGGCTGCTTAGACAGCTTGTTGACGTCACAGCAGCTCGCACAAGGGGATCCCCACTAAACTCCGTTGATTTGAATTGAACATCGGAAAACCCAAACTTCTCGACTCAGAGATGGCGAGATCTTTGTGCGGAGCGTACTTTGGGGCCAGCAGCAAACGCCTTCGCTTTGCCGCTGACCGTAAATTCTGGGCCATTATTTATTCCTTCAAAGTCTTCCTCAGTTTCCTTGCTGAAATGTACAATCATATACGTACATGAAAAAACATTGACACCCACAGGAACCAACAATGCTGGCCATCTAGATGGGATATTCAATATCATTTATATTTTGTAAAGCCATTAATATTTTTACAACTTAAAAAAAATTCCATGGAATAAATAAATGATTACAGCTCAATGTTCTCAATTTGTTACTGCAAAGCCACACACAATTAAACTGTGGTTAGTTAGGTCGAACAGGTTAAGAAATAGAAACAGAGAATCCCGTTGAGGTTCACAACTGTTCCAGCTAACAACACTGTGGGAATACCTATTAATGAGTTTCCACAGATGGAACAATTGAAGATGTTTGCTGCCCTTTGATGCTCTCAAATGGAAAGTATGAAATTAAATCAGAGGTATCTATGGATCAGTCCTTTGAGACCTCCTGAGGTCTGGGGAATAAAGGAATGAAGGCCTTGGTCTAGGCTGCAGTGATACCACAGTGCTGCTCTCACAGCTATAGAGAAGCACAGCCAATAACACCTAGACTATACTGTGACTTGCACTCTGCCTGCCAGGAGAGAGCTTTACATGAATGACACACATACACAAACACACACACGCACATATATATATACACATGCACACATATACAAACATACATACACACACATAGGTCCACTCCTCTAGGAGAGAGAGTTTGGGCTCGATTTTCATTGTGCCGTGGAGTCGGGATTGGAGGCGTGCAGTGGTTTCGAACGCACGAAATCGGGGGTCCCGACCTCATCCCGCCCCAAACCCGCCTCCATGCCAGTTTCAAAGGAGGCGGGTACCCACCCCACACTGGGACCCGCCTACCCGAGGCGGGAAGGGATTAGTGCCAATTAACTGCCTGTTAACAGGTAGTTAACAGGCAGTTTTTAGCCTAATCCCTATTTTTATACTTGAACTGTGGGATTCCCAACGGCTCCAAACCACGCCAAGTTGGAGGAGTCGGGCCATCGGGTTGAAGGGCTTGGAGGGGTCGAGATGTCGCTGTTCAGGTGAGTGATGGGTGCATGAGTGCAAAGGTAAGTGTGTTTGGTGTGTCTAAAGTGATTAAAGAAGTGTAAATTACCTTTTCTTACCTTTTCAGCCTTCCTTTAGGTCCCCAGAGTCCCTCATCTCACCGGCACAGAAAGCAGAATGGCTGCGAACTGTCAAAAGTGACAGCCTGCAGCTTTCTGTGCAGGAGAGCTTTCTAACTGAGTCTGTGGACAAGCACTCATGTTAGAAGTAAGACTGTCAGTGTTTGACAGCTTCAAACAGCTGTGAAATGCTGATATTTCATCTGTCAAAACGACTTGACAGATGAAATTTCAGTCTGTGATGTCACCTGTTGCCGGGTGGCCTTTAATTGGCCTGCTGAGCCCGCTGGGTGGGCTCAACAAAGTCAATCAAGTTAAAATCGCGTGGATTGGCCGCATCTCGATGGAGGCGGGACTACAACCCCGAAAGTTGTAGTCCCGCCTCCAACCCGACTCCTGAATGAAAATCCTGCCCTTTGTCTTTCTCATAACATTAAGGAGAATCACTACTAAGTTTATCAAGTGCCCAGCAAACCCAGTGCAAAGCCGAATGTGAGATGGCCTCCTGTACAGGGTCTCTCACTGCTTGGCTTTCGCGGCTTTGAAAATCATATCAGGAACCACCTGCCGAGTCATGTAGTCACTTTAGCGTCAGCGTGCGTTCGAAACCACTGCACACCGATGTGGCAAAGTGGCAGAATAACTGTAGTCTTGAAATTAAGTCTTCTGTTTGTGTATCACTGCCACATCCCACAAAGGTATCTTTTTAACTAGTGAAATCTGGGATGCTTGTAAATTATGGGTCTGCCACCTTCATGATCTAAACCCATCAATGCACCATTGGCAACGCAATATTCTGTACTGCTTCATGGCCGTGTTACCATCTTTATTTCAACATCTGAGAATGACCATAACTCATTCCCAGTGTCATTGCCCTTAATAATGATGATACACCTGGGATAATTAAGGTGTATTTTGGAGGCTGGCTTATCTGGACTGAATTAGCAGCAGTATTGAACAGAAACCCTATACATCTCAAAACTTTTCTATTTTACTTTTTGAATGTACATTTACGTGTATTTGTAAATTGCCATCGCTAACTTTCATAATTTCTCCATTATGAAGGTTACTCGATATAGGAGGAGAGAAGTTAATGCTCCACATACATATATATCAGAAAGGGGAGGAAGAACTTTGCTGCATATCTTAGTTGGAAATGTCTTCACAGTCAGTTACTCGCCCCGCCCCAACCCATTTTCTCTCCTTTCCTGAAGATGGTGCCTCTTATCTACAGCCCGATGGACACAGGCAGTCCTTAGCGGCCTATACTTCACCCATGTGGTGTGCAAGTATAAATAGTTAGAAAAATGTAGCCAGGCTCTGCTGCCGGTGCAAATCTCACTAGATCAGAAGAGAATTATGGATGAGGAAGGTTATTCAGCCCCATCTCAGTGCACCCGTCCAGAATTACCCTAAAGCTCTCCCATTGCAGCATCCATTTTGTTCTTATATGATTTCAGGGTTTTTGCCTCCACCACACTCTCCGGGAGTCTATTCCATGCATTCATCACTCTCTCCTTAAAACCTACCTGTTGGTCACCTGCCCTAATCCCCTTTCTTGCCATCGAGGGAGTGCAACGAAGGTTCACGAGATTGATTCCTGGGATGGCGGGACTGTCGTATGAGAAGAGATTGAGTAAACTAGGCCTGTATTCTCTTGAATTCAGAAGAATGAGAGGGGATCTCATTGAAGCATACAAAATTATTACAGGGCTTGATAGGATGGATGCTGGGAGAATGTTTCCCTTGTCTGGGGAGTCTAGAACCAGGGGCCACAGCCTCAGGATAAAGGGTAGGCCATTCAGGACTGAGATGAGAAGAAATTTCTTCACACAGAGGGTGGTGAATCTTTGGAATTCTCTACCCCAGAGGGCTGTGGAGGCTCAGTCATTGGGTATATTCAAAACAGAAGTCGATAGATTTCTGACTAGTAAGGGCATCAAGGGATATGGCGATAGGGCCGGTGAATGGAGTTGAGGCAGAAGATCAGCCATGATCTCATTGAATGGCGGAGCAGGCTCGAAGGGCCGAATGGCCTACTCCTGCTCCTATTTCTTATGTTCTTATGTGGCTTGGTGTTAATTTCTGTCTGATAATCGCTCCTGTGAAGCGTCTTGGGACATTTTGCTACGTTAAAGATGCTCTATAAAGGCAAGTTGTTGTTTGTATAAAGAAAAACCTCCCGATATCAGTCCTAAATTTGCCTTTTACTAGTTTGAGTGCGGAATGTTGCAGCACTATCGCTGACCCACGTTTGCATGTAACAAGAACAGTGAAGTCTCGCTGATCTCTGGGCTATTGAGTGTTATCTGGGGCATCAGATAAGCCCAAAATGGAAAAAAAAACACAATGCGGTAGAAATTCCGATCCCTACGGGTGAGTACGCGTTGTGTACCCACCCGTAGGGACATTGGAAATGCCGGTTTCAGGCATGCACTGCGCATGCGCTGGAAACCAGCATTTCCGATCTGTCAAGAAAGCTCTTTGCAGATCGGACGCCTGCCCTGGAGAAGGGCCTCTGCGGGTGTAGAGTTCTGTTTTTTGGAGACACCCCGCCCACAGAAAACACTTACAATTCTTGCGCAAGGCCTGCTTTTACCAGGCTGAGTTGAAGAAAGTAAAAAAAAAAATTTCCACTGATTTATCATTTTAAAATACTTTAAAGAAAGGTAAGTTTATTTTTAGCCCCGTTAACAGCTTTAATTATTTTTTTCAAAAATTTAAATTTTTGTTTAAAATAGTTAATTTATGTAATTTATAGTCATTTTAAAAATGTGATGTTTTTAAAAAAATGTATTTGAAGTTTTACTTATGTTTTGGGGTTGATCTCTATTTATAGATTTGACAGGTCTTCCTGTCAAATCTATGAATGGAGATTCCCTGCTCTGATTGGCTCCCCATGGCCCACGTGATCCCAGGGACGCTGCGAACCGCCTGCGCCCCTGGGATACGTGTGCACTGCACACCGGCAGTTTGAAGAGGCGCAGCAACGGAACTCTGCGCCTCCCGGGAGTCCAGGCGGAGATTTTTCCAAATCGCAGCCCTCCGCCTGCGGGAGGGCTGCGAACGGAATTCCTGGGCCATTCTTTTTCAATGCCCCTATGATTTTTCTCCTGGGTTGCTCGCAACAGTGTCGTGGAGATTAATCTTTAATTCCTGGAGACTCCAGCACAACCCTGGAAGGTTTGGCAACCCTAGAGCGCAGTGGAATGTTTTTGTTGCAATTCAGCTGAAACATTTGACTGGTAGGATCTCTGCACCTTTTTTGCACTGAAACCATTTAAATGATTAATTCAAGGCAGCTGCCTGCTCCATTCAGTGATATGAAGCAAATATGAAGCGTTCCATGGTTCACTGGTTTGATGTCTTTCAAGGTGCCCTAATTTAACAACATTCTTTCATGTTGTGCAGCACATACTACAATTTGCATACAGTAGAGTTTTTTGGTGAGAAAATATCATAGTTGCCGATTTTTTACACGAATGCACTAATTTATTAATGACTTTATATCATCAGGGATTTCAGCTTTGCAAACCAAAAATTCCTCTTTAGGAACAAATTTTTTTTTAGTTGCTTTAACCTGCAAAAGCTCTCTGTTTAATATTTCATCAATCCAAAGAGGGGAATATCATAATGTGAGGCTGTGGCATATTACTGGAGCGAGGGACAATCCTAATCCTCAGCTCACACACCCTGAAAAGAGTGAGTCTTGCGCTATGTTTCCTGGTGGCTCAGTGAATTACCACAGTATTTACGGGTGGCCACAGTATTTAACATTGCTGGTATCAGCTTTTTATTTTCTGATTTAAAATTCTCAAACTGCCACGGTGGGATTTGAGCTCACGTTCTGCCAGATTATTAGTTCAGGCCTTTGGATTACTAGTCCAGTAATATAACCACTGCCATACCTTACCCCTAGTACTACTCCCAAGAAGAAGTATTGTCTTAAAAAGTGGCTGAGTGGGTACATACACTGCCTAGTGTGCAGCTAAGCCAAACAGACCAGGAATGTCCAAGGTTCAATCCCTGGTCTGTGCTGAAGTAGCCGGTTTCTGCAAAGGCAGCAATAGGGATGCTGCAATTGTCCATGGGCTAAGGAGGGAGGAGACTTGTCAGCCAAGGTACTTGCTCCCGATCAATATCCACTAACTCCTATTGGAAAGTTGATATGGTTGGATGTTGGCTAAGGCCAGGATTCGGCTTGGCAGTGCTGCTCGCTGCAGTTCAACAGACTCGGAATGAAGGGCTGCTGAGGCATTGAAGGGCAGCTGGTGTTTATGGAACCCCCAGTGAGAGCTAGCGCCTTCAGGAAAGAAAATTGAGGAAACGCCAAAGAGTTCCTCAGGCAATATGAAGCGGAGCTCAATTTTCTGTCGACCTTCATTACATTCAGCAGGCACTAGAGTCCTTTGCAGTTCTGGAACATCAATCACTATTTACCATAATGAAGGCTGGGCTCTGCAGATACATCACCCGAGCAAAGTTTTTCCTGACTTACATGAAGCGTCTTCAAGAGGCCGCCTTCTGATTGGAGGAACCACAAATGTCTCCTCTCAGGTAGGAGGAATTATAAACAAGATTTCTTTCACAGTCTCAATGGAGAGAGCACCACAGATTGAAAACACTTCCCCACAGAGTATTATTCCTTTAACACAATATTTCCCTTCGTTTCAGTGCCAATCAAATGGTTTTGGATCTTTACAGTACTTTTCACTTAAGACGCATAATACTCACAATAGCCTTCCTGATGGCTCAGAGTTGAAGCCACTGTCTCTAAGCAATACAGACTAAGGAGGCCTCAAGTTCAATCCATGGCTCATGGGTAACACTGTCGCTTCTGAGTCAGAAGGTTGTGGGCTCAAGTCCCACTCCAGAGACTTGAGCAGATAATCCAGGCTGACACTCCAGTGCAGTACTGAGGGAGTGCTGAACTGTGGGAGATACCATCTTTCGAATGAGACATTAAACTGAGGCCCCGTCTGCTCTCTCAGCTGGACGTAAAAGATCCTATGGCACTATTCAAAGAGCTGGGGATTTCTCCCGGTGCCCTGGCCAACACTTATCCCCTCAACCAACACCTAAAAACAGATTATCTGATCATTATCTCACTGTTGTTTGTGGGATCTTGCTGTGCACAAATTGGCTGCCGCGTTTCCAACATTAAAACAGTCACTACACCTCAAACTTACATTAGCTGTGAAGCGCTTTGGGACGTCCTGAGGTCATGAAGGGTGCTGTATAAATGCAAGTTTTTTTTTCTTTAGTCTGTGCCGGGTTAACAGATCTCAGCTGGAGTGGAGCTGCTACAATTGGCTGTAGTTGAGGGGGAAAATCTGCCAGGGTTCCTGCTCCTGACCACCTCACAGGATGTGCATGTCTGTAGTTGCTAATTGAGGACAGGATTGGGCTTAACTGTGATTTCCTCCACAGCCATCTAGCCTGCCAGCACTCAGTGTCAAGGCTCACACATGAAGAACAGCCACTTGGGCGTGGAACCAGATGATGCCCACTACCTTTCCAACCATGGCCCAGTGTTTTCAGGAGAAAGTTGGAGAAGTAAACAAAAAATCGAACAACGCTTATTCATCAGGTTGCTCACGAGAGACTTTGTGATGGTAACTTCCTAACCATAATATCCTGTGCTGCTTTTAGTTATGTATTCACAAAATTTATCAGTATAATAAAAAGTGTGTACTTGTTAGTGGTCGTTTTCCAACCTCAAGCCTCTCCCTCCAAGAGCGCATAATGGAAGTTCCAGCGCTTACTGCACGTGAATTTCACACCATTGGTAATGGTTGTAAACTTGAACGTGGCAGAACTTCCGATATGTGATCGTGGCAGGTAGAATTGCCAGCCCTCCAGGATTGTCCCGGAGTCTCCAGGGATTGAAGATTAATCTCCAGGACATTGCTGTGAGCAACACCCGGGAGAAACATCATAGGGACATGAAAGAAATCACATGCAATTTTTAAAAAATTTTCTTTGAACATTTATTAGTTATAAACATGTTGGAGACAGTATAAAAAGGACTGTTTGCCTGACAGTCAAGCAACATCCAATCGGGTAATGAAGAGCCTGTTTGCCTTCCAAATGGTGTGGGAAGGCGATGCTTTGCGAGGACGGATGTGTCGGGCGACCAATGGTGGGAGAGTCGGGGCGGGACGGGTGGAGCCAGGAATATGGCCGTCCAGAGTTGGCAACCCTAGTGGCAGGTGAGCCTCCCGGCTGTGAGTGCAGGGTTGGAAAGTGACCTCTATTATCTGATCACATCAAATTATGGGCTAAAAATTGAGTAGCACCCATTGGGGCGCTAACTTTGCCAGGGCGCTAAAAGTAGCGCCTCGGAAAAATTATTGCCCCCTCACCGGAAATTGAGCGGTTGCGCCCCAAGAGGGAGCGGGGCACTACTGGAAGCGCCCCGCCTCCCTCTTGGGGCGCTGTGAGTGAATATCGTGGCGCTATGTGCCGTAGCGCCACACGCTGCAGCACGTCGCGGTGCGATATTGCAGGCCTTCCTCCCCTTCTTAAAGGGGAGGGGCCTTGTGCAGCGCGACCTGGGGCCCAGCTGGGCCCCCGGGGATCGGGAATGCAGGCAAAAGAGCCCGGCACCCAAGAGAAGTGCCGAGCTCTTGGAGCGCAGCCGGCACTCCGCGGGTTGGGGGGGGGGTTCAGGAGGCCATGGACGGGAGTGCAGGCAGGTGCTGGCAGGCGGCCAGCAACAAAAATGACCGCCCCGCACCTCGCCTTTAAATTGCGCCTCCCCGGCCGCAGGTATGCCCCCCTGACCCCGTCGGACATAGCGTCCGGTGGTAAATCAGGGGGCGCTCCCGAAGATCGTGGCCGGGGCGTGAGCGTGGGGCGTTGCGCACACCAATGACGTCATCGCCAGCGGCACAGGGCGCTACCGGATAGCGCCACCACTAACCTCCCGCTGAATTTTGCGGGTGGCGTGGGCAGTGCCGTGCCCGGGCACTAGTTGGTTTGCGCCCCACTTAGCACCCTCTTAAGGTGCTAACGGGTGGCGCTACCAACTGAATTTTTCCCCCTATGTGTTTAAAACAGCACAAATACTGTGCACAATTACTTCTATTTTCTTACAGTCATTTGAAGACCCTTGTCACGGGCTCCTATCCATGTGTAGTCCTTTGCCTTTTGGCATTGTGATGCTTTGTGAATTAATGATGTTTCTTCAAATAAGTATCAGTTGCCCTGTGCTGAACAGGTAATAAAATTCATCAAACGACTTAATTGTTTTAGTGCTAGGATTCTACAGATACCATCAAAAGGGACGAAGAGGAACTACTCTAAATAGCAGCCCAGTCAATATTTTGTTTCTCAGCAGCAGAGGAAAGCTGAGAAAATTGTCAACATAAAAACAGAACAAGGAAGTCCCTTGCACAGCTGCGCGTTTTAAAAATAAATTCTTAAAGCTTTCTCCATCGGGGTACAGATCCACAGCGGTCCTCCCCTTTCTTGTCCAAATGGCCATTATTTATTTGGGAGCCTGAATGGTGTCTACTGGCTATATGACTATGGGGGATGGGGATATTACAGTCAAGCTTGATGTTGTCCTCATGTGACACACAAAGTTTCCAGAGAGGTCACTGCAGCTACCAGGGGTGGGAAATCTGGTTGACTTTCTATTCCCCAACCTAGAAGCACTGAGGTCCCTTCCCTCCCCCCACCACCATTTAGGCTGTGATCAGCTAACTCGTCAATCGAGCCTTGGTCCTTCATGATGTGTGTGGCTCACTTACTCATTGGTTACATTTGCTGAGCCACTGGGGAGTCAGGTGTAGGATCTTCACTCTATAATGGGTCCTACCCAACCTGTCTAATTTCTCAAGGAAAGATTCAGCAGAGTTTCTCCTCCCCCCCCCCCCCCACCAAAAGTAAATGAAACAAACTTTCGTACACAATACCTAAATCCACATCCCACACTGCTGACCCTCACTGACACAGTTCAGCAGCTCAAGAAACATCACAGGGTGGGGGGGGGGTGCGTTGGGGAACAGAAAATTCATGGCACTTACGGCACACTCCCACCATAAATCCAGTGGGAGGATAGCAGAGGGAATATCCCCATTTCCACAGGGCCTTGTTGGGGGCAGGGCCTCTATTCAGCGCAAACAAAAACGTCGGCAGTGACATGAATCTTGTCATTCATGTGGAAATGACTTATGAAATAATACTGGGCGGCCTGCTAGTGGCGCTGTCCAGGGAGAGTATAAATACTCGGGCATGGGCCCAGCTTACTCTGGACATTCTTTAACAGGAACTAGTGAAGGACACAACTAGATCTCCATGTTGTAAAACAGTTAATTAAAGCCTTGTTTAATACTCAGACCAAGTGCCTAGTAGTTTTCTTACGTCAGGCAGCATGGGAGGGCACGTGGCCAGAAGCAAGGACTCCCCGGCCGGGAGTTTCCTTGCTCCCAGCCTGAGGAGCCACTACTGAGGGAAGGTAGGCATGCCAGTCTGCAGTCGACAGAAGTGGGGCCCACCTGAGGATTCAGGCCTGGGTCATGGCATGAATCACCCAAAGAGCTAAAAATACTTCAACATTTCTGTTCCCGTTATAAAGGGGGCCAATGGAGCAGCTATGAAACTGTTTCCCAGAGGGGCCTTGGAATACATTTACACCCCGAAACAGCCAACCTCCACTGGGATCCCCTGGCCTCCTCAGTCTGGCAGAAGCCTGAGACGCACCCCTAGTGCACCTTGCTCTGTTCAAATTGGCTGTTGCGTTTGCTGGCGTCACACAGTGATTATACCTCAAAAGTAATTCATTGGCCATGAAGTAGTTTGGGACATCCCAAAGATGTGATGAACACTACATAAATGCCAAGTTCTTGTTTTCTACAGTCTTTTGTTTCCGAAAAGCTTTCGTGCACAATTTATGTTGGACACACAAATAACTTGCACTGTGACACACAAATGTTGAAATGTGTACTCAGAACCAACAGTGCCAACAGAAGCTACATTGGAATGCACTCACAATGTAGAGGGATGTAGGCTGGGCATAGGGATAAAGAAGAAAGAACTTGCATTTCTATAGTGCCATTCATGACCTCAGGATGTCCCAAAGCACTTTACAGCCAATTAAGTACTTTTGAAGTGTAGTCACTGATGTAAGAAAACTACTAGGCACTTGGTCTAAGTATTAAACAAGACTTTAATCAACTGTTTTTCAACATGGAGATCTTGTGTCCTTCACTAGTTCCTGTTACAGAATGTCCTGAGCAAGCTGGGCCCATGCCCGAGTATTTATACTCTCCCTGGACAGCGCCACCAGCAGGCTGCCCAGTATCATTTCATAAGTCATTTCCACATGAATAACAAGATTCATGTCAGTCACTGTTGTAGGAAACACAGCAGCCAACTTGCACACAGCAAGATCCCGCAAACAGCAATGTGATATTAGCCAGATAATCTGTTTTGTAGTGATGTTGGTTGAGGGATAAATATTGGCCAGGACATCGGGGAGAACCCCCCCCTGCTCTTCATCGAAATAGTGCCATGGGATCTTTATGTCCGCCCGAGAGGACAGACGGGGCCTCAGTTTAAAGCCTCATCTGCAAGGTGCATCTCTGACAATGCAGCACTCCCTCAGTCCTCCACTGGAGTGGGTTTTGAACCCAAAACCTTTTGACTCATCGTCAAGAATGCTACCAGTGAGCCACAGCTAGCACCTGCTACACACAGTACTTTTGCCAGCGAAGGGTCATCGACCTGAAACGTTAACTCGGTTTCTCTCTCCACAGATGCTGCCTGACCTGCTGAGTATTTCCAGCATTTTCTGTTTTTATTTCAGATTCCCAGCATCCGCAGTACTTTGCCTTTGTATTTGGTAAAAGTTCTAGGCCTTGTTCAAATGATGCTGCATTTCCACAGTGGAAGTGAGGAAGGTGTTGCCCTTTGCAAGCATTGCATTTGCCCCTTCCCTGATACATCAATGGACAGTCGAATGGCTGATTTGGCAGGTGTCCTCAGTAGGGATTGGAAGGTTTTTTTTTAGCATATAAATTTAATACTGTTGGTTGAGGGATAAACATTGGCCAGGACACCAGGGAGAACTCCCCTGCTCTTCCTCAAAATAGTGCCACGGGATCTTGATGTCTTTGCAGCTATGGAAAGAGAACCACAACAACTTGTATTTATATAGCGCCTTTAACGTAGTAAAACATCTCAGGGCGCTTCACAGGAGCGTAATCAGACAAAGAAATTGACACCGAGCCACATTAGCAGATATTAGGACAGGTGATTTGGTCAAAGAGGTAAGTTTTAAGGTACGTCTTAAAGGAGAGAGAGGTAGAGAGGTAGGGTGATTTAGCGAGGGAATGCCAGAGTTTAGGGCCTAGACAGCTGAACTGAACAGAGTTCTCTGAGGCTTGTAGGGCTGGAAGTCTTAGGAGCTGGTCAGGATCCAGCAGTCGAAGTAGCTCAGTGACAACCCCACCTCATGAAGCGTAGGTGGTGATGGCATGCCCAGGTAGGAGTGTTAGGGTCTGTTAATGCAGAGCCTCGGATAATGGTGTTACCCTACCTACACTTGGTGTCCCCTCAGGGACTTGTCTCCCTCATCATGCAGTGGCTCCAAAGGAGTCCGGGCCTCAGTATTTTGATAGCCTTAACTTCAATTGCAACAGCAAGTGACAATGCTTGAGGAAAGTCTTGTTAATAAAAAACCTCGAGATGCAAAAGGAGGCCTCCACAGCAACAAAAACTAAGGCAGCAAAATGCAAAATGAAATCCACAATTTTAATATCAACTTTTCCAAACAAGTCTAGCTTTAAGAATACAGTTTCTTTACTACCAAAAAGCAGCACACAGCACATCAGGCAAGCGAGCCTGTGGGCCCAATTTCCCAACCCAGTCTTGCCCCAGTGAGGCTTGCAATATAAGAGCGTTAATCTTTTTTTTAAATTCGTTTATGGGATGTGGGCGTCGCTGGCAAGGCCAGCATTTATTGCCATCCCTAATTGCCCTCGAGAAGGCGGTGGTGAGCCACCTTCTTGAACCGCTGCAGTCCGTGTGGTGAAGGTACTCCCACAGTGCTGTTAGGGAGGGAGTTCCAGGATTTTGACCCAGCGACGATGAAGGATCGGCGATATATTTCTAAGTCAGGATGGTGTGTGACTTGGAGGGGAACTTGGAGGTGATGGTGTTCCCGTGCGCCTGCTGCCCTGGTCTTCCTGGAGGCTTGTTCAGTCTAACTTGCATCCTCTGGTTCCGCACTCACAGTTCAACTTAAAGCACCTGCTTGCATCTACAACAACAACAACAACTTGTATTTATACAGCGCCACTTCACGTAGTAAAACGTCCCAAGGTGCTTCACAGGAGCGTAATCAGACCAAAAAAGATTGACACCGAGCCAAAGAAAGAATCTACGTAATGATCGGCTGGCAAAGCCGAAGAAGAAATCATTGAGAGCATTATTCCCGTCTCAGCTGAATCTAATGATATTATTTAGTATTTTAAAAGCTCTCAAGGTTCCCAGAGTTCTGGTTTGCTGACATAGTCACACAGTATCTGACCTTGGGAGAGTTAGTGATGGCAAACAATAATTTACATAAAAAGCAAGCCTTGAATTTGTTCATGCATCACAGTGTTATCTGAGTGCCAGATTGTGCTTGCTGTAATTTCACCATTTGATTTGTTTAATATATCACATTGATGACATCAGTCTCTCACTCCTTTGTGAACTTTTCCATTCCTACAGGAGGTGGTATGGTGCATTTACACGAGCAACTTGGTACTAAACCCATTACAGCGTAAACCTAGCACCAAATCATTATATAACAATGAATCTTGATTTGTCTGCAGTCAGTTCTCCCTTTCTTCCTCTCATGCTGTCAAAAGCCACGGGTCTGAGTCCACTTTCATGCTGTGTTGGCTCCAGAAATCCACCAGCCGCCAATACAACAGCAACGAAAGCAGGACAGTCTTGCTGCTGGCGCGACACAGATTTAGTCAGTGATATCGGGTGCCAGCCGTGGCTCAGTTGGCAGCGCGCTCACCTCTGAGTCAGAGGGTCGTGGGTTCAAGTCGCACTCCAGGGACTTGAGCACATAATCTAAGTTAACACTTCAGTCCAGTACTGAGGGATCCGCTGCACTGTCGGAGGTGCCGTCTTTCAGATGAGACAATAAACCAAGGCCTCGTCTGCTCTAATATAAAAACAGAAAATGCTGGAAATACTCAGGCAGCATCTGTGGAGAGAGAAACAAGAGTTAACGTTTCAGGCCGATGACCCTTCGTCAGAACTGGAAAAAGTTGGAGATGGAACAGGTTTTTAAGCAAGTGTAGGGGCAGGGAGTGGGGGGGGGAGGGGAGGAAAGAACAAAAGGGAAGGTCTGTGATAGGATGGAAGGCAGGAGAGATTAAGAGACAAAAGGGGTGATGGTGCAAGGCAAAAGGAGATGGGAATGGGACAAGTTAAGAAACAAAAGATGACTCTAGATGAAGTGTAAGTGGCAATGGCAGAATGATCGACAGATGCCATGTAAGAGAGAAAAAAAAATGAAAAAAAAGATAGGGGCAGAGGTTATGGTCTGAAATTGTTGAACTCGATGTTGAGTCCAAAAGGCTGTAAAGTGCCTAATCAAAAGATAAGGTGCTGTTCCTCGAGCTTACATTGAGCTTCATTGGAACAGTGTAAGAGACAAGGACGGAGAGGTCAGAGTGGGAGTGGAGCGGAAAATTAAAGTGACAGGCGACCGGAAGCTCGGGGTCACCCTTACAGATTGAACGGAGTCTGCTCTCTCAGGTGGACGTAAAAGATCCCATGGCATTATTTTGAAGAAGAGCAGGGGGAGTTCTCCCCGGTGTCCTGGCCAATATTTATCCCTTAAGTAACATAATTACAAAACCGATTATCTGGTCATTATCACATTGCTGTTTGTGGGAGCTTGCTGTGCACAAATTGGCTGCCACGTTTCCTACATTACAACAGTGACTAAACTTCACAAAGTACTTCATTGGCTGTAAAGTGCTTTGGGACATCCTGAGGTTGTGAAAGGCGCTATATAAATGCAAGTCTTTCTTTATCATGTTCTTTTTCAATGTTTGGAATGGAATCCTGAGTGCATTGTATAGACAAAAAAAACCTGTCATCATTTAAGAAATAGTTGGATCCTGTGACGGGGAGTATTGCTTCTTCCTGGATAGATGAGTTGAGATGGATCCAATGACCTTCCTTATCCTCATTGTGGTGTGACCTTGTGATGCTCCTGTGAAGTGTCTTGGGACATTTTACTATGTTAAAGGTGCTATAGAAATGCAAGTTGTTGTAGATTATCTGCTTCTATTGGAAGAAAGAAGCTTTAAAATATAAAGGAAAATAATAAGGCTGGTATTCCTGGCCCCATCACAGGTCCAGTGACCCCAAAGTACAGGTTAGGGGCACCTAAATCTCCTATCCTGGGCGATTTTTCTTATGCAAAATTGCTACTCGTTAACACACACATAGCGTGACTGCGAGCTCTAATTTACAGAGCAATTGTAAGAACAGTTTGCAAATCCATCATTACTTTTGAAGCTAACTAATGTATTATGGTGGATTAAAAGTAGCAATATATTCAATTATTAATTAATGGTAGTGTTTTATGGTTAATATCCAGTTACATTTCTAAATGTCATTTACAATGACTAAAAATTTATCTGCTAATCCAATCCAATATTTGTTGGCGAGTACCCTATTTAATGGTGATAAGAGTCACGTTAGGTGCTCAAGAGGCAGAAATCTCAGTAGCAATTTCATATGTAAATTCTTTAGGAAAATGTTAAAAGCATTTTTACTTCAGTTACTTAATCTACATTATGATTTGCTTGCACGCCATTCACATGTTTGCATAACTGTTAGACTGACTTATTTAATTTTCTTGCATATTGTGTTTTGATTAATTCTGCGTTAGCTCAACATCTAGGTTCAACAGTTATGCTTTTTCAATTGTGAAGAAGAGCGACTGTTTCCTTATTTTATGTTATTTTTGGCGTCCCTATTTTTGCCTATTTTCCTGTCCATGTTGGCTGCGGAATAGGAAAGAAGCGGAGACAAAAACCCATTTGAACATAACAGAACCTGAGTTCCCACACCTTCTGAAAGTTTACATCATTTTATCCAGCAGAGATCTCACTGGATCAAAAGCTAACTTCCATCTCAGCCTCCCTGGCCCATGCACCGCGCCCCCCTCCCCCCCCCCCCCCCCGCCCCAGTCAGGGCCTTGTTGAGATCATTGCTTCCGAGTCAAAATATCCCAGGGTCTTGCATCTGTCTCTTTGGGAAGCAGGGGAAAGTTAACCCTTTGACATCTGAGTTCTTCCAGTAAAATAGTGGTGCAGACATGTAGCCACTTTACTGTTTCATTTGCTCTGGAGTGGTAACATTGTACAGAATGTAGCAGCCTACGGCATTGACTGTCTAATCATCTTAAAAGTCTTTTAGTCCATGTTACTGCTGAAATGCGGAGTTCCGGTCTTTCTTTTAAAATACAGTGGCATTCTAACATCTAACACGAGGGGCTGGCAAAGGACTGGGGCCCAGCCATCTTACCAACAGGTTTCTATCACACGATAGTAAGGCCATTCATCCCATCCAAATTCATCCAACAACAACTTACATTTACATAGCGCCTTTTATCGTAGTAAAACGTCCCAAGGCGCTTCACAGGAGCGTTATTAAACAAAATTTGACACCGAGCCACGTAAGGAAATATTAGGACAGCTGACCAAAGAGTTGTTCAAAGAGGTAGGTTTTAAGGAACGTCTTAAAGGAGGAGAGCGAGGTAGAAAGGCGGAGAGGTTTAGGGAGGGAATTCCAGAGCTTAGGGCCTAGGCAACTGAAGGCACGGCCGCCAATGGTGAAGCAGTTAAAATCGGGGATGCGCAAGAGGCCAGAATTGGAGGAGCGCAGAGATCTCGGAGATTTGTAGGACTAGAGGAGGTTACAGAGATAGGGAGGGTTGAGGCCATGGTAGGATCGGAAAACAGGATGTGAATTTTAAAATTAAGGCATTGTCGGACCAGGAATCAACGTAGGTCAGCGAGCCCAGGATGACATGAACGGGACTCGGTGCGAGTTAGGATACGGGCAACAGAGTTTTGGATCAGTTCAAGTTTATGGAGGGTGGAAGGTGGGAGGCTGCCAGGAGTGCGTTGGAATAGTCAAGTCTAGAGGTAACAAAGGCATGGAGGAGGGTTTCAGCAGCAAGTGAGCTGAGGCAAGGGCGGAGATGGGTGATGTTACGGAGGTGGAAGTAGGCAGCCAGAAAGATTCCACTCATCCCTCCCCCCCCCCATGTATACACACCCACGGAAACCAGACATGTGCAAAAACAGGTTGCAATGTGGCTTGATTTGGCAGAGTTGAAAAACAAAGGCAAAGGAGAACATCGCTCAGATGGAGACCCACAACCTCCATGTGCCGCCTGAACCCAACTTTAATGTAAAAGTGCCCTGAATGCCCTCCAATTTTCTGATTCTGGCTTCAGTTTCTTTTCATTTCTTTATCTCTCTAGCCTAAAGGCACAGAGCTGGTTCCATGAATTGTCAATTCCTAGGCCCTCCTGCAAAAACCTGACTCTTTCCTGCACACACTATCCATGCGCCATTGCCAAGATGGTTTCGCACCACTGGAATCTCTTTCATAGACCATTCCCCCTGTCCCGTTCACTGATGTGCAGCAGTGAAGACCCATCGAAATGTGCGAGTCTACATCAGAATTCCGCCAGTGGACCTTGATTTGGAGAGGCGGCACCAATTATGGGAAAGGAAGGAAGGGAGGGAGGAGGAAGGGAAGAAGGAAGGAAGTTGTATTTATGTAGGGCCTTTCATGTCCTCAGAACATCCCACAGCACCTTACAGTAGGTTTCCATTTGAGCATCACTCTCCCAAACACAACTTAAGTGTAAAAGTGGCCTTTGGAGAACTTCCCCGGCTTCTCCAAGATTATTTCCCCCCCCACTAGTGAAGGTCGTCAGTGAAACAAGATTTCTGTCAGTAGCTGGACATATGGAGAAGTTCTTCTGCAAATTACCTTGACAATTTATGACTGAATTGAAGAGTCATCGATTTTCATTGGTTCTGGTGCCCTGTGGGGCTTTTCATTCTTGTCAGTCTCTGGAACAGCAATACCTGAAACTGGGATTCTCCAACTTGAAAGGCTACCAGAAAGAAAGGAAGACTTGCATATATACATCACCCTTCACGACCTCAGGACTTCCCAAAGTACTTTGCCGTCAATGACGTACTTTTGAAGTGTAGCCACCGTTGTAATGTAGGAAACGCGGCAGCCTCTTTGTACACAGCAAGCTCCCACAAACAGCAATGTGATAATGTTGATTGAGAGATAAATATTGGCCCCAGGACTAAAGCTACCTGGTTCCTGTATCAGCATCCCTGGAGGAAACAACGAAGATGCTTAGCATTGAGTGAAGTCTTTGAAAAGTCTGTAATGTGCCACAAGTACATCTCCTTTTGTTCCCATTCATTGCCTGGACTTTTAAAAAGCACACAAGTGACCCGATAATAACAGCCGGGCAATGACAGATTAGACTCTCAACATTGCTGAATGCTGACTCTTGCCGCCACAGTTGTGGATGAGTTCCAGCAGTTGTCAACTGGTTTTCAGTGATAATGTACATGGTGACTGCACAGAGTCAACCTACTGTTTTCTTCCCTCAGACTCCTGGGTGGCCGTAGCCTGCTCTGTTTTGCCGGGTTTTCATGCTTCCCATTCCATTAGCTCTCCTTACACTTTCTTCACTTTCACCTTATTATGTTCCTCGCAAATGTCCCAAAATGGTTCACATACAATGAATTGCTTTGAAGCGTAACAACAGCTTGCCTTTATATAGCACCTTTGACGTAGAAAAACATCCCAATGTGCTTCACAGAGGAGTAATCATAAACAAAACAGAAAATGCTGGAAATACACAACAGGTCAATCAGCATCCTTCTTATTTTCCTAATTTACTGCTTTGAAGTGTGGTCAGTGTTATGTAGGGGGAATGCGACAGTAATGGCAGAATGAAAGACACACAGGTGGTCAGAGTACTATGTCTTAAGATATGGGGAGAAAACAGGTTGAGTGTAAGGACGGAGCAGTGCTTAGGAACATTGGAACATTAGGAACAGGAGTAGGTCATTCAACCCCTCGAGCCTGCTCCACCATTCAATTAGATCATGGCTGATCTGCACCTCAATGCTGTAATATCTCCTGGACATTGAGCAATGGAAACAGGAATCAGCATCACATCTCCATGAGTAATATCTCTCTCTCTCTCACTGATCTAACACACATGGCTTCTTCCTAATAGAGAAACCATACAAAGAGACCTTTACAAACATTTCCCTAATGGGTCAGTGGAGAAATACACTGTGATATTGAGACATACATACTGAGATGTTCCTAGATTTTTGATCCTTCACCTACGTTAAATTAGCTACTCTCAGCCAGGCCAGTGACAGGAGCACAACAATGGGCTTCTACACCCAGTCAGGAAAGGGAAAGATCAGCCATGGTTCTAAGTCCTGATCATTATACTGTGACACTGAAAGATGTATCAGTGTGGACACCAGGTGAGGCCTTCAATCAAATAGCCTGCCGCCACTCATTGCCTAGACTCACATTAGCGGAGCGATCACTATGGCAAGGCTGCCCGTGATTATGAACTGTACACCAGCCTGAATTAGACGGAATATAATTGAGGGTGGGTTGGTTGGGTGGGTGGGGGGGGGGGGTGAAAAGAGACCATTTTAAAGGGCACCAAGCAATTGGAAAAACATTTTTGTTTACAAATAATATGTGAATATGTGATACGTTAAATCTGACTGGAAAGCCCCATTGCATCTGATATCAATGTTGTGAAAACAAGATGTGCCTTTTCTGTCTCTTGGCCCTCCACAAACAGTAAAAAACAGGCTTGCAAAACACTTTCATGAAAGCCACGGCCCTTCGACACAGCCCACACTGTAACATATAACACCACAACTAAAGATACTCTTGAAGGCGGGCCTATTTTTCTGCGTAGTCCCACTGGTAAACTGGTGTAACCTGGCTGGGTGGGGCAGGAAGATTGGACAGGAAGCTAGTTCTGTCAGCTCCCTGCCACTCGACACCACTTAGGATTTTCTGTCAGACGTGAGATCAGGCGTATAATGGGCCTGTCTAAATATGGGTGGGTGTATTACAGTCGTGTGCAAATAACAGGACAGCATCGTGCAACGTATTTCCTGTTATTTTCACCCTAGTAATGCTGGGTGAAAGGAATGTTGGTAGGTTTGGTGGCCCTAAGCTCTGGAATTCCCTCCCCAAAACCTCTCCGCCTCGCTACCTCTCTCTCCTCCTTTAAGACGCTCCTTAAAACCTACCTCTTTGACCAAGCTTTTAGTCCCCTGCCCTAATTTCTGAAGTGGCTCGGTGTCAAATTTTTTGTCCTATAATACTCCTGCGAAGCGCCTTGGGACATTTTACAACAACATCTTGTATTTATATAGTGCCTTTAACATAGTAAAACGTCCCATTTTGGTGCGTTAAAGGCGCTATATAAATACAAGTTGTTGTTGTTGTGTTCCTGGTGTCTAGTGTTGCTATGGGCTGTGGGGTGGGGGCGGTGGAATCTTTGTCCAGTGCATTAGGCTTGAACGTATTTAAGTTTCACAAATATTTTCAATTCCTCAGCCCACTTTCCCCCCCACCTGAGGCGGACCCTGCAGCAGCCTCGTAAACCATCCCAGCCCTCCAGGATTGAAAGGTTAATCTCCGTGACACTGCTGCGCGCGACCTGGGAGAAAAAAAACTATAGGGAGGGGCATTTTAAAAAAAAACGTACGTTGTTTTCATTTTCTTTCAGCGCTTTCATTTATTAGTTGTAAATATATTGGAGGTGAGAAAACCGTGAAAAGTCTGTTCACTTTACACTTGGTATGGGAAAGCAGTGGGTCGCAAGGATGGACATGTTAGAAAGAAGAAAGAAAGACTTGCATTTCTATAGCGCCTTTCACAACCATTGGATGTTTCAAAGTGCTTTATAGCCAATGAAGTACTTTTTTTTGGAGCGTATCCACTGTTGTAATGTGGGAAACGCGGCAGCCAAAATTGCACACAGCAAGCTCCCACAAACAGCAATGTGATAATGACCAGATAATCTGTTTTTTGTTATGTTGGTTGAGGGATAAATATTGGCCAGGACACCAGGGAGAACTCCCCTGCTCTTCTTCGAAATAGTGCCGTGGGATCTTTTACCTGAGAGAGAAGACGGGGACGCAGTTTAATGTCTCGTCCGAAAGACGGCACCTCCGACAGTGCAGCACGCCCTCAGCACTGCACTGGGAGCATCAGCCTAGATTTACGTGCTCAAGTCCCTGGAGTGGGACTTGAACCCATAACCTTCTGACTCAGAGGCGAGTGTGCTACCAACTGAGCCACAGCTGACAATGACATTAGGCGATCAATGGCGGGAGAGTGGGGGGCAGGGCGGTTGGAGGCGAGAGATCGTGTGATGAAACCTCCAGGGAACACGTCCAACCAGAGTTGGCAACCCACCCTGAACCTGAGCCAAGGGAAATCGGGCCTGGGCCAGTGGCATAGGCCAAGGATTGGGTGGGCATCCCAATCCCACCCCTCCGCTGAAGATCTGTGGCAAATAGGAAAATGGACCTGTACGTATTTTAAATAGAAAGTATTCATCCTTCTACGTGACCAAGAGGGTTGGGGGTTAAAACATGTGGACCTGTCTCTGAAAACTAGGCAAAAGTTGAAAGGTTCCTCCATGGGAGACACAGATTTAGATGAACTAGAACAAAACAGACAGACTTTGTTTAGATAATTCTTAGAGCCTGTCTGCTAACACAAGTTGAGTTATGTCCCCATATTCTGTGCACAGGTGGTTTTCGACCCATCAGATGAGTTTTGCTGTTCGCCAGCTAAGAATCTAGCAATGCTCAGCAGGGTTATGTTTATAAATGAAATAACAATTTCTGATTGGCGCAAACATGCCACAACTGCAGAATCAGTGTTGCCCGGCAGATGTGCTCTGCAAGGATCCACTGTCTGATCTCAGCAGCAAAGCACATCTGTTTCAATTAAATGTCTGTCTGCACTGAGCTAGTTGAGCCCAGCTGGTGTCCCATTGTTCCAGGGCTAGAAGGAATGATCCTGCAGCTGATCTCTTGCTGGAAAGTGATCACATGGGGACGTCAGGTGAAAAGAGGATTTCCAACAATCGAATATCTCGCCGCCACTCACGGTCTGGGACAGTGTATGAAGAATGTCCGCTCACTGTCTGGGACCGCGTATGAAGAATGTCTTCTCACTTTCTGGGACCGCGTATGAAGAATGTCTTCTCACTTTCTGGGACCGTGGATGAAGAATGTCCGCTCACTGTCTGGGACCGCGTATGAAGAATGTCCGCTCACTGTCTGGGACTGTGTATGAAGAATGTCCACTCACTGTCTGGGACTGTGTATGAAGAATGTCCACTCACTGTCTGGGACTGTGTATGAAGAATGTCCACTCACTGTCTGGGACTGTGTGTGAAGAATGTCCACTCACTGTCTGGGACTGTGTGTGAAGAATGTCCACTCACGGTCTGGGACTGTGTGTGAAGAATGTCCACTCACGGTCTGGGACTGTGTATGAAGAATGTCCGCTCACTGTCTGGGTCTGTGTATGAAGAATGTCCACTCACTGTCTGGGACTGTGTATGAAGAATGTCCACTCACTGTCTGGGACTGTGTGTGAAGAATGTCCACTCACGGTCTGGGACTGTGTGTGAAGAATGTCCACTCACGGTCTGGGACTGTGTATGAAGAATGTCTGCTCACTGTCTGGGACTGTGTATGAAGAATGTCCGCTCACTGTATGGGACTGTGTATGAAGAATGTCCACTCACTGTCTGGAACTGTGTATGAAGAATGTCCACTCACGGTATGGGACTGTGTATGAAGAATGTCCGCTCACTGTCTGGGACTGTGTATGAAGAATGTCCGCTCACTGTCTGGGACTGTGTATGAAGAATGTCCACTCACTGTCTGGGACTGTGTATGAAGAATGTCCACTCACGGTCTGAGACTGTGTATGAAGAATGTCCACTCACTGTCTGGGACTGTGTATGAAGAGTGTCCGCTCACTGTCTGGGACTGTGTATGAAGAATGTCCACTCACTGTCTGGGACTGTGTATGAAGAATGTCCACTCACGGTCTGGGACTGTGTATGAAGAATGTCCGCTCACTGTCTGGGACTGTGTATGAAGAATGTCCGCTCACTGTCCGGGACTGTGTATGAAGAATGTCTGCTCACTGTCTGGGACTGTGTATGAAGAAAGTCCACTCACTGTCTGGGACTGTGTATGAAGAATGACCGTGCACTGTCTGGGACTGTGTGTGAAGAATGTCCAGTCATGGTCTGGGACGGTGTGTGAAGAATGTCTGCTCACTGTCTGGGACTGTGTATGAAGAATGTCCACTCACCGACTGGGACTGTGTATGAAGAATGACTGCTCACTGTCTGGGACTGTGTATGAAGAATGTTCACTCACGGTCTGGGACTGTGTATGAAGAAGGTCCACTCATGGTCTGGGACTGTGTATGAAGAATGTTCACTCACGGTCTGGGACTGTGTGTGAAGAATGTCCACTCACAGTCTGGGACTGTGTGTGAAGAATGTCCGCTCACTGTCTGGGACTGTGTGTGAAGAATGTCCACTCACAGTTTGGGACTGTGTGTGAAGAATGTCCGCTCACTGTCTGGGACTGTGTATGAAGAATGTCCACTCACTGTCTGGGGCTATGTGTGAAGAATGTCCACTCACAGTCTGGGACTGTGTGTTAAGAATGTCCGCTCACTGTCTGGGACTGTCTATGAAGAATGTCCGCTCACTGTCTGGGACTGTGTGTGAAGAATGTCCACTCACAGTTTGGGACTGTGTGTGAAGAATGTCCGCTCACTGTCTGGGACTGTGTATGAAGAATGTCCACTCACTGTCTGGGGCTATGTGTGAAGAATGTCCACTCACAGTCTGGGACTGTGTGTTAAGAATGTCCGCTCACTGTCTGGGACTGTGTATGAAGAATGTCCGCTCACTGTCTGGGACTGTGTATGAAGAATGTCTGCTCACTGTCTGGGACTGTGTATGTAGAATGTCCACTCACTGTCTGGGACTGTGTATGAAGAATGTCCGCTCACTGTCTGGGACTGTGTGTGAAGAATGTCCACTCAGGGTCTGGGACTGTGTATGAAGAAGGTCCACTCATGGTCTGGGACTGTGTATGAAGAATCTTCACTCACGGTCTGGGACTGTGTATGAAGAATGTCCACTCACTGTCTGGGACTGTGTGTGAAGAATGTCCACTCACAGTCTGGGACTGTGTGTGAAGAATGTCCACTCACAGTCTGGGACGGTGTGGGAAGAATGTCCGCTCACTGTCTGGGACTGTGTATGAAGAATGTCCACTCACTGTCTGGGACTGTGTGTGAAGAATGTCCGCTCACTGTCTGGGACTGTGTGTGAAGAATGTCCACTCACAGTCTGGGACTGTGTGTGAAGAATGTCCGCTCACTGTCTGGGACTGTGCATGAAGAATGTCCACTCACTGTCTGGGACTGTGTGTGAAGAATGTCCACTCACAGTCTGGGACTGTGTGTGAAGAATGTCCACTCACTGCCTGGGACTGTGTATGAAGAATGTCCGCTCACTGTCTGGGACTGTGTATGAAGAATTTCCACTCATTGTCTGGGACTGTGTATGAAGAATGTTCACTCACGGTCTGAGACTGTGTATGAAGAATGTCCACTCACTGTCTGGGACTGTGTATGAAGAATGTCCGCTCACTGTCTGGGACTGTGTATGAAGAATGTCCACTCACTGTCTGGGACTGTGTATGAAGAATGTCCACTCACGGTCTGGGACTGTGTATGAAGAATGTCCGCTCACTGTCTGGGACTGTGTATGAAGAATGTCCGCTCACTGTCTGGGACTGTGTATGAAGAATGTCTGCTCACTGTCTGGGACTGTGCATGAAGAAAGTCCACTCACTGTCTGGGACTGTGTATGAAAAATGACCGTTCACTGTCTGGGACTGTGTGTGAAGAATGTCCAGTCATGGTCTGGGACGGTGTGTGAAGAATGTCTGCTCACTGTCTGGGACTGTGTATGAAGAATGTCCACTCACCGACTGGGACTGTGTATGAAGAATGACCGCTCACTGTCTGGGACTGTGTGTGAAGAATGTCCACTCAGGGTCTGGGACTGTGTATGAAGAAGGTCCACTCATGGTCTGGGACTGTGTATGAAGAATGTTCACTCACGGTCTGGGACTGTGTATGAAGAATGTCCACTCACTGTCTGGGACTGTGTGTGAAGAATGTCCACTCATAGTCTGGGACTGTGTGTGAAGAATGTCCGCTCGCTGTCTGGGACTGTGTATGAAGAATGTCGGCTCACTGTCTGGGACTGTGTATGAAGAATGTCTGCTCACTGTCTGGGACTGTGTATGAAGAATGTCCGCTCACTGTCTGGGACTGTGTATGAAGAATGTCCACTCACGGTCTGGGACTGTGTATAAAGAATGTCCACTCACGGTCTGAGACTGTGTATGAAGAATGTCCACTCACTGTCTGGGACTGTGTATGAAGAATGTCCGCTCACTGTCTGGGACTGTGTATGAAGAATGTCCACTCACTGTCTGGGACTGTGTATGAAGAATGTCCACTCACGGTCTGGGACTGTGTATGAAGAATGGCCGCTCACTGTCTGGGACTGTGTATGAAGAATGTCCGCTCACTGTCTGGGACTGTGCATGAAGAATGTCTGCTCACTGTCTGGGACTGTGTATGAAGAATGTCCACTCACTGTCTGGGACTGTGTATGAAGAATGACCGCTCACTGTCTGGGACTGTGTGTGAAGAATGTCCAGGCATGGTCTGGGACAGTGTGTGAAGAATGTCTGCTCACTGTCTGGGATTGTGCATGAAGAATGTCCACTCACCGACTGGGACTGTGTATGAAGAATGACCGCGCACTGTCTGGGACTGTGTATGAAGAATGTCCGCTCACTGTCTGGGACTGTGTTTGAAGAATGTCCACTCAGGGTCTGGGACTGTGTATGAAGAAGGTCCACTCATGGTCTGGGACTGTGTATGAGGAATGTCCACTCATTGTCTGGGACTGTGTATGAAGAATGTCCGCTCACTGTCTGGGACTGTGTATGAAGAATGTCCGCTCACTGTCTGGGACTGTGTGTGAAGAATGTCCACTCAGGGTCTGGGACTGTGTATGAAGAAGGTCCACTCATGGTCTGGGCCTGTGTATGAAGAATCTTCACTCACGGTCTGGGACTGTGTATGAAGAATGTCCACTCACTGTCTGGGACTGTGTGTGAAGAATGTCCACTCACAGTCTGGGACTGTGTGTGAAGAATGTCCACTCACAGTCTGGGACTGTGTGGGAAGAATGTCCGCTCACTGTCTGGGACTGTGTATGAAGAATGTCCACTCACTGTCTGGGACTGTGTGTGAAGAATGTCCGCTCACTGTCTGGGACTGTGTGTGAAGAAAGTCCACTCACAGTCTGGGACTGTGTGTGAAGAATGTCCGCTCACTGTCTGGGACTGTGTATGAAGAATGTCCACTCACTGTCTGGGACTGTGTGTGAAGAATGTCCACTCACAGTCTGGGACTGTGTGTGAAGAATGTCCACTCACTGACTGGGACTGTGTATGAAGAATGTCCGCTCACTGTCTGGGACTGTGTATGAAGAATTTCCACTCATTGTCTGGGACTGTGTATGAAGAATGTTCACTCACGGTCTGAGACTGTGTATGAAGAATTTCCACTCACTGTCTGGGACTGTGTATGAAGAATGTCCGCTCACTGTCTTGGACTGTGTATGAAGAATGTCCGCTCACTGTCTGGGACTGTGTATGAAGAATGTCCGCTCACTGTCTGGGACTGTGTATGAAGAATGTCCGCTCACTGTCTGGGACTGTGTATGAAGAATGTCTGCTCACTGTCTGGGACTGTGTATGAAGAATGTTCACTCACGGTCTGGGACTGTGTATGAAGAATGTCCACTCACTGTCTGGGACTGTGTGTGAAGAATGTCCACTCAAAGTCTGGGACTGTGTGTGAACAATGTCCGCTCACTGTCTGGGACTGTGTGTGAAGAATGTCCACTCAGGGTCTGGGACTGTGTATGAAGAAGGTCCACTCATGGTCTGGGACTGTGTATGAAGAATGTTCACTCACGGTCTGGGACTGTGTATGAAGAATGTCCACTCACTGTCTGGGACTGTGTGTGAAGAATGTCCACTCAAAGTCTGGGACTGTGTGTGAACAATGTCCGCTCACTGTCTGGGACTGTGTGTGAAGAATGTCCACTCACAGTCTGGGACTGTGTATGAAGAATGTCCACTCACTCTCTGGGACTGTGTGTGAAGAATGTCCACTCACAGTCTGGGTCTGTGTGTGAAGAATGTCCGCTCACTGTCTGGGACTGTGTATGAAGAATGTCCGCTCACTGTCTGGGACTGTGTATGAAGAATTTCCACTCATTGTCTGAGACTGTGTATGAAGAATGTCCACTCACTGTCTGGGACTGTGTATGAAGAATGTCCGCTCACTGTCTGGGACTGTGTATGAAGAATGTCCGCTCACTGTCTGGGATTGTGTATGAAGAATGTCTGCTCACTGTCTGGGACTGTGCATGAAGAAAGTCCACTCACTGTCTGGGACTGTGTATGAAGAATGACCGTTCACTGTCTGGGACTGTGTATGAAGAATGTCCAGTCATGGTCTGGGACGGTGTGTGAAGAATGTCTGCTCACTGTCTGGGACTGTGTATGAAGAATGTCCACTCACCGACTGGGACTGTGTATGAAGAATGACCGCTCACTGTCTGGGACTGTGTGTGAAGAATGTCCACTCAGGGTCTGGGACTGTGTATGAAGAATGTCCACTCATGGTCTGGGACTGTGTATGAAGAATGTTCACTCACGGTCTGGGACTGTGTATGAAGAATGTCCACTCACTGTCTGGGACTGTGTGTGAAGAATGCCCACTCATAGTCTGGGACTGTGTGTGAAGAATGTCCACTCGCTGTCTGGGACTGTGTATGAAGAATGTCCGCTCACTGTCTGGGACTGTGTATGAAGAATGTCTGCTCACTGTCTGGGACTGTGTATGAAGAATGTCCGCTCACTGTCTGGGACTGTGTATGAAGAATGTCCACTCACGGTCTGGGACTGTGTATAAAGAATGTCCACTCACGGTCTGAGACTGTGTATGAAGAATGTCCACTCACTGTCTGGGACTGTGTATGAAGAATGTCCGCTCACTGTCTGGGACTGTGTATGAAGAATGTCCACTCACTGTCTGGGACTGTGTATGAAGAATGTCCACTCACGGTCTGGGACTGTGTATGAAGAATGGCCGCTCACTGTCTGGGACTGTGTATGAAGAATGTCCGCTCACTGTCTGGGACTGTGTATGAAGAATGTCTGCTCACTGTCTGGGACTGTGTATGAAGAATGTCCACTCACTGTCTGGGACTGTGTATGAAGAATGACCGCTCACTGTCTGGGACTGTGTGTGAAGAATGTCCAGGCATGGTCTGGGACGGTGTGTGAAGAATGTCTGCTCACTGTCTGGGACTGTGTATGAAGACTGTCCACTCACCGACTGGGACTGTGTATGAAGAATGACCGCGCACTGTCTGGGACTGTGTGTGAAGAATGTCCACTCAGGGTCTGGGACTGTGTATGAAGAAGGTCCACTCATGGTCTGGGACTGTGTATGAAGAATGTTCACTCACGGTCTGGGACTGTGTATGAAGAATGTCCACTCACTGTCTGGGACTGTGTGTGAAGAATGTCCACTCAAAGTCTGGGACTGTGTGTGAACAATGTCCGCTCACTGTCTGGGACTGTGTGTGAAGAATGTCCACTCACAGTCTGGGACTGTGTATGAAGAATGTCCACTCACTGTCTGGGACTGTGTGTCAAGAATGTCCACTCACAGTCTGGGTCTGTGTGTGAAGAATGTCCGCTCACTGTCTGGGACTGTGTATGAAGAATGTCCGCTCACTGTCTGGGACTGTGTATGAAGAATTTCCACTCATTGTCTGGGACTGTGTATGAAGAATGTCCACTCACGGTCTGGGACTGTGTGTGAAGAATGTCCGCTCACTGTCTGGGACTGTGTATGAAGAATGTCCACTCACTGTCTGGGACTGTGTATGAAGAATGTCCACTCATGGTCTGGGACTGTGTATGAAGAATGTCCACTCACGGTCTGGGACTGTGTATGAAGAATGTCCACGCACTGTCTGGGACTGTGTATGAAGAATGTCTGCTCACTGTCTGTGACTGTGTATGAAGAATGTCCACTCATGGTCTGGGACTGTGTATGAAGAATGTCCACTCACGGTCTGGGACTGTGTATGAAGAATATCCGCTCACTCTCTGGGACTGTGTATGAAGAATGTCTGCTCACTGTCTGGGACTGTGTATGAAGAATGTCCACTCAATCTCTGGGACTGTGTATGAAGAATGACCGCTCACTGTCTGGGACTGTGTGTGAAGAATGTCCAGTCATGGTCTGGGAAGGTGTGTGAAGAATGTCTGCTCACTGTCTGGGACTGTGTATGAAGAATGTCCACTCACTGTCTGGAACTGTGTATGAAGAACGTCCACTCATGGTCTGGGACTGTGTATGAAGAATGTCCACTCACGGTCTGGGACTGTGTATGAAGAAAGTCCACTCACTGTCTGGGACTGTGTATGAAGAATGTCTGCTCACTGTCTGGGACTGTGTATGAAGAATGACCACTCACGGTCTGGGACTGTGTATGAAGAATGTCCACTCACGGTCTGGGACTGTGTATGAAGAATATCCGCTAACTGTCTGGGACTGTGTATGAAGAATGTCTGCTCACTGTCTGGGACTGTGTATGAAGAATGTCCACTCACTGTCTGGGACTGTGTATGAAGAATGTCCGCTCACTGTCTGGGACTGTGTATGAAGAATGTCTGCTCACTGTCTGGGACTGTGTATGAAGAATGTCAACTCACTCTCTGGGACAGTGTATGAAGAATGACCGCTCACTGTCTGGGACTGTGTGTGAAGAATGTCCACTCACTGTCTGGGACTGTGTATGAAGAATGTCCACTCACGGTCTGGGACTGTGTGTGAAGAATGTCCGCTCACTGTCTGGGACTGTGTATGAAGAATGTCCACTCACTGTCTGGGACTGTGTATGAAGAATGTCCACTCATGGTCTGGGACTGTGTATGAAGAATGTCCACTCACGGTCTGGGACTGTGTATGAAGAATGGCAACTCACTGTCTGGGACTGTGTATGAAGAATGTCTGCTCACTGTCTGGGACTGTGTATGAAGAATGTCCACTCACGGTCTGGGACTGTGTATGAAGAATGTCCACTCACGGTCTGGGACTGTGTATGAAGAATATCCGCTCACTGTCTGGGACTGTGTATGAAGAATGTCTGCTCACTGTCTGGGACTGTGTATGAAGAATGTCCACTCACTGTCTGGGACTGTGTATGAAGAATGTCCGCTCACTGTCTGGGACTGTGTATGAAGAATGTCTGCTCACTGTCTGGGACTGTGTATGAAGAATGTCAACTCACTCTCTGGGACTGTGTATGAAGAATGACCGCTCACTGTCTGGGACAGTGTGTGAAGAATGTCCACTCACTGTCTGGGACTGTGTATGAAGAATGTCCACTCACGGTCTGGGACTGTGTGTGAAGAATGTCCGCTCACTGTCTGGGACTGTGTATGAAGAATGTCCACTCACTGTCTGGGACTGTGTATGAAGAATGTCCACTCATGGTCTGGGACTGTGTATGAAGAATGTCCACTCACGGTCTGGGACTGTGTATGAAGAATGTCAACTCACTCTCTGGGACTGTGTATGAAGAATGTCTGCTCACTGTCTGGGACTGTGTATGAAGAATGTCCACTCACTCTCTGGGACTGTGTATGAAGAATGACCGCTCACTGTCTGGGACTGTGTGTGAAGAATGTCCAGTCATGATCTGGGAAGGTGTGTGAAGAATGTCTGCTCACTATCTGGGACTGTGTATGAAGAATGTCCACTCACTGTCTGGGACTGTGTATGAAGAATGACCGCTCACTGTCTGGGACTGTGTGTGAAGAATGTCCACTCACGGTCTGGGACTGTGTATGAAGAAAGTCCACTCACGGTCTGGGACTGTGTATGAAGAATGTCCACTCACTGTCTGGGACTGTGTGTGAAGAATGTCCACTCACGGTCTGGGACTGTGTGTGAAGAATGTCCACTCACTGTCTGGGACTGTGTGTGAAGAGTGTCCACTCACGGTCTGGGACTGTGTGTGAAGAATGTCCACTCACTCTCTGGGACTGTGTGTGAAGAATGTCCACTCACAGTCTGGGACTGTGTGTGAAGAATGTCCACTCACTCTCTGGGACTGTGTGTGAAGAATGTCCACTCACGGTCTGGGACTGTGTGTGAAGAATGTCCACTCACTCTCTGGGACTGTGTGTGAAGAATGTCCACTCACAGTCTGGGACTGTGTGTGAAGAATGTCCACTCACTCTCTGGGACTGTGTGTGAAGAGTGTCCACTCACGGTCTGAGACTGTGTATGAAGAATGTCCACTCACTGTCTGGGACTGTGTATGAAGAATGTCCGCTCACTGTCTGGGACTGTGTATGAAGAATGTCCACTCACTGTCTGGGACTGTGTATGAAGAATGTCCACTCACGGTCTGGGACTGTGTATGAAGAATGGCCGCTCACTGTCTGGGACTGTGTATGAAGAATGTCCGCTCACTGTCTGGGACTGTGTATGAAGAATGTCTGCTCACTGTCTGGGACTGTGTATGAAGAATGTCCACTCACTGTCTGGGACTGTGTATGAAGAATGACCGCTCACTGTCTGGGACTGTGTGTGAAGAATGTCCAGGCATGGTCTGGGACGGTGTGTGAAGAATGTCTGCTCACTGTCTGGGACTGTGTATGAAGACTGTCCACTCACCGACTGGGACTGTGTATGAAGAATGACCGCGCACTGTCTGGGACTGTGTGTGAAGAATGTCCACTCAGGGTCTGGGACTGTGTATGAAGAAGGTCCACTCATGGTCTGGGACTGTGTATGAAGAATGTTCACTCACGGTCTGGGACTGTGTATGAAGAATGTCCACTCACTGTCTGGGACTGTGTGTGAAGAATGTCCACTCAAAGTCTGGGACTGTGTGTGAACAATGTCCGCTCACTGTCTGGGACTGTGTGTGAAGAATGTCCACTCACAGTCTGGGACTGTGTATGAAGAATGTCCACTCACTGTCTGGGACTGTGTGTCAAGAATGTCCACTCACAGTCTGGGTCTGTGTGTGAAGAATGTCCGCTCACTGTCTGGGACTGTGTATGAAGAATGTCCGCTCACTGTCTGGGACTGTGTATGAAGAATTTCCACTCATTGTCTGGGACTGTGTATGAAGAATGTCCACTCACGGTCTGGGACTGTGTGTGAAGAATGTCCGCTCACTGTCTGGGACTGTGTATGAAGAATGTCCACTCACTGTCTGGGACTGTGTATGAAGAATGTCCACTCATGGTCTGGGACTGTGTATGAAGAATGTCCACTCACGGTCTGGGACTGTGTATGAAGAATGTCCACGCACTGTCTGGGACTGTGTATGAAGAATGTCTGCTCACTGTCTGTGACTGTGTATGAAGAATGTCCACTCATGGTCTGGGACTGTGTATGAAGAATGTCCACTCACGGTCTGGGACTGTGTATGAAGAATATCCGCTCACTCTCTGGGACTGTGTATGAAGAATGTCTGCTCACTGTCTGGGACTGTGTATGAAGAATGTCCACTCAATCTCTGGGACTGTGTATGAAGAATGACCGCTCATTGTCTGGGACTGTGTGTGAAGAATGTCCAGTCATGGTCTGGGAAGGTGTGTGAAGAATGTCTGCTCACTGTCTGGGACTGTGTATGAAGAATGTCCACTCACTGTCTGGAACTGTGTATGAAGAACGTCCACTCATGGTCTGGGACTGTGTATGAAGAATGTCCACTCACGGTCTGGGACTGTGTATGAAGAAAGTCCACTCACTGTCTGGGACTGTGTATGAAGAATGTCTGCTCACTGTCTGGGACTGTGTATGAAGAATGACCACTCACGGTCTGGGACTGTGTATGAAGAATGTCCACTCACGGTCTGGGACTGTGTATGAAGAATATCCGCTAACTGTCTGGGACTGTGTATGAAGAATGTCTGCTCACTGTCTGGGACTGTGTATGAAGAATGTCCACTCACTGTCTGGGACTGTGTATGAAGAATGTCCGCTCACTGTCTGGGACTGTGTATGAAGAATGTCTGCTCACTGTCTGGGACTGTGTATGAAGAATGTCAACTCACTCTCTGGGACAGTGTATGAAGAATGACCGCTCACTGTCTGGGACTGTGTGTGAAGAATGTCCACTCACTGTCTGGGACTGTGTATGAAGAATGTCCACTCACGGTCTGGGACTGTGTGTGAAGAATGTCCGCTCACTGTCTGGGACTGTGTATGAAGAATGTCCACTCACTGTCTGGGACTGTGTATGAAGAATGTCCACTCATGGTCTGGGACTGTGTATGAAGAATGTCCACTCACGGTCTGGGACTGTGTATGAAGAATGGCAACTCACTGTCTGGGACTGTGTATGAAGAATGTCTGCTCACTGTCTGGGACTGTGTATGAAGAATGTCCACTCACGGTCTGGGACTGTGTATGAAGAATGTCCACTCACGGTCTGGGACTGTGTATGAAGAATATCCGCTCACTGTCTGGGACTGTGTATGAAGAATGTCTGCTCACTGTCTGGGACTGTGTATGAAGAATGTCCACTCACTGTCTGGGACTGTGTATGAAGAATGTCCGCTCACTGTCTGGGACTGTGTATGAAGAATGTCTGCTCACTGTCTGGGACTGTGTATGAAGAATGTCAACTCACTCTCTGGGACTGTGTATGAAGAATGACCGCTCACTGTCTGGGACAGTGTGTGAAGAATGTCCACTCACTGTCTGGGACTGTGTATGAAGAATGTCCACTCACGGTCTGGGACTGTGTGTGAAGAATGTCCGCTCACTGTCTGGGACTGTGTATGAAGAATGTCCACTCACTGTCTGGGACTGTGTATGAAGAATGTCCACTCATGGTCTGGGACTGTGTATGAAGAATGTCCACTCACGGTCTGGGACTGTGTATGAAGAATGTCAACTCACTGTCTGGGACTGTGTATGAAGAATGTCTGCTCACTGTCTGGGACTGTGTATGAAGAATGTCCACTCACTCTCTGGGACTGTGTATGAAGAATGACCGCTCACTGTCTGGGACTGTGTGTGAAGAATGTCCAGTCATGATCTGGGAAGGTGTGTGAAGAATGTCTGCTCACTATCTGGGACTGTGTATGAAGAATGTCCACTCACTGTCTGGGACTGTGTATGAAGAATGACCGCTCACTGTCTGGGACTGTGTGTGAAGAATGTCCACTCACGGTCTGGGACTGTGTATGAAGAAAGTCCACTCACGGTCTGGGACTGTGTATGAAGAATGTCCACTCACTGTCTGGGACTGTGTGTGAAGAATGTCCACTCACGGTCTGGGACTGTGTGTGAAGAATGTCCACTCACTGTCTGGGACTGTGTGTGAAGAGTGTCCACTCACGGTCTGGGACTGTGTGTGAAGAATGTCCACTCACTCTCTGGGACTGTGTGTGAAGAATGTCCACTCACAGTCTGGGACTGTGTGTGAAGAATGTCCACTCACTCTCTGGGACTGTGTGTGAAGAATGTCCACTCACGGTCTGGGACTGTGTGTGAAGAATGTCCACTCACTCTCTGGGACTGTGTGTGAAGAATGTCCACTCACAGTCTGGGACTGTGTGTGAAGAATGTCCACTCACTCTCTGGGACTGTGTGTGAAGAGTGTCCACTCACGGTCTGGGACTGTGTGTGAAGAATGTCCACTCACTCTCTGGGACTGTGTGTGAAGAATGTCCACTCACGGTCTGGGACTGTGTGTGAAGAATGTCCACTCACGGTCTGGGACGGTGTGTGAAGAATGTCTGCTCACTGTCTGGGACTGTGTTTGATGAATGTCCACTCACTGTCTGGGACTGTGTGTGAAGAATGTCCACTCACGGTCTGGGACTGTGTGTGAAGAATGTCCGCTCACTGTCTGGGACTGTGTGTGAAGAATGCCCACTCACTGTCTGGGACTGTGTGTGAAGAATGTCCACTCACAGTCTGGGACTGTGTATGAAGAATGCCCACTCACGGTCTGGGACTGTGTATCAAGAATGTCCACTCACGGTCTGGGACTGTGTGTGAAGAATGTCCGCTCACTGTCTGGGACTGTGTATGAAGAATGTCCACTCACTGTCTGGGACTGTGTATGAAGAATGTCCACTCACGGTCTGGGACTGTGTATGAAGAATGTTCACTCACGGTCTGGGACTGTGTATGAAGAATGTCCACTCACGGTCTGGGACTGTGTGTGAAGAATGTGCACTCACGGTCTGGGACTGTGTATGAAGAATGTCCACTCACGGTCTGGGACGGTGTGTGAAGAATGTCTGCTCACTGTCTGGGACTGTGTGTGAAGAATGTCCACTCACTGTCTGGGACTGTGTGTGAAGAATGTCCACTCACAGTCTGGGACTGTGTGTGAAGAATGTCCGCTCACTGTCTGGGACTGTGTGTGAAGAATGCCCACTCACTGTCTGGGACTGTGTGTGAAGAATGTCCACTCACAGTCTGGGACTGTGTATGAAGAATGTCCACTCACGGTCTGGGACTGTGTATGAAGAATGTCCACTCACGGTCTGGGACTGTGTGTGAAGAATGTCCGCTCACTGTCTGGGACTGTGTATGAAGAATGTCCACTCACAGTCTGGGACTGTGTATGAAGAATGTCCACTCACGGTCTGGGACTGTGTATGAAGAATGTCCACTCACGGTCTGGGACTGTGTGTGAAGAATGTCCGCTCACTGTCTGGGACTGTGTATGAAGAATGTCTGCTCACTGTCTGGGACTGTGTATGAAGAATGTCTGCTCACTGTCTGGGACTGTGTATGAAGAATGTCCACTCACGGTCTGGGACTGTGTATGAAGAATGTCCACTCATGGTCTGGGACTGTGTATGAAGAATATCCGCTCACTTTCTGGGACTGTGTATGAAGAATGTCTGCTCACTGTCTGGGACTGTGTATGAAGAATGTGCACTCACTGTCTGGGACTGTGTATGAAGAATGACCGCTCACTGTCTGGGACTGTGTGTGAAGAATGTCCAGCCATGGTCTGGGACGGTGTGTGAAGAATGTCTGCTCACTGTCTAGGACTGTGTATGAAGAATGTCCACTCACTGTCTGGGACTGTGTATGAAGAATGGCCGCTCACTGTCTGGGACTGTGTGTGAAGAATGTCCAGTCATGGTCTGGGAACGTGTGTGAAGAATGTCTGCTCACTGTCTGGGACTGTGTATGAAGAATGTCCACTCACTGTCTGGGACTGTGTATGAAGAATGACCGCTCACTGTCTGGGACTGTGTGTGAAGAATGTCCACTCACGGTCTGGGACTGTGTATGAAGAAAGTCCTCTCACGGTCTGGGACTGTGTATGAAGAATGTCCACTCATGGTCTGGGACTGTGTATGAAGAATGTTCACTCACGGTCTGGGACTGTGTATGAAGAATGTCCACTCACGGTCTGGGATTGTGTGTGAAGAATGTCCACTCCCTGTCTGGGACTGTGTGTGAAGAGTGTCCACTCACGGTCTGGGACTGTGTGTGAAGAATGTCCACTCACTCTCTGGGACTGTGTGTGAAGAATGTCCACTCCCTGTCTGGGACTGTGTGTGAAGAGTGTCCACTCACGGTCTGGGACTGTGTGTGAAGAATGTCCACTCACTGTCTGGGACTGTGCATGAAGAATGTCCACTCACGGTCTGGGACGGTGTGTGAAGAATGTCCACTCACGGTCTGGGACGGTGTGTGAAGAATGTCTGCTCACTGTCTGGGACTGTGTGTGAAGAATGTCCACTCACGGTCTGGGACTGTGTATGAAGAATGTCCACTCATGGTCTGGGACTGTGTATGAAGAATATCCGCTCACTTTCTGGGACTGTGTATGAAGAATGTCTGCTCACTGTCTGGGATTGTGTATGAAGAATGTCCACTCACTGTCTGGGACTGTGTATGAAGAATGACCGCTCACTGTCTGGGACTGTGTTTGAAGAATGTCCAGTCATGGTCTGGGACAGTGTCTGAAGAATGTCTGCTCACTGTCTGGGACTGTGTATGAAGAATGTCCACTCACTGTCTGGGACTGTGTATGAAGAATGACCGCTCACTGTCTGGGACTGTGTGTGAAGAATGTCCACTCACGGTCTGGGACTGTGTATGAAGAAAGTCCACTCACGGTCTGGGACTGTGCATGAAGAATGTCCACTCACGGTCTGGGACGGTGTGTGAAGAATGTCTGCTCACTGTCTGGGACTGTGTATGGAGAATGTCCACTCACTGTCTGGGAGTGTGTATGAAGAATGTCCGCTCCTGGTCTGGGACTGTGTATGAAGAATTTCCACTCACGATCTGGGACTGTGTATGAAGAATGTCCACTCACTGTCTGGGACTGTGTGTGAAGAATGTCCACTCACGGTCTGGGACTGTGTATGAAGAATGTCTGCTCACTGTCTGGGACTGCGTGTGAAGAATGTCTGCTCACTGTCTGGGACTGTGTGTGAAGAATGTCCGCTCACTGTCTGGGAGTGTGTATGAAGAATGTCCGCTCACTGTCTGGGACTGTGAATGAAGCAGCACCAAAGGTATCTGAAGGCCATGAAATCATTCCCCAGCATCAATCAGCCTGGGCAGGGGAGAGAATTGGAGAGGAGGGGTGGGGGGCGGCGGTGGGAAGGAGTTCTGTCTGCTGGTGTCTATGCTGGAAGCTTTCAGCTGTTGATCATTTTCAACGGTGGGTCATGTTCCAAACCTAGTGTGAGGCACATAATAGGGTAAGTAGATTTCAAATACACTGACATCTCCCTTCAAATATAATGTTAGTAAGCAGGTAATACTGGTTGGCAGGTATGAACATGACTGAACAAAATGCATTACGGGACCCAGGATAGTTTTAGTAAGAATTATGAATAAGGTGTGAACTGCAGAGAGTATTGGGATGGAAGGGAGTTGAGCGACAGACTAGTCCCTGAAGGAGACTCACGTCCTCCAGTTTCCACAAGTTAGTTCACTTTCCAAAACAGGTCTTGTGTCGTGTCTTGAGCAATTTCAGCTCGAGGATGCATCACCCAAAAACTAGAGCAGTCTCCAGACAGGTTTCATCACAGGCAACAGATGTAGAACTTGAAGTAAACCTTCTAGGAATTCAGATGGGAGGTTTCCCAGAAGGAAGTGAATTATTTTTAAACATTCTATAGTTTTTTATTTCTAGTGGGTTTTAAACCACAAAAGGGAAGTCACGTTTGTTCACATTTTTCTTAGACTAGATGAACTATGTAATAAAAAAAGAAAGACTTGCATTTATGTAGCACATTTCACGACCTCAGGAAGTCCCAAAGCACTTTGCAGCCAATGAAGTACTTTTGAAGTGTAGTCACTTGTTGGAAGGTAGCCAACTATTTTTGTTCCTGCAATGTTCCTCCCAATCCCACCTCCCTTTAGCTGGAAGAAGGATGCAGGGAGACGAGACTAGTTAGGTTCAAAGCGTGACTCCTCTCAAACCCCAAAGGTTTCTTTTGAGATAGTGTATTCAAAAGTTTGCTGAATTCAATCTAAATTGATTGCATACATTGCAGCTCCTCGATTATGCTCTCACTGTGCTGATAATGATTTTTCCAATTTCCCCCCTCTTCTCTCTGAGGGAACTGAGTTGTGCAGAGCTCTAATCGCGGGGTTCTCCCGTTACCCTCCAGTATCTCACCGAAACTGCCATTCTTAACATGTGAGCCCCAGACAGTAAGTCGGCGCCATTCGACTGCAGTGAGGCATCAGGGCCCATCTGACCCTGTTCTCACCTGTGATCCACACAAACGTTTCCTAAGGAGGCTGAAGGGATGTAACCTGTCACCCCTGATCCTCTCTAACTTTTACCGCTGCACAATAGAGAGCATCCTGACAAACTGTATCACTGTATGGTATGGCAGCTGTAGCTACTATGACCGGAAAGCCCTGCAGCGGGTAGTCAAAACTGCCCAACGCATTACCGGCACCCGGCTACCGACCATAGAGCACATATACCAGAAACGCTGTTTACGGAGGTCACGATCCATCATCAAAGGCCCTACCCACCCCAGCCACAGTCTGTTCGCCCTCCTGCCATCTGGGAGACGCTACAGATGCATTCGCACCCGAACGACCAGATTTAGGAACAGCTTCTTTCCCAGGGCTGTCATCCTACTGAACTCCACAAATAAACTCTAACGCCTGCACATCTGCCAATGCACTTTATTATGGTTATGTTTATGTTAATGTATTACAAGCCAAAAGTATGTTGAATGTTTAAATGTCTTAATCTAAATGTACACTCTCGGGAGCCGCAAGCCTACATTTAGTTGTACTGCACTTGTGCACTAACAATGACAATAAAAGTTGATTTGATTTGATTTGATTTGAAAAAAAATCACTGGATGATGATCACAAGCAGAATTTTTTTGCCCTTCCTTAGCTGAGGGTGCTGAGGTCTAATGCTACCTCTGCTGAGAACAGCTACCTCAATACTGACCAGGCACCTTTTGGCATGATGGCTCAGCGCCACACCAGGTGGATGCAAATATAAGGGCCTAGAAATTCGGTTGTGGGTTCGCCAGGGCTTTAGCGCCGGAAATTTAGCGCCGGCGCTAAGTCCCCCTGCGCGCGCCAAAAATTCAGTAGCGCCGCGCCCAAACGGCTGCCGGTGCTACTAGAGGGTGTCAGCGCCTCAAAATGGGCGCTGACTGCCGCATTGCGGCGCAATTCCGGCGCTGCAGCACCCGATGCGGTGCGGCAGGCTGGGGAAGTGCAGGCCTCCTCCTTCAGTTAAGGAGGAGCTGCCTGCGCCCGCCCGCTGGCCGTTCAAATGTTCAGAAAAATGAGCCCGGCACCTCGGACAAGTGCCGGGCTTGCAGGCCAGACGCATCTGTTCCGCGGGGCGGGGGGGTGGAGGAGTCCGGGGAGGGAGGTGCGGGCAGGCGGCCGGCGGGAAAGCGGCCGGCCGCCGCGCGACCTTAATGCGCCGGCGCTAACTCCTGCAAGACTCGGTTGCCAAAGTCTTAGTTGCGGCTGCCACGGGCGAGGCGGCCGCAACTCAATTTCGGCGCTGGGGCCCGTCACCACGGCAACTGGGACGCTGCGCACACCGATGACGTCATCAGTGCCGACGCAGCGCAACCGGTGTAACGCCGACGGAAGGGCCCCACTGAATTTGCCAACTGGCCATAACTCCGGCACTAGGCCCTCCAGCGCCCCAAATGGGGCGCTAAGCCTACTGAATTTCTAGGCCAAGATCTTTTGTAAATATGGAGACCCAGAACAACAGAACTGAATGGGCTATGGCAGTTTTAAGGCTTATTTAAAGGGGAGCCTTGATGAAGATAACGGGGTAGTCCTTAACTTTGGACGATAGTGAGTCTGCAGCCCTTTTTACATTTCTCCCCATTTTTATTTCGATTGACTTCAAAAGGAGCCAAAAATCAGGAGCGATGTAAAACGGGCTGCCGACTCGCGATCACCCATTTTACGCTATCGCACAAAGTCAAGTTCTACCCAATCAGTTGGTTATAAACACACAGTCCAATGATGTAAATCATGTCATTTATATATGACATTTCAAAGAAATTAAGGCACAGTTGCTGTGGCTTCCGTTGACATCAATTGGCATTTACGCAGTGGGGGTGAAGATCGGCAGTGATTTCCAGCCGCGGACTCATTAACATCGGGCCAGGAAGCCAAATGAGCCTCCCGATTCTACTTAAGGCATACCAATATCAGGCCAGCCCCATATCAGGCGGGACAGGGGGCTCGCAATCGCAGGAGGGGGGGGTTGGTGGGTGATCAGTGCCCCAGATTATTTTTGTGGGGCCCTGCTCCTCCTGGCCCTGCAAAAGTATCAAACGTACCTTGGCTGGACCTCTTCTCCTCTATCGCCAGTGAACATGATTGGAGCCTGCGCGGTACACACTCTGACCATTTCCGACCTAAAATGACGATTGCAGCCGCATCGCCGGTGTCAATGGAGCGGTGAGGCTACCGATCCCATTTTGAGGCCCCGTTAATGGCAGGCAATACAAGTTAGAATCGGCCCCGATGCCAACAAAATGTACAAACTTTGCACGTCAAGGTTGCACAACACAAGTGTCCCGAAACAGGGTTACTGGGTGTGGCTGGGAAACTGTGCTGCAGTATTAATTAGTGCTGGATTTTACTGCCACTGTTTGTTTCGACAAAAGGTGTGTCTTCAGAGTGCCTGACGGGCTTTGCACTCCTTGGCCGACCCCCCCTCCTGTAATTTCTGTGGTCACCTTGAATTTAAGTATCTGTGTCCCGGCCTCGAGCTGACCTCTCTACACTGTACATCGTTAATGTACCTTGTGTTCTGGTCCTGCCATAGTCTAACTCTTGCATTTGTATAGTGCCTCAGGACATCAAGACAAGACTTAAGGTCATTGGCTAAAGAACCAGAGGTGACATGAGGGGGGAAAAAAATGTCACACAGCGAGTTGTTATGATCTGGAAGGCACTGCCTGAAAGGGCAGTGGAAGCAGATTCAATAATAACTTTCAAAAGGGATATGGATAACTACTTGAAGGGGAGAAAATTTGAGCAGGGCTGTGGGGAAAGGGCAGGGGAGTGGGACTAAACTGGACGGCTCTTTCCAAGAGCCAGCACAGGCACGATGGGCTGAATGGCCTCCTTCTGTGCTGCATCATTCTATGATTCTATGAAGACGTCTCAAAGCACCTCACATAAGACTCCCCCTCACAACATCATTCCAGTAACTGCTCAACAATCAAATACTTATTTCACACATTTTATTTCTTTTTCTGCATTCCCCCTCGCACCTGAAGACGCTGACTGGTGAGAGATACACGTACAGAGGCATTGGCAGCCCTCCAGTACCACGCCCAATGATTATTCTTCATGCTTGAGGTTAGACAGTGAGTGTTTGTGCCATCATTCTTTGGCTTTACTTAATGAACAGTTCTTCAAATTTTGCAAGACACTTTACCAGACAAAATGCTCCTTCAAAGTGTCTGCTTTTCAAACAAGTAATAATGCCTTTTACAGAGATAAGTCTTTCACTGACGTTCTCGGAATTGTGGTTTGGTGAACTGTTAATAAAACTGGATTACACACCCCTTGTAGTTCTAACTCGCCTCAAAGTAAATTAACCCCCTCCCACCCAATCTCAGAAGGTTGGTTAGTTCAATTGGTTGAGTGCCCAACACTGGGCCTGAAGATCATGGGTCCAGACTCTGGTTGGATTCACTCACCCTTACAGATCCCACGACACTATGCAAAGTGGTGCAGGGCAGTTTTTCCAGTGGTCAATATTTATCCCTCAATCAACAGCACTCAAAAAGAGATGATCTGAATATTTATGGTGTGGAGATGCCGGAGTTGGACTGGGGGTGGACAAATGTAAGAAGTCACACAACACCAGGTTATAGTCCAACAGCTTTATTTGAAATCACAAGCTTTCGGAGCGCTGCTCCTTCGTCAGGTGAAGTGGAGAAATGCATAAAGACACAGCTTATATAGTCGGCCAACGTTGTCTACCTCATACGTTGCAGGAAAGGATGCCCCGGAGCATGGTACATCGGCGAGACCATGCAGACACTGTGACAACGGATGAACGGACACTGCGCAACAATCACCAGGCAGGAGTGTTCCCTCCCAGTCGGGGAACACTTCAGCAGTCAAGGACATTCAGCCTCCGATCTTCGGGTAAGCATTCTCCAAGGCGGCCTTTGAGACACACGACAACGCAAAATCGTCGAGCAGAAACTGATAGCCAAGTTCCGCACCCATGAGGACGGCCTCAACCGAGATCTTGGGTTCATGTCACGCTACATGTAACCCCACCTGACGCAGGGTCATCCAGACTCGAGTCGACATTGGCTTGTTCTCTCTACACAGATGCGGCCGGACCTGCTGTGATTTCCAGCAAAAAAAATGTTTTTTGTCTGTTTTTTTGTTTTTCATACAGACCCCAGCATCTGCAATATTTGACCCCTTGTGACCCCACCTCATTGTTCTTTGATGTAATGTTTTCCTGACTGACCTGTTTGGATACCATTCACACCTTTGATTGCTGTGATTATCTCTCTGCCGAGGTGGGAGAAATGGCAGTTGGAAACATTACCTGTAAACATCTGACATTATTCTCTGACTATATAAGCTGTGTCTTTATGCATTTCTCCACTTCACCTGACGAAGGAGCGGCGCTCCGAAAGCTTGTGATTTCAAATAAAGCTGTTGGACTATAACCTGGTGTTGTGTGACATCTTACATCTGAATATTTATCACATTGCTGTTTGTGGGAGCTTGCTGTGCGCAAATCGGCTGCCGCGTTTCCTACATTGTAACAGCGACCACACTTCAAAAGTGCTTCATTGGCTGCAAAGTGCATTGGGGCGTCCTGAGGTTGTGAAAGGTGCTGTAGAAATGTGCAAGTTCTTTCTTTGTTTCTTCTTCTTTTCCTTGATGGATAAAATAAGTGCCATGTCTTAGGATGTGGGGAAAGACCTACAGGGACTGAGCAGTGCGTGCTACACTTTTGCACTATCCCCTGCTTGTTTAGCAGTGGAACTAGGGATCAGCACCATATGCCATACCTCACAGGAATTTCATGCTTAATGAGGACCGGCTTGTGTGTGCAACCTCCCTCTAAATATTACAAGACTGCAGCCAATGCAGGGAGGCCTGCGCATCTCCCATCGGCTGCGCTTCAAAGTATAAATGTGGGAACCAACACCGGAGATCCGTTAAAACGTGGGCCCAGAAATCAGCATTGGGTTGAGGGAGCCGATTTCAGCAAACAGGGGAACTGATCTCATGTTTAGAATCTGTTAAGCACTCAGGTCCCCACATTGTACAGGGGAACCCAGTGCATGGCAGTCACTCCCCCCAAACAGGAACAGTGGGGAATAGACATTGTAAAAGTGCCTAGAATAAAAGAGCAATTTGAGGGAATATGAGTACCTGACACATGAAAGTCAACTCTCTCCCTCCCCATTCACACTGTGATTGGATGAATCCCTGAAAGCAGAGTGTCTACTGGCACCACTGCATCAGCCAATGAGTTGGAGGCGGGGCGGGATTTATGAGAGGACTTACAGCAAATAGTGCATTTTACAGTAAACAAGCTTTATTTACTCAGCAAACAGCAAGGTAAACAATGTCTATTTACAGAGTCTATTTAAACAGAGTCTCTACGAACTGCAGCAAACAGAACTCATGACCGAAACTACAGCAACTTCTCCCGATAAAAGCAGGGCGATTTATCCAGTGAAATGCAGTGAGTGGAGGATAGTTACATCATACAAATTGTGAGTAAAATCAATCCCAGTCACTTACTCCAAGTGTCACTGACACTGGGAATTACCCAATCATCTCCATTCTAGCTGGGACTAGTGGCATCACTATATACAGCCCCCTGAAAGCCCATTTATGCAATGGACAGTGTTCAGTAACAAGTACTCTGGCTCCTTTCCTCTTCCTGGGGAGCAAACTTGGAACCTTTATGGTCTGTATGCCTTAGCTACTCGCCGAATAAACTTACCAAACCATCAAGAGACCTACACTGCTAATTTGTCTTGGCCTGATCAGAGGATATTATCCAGTACTTTCTGCCCTTGAGGTCTAGGCTATTAGATGGCTGTTTCCTGATTGTGGAATATCAGAACGGATGGGAAAAAGTGGCTCTGGCCATATTATCTCACAGCAAGGAATCATCCTTTCGATGGAGTACAGGATGATTGAGGGACAAAACTGGATAGCTGGGATTAAAAATAAATAAGCATGTAGAGTGGAACTATCATGTAACTAAGATGCACTCGTGGTACCTGCACATCGTGTGCTTAACTCCTGATCTACATAGCAGGTAACACTATACTGACATTTAAATTTCATTTTTGTTTAAATTTGCCCCTAAATTACCATCCATTTGCATTTACTGCATGAAAGAATAGTTGCAAATAATGTCTATCAAAAGGGATGCTGCATTCGTGGGAACCAAGGTCAATTCTCTGCTGTGGAAAGGAGGAAAGAGAAAGCTTCCATTCCTATAGCTTCTTTCATGAACTCAAGACTTCCCCAAGTTCTTTGCTGCCAATGAATTACTTTTGCAGTGAAGTCAGCAAGGTTCCACAAATGGCAAAGAGATAAATGACGAGCTGGAAGTGCAAGTTAGAAAAGTAGTCAGCAAAACTAGTCGGGAGCAGAAACAAAGGCCAACAGTAAAGAGGGTCAAAGTGCAGAAAAATATTAAACAGGCAAAGTTGAAGGTACTTTATCTAAATGCACGTAGCATTCGCAACAAGGTGGATGAATTAATGGCACTAATAGAAGTAAATGGGTATGATGTAATTGCCATTAGAGACATGGTGGCAGGGTAACCAAAGCTGGGAACTGAATGTTCCAGGGTACTCAACATTTAGGAAGGACAGACAAAAAGGAAAAGGAGGTGGCGTAGCGCTGTTAATAAGGGATGAGATCGGTACGGTAGAGATAAAAGATCTTGGCTTGGCAGATCGTGATGTAGAACTGGAATCAGTTTGGGTGGAGCTAAGAAACAGCAAAGGGCAGAAAATATTGGTGGGAGTTGTGTATAGGCTACCAAGCAGTAGTGGTAATGTAGGGCACAGTATCAATCAAGAGATTAGAAGTGCATGTAACAAGGGCAATACGGTAATCATGGGGGACTTTAATCTACATATTGACTGGGCAAATCAAATTACCACTAGTGGTATGGAGGATGAATTCTTGGAATGCATGCGAGATGGTTTCCTGGATCAGTATGTGGAGGAACCAACCAGGGAACAGGCTATTCTGGATCTGGTACTGTGTAATGAGAAAGGGCTAATCAATACTCTTGTGGTAAAGGGGCCTTTAGGGACAAGTGACCATAATATGATTGAATTTTATATTAAGTTTGAGAGTCATAGAGTCATAGAGTTTTACAGCACAGAAAGAGGCCCTTCGGCCCATCGTGTCTGCGCCGCCCATCCATCCCTGTCCAGTCTAATCCCATTTTCCCAGTGATGTAGTCCAATCTGAAACTAAGGTCTTCAATCGAAACAGAGGAAACTACAAGGGTATGAGGGACAAGTTGGCCATGGTAGATTGGGAGACTACACTAAAAGGTATGAAGGTGGACATACAGGCCTAGAAATTGGGTTCTGGCGCAGCAACGGCTTTAGCGCCGGAAGTTAGTGCCGGAGCTAAGTCGCGCTGGTCGGGCCCAAAATTCACTACTTCTGCGCCCAAACGGCTGCCGGCGCTGCTGAAAGCTGTTAGCGCCTGAAAACTGGCGCTATGCGCTGAATTTCGGCGCTATCCCGGCGCTGCGGCGCCCGCTGCGGTGTGGCAGGTTCGGGAAGTGCAGGCCTCCTCCTTCCCTTAAGGAGGAGCTGCCTGCACCCGGCCGCGGCCCGCGATAATCTTATTAAAAATGAGCCCGGCACCTCGGACAAGTGCCGGGCTTGCTTCTGTTCCGGGGGGGGGGGGGGGGGGGAAGTCCGGGGAGTGAGCTGCGGCCAGGTGGGCGGCGGGAAAGCGGCCGGCCGCCGCGGGGCCTTTAATGCGCCGGCGCAAACTTGTGCAAGGCACCTCTGCCAGAACGTTGCTTGCGGCTGCCACGGGCGAGGCGGCCGCAAGTCAATTTCGGCGCTGGGGCCCGTCACCACGGCAACCGGGACGCTGCGCACACCGATGACGTCATCGGTGCCGGCGCAGCGCTACCGGTCTACCGCGGCGGAAGGGCCCCAGGCAATTTAGGCGCCGGCGCCAATTGCAGCGCTAGGCCCTCTAGCGCCGCAAAATCGGCGCTAAGGGCACTGAATTTCTAGGCCACAATGGCTAACATTCAAGAAAATAATGCATAATTTGCAACAACTAGGGCATAAAAACTCAAAAGGAAAAGTGATCCAACCATGGCTAACAAAATAAATTAAAACTAGTATTAAGTCAAAGGAGGAAGCTTATAAAGTTGCCAGAAAAAGCGGTCAGCCTGAGGATTGGGATCTTTTTAGAAATCAGCAAAGGTGGACCAAGAAATTGATAAAGAAAGGGAAAATAGAATATGAGCACAAACTAGCAAAAAATACAAAAACGGATTGTAAAAGCTTCTATAGGTATGTGAAAAGGAAAAGACTGGCGAAGGTAAATGTAGGTCCTTTACAGTCAGAGACGGGAGAATTTATAGTGGGGAATGAGGAAATGGCAGAGAAATTAAATAAATACTTTGTTTCTGTCTTCACGGAGGAAGACACAAAAAACCTCCCAGAAATACGAGAAAACCAAGGGTGTGGCGAGAATGAGGAACTTAAAGAAATTATTATTGGTAATAAAACAGTACTAGCAAAATTAATGGGACTAAAAGTCGATAAATCCCAAGGACCGGATGACCTACATCCTAGGGTTTTGAAAGAGGTGGCCATTGGGATAGTGGACGCATTGGTTGTCATCTTCCAAAATTCTATAGATTCTGGAACAGTTCCTGCAGATTGGAGGATAGCAAATGTAACCCCGCTATTTAAGAAAGGAGGGAGAGAGAAAACGGGGAACTACAGACCTGTTAGCCTCACATCAGTAGTTGGGAAAATGTTGGAATCTATTATAAAGGATGCAATAACTGGGCACTTAGAAACTAACAGTAAGATTGGGCAGAGTCAACATGGATTTATGAAAGAGAAGTCCTGTTTGACAAACCTATTGGAGTTCTTTGAGGATGTAACTAGTGGAGTAGACAAAGGGGAACCGGTAGATGTAGTGTATTTGGATTTTCAGAAGGCCTTTGATAAGGTCCCACACAAGAGGTTGGTGAACAAAATTAGGGCACATGGAATTGGGGGTAATATACTAGCATGGATTGAGAATTGGTTAACAGACAGAAAACAAAGAGTAGGGAAAAACGGGTCTTTTTCAGGATGGCAGGCTGTGACTAGTGGGGTACCGCAAGGATTGGTGCTTGGGCCCCAGCTATTCACAATCTATATCAATGATTTGGATGAAGGGACTAAATGTAACATTTCCAAATTTGCTGATGACACAAAGCAAGGTGGCAGTGTCAGTTGGGAAGAGGATGTGAAGAGACTCAGTGAGTGGGCGAGAACATGGCAGATGGAATATAATGTGGATAAATGTGAAGTTATCCACTTTGGTAGAAAAAACAGAAAGGCAGAGTATTTCCTAAATGGTGAAAGATTGGGGAATGTAGATGCTCAAAGGGACCTGGGTGTCCTTGTACATGAGTCACTGAAAGTGAATGTGCAGGTGCAGCAAGCCATTAGGAAGGCAAATGGTATGCTGACCTTCATTACAAGAGGATTTGAGTACAGGAGTAAAGAAGTCTTACTTCAATTATATAGGGCCTTGGTGAGACCACACCTGGAGTACTGTGTACAATTTTGGTCTCCTTACCTAAGGAAGGATATACTTGCCATAGAAGGAGTGCAACGAAGGTTCACGAGATTGATTCCTGGGATGGCGGCACTGTCGTATGAGAAGAGATTGAGTAAACTAGGTCTGTATTCTCTTGAATTCAGGAGAATGAGAGGAGATCTCATTGAAGCATACAAAATTATTACAGGGCTTGATAGGGTGGATGCTGGGAGAATGTTTCCCTTGGCTGGGGAGTCTAGAACCAGGGGCCACAGCCTCAGGATAAAGGGTAGGCCATTCAGGACTGAGATGAGAAGAAATTTCTTCACACAGCAGGTGATGAATCTTTGGAATTCTCTACCCCAGAGGGCTGTGGAGGATCAGTCATTGGGTATATTCAAAACAGAAGTCGATAGATTTCTGTCTAGTAAGGGCATCAAGGGATATGGCGATAAGGCTGGTGAATGGAGTTGAGGCAGAAGATCAGCATGATTTCATTGAATGGCGGAGCAGGCTCGAGGGGCTGAATGGCCTACTCCTGCTCCTATTTCTTATGTTCTTATGTAATCTGCTTTGGTGATGTTGGTTGAGGGATAAATATTGGCCAGGACACTAGGCGAACTCCCTTGCTCTTCTTTGAATAGTACCGTGAGATGTTTTACACCACCTGAGCAAGCAGTCAGGGCCTCATTTTAATGAAACTGGCGGGCGCTTTGGACACCCAGCGGTAAGCCCCTTTCAAAATGGAGTTGGCCGCATCGTTGGCGTTAACTGGGCGGTACAGCTACTGACCCCATTTTGAGGTGGTTACTGTCCCATTAACACCAGGCGAAGGCAAAAGAAAATCGACCCCCGAGAGAGAAAACACATGAAAATAAGGAAGAAGTCATTTTTTTTTACATTGACATTTGTTATATTACAGAACGAGAGGCTAACTGAGATCCAAACGGATACAGCAGGGCCTTTAGGACAAGCTGAGAAAACTTGGGCACTTCCCTTTTGTGTCTGGCAGTGGCCTGGCACTAGCCCTGCTTGTGCGCTCTCAAAACTGGAGTGACCTGAAACTTAACTCTAAGGGGGCCTTCGCAGTATTGCAATGTTCCACCAAATACTATCCATGTTGGAGAAGCAACACAGCTGCCACAGACAGATGTTCTCACAACTGCAGGATGAACACGGAAATATTCCCGGGGGACTGCAGTGGGAGCCATTTCAAGCCTCCTGGAAAATTGGGTCATTTTAAGGTCGTATTATCCAACCTGCTGGATTGTGAGTCAGTTTTGTACAGGTTATAGAAAATTAAACTTCCTAACAAACAGACCCCAGTCTGTTAAATTAGGTAACCACACCTCCCCCCCACTGACCCTGAACACGGGGGCCCCACAAGGATGTGTGCTGAGCCCCCTCCTCTACTCCCTCTTCACCCACGACTGTGTGGCTGTTCATGGTTCCAACACCATCATCAAGTTTGCGGATGATACCACGGTAGTAGGCCAGATCACCAACAACGATGAGTCAGCCTACAGGGAGGAGGTCCAGCATCTCGTGAAGTGGTGCGCCGATAACAACCTGGCCCTTAACATCAAGAAAACCAAAGAAATCATTGTGGACTTCAGGAAGTCTAAAGGGGGAAGTCACACCCCCATCCACATCAATGGGGCTGTGGTGGAAAGGGTGGACAGCTTTAAGTTCCTCGGAGTCCACATCACGGAAGACCTCTCCTGGTCCCTCAATACCTCCTCTCTGGTGAAGAAGGCCCAGCAGCGCCTATATTTCCTAAGGAGGCTGAAGGGATGTAACCTGTCACCCCTGATCCTCTCTAACTTTTACCGCTGCACAATAGAGAGCATCCTGACGAACTGTATCACAGTATGGTATGGCAGCTGTAGCTACTATGACCGGAAAGCCCTGCAGCGGGTAGTCAAAACTGCCCAACGCATTACCGGCACCCGGCTACCGACCATAGAGCACATATACCAGAAACGCTGTTTACGGAGGTCACGGTCCATCATCAAAGACCCTACCCACCCCAGCCACAGTCTGTTCGCCCTCCTGCCATCTGGGAGACGCTACAGATGCATTCGCACCCGTACGACCAGATTTAGGAACAGCTTCTTTCCCAGGGCTGTCATCCTACTGAACTCCACAAATAAACTCTAAAGCCTGCACATCTGCCAATGCACTTTATTATGGTTATGTTTATATGTTAATATATTACAAGCCAAATGTATGTTGAATGTTTAAATATCTTAATCTAAATGTACACTCTCGGGAGCCGCAAGCCTACATTTCGTTGTACTGCACTTGTGCACTAACAATGACAATAAAGTTGATTATGATTATGATTATGATTGTCTTCCATTGGCTCTTAGCTGCAGAATCAACATTAATATTGTCCTTTTGGTCACCTGCCCTAATTTTTCCTTAAATAACAACAGAAAATGCTGGAAAAACTCAGCAGGCCAGGCAACATCCGTTTCCCAAAACGTTGACTCCATTTTCTCTCCACGGATGTTGCCTGGCCTGCTGCGTTTTTCCAGCATTTTCTGTTGTTATTTCAGATTTGCAGCATCTGCAGCATTTTGCTATCATACTAATTTTTCCTTATGTGGCTCGGTGTCAAATTTTTTGTCTTTTAATACTCCTGTGAAGCGCCTTGGGACGTTTTACTGCGTTAAAGGCGCTATATAAATACAAGTTGTTGTTGTTTTGAGGTTTAACCGTGTCTGATGATTTCATTCGCCTTGTGATTTAAATGTGTGAGCTTGTAGAGAAGGACGAACTTCAGTTGCCTCTTGTTAATTGATCCATAAAGATGACACCGGGTTGCCCCAGAGAAACAAGTTTGCAGGTTCCCTGTGTTTTAAGGAGGCACAACTAATGAAAGAGTTGAAACTCAAAGTCCAATTTCAGCAGAACAAAAATGAAACTTATAAAACCAAATCATCACAGGCCACATTTCTACGGTTTGAGTTCTTAGCTGTAAGACATGTGGAAATGATGGAGGTTTAGTTCAAAGTGTCTCCTTATTGCAGGGATTTTTTTCTCTCTGAAGAGCACAATGGAGTCAACCATCCGCTACCTTCCATAGCCTTAGGTCACTCACTTGAATCCTAATGACCTTATGTGTGTGAGATTTGCGTGCATTTTGCAACAACCTCTCCACCCACCACCCTCCCCCCCACTCCACTGCCCCTGCTGTGTATTCCTGTGAGAGACAATGGGCCGAATTTTTTCCCCTTCCCCGAAACATTAGCTCTCTCTAACCTTAGGGAAAAATACGGTTGTAATCTCGGCAACTTCACGGCACAGCAGAAAGATACCCTTTTCCCTCCTGGTTGACGCGCGTTGCACTAGTGAGACTTTTGCAAATAACCTGCAAACAAATTGGGAATGCATCGGAATCCCATTCGGTCACTCAGTTAACCCAACAATGACACCCTGCTGCAAGGGACTTCACAAAGTATTTGCACAGAGGCTGACAAACAAAACAAAAAGTACTTTGAGGATCAGGATGTGGACCTCCTCACTTACGATGTCCATGAAACGGAAGAAAGGACTATTTAAGGATAAACATTCAACTCCCACCCTCCTAGGGAGAAAAATAACCCTAGTTGGGAAATGGCATACAAAATTAACAATGGTCTGTCAGGTTAATAGTTTTCTCCCCCTCCCTGCCCCCTCCCCCCCCCCCCCCCCACCCTGCACTCACTCTCCTGAAGGTAGTGACTCATGTTATGGTGTATTTCATTGGGTGCTGACAGCTCTCTTCAAAAGGGGAGCTGGTCTGGATGCAACAGTTCACTAAAGAATTGTTTTTACTTTTATATCGCAGTAACATTATTAGGGTTAGTTAAGTTTGAATGTGGAACTCGCTACCACAAGGAGTAGTTGAGGTGAATAGCATAGATGAGTACATGAGGGAGAAAGGGATAGAAGGATATGCTGATAGGGTGAGATGAAGTAAGAAAGACTTGCACTTATATAGCGCCTTTCACTGAGTCAGCTGTGGCTCAGTGAGTAACACACTCGCCTCTGGGTCAGAAGGTTGTGGGTTCATAGCCCCACTCCAGGGACTTGAGCACATAAAGCTAGGCTGACACTCCGGCGCAGTGCTGAGGGAGTGCTGCACTGTCGGAGGTGACATCTTTCGGATGAGACGTTTAACCGAGGCCCCGTCTGCTCTCTCAGGTGGATGTAAAAGATCCCATGGCACTATTTTGAAGAAGAGCAGGGGAGTTCTCCCCGGTGTCCTGGCCAATATTTATCCCACAATCAACATAACAAAAACAGTTTATCTGGTCATTATCACATTGCTGTTTGTGGGAGCTTGCTGTGCGCAAGTTGGCGTTTCCCACATTTGGCTCTATATAAATGTAAGTCTTTCTTTTCACGACCACCGGATGTCCCAAAGCCAACAAAGTACTTTTGAAGTGTAGTAATGTAGGAAATGCAGCAGCCAATTTGCGCACAGCAAAGTCCCACAAATAGCAATGTGATAATGACCAGATAGTCTGTTTTTTTTTAGTGATGTTGATTGAGTGATAATGTTGGCCAGGACACCAGGGATAACTCCCCTGCTCTTCTTCAAAATAGTGCCATGGGATCTTTTCCATCCACCTGAGACAGCAGACGGGGCCTCGGTTTATTGTCTCATCCGAAAGACGGCACCTCCGACAGTGCAGCACTTCCTCAGCACTGGACTGGAGTGTCAGCCTAGATTTGTGTGTTCAAGTCTCTGGAGTGGGACTTGAACCAACAACATTGGCTCAGAGGCAAAGGTGCAACCAACTGAGCCACAGCTGACACATAAGGCGGGAGAAGGCTCATGTGGAGAATAAACAGTTGGGCTGAACGGCCTATTTTTGTGCTGTGAATTCTATGTAAGAGTAGTTGAAAATAATGCCAGACTTTAATGCTTCAAACTCCGCACGCCATCCATCACCAACACGACCTATTTTCACCTCCATAGAATGAGAGAGTCTTTACCAAACACCGCTGTTCAGGCAACATCCCCAGCATCGAAGCTTTGACCACGCTCGATCAGCTCCGATGGATGGGTCACATCGTCCGCATGCCCGATACGAGACTCCCAAAACAAACGCTCTACTCGGAGCTCCGTCACGGCAAGAGAGCCCCAGATGGGCAGAGGAAACGCTTCAAGGACACCCTCAAAGTCTCCTTGAAAAATTGCAACATCCCCACCGACACCTGGGAATCTCTGGCCCACGACCGTACAAAGTGGAGGAGAAGCATCCGGGAAGGCGCCGAACACCTCGAGTCTCTTCGCCGGGAGCAAGCGGAAGCCAAGCGCAGGCAGCACAAGGAGCGCGCGTCAACCCAAGCACCCCACCCGCCCGCCCCTTCAACCACCGTCTGCCCCACCTGTGACAGAGACTGTAGGTCCCGCATTGGACTCATCAGTCACCTGAGAACTCATTTTTAATGTGGAAGCAAGTCATCCTCGGTTCCGAGGGACTGCCTAAGAGAGAGATTGTTTGAGCTCTTGTGGATACAATAATCTTTCAACAAGATTACTCAAAAAGTGTTGTGCTGATATTTTATACATTCAGTTTTGCTGATGACCAAAGACTTACACATTGGGATGGATGTGCAGCCCTGCAGCAAATCTTTACTGAATCCCACAAGATCTGCCCTCATGGGGGTGTGGGCCCAACAAATCACTGCATGGGCGCTGAGATACTTCTCAGGAACCTCCCCCCCCACCCCACCCCCTTAATGATGCACAGAGAGTTACTTTGCAGAAAATTCAATGGCAGGACTTTGCAGACAATTCAATGGCAGGAACTTCACCCTCTTGCTAACGATCTGGAAAGGCTGTTAAATTCCTACGGCTTGTCAGTGTATTACAGTGGGGCGCCAGCATTCATTTCCTTAACAATTCAACATCCCGGAGAGAAGGCTCTTGCAATTCGAAACTTTAATCCTATGGATCAGTTATCTCTTTCATCTCCTCCCGCCGATTATCTTTCCTTCTTTACTGAAGGCAGTGGTTTATGCGAGGGACACCATTCTTTATACGAGAGCCTAAACAGCAAATGCAAGACCCCTTAAACACCATTTGTTGGCAGAGAATGTTTATTTTCACTTTTTATTGTCAACAGGAGGTTAAGTTCCTGCAAAGTAGTTTTGTGGTAAACTGAAATTTATTCGACTCAATTTGTGTTCTGTTTATACTGTGGATCTGCGTTATAAACAGGATTGAGTTTACAGCCAAATAGCTTATTTACACTCACTGTCCCAGCTCACACATAAAGAGTAACTACTTAGACTAGGTACTAGAGAGCGTCTGGAACCTGTCAGGCTGACCCCCCACCCCCTTGCTACCTAGGGTTACCAACACTGGCTGGACGTATTCCTGGAGGCTTTGTCACATGACATCCTGCCTTCAACTGCCCCGCCCCCACTCTCCTGCCATTGGTCGCCCGACACGTCCATTCTCAGGGCGCAGCGCATTCCCACGGCAATCAGAATGCGAACAGTCTCTTCATTAACTGAAGGACACCCTCAAAGCCTCCTTGAAAAAGTGCAACATCCCCACCGACACCTGGGAATCCCTGGCCCAAGACCGCACAAAGTGAAGGCGAAGCATCCGGGAAGGCGCCGAACACCTCGAGTCTCTTCACCAGGAGCAAGCGGAAGCCAAGCGCAGGCAGCGCAAGTCAACCCAAGCACCCCCACCCTCCCGCCCCTTCAACCACCGTCTGCCCCACCTGTGACAGAGACTGTAGGTCCCGCATTGGACTCATCAGTCACCTGAGAACTAATTTTTAAGGTGGAAGCAAGTCATCCTCGGTTCCGAGGGACTGTCTAAGAAGAAGAAGAAGGTTAAATCTAGACTGTCAGCCATTTTTGCCACTCCAATATTTTCATTGCAAATAAACAAAAGTGTTTAAAAAATCTTTTTTTAATGACCTGATGATTGTTCTCCCAGTAGCAATAACTAGGAGATTAATCTTTAATGCTTAGAGACTCTAAATCAATCCTGGAGAGTTGGCAACCCTATCAATATCTCGAAGACTATGGTATCCTCACTGTTGCCTTGGAAGTTAACTTAGCATAGACCAGGGATCGAAGCTGATCTTGCCTCAGTAATATATGGCAGCGCAGAGGCACTTCCTGCAACCCTCTTTTCATTCGATGAATTGTATTCACAATAGCATCTCAGATTTCAATACCGAGAGAGTGCTGCACTGTCAGCGTTGCTGTCCTTCAGAGGGAACATTAAACTGGGGCTCATATACCTGTTCTAGTGGTTCAGGTGGACATTAACATTCCAGTGGTACCATCCAAAGAAAAGCAGGGAGTTCAGCCTGGCCAACATTCCTCGCTCAACCTACACCATCAAAAACGGATTAACCGGTCGTTCGCATCCTTGTTGTTTATGCATTCTTACTGTGCCCAAAACAGCTGCCACGTTAACCCACATAACATAAAAAAGCTGGTATCAGTAAAAGTGACCATGAAGAAAAAAAAACTTGCATTTATATAGAGCCTTTCACAACCTCAGGATGTCCCAAAGCACTTTACTGCCAATGAAGTACTTTTGAAGTGTAGTCACTGTTGTAATGTAGGAAGCACAGCAGCCAATTTGCACACAGCAAGCTCCCACAGACAACAAGGAAATAAATGTCCAGATCATTTGTGATGTTGCTTGAAGGATAAATATTGGCCAGGACACTGGGGAGAACTTACTTGGTCTTCTTTGAATAGTGCCGTGGGATCTTTTACGTCCACCTGAGAGAGTGTACGGGGCCTCGGTGTAAAGTCTTATCTGAAAAATTGCACTGCCGACAGTGCAGCGCTCCCTCAGTACTGCACTGGAGTGTCAGCCCAGATACTGTGCTCAAGCCTCGGGAGTGGGACTTGAACCCACGATCTTCCGAGTCAGAACTTGTCAGATTGTCGTAAAACCCTAACTGGTTCACTAACGTCCCTTTAGCGAAGGAAATCTGCTGCCCTTACCCGTTCTGGCCGATAATGTGACTCCAGTCCCACAGCAATGCAGTTGAGTCTCAACTGCCTTCGAAGGGGCTTAGCAAGGCACTCAGTTATAACGTGGATCATGAAGAAGGCCCACCACTCCCTTCTCAGGGCAACTAGGGTTGGACAATAAATGCTGGGCATGGCAGTGATGCCAACAACCCGAGGGTGAATTTTTAAAAAAAGTATCTGCCCCTCTAAGCAATTCATTGTTTGTGAAAATACGCTTTGGGACATTTGCAAGAGAGGTGCTAATGTGCTATATACATGCAAGTCTTTCTATTATGAAAATCAGAGAAAGTAACCTGTGCGCAGTGTAATTTCCGATTCAGAGTTTGTCCAAAATACCCCTGACCTTTCCTGTCATGGTTTATAATATCCTCTGAACCCCGAGATTAAACTACAGATTTATTATTCGCCCCCATCCACCCAATTTTCTCTTTGTTATTCAGCAGACATAGCTCATTCTTCTCATTATGCAACCTGTGATTAATTGCTGCATACACTCCTCTTGGCATTCAGCATTAGATATCAATCCTTCGTCACACAGGAGCAGAAATATAGGAGGGCTACTTATTGAATAATGGATAAATGTTATTAATGGACTGCTTGATTTATTCATTATTCATTCTTATCAAAGCCTGAGATTACTACTTATTGGCCTTTCATACTCAGCAATATTCTCCCACAGGGCTTAAAAATAATGGAAATTCTTGTCTCTGATCAAGTTGATATTTTCACTTTAATCTAGGTTGGCAGCCTGGCTTCTTCTTGGTAAATGCAACATATATTTGGGAAATGTCAATTGCTAACCATATAAGCAGCAAGAATGTAGGAGGAGCAAGTTGCAGCGGGCCATGTTCGGCAGGTGCAGGTTTTGAACTGAGCAAAGTTTGTGGTGTGATGTCGATTATCCCTCCAGAATATCCTACGGTTATTTTCAGCCCCGTTTTGGTCACTTCTGGAATGAATAGAAACCCCCCCCCCCCCAACTTGTGTTTATATAGTGCCTTTCACAACCTCAGGACGTCCCAAAGCGCTTTACAGCCAATGGCGTACTTTTGAAGTGTCGTCACTGTTGTAATGTGGGAAATGTGGCAGCCAATAGAGCAGTGGCTCCAGGGAGTCAACATCTCCAGTAACCATGGAATCAAGGGTTACCAAAATATTAGTCAGATTATAGTCAGATTGGCCGTTTTAATGTTGTATGGTATCTTGTGCTTCTTTGGATGTCTCAGCAATGCAATTTCTCCCAAGTATTTCTGTAATGTCATCAACCTCCAAGGTTAAATCTGTCTATGCTACAGTTACCTCCAGCTGTTAAGAAAGTAAAAAAAAAGTTCTATCATTTTTTGGCTCGATTCCTTCGTGCTCAATACGCCTATTCTTTGGAAATCTTTCCCAAAACAACTTTGCTTTGCTAACTCTTTCCCTTCCTTCAAAAGCCTCTTAAGCACCTGTCTCTCAAACCGTGCCTTAAGTTCCTCCCACCTTTAAGCTCCTGTCTCCTGCTCGGTGTCTCCTTCTCCTCCTTGTGCACCAGGATCACCATGTAAAAGCCCGTCATCTTGTTATTGTATTTGTAATTTGTCCAAGCCATGATGTCATCAGCACTTAATATTAAACAAAAATATTCAGTGCAGCACGAAGCCATTCACGACCAGAAGGTTCTTGGTTTGGTTTTGGGCCTGTGCCTCGAATTTTAAATTCTCATCCTTGTTTTCAAAGGCTCGCCCCTCCCTATCTCTGTAATTTCCTCCAGCCCCACAACCCTCGGAGATATCTGCGCTCCTCCAATTCTGGCCTCTTGAGCACCCCTGAATTTAATCACTCCACCATTGGTGGCCGTGCCTTCAGCTGCCGAGGCCCTAAGCTCTGGAATTCCCTCCCTAAACCACTCCGCCTCTCTACCTCTCTCTCCTCCTTTAAGACGCTCCTTAAAACCTACCTCTTTGACCAAGCTTTTGGTCATCTGCCCTAATATCTCCTTATGTGGCTTTGTGTCAAATTTTATTTTATAATGCTCCTGTGAAGCACCTTGGGATGTTTTACTATGTTAAAGGCGCTATATAAATACAAGTTGTTGTTGTTGTTGTGGGCTCACAGTAAAGAATGGGCACTTGGGTGAGGTACTACTGGCACCCGTGTCATCATACCCCAGCAGCAGTTGGTACCTTCAGGAGAGGAGGGGAGCGAGAAACAAAAATGTTCAAAACATAAGCAGAGGAAAAAAAGATGAAAAAAAGAAAAAACTTGCATTTATATAGCGCCTTTCACTGCCTCAGGACTTCCCAAAGCACGTTAAAGCCAATGAAGTACTTTTGAAGTGTAGTCACTGTTGTAATGTAGGAAACGTGGCAGCCAATTTGCGCACAGCAAGCTCCCACAATCAGCAATGTGAGAATGATCAGATAATCTTATTTTTTAACAATGTTGGTTAAGGGATAAATTTTAGCCAGAACAAGGGGCAGAACTCCCCTGCTCTTCTTCGAAATAGTGTCATGGGATCTTTTATGTTCAGCTGAGAGGGCCTCAGTTTATTGTCTCATCCGAAAGACGGCACCTCAGACAGTGCAGCACTCCCTCAGTACTGCACCGGGAGCGTCAGCCTAGATTACGTGCTCATGTCTCTGGAGTGGGACTTGAACCCACAACCTCCTGACTAAGTGGCAAGAGTGCTCCCAATTGAGCAACGGCTGACTCGGCTAATGTCAACGTTAATGCAAGTTCTTGTAGCTGTGATCGCTAAACTGGGAGTACTGATGGCGACACAGGCCTTTAAGTAAAATTGAAATGCTTCGGTCAGGGCATCTGTCGAAACAGTGCTGGCAGATTTCCAGAAATAGATTGATGTCAGTCAAGCAAAATCATCTCTAGCCTGTCCTTTCGGCATGTGGAGAATAATACTTTTCACATGACTTTACCGGCCTTGCCTCCGATTCCAGAATAACTGCCTCAGTCCTTCAATGCCAACATCTGGCCTCTGAAGATCATTGGATCTTGGAAAATCAGTATCTGCTCGAATTGCATGGTGTAGGAGAGGAATCAATATCACATGATAACGGCTATGATTCTTAATAATATTCTCCACCCCAAGAAAGGTAACTTTGCAACCAGTGTGCATGAAATTACAGCTTCAACAGCAGCTCTCCAGGGGCTCCCAGTCATACAACTCTGACGAGAAAGCAAAACAAAATCCTGCTGAAGGTTCAGTAGTCAGGGTGGAGGTCGCTCGTTAATAGAACTGTCAGCCCGTTTATTTTGTTTATTATTCAGTACTGGAAACATGTTAATATATATATTTTCCAGAAGAAATCGCCTCTGATCATTGAATGATACAGCACAGAAGGAGACCATTCGGCCCATCGTGCCTGTGCCGGCTCTTTGAAAGAGCTATCCAATTAGGTCCCACTCCCCTGCTCTTTCCCCATAGCCCTCCAATTTTTTTCCCTTCAAGTATTTATCCAATTCCCTGTTGAAAGTTACTGAAGGCGACATGAGGAAAAACTTTTTTTACGCAGCGAGTGGTTAGGATCTGGAATGCACTGCCTGAAAGGTTGGTGGAGGCAGACCAATCGTGGCTTTCAAAAGGCAATTGGATAAGTACCTGTAGAAAAAAGATTTGCAGGGCTACAGGGAAAGGGCGGGTGAGTGGGACTAGCTGAGGTGCTCTTGCAGAGAGCCGGCACGGGCTCGACGGGCCGAATGGCTTCCTTCTGTGCTGTAACCATTCTATGATTCTATGAGTCTATTGAATCTACTTCCACCACTCTTTCAGGCAGCAAGGGTGACTGAATTGTTTAGAAATAAAAGTCTTGCATGTTTACGTAAAACTTTGGAAAGTCCTTTTCATCAATAGGGGAAATAACAATAGTAGATGAGATCCCACAGACACCCTCACACGTTCCCATAGACATGTTGATATGGTGATAGGCTTGTGTGGAGCATAAACCACCGGCATAGGCCTGTTGTGCCGAATGGCCTGTTTCTATGCTGTAAAATTATACATATTACAATGCATTATGTTATTCTAGGAACTGATCATCTCACCCTGTCAACATAACCTTCTATTCCTTTTTCTCTCATGTTCTTATTTAGCTTCCCTTTAAAAGCATCTATGCTATTTGCCTCAACCACTCCATGTGGTAGTGAGTTCCACATTCTACGATGCTAATAGAATGCAGGCAAATTCTGTCCCTGCTGCTTTTATACAACAGCATCATCACTCCAGTGGCAACCCCCCTTTTAAGATGTTTGCTGTCCCACCCTCAGATCACCTGAGCAATCTAGTATCGCTGGTGATTGGAAATTTGCCTAGGGGGTGAATTCCTTGTCCTAGAGGAGGGTCTCACCTTAGTGGAAGGAAACATAGACAGAACATACTTCCTGTTAGCAGAAGATGGAATATAAATGGTATCAAACTCACATAAACAAAACCCCTCCCTCTAGGCGACACCTGTGTGGAAGCTAAACGACAAAATGCTGAATTTGAGATTCCTCCAATCCTTCTGTTTTGAAGGGATGTTACATTGCATAAACAGAAGAAAATTGTAAATAATAGAGAAAACAAAGAATACCTTGTTTGTTACTGACACAGCTTTTGGAATTCAAATACTGCGGGACGAGAAACCCACATCCTTCATATCGACAGTAGTCATGCAAGGCAGCAGCAGGTCAAAAATTGTCACTACTGTCTTTGAAAGGAAGCACTTTTTCGTGCAGAGCGTAGTGGATATGTGGAGATCTTTAGCCCAAAAGGCTGGTCAATTGAAATGTTCAAGACTGAGATCGATAGACTTTTGTTAGGTAAGGGTATCAAGGGATATGGATCAAAGATACCGAGGGCTAAATACTCCAGAATCTTTAGAGGAGTACAGAAAGTGCAGGGGTGCAATTAAAAATGATATTAGGAAAGCAAAGAGAGAGCATGAAATATTCTTGGCAAGTAAAATCAAGGAAAACCTAAAGATGTTTTATAAATATATTAAGAGTAAGAGGATAACTAAAGAAAGGGTAGGGCCTATTAGAGATCATGAGGGTAATCTGTGTGTGGAGGCGGGAGATGTCGGTAGGGTTCTTAATGAATACTTTGCATCTGTTTTCAAAAAGGAGAGGGGCGAAGCAGACAATGCTATCGGGGGGGAGGAGTGTGAAATATTAGATGAAATAAACATAGTGAGAGAGGAAGTATTAAGGGGTTTAGCAGCTTTAAAAGTGGATAAATCCCCAGGCCCGGATGAAATGTATCCAGGCTGTTAAGCGAAGCAAAAGAGGAAATAGCAGAGGCCCTGACCATCATTTTTCAATCCTCCCTGGCTTCAGGTGTGGTGCCGGAGGACTGGAGGACTGCTAATGTGGTACTCTTGTTTAAAAAGGGAGAAAAGGATAGACCGAGTAATTACAGGCCAGACAGCCTAACCTCGGTGGTGGGAAAATTATTGGAAAGAATTCTGAAGGACAGGATAAATCTTCATTTAGAAAGACACGGATTAATCAAGGATAGTCAGCACGGATTTGTTAAGGGAAGGTCGTGTCTGACAAACTTGATTGAATTTTTTGAGGAGGTAACAAGGAGGGTAGATGAGGGTAGTGCGTTTGATGTAGTGTATATGGACTTTAGCAAGGTTTTTGATAAGGTTCGATATGACAGACTGGTCACAAAGTTAAAAGCCCATGGGATCCAGGGCAAAGTGTCAAGTTGGATTCAAAACTGGCTCGGAGGCAGGAAGCAGAGGGTAATGGTTGATGGGTGTTTTTGTGACTGGAAGGCTGTTTCCAGTGGGGTTCCGCAGGGCTCAGTACTAGGTCCCTTGCTTTTTGTGGTATATATCAATGATCTTGACTTGAATATAGGGGGTATGATTAAGATGTTTGCAGATGATACTAAAATCGGCTGTGTGGTTGATACTGAAGAAGGAAGCTGTAGACTGCAGGAAGATATCAATAAATTGGTCAGGTGGGCAGAACAGTGGCAAATGGAATTCAATCCGGAGAAGTGTCAGGTAATGCATTTGGGGAGGGCTAACAAGGAAAGGGAATACACATTAAATGGTAGGACACTGAGTAGTACAGAGGGACAAAGGGACCTTGGAGTGCATGTCCACAGATCCCTGAAGGTAGCAGGCCAAATAGATAAGGTGGTTAAGAAGGCATACGGAATGCTTGCCTTTATTAGCCGTGGCATAGAATACAAGAGCAGGGGGGTTATTCTTCAATTGTATAAAACACTAGTTAGGCCTCAGCTAGAGTACTGCGTGCAGTTCTGGTCACCACATTACAGGAAAGATGTGATTGCACTAGAGAGGGTACAGAGGAGATTTACAAGGATGTTGCTGGGAGTAGAGAATCTTAGCTATGAGGAAAGACTGGATAGGCTGGGTCTGTTTTCCTTGGAATAGAGGAGGCTGAGGGGAGACCTTATTGAGGTGTATAAAATTATGAGGGGCCTCGATAGAGTGGATAGAAAGGACCTATTTCCCTTAGCAGAGGGGTCAAAAACCAGGGGGCACAGATTTGATGTAATTGGTGGAAGGTTTAGAGGGGATTTGAGGGGAAATTTCTTCACCCAGAGGGTTGTGGGGGTCTGGAACTCACTGCCTGAAAGGGTGGTAGAGGCAGGAACCATAACCACATTTAAAAAGTACTTGGATGTGCACTTGGGATGCTCTAACCTGCAGGGCTACGGACCAAGAGCTGGGAAGTGGGATTAGGCTGGATAGCTCTTTGTTGGCTGGCGCGGACACGATGGGCCGAAATGGCCTCCTTCCGTGCTGTAACTTTCTATGATCCTAAAGGCAGGTAAATGGAGTTGGCCAACAGATCAGCCATAATCTAATTGAATGGTGGAATAGGCTCGAGGGGCTGAATGGCCTACTCCTGTTCTTACTTTTGCCATTTGTCTGTAGCCAATATGCCCTGTCTTATAGCAGTTTTCCTTCTTTAATTTTCATGCATTCTGCTTGCACATATGATCATAGAATCATGCAACACAAGAGGCCATTCGGCCCATCGTGCCTGTGCCGGCTCTTTGAAAGAGCTCTCCAATTAGTTGCACGCCCCCGCTCTTTCCCCATAACCCTGCACATTTCTTCCCCTTGAAGTATATATCCAATTCCATAGGATATACAGCACAGAAACAGGCCATTCAGCCCAACCAGTCCAAGCCAACCAGCCCTTTTGAAAGTAACTATTGAATCTGCTTCCACCACCCTTTCAGGCAGCGCATTCTAGATTATAACAACTTGCTGTGTAAAAAAAATTCTCTTCATCTCCCCTCTGGTTCTTTTACCAACTACCTAAAATCTGTGTCCTCTAGTTACTGGCCATCCTGCCAATGGAAACAGTTTCTCCTTATTTACTCCATCAAAACCCCTCATAATTTTGAATACATAGAAACATAGAAACATAGAAGATGGAGTAGGCCATTCGGCCCTTCGAGCCTGCTCCGCCATTCAACGAGATCATGGCTGATCATCCAAACCTTAGCACCCGATCCCTACACCGACAACCATCCCACCCAAGCCCTATCCCCGTAACCCCACGTATTTAATCCCCCCTAACACTAAGGGCCAATTTTTATCATGGCCAATCAACCTAACCCGCACATCTTTGGACTGTGGGAGGAAACCGGAGCACCCGGAGAAAACCCACGCAAACACGGGGAGAATGTGCAAACTCCACACAGACAGTCACCCGAGGCCGGATTTGAACTCGGGTCCCTGGCGCTGTGAATACCTCTGTCCAATCTCCCCTTATCCTTCTCTGCTCTAAGGAGAACAATCCCAGCTTCGCTAGCTTCTCCACATCCCTGGTACCATTCTAGTAAGTCTCCTCTACACCCTCTCCAAGGCTTTGACATCCTTCCTAAAGTGCGGTGCCCAGAATTGAACACAATACTCCAGCTGCGGCCTAACCAGTGATTTATAAAGGTTTAACAAAACGTCCTTGCTTTTGTACTCTAGGCCTCTCATTATTAAGCCAAGGATCCAATGTGTCGTATCAACTTGATAGAACATGTGTAGTAGTTTTTTTTACCCCAATTTTTATTTGTGATTTCTTCAGTCAGTGCTCTTGCAGAGAAGAATAAAAGACAAGAAAGACTTGCATTTATATAGCGCTTTTCACGACCACCGGGCGTCCCATTGGCGGCAGCCAATTTGCGCACAGCAAGCTCCCACAAACAGCAATGTGATAATGACCAGATAATGTTTTTTTAAGAGATAAATATTGGCCAGGATAGTGCCATGGGATCTTTTACGTCCACCTGGTTTAACGTCTCATCCGAAAGACGGCACCTCCAACGGTGCAGCGCTCCCTCAGTACTGCACTGGAGTGACAGCCTACATTTTGTGCTCAAGTCTCTGGAGTGGGACTTGAACCCATAACCTTCTGACTCAGAGGTGAGAGTGCTACCCACTGAGCCACGGCTGACACAAAATAAAGAACTTGCATTTTTATAGTGTCTTTCACAACCACAGGATGCCCCAAAGCACTTCACAGCTAATTAAGTATGTTGTAAGTGTAGTCACTGTTGTAATGCAGGGAAACACAGCAGCCAATTCAGCAAGGTCCTGTAAACAGCAATGAAATAATTGACCGAATAATCTCTTTTTGTGATATTAGTTGTATAAATATTGCCCAGCACACTGGGAGAACTCCCCTGCTCTTCTTTGAATAGTGCCATGGGATCTTTTATGTCCACTTGAGAGGACAGACGGGGCCTCAGTTTAACGGGCTCATCCGAAGGATGGCACCTCCGACAGTGTAGCACTCCCTCAGTACTGCACCGAAGTGTCAGCCTAGATTACGTGGGGCATGAAACCACAACCTTCTGACTCGGAGGCGAGAGTTCTCCCACTGAGCCAAGGCTGACAAGAGAAGACAAACGGATGGAAACTATTCCATAAGAGGGCATGCCATTTATGGGCAGGTGAGACCATTTTAAAAAAGTGTGTAGGATTGGATGAAGCCTGGTCTCTCCTCACACCTTTGAATGTGTTCAAATCCAAAGACCTGGAACTGGTTTCTGGGCCAAACTGGATGTTGGGAACCACATTTATTCACCCAGATTTAAGACCTTGATTTTGTTTTTTACATAGTAAACAACATAAAAGAGAATAAGAAAGAGACAATAAAACTGAAAATGTTTACATGTATCATTATGCATGGTCCTTGGATTAAGCTGTAACAGAGATATGAGCAAAATCTGTATCAACATTGAAATGCTGCAAGAAAACTCCCCAAAATCCCCAACCTCACATCACTCAATGGCACCTAAGGATCCTGTAAACACAACGACACAATGATACAAGTCAAAGGTGATTAATTCACTCAGCTGACAGTGCATGCTTGCTTGACCTCCTATTTCTGCTGGATAGAGCCGAGGCTTTTTGAAGTTTGCTCCAGGCTAATGTAAATGCTCCAGTGGCTCAAAAGACAAGACAAAGCCTTTATGTTTCGTGAACTAAGCTTCTCAGGCCTGCTTAAGTCCTGGGGCTTAGTTTTCTAAGGCTCTTCTAAGTCCTGCAGTTTAATGTCTTAAAACGCTAAAAGGAAGCCTGGTTGAAGGCGACGGAGAACAAAAGGAAGTGGAGTTACTGATGGTCAAAGCCGCACTACTCCACAAGGGTTGCCAACTCTGGGCGGCCGTATTCCCGGAGGTTTCATCGCACGACCTCCTGCCTCAAACCGGCCCGCCCCCACTCTCCTGCCATTGGTCGCCTGGCACGACCATCCTCGCGGCGCTCCGCCTTCCCACGGCCAATTGCGAGGTGAACATGCTCTTCGTTACCCGATTGGATGATGCTTGACTGTCAGTCAAATGGCCTTTTTTTTAATCCCATCTCCAATATTTTTATAACTAATAAATGTTCAAAGAAAATGAAAAATAAACACACAACTTTTTTTTTAAAGGTCCCTATGATGTTTCTCCCGGGTGTTGCTCACAGCAGCGTCCTGGAGACTAATCTTCAATCCCTGGAGACTCCAGGGTAATCCTGGAGGGCTGGCAACCCGAGCTACTTCACTGAGTTGTGACTGTCACTCAACTATTTGAGCGTTGTGGAGCAGAATCACAGTTCAAAGAAACATTTTTGTGAGGTTAAGATTCCCCTCAGGACACCCGGGGTGAACTCCCCTGCTTTTTCTTTGAACAGTGCCATGGGATCTTTTGCGTCCACCAGAGAGGGCAGACACCACTGCTCCCCCCACTCAGGCCTCAGGTTGAAATGGCAGAGCAGGCCCCGGTGACTTCACTGGAGACTGACCTGCATATTGAAAGAGGACCCTGCCGGCTAGGGGACGGGTTTCCTTGCTGGCTGCAATTTAAAACTGCAGTGGGTCAGATTGGGGCGGGAAAGGAGTGGGAGGAGAGATTGGGTCGACTAGGCCTGTATTCACTAGAGTTTAGAAGAATGAGAGGGGATCTCATTGAAACGTATAAAATTCTGACAGGGCTAGACAGACTGGATGCAGGGAGGATGTTTCCCCTGGCTGGGGCTATTATGTCCGTGTATAATTGAGACACAGACTGCAGGAGTTGATTATAACAAGTCTTTACTGAATGGAGACAACCTGGAAACTGAAACTACAGAAGCCTGCTAGGGCCTTTTATACAGGGGGTGGTCACTGCCGGTACTGCAGTCTGAGACCAGTTATTCCCTTAAAGGTACATACACAACAATTCCTCCCCTTTTAGATAAACAGTACATAACATTCATTTAACAACTAAATAATAACTAATTACAATTACAATTACGGTTGCTAGATACATTGGTTGAAGTTAAGCAATTATAAGTTCAGTCTTTGAGGAGGCTTCCTGATTCTGTCTGGATAACGCCTCTTTGGGATATCAGGTTCTTCTGGCAAGGTTGAGTCGGGATCAATGTCGTTGTTTGGTTCGTCTGCTTCCAATATCACCGATTCTGCGGTAGATGCAATTGGTACTTTGGTTTCATCGCCAGGTGTATCAGATCGTGGTGTGGAGTTGACGTTTTCCAGTGACTCTAGAATCTGGTCAGCATGGCGTCTTACAATGCTCTCTCCAACGTCCACGGTATACATTAGAGGTCCTTGCCGTGTACAGATCGTTCCTGGCTGCCATTTCTCTGTGCGGTAGTCCCGGGCCAAAACTGGTTGATCTATCTTAAAACTCCTGGTCGGCCTTTCATTCATATTCTGAAACTGCCTGTTCTCCACGTCTCTTCTGACGTTTGGCTTAACCAAATCCAAGCGGCATCGTAGTCTTCGATTGAAGAACATCATGGCTGGAGTTTGGTTGGTAACCGCATGTGTCGCATTCCGGTAGGCAAACAAGAAGTTATCCACCTTGTGTTGTAGGGGTATATCTTCATTACACATTGCCTTGATAGCCTTCTTGAATGTTTGAACAAACCTCTCGGCCAATCCATTAGTGGCTGGATGATATGGGGCGGATGTGTAATGCTTAACACCATTGTTCTTTAAGAACCTCCGGAACTCTTCAGACACAAACTGTGGTCCATTGTCAAAGCAAATCTCTTCAGGCAGCCCATTCCTGGCGAATATGGTTCGTAAGACTGTGATAGTTTTTTCTGTGGTGGTTGAGGACATTTTTATTACCTCTGGCCACTTTGAATGTGCATCCACCGCAATTAAAAACATCGAGTCCATAAAGGGACCAGCAAAATCAATGTGCACCCTTTGCCATGGAGATGAGGGCCACTCCCGTGGATGTAGAGGGGCTTGTGGTGGGGCGTTTTGGACCTTCTGGCATCCTGTACAGCTCTTGGTCATCTCTTCGATTTCTCTATCGATTCCTGGCCACCACACAAACGCTCTGGCTAAGTTCTTCATTTTTACCCCTCCCAGATGACCCTCATGAAGCTCATTGAGCACTCTATCCTTCAATTTGGGTGGAATTACTACTCTGGATCCACACATCAAGGTTCCTCTGCACACTGACAGCTGTTCTCTTCTCGGCGAGAATGCTGGCAGCAGTGGTTCGCCATGTGCTGGCCATCCCTTCACCGTTAAATCATAGACCCAGGAGAGTGTCGGGCCATTTCGTGTTTCCTTTTCTATGTTTGCATTCGTCACAGGGAGACATTCGACTATAGTCGAGTGGAATAACTCCACTGGATCCACTGCCAGTTCTTCTTCCACCGTCGGCAACGGTAGGTGCGACAATCCATCAGCATTCCCATGCTGTTTAGTTCCTTTGTACTCGATGTCATATTGGTGTGCCCCTAGGAAAAGGGACCACCTCTGTAGCCGTTGTGCCGTCATTATCGGCACGCCCTTCTGAGGGTTAAAAATGGAGACGAGAGGTTGATGATCAGTTAGTAGAGTAAATTTCTGACCATGCAGGTAGTGATTGAACTTCTTCACCCCCCACACCAGGCTGAGGGCCTCTCTGTCAATCTGGGCGTAGTTACGCTCGGCTGAAGTTAACGAGCGTGACGCAAAAGCTATCGGCCTCTCTGAACCATCAAGGAATTTATGTGACAGTACCGCCCCAATGCCGTAGGGAGACGCATCACACGCCAGTCTTATCGGTAGTGATGGGTTGTAGTGAGCCAATACTTCTCTTGAAGTGATTAGGTCCTTACTCTTCTGAAAGGCCCGCTTACATTCATCGCTCCATTTCCATGCTACTCCCGTTCGTAGTAGGGCGTTCAGTGGATGCAGAATTGTGGACAAATTCGGCAAAAACTTATGGTAGTAATTCACCAATCCGAGGAATGACCTCAGTTGCGACACATTTTCAGGCGCTGGAGCCTTAACTACCACTTCAATTTTGTCAGGGGACTTATGCAACCCCTCTTCATCAATCACGTGGCCACAATACGATATCTGTTTCTTAAAAAACTCGCACTTGGGGCGATTGGCTCGTAGCCCATGTTCACGTAGTCTAGTGAGCACCTGCTCTAGGTTGGCAAGGTGTTCACTGTCATCTTCACCTGTCACTAGGATGTCGTCCAAGTAACACTGAGTCCCCGGAATCCCTTGCAGGACTTGTTCCATCGCTCTTTGCCATATCGCCGGAGCTGATGCTACTCCAAATACCAGTCGATTATACTGGTAAAGACCTTTGTGAGTGTTTATCGTGAGATACTTCCTAGAGGATTCTTCAACCTCCATCTGCAAATATGCTTGTGCTAGGTCAATTTTTGTAAAACATTTCCCTCCAGATAGTGAGACGAAGATATCTTCTATCCTTGGAAGAGGATATTGTACTGTGTGAAGGACTGGGTTCACCGTCACCTTGAAGTCCCCACAGATGCGAACCTTCCTTGGCTCCTCAGACTTATTGTTTAACGTTTTCTTCATGACAGGAACGATGGGTGTCGCCCACTCGCTCCAGTCTACCTTAGATAACACGCCTGCATTCTCCAGACTCTGCCTCGACGGCTGGGCGAATTGCATATGGTACCGGTCTTGCTTTGAAAAACTTGGGAATTGCATTCTCCTCTATTTTTATTGAGGCGGTTACGCCTTTAAGAGTGCCCAGTTCTTGTTGAAATACCTCTTTGGCGTCAACTAAGATTGTTGACAATCGTCCAGGAGTGATGTCGTCATCCTTTTTACCAGCCACCGTCAGTGCCTGAATGGAGTGCCAGTCTAAACTTATCTTTCTGATCCATTCACGTCCCAATAACGGTGGTCCACCATCTTGCAGAGTGTAGAGATACAATTTCCGTATTTTCTTGCCGTTGTATTCGACAGGCACCCTTATTTTTCCTCTGGGGTATACTTTTTGCCCCGTATACGTCCTCAAGACAATGGATGTCTCTCTCAAGGGTATGTGTGAGAATAGCCGCTCGTAGTCTCGTCGATTCATGACGGTTAGAGCTGATCCTGTATCCAATTCCATTTTGACTTGGGACCCTGCTATCGTGAGGGTGACCCAAATGGTTCGGTGATCCTCTTTTGCGATTACGTTGTGAAGTTTGAGACAGCTTAGTCTCTTGTTCCCGGATTCACTATCGCTGATCTGGTCTTCGGAACTACTGTCCGTCATCTTTTGTACTTTCCTGTACGGTTCCTTAGTAGCCTTTTTGTTGTCGTTGGTCTTCTTCCCAGACCTGCAAACTCGTGCAATGTGTCCCATCTTTCCGCATTGCCTGCATATTTTGTCCTTGGACCAGCAGTCCTTCTGGTCATGGTTTGTTCTGCCGCAGCAATAACATTTTGCAAATCCCCGTGTCATTTCGTGGGTGCCGTATTCCTGTGGCTTTTGTTGTATTTCCGCAGCTCCCCTTGCTGCTGCTTCATACGATACTGCCACGCTGAAAGCCTTATCTAGCATCAGCTCTTTCTCTGAGAGTAACCTCTTCTGGGTTCCTTCACTCAGGAGTCCACAGACAAATTTGTCCCGTAGGGTATCTGCCAGTCCTGCTCCGAACTGGCAGTGCTTTGATAGCTTGCGTAGTTCCGTAAGGTAATCAGCATTGCTCTCATTTTTATGCTGATTTCTCCTGTGGAATTTAAATCTTTCTGCTATCAGCAGCGGTGTAGGATTTAGGTGTTCCTGTAGGATAGCAACAATTTCGTTAAAACTCTTCGCCTTCGGTTTGGCTGGAGTAATCAGGTCCCGCAATAGGCCGTACGTTCTTGCGCCCATTAAATTTAGCAATACCGATGCCTTTTTCTCATCGGCTATTTCATTTGCCTCGCAATATACCTCGACTCTTTCCACATACGTGGTCCAGTCTTCTATTGCATTATCGAAGGCAGTGATATCGCCAGTCTTTGGCATCTTGAAAATCTAAGATGGCGCCTCCCGCGCTTTGCCTTCGTCCCCGACGGATCAAAATGGTGCCTCCCGCGCTTTTCCTTCTTCCCCGCCGAGTTAAGATGGCGCCTCCCGCGCTTTCCCGCGCTTTCCCGCCGCTGCCAACGCTGTTGCTGGCGATTATATTTATTTTACTATCCTGTAATGGCGACGCCCTATGGTCTTCGCGCCTCCCCGATCGCTGCTGCCAACGCCGCTCTCCGCGGTATTTTTATTTTTCTATCGCGCTTCAATATTTGCTCCGTTAATTGAAGAACCGTTCCCGTCGTGGAGCGGACCCTCTGGGACACTTCCCTCCCTCTTCTTAGGTCCGAACGCTGCCCGGCTTCGAAGCACCGGCCGCGCCCTGTGTGCTCCATCCTCTCTCTCTCTCTTTGCTTCCCGACTCGCTGCCCGGCCCCGTTGCAGAGCCACCCGATTGAGCTCTAGCCCGCCGCAGCCCAGGAAGGATCAGTGCACTACCTGCCACCAGCCCGATTAGCTGGGAAACCACAGACTGGAGAACCAAGCCTGGCTCTCGACAGTCTCTCCTGCACTTTTCAATTCGATGATTTGGAGGGCGGTTGCCCACGGTCGACGCCCGCTTCTCGAGTTTCTTTGGATTATTTTATTTATTTATTTTTTCTTTCTTCTGGCTTCGACCTTCAATAACGTCGTCTGAGGTGCTGCCGAGTTGCAGGTAAGTTCGTTTCTTACTCGTCGCCAGTATTACGTCCGTGTATAATTGAGACACGGACTGCAGGAGTTGATTATAACAAGTCTTTACTGAATGGAGACAACCTGGAAACTGAAACTACAGAATCCTGCTAGGGCCTTTTATACAGGGGATGTTCACTGCCAGTACTGCAGTCTGAGACCAGTTATTCCCTTAAAGGTACATACACAACAGGGGCAGGGGAGGGGGTGGTCTAGAACAAGGGGTCACAGTCTCAGGATACGGGGTAGGACATTTAGGACTGAGATGAGGAGAAATTTCTTCACTCAGAGGGTGGTGAACCTGTGGAATTCTCTACCACAGAAGGCTGCGGAGGCCAAGTCACTGAATATATTTAAGAAGGAGATACAGGAAACTCTCGTTTAAACGGCACCTAAATATCCGGAATTCTCTATTAACCGGCAAAATTCTCACTCCGTAAACAACACCTCAATAACTGGCAATGTTGCCAAGTCCGAGTCTCCCGCGGTGGCCGAGTTAGTCAGTGGGGGTAGTTCTGCAAACTGTCACTACTCGGCTTCTTGGTGCTGTCGGAAGTTGGAACACCTCAATACCCCTGTAACAGGAGTCTGACTCTCCTGCACTGCCGGTAGTCTCTCCTGATCCGCCATTTTACAGGGGTACTGTGTGTCTCCCACACTGCTGGTAGTCATTGCATTGCATTACCCTCAACTGGCAGTACTGTACTTAATCAAGCATCTTCCACCATCCATTTAACACAACATTCTGTAGGTGAGTACTCAATTACTGTATACTGCACATTTCTTGATTTTTTAATTTTTCTTTGTTAAAAATAGCCTCGGTAGATAACCCTCTCCGTCATCCAGAATTTTCGATCAACCGGCAACACGCCGGATCCGTCGGTGCCGGATACCAAAGAGTTTCCTGTAGATAGATTTCTAGACACAAAAGGCATCAAGGGGTATGGGGAGAGAGCGGGAATATGGTACAGGAAACTTTGGTTTATCCGGAGGTTATATGTCCAGAATACTCGATCTAACGGCAAAAATCAGGAGCCGTTTTCTATATGTTTTTTTAGTTCTCGTTGCTTTTTTTTCCCCAGTCAAGCACTGCAAGGTCTGTAGCTATAGCAACAGCTTCAGCTACAGACGCTTGCAGCTGCAGCCGACTGTTTTGAAGCTGTTGTTAAGCAACAGGGTTTGTTGATTCACACGGAGCTTCTCAGTTTCGTATGTTTAAACATTAACTCTGGTATGTCCGGCACTTTTGATGTTACGGCACCAGCTCGGTCCCGTCAGTGCCGGATATCAGAAAGTTTCCTGTATTGAGATAGAGGATCAGCCATGATCATATTGAACGGCGGAGCAGGCTCGAAAGGCCAAATAGCCTACTCCTGCTCCTATGTTTCTATGTTTCTCAAATGGTAAAGCCTTTTGTGCACACTGAATTCTTTCTCATTTACTCATGCTCAGTAAGCTCAGCTTCTTATTTTGCTGTGTTATTTGGTTCAACTTGCATCCTTCCCCCTCCTTCAGCAGACAAAGAAAGCTTTATATGGTAAAAGTAGTGAACAGCCCATTGACCACAGGAAGTGGTATCCAAGTTCATGCAGACATTTAACCTGTTGATAGCTGCAGTGGAGCGGCGCAGCGTGGACCAGCAGCGGGGTCGGGGCCCAGGGAAGGTGCGGCACGGGCCAACAGCGAGGTCGGGAGGACCACAATGCATCCTACGAAACCCAAGCAGAGAGGACCTGCGGGAAGGAGGGAGGAGGACAGTAGGAGTATGTTTGTGTGTGTGTGTGTGTGTGTGCTAGGCTGTTGTAGCAGAGCCTGGTCTCCAATCGTCTTGGATCCCCTTGCCATTGGACCAAGACCTTGCTCTGTCAAGCCCGTGTGGTAGCTGGTGTGCAACGGCCACCCCACGTTAAAAGAATTCACGCACAGGCATCTTCCACCCTTTAAAATGAAGTTAGAGACTGTAGGTCCCGCATTGGACTAATCAGTCACCTGCAAACTCATTTTTAATGTGGAAGCAAGTCATCCTCAGTTCCGAGGGACTGCCGAAGAAGAAGAAGAAGATGTTTCTAAGTTCCCCCGCTCCGCATTAACTGCCCCTCCCCCACTGGTTTCCACCAGGCTGGTGAAGTTAAAATCGTGTGTTCAAGTCTGGTAGTTTACAGTTTGTGACAGCCTTATCACCAAACAACATATGAATGGACGTACTGTTTCAGCACATTAGAATCCACAATACAATACAATGCTTAGACCTGCAGAGAGGGAGACTTCCAGTGCACACATTTGCTCAGGCAAAAAAGCAGGACACAAAGCGCACTTGAATTGACAAGCATTTAATGAGGCTGTACCCTTACATGGGCCCAGTTTATTGCTCTGACCCTAATTTAACATGACACTGAATTAGATAAACCTGCTCAACAACGTGACAAGCCTGTGTCAAAAAATATCAATACAGAGCTGAGGAAAGGCAGCACATGGGCAAAGCCAATTGGTAGGCTGCTCAATCTTTTGGCTTTTGCGCATAAACTGTCGAGCTAGTACAAAATGGCCACAGGTAGACTGGCCTTAATGGGAAATAACCTGCTCACTGATGCCCAGTTTGGGTTCCGCCAGGACCACTCTGCTCCCGATCTCATTACAGCCCTGGTCCAAACATTGACAAAGGAGCTGAATTCCAGAGGTGAGGTGAGAGAGTGACTGCCCTTGACATCAAGGCAGCATTTGACCGAATGTGGCATCAAGGAGCCCTGATAAAACTGAAGTCAATGGGAATATATAGAAGTTTATTGCTGTTTCTTCATTGTCGCTGGGTCAAAATCCTGGAACTCACCACCTAACAGCACTGTGGGAGCACCTTCACCACACAGACTGCAGCGGTTCAAGAAGGCGGCTCACCACCACCTTCTCAAGGGCAATTAAGGATGGGCAGTAAATGCTGGCCTTGCCAGCGATGCCCACATCCTATAAACCAATAAAAAAAAAATTTAAATCAGGAGTTTCCCCCAGTGAATGGATTATCATCTCCCCCGTCTTTTTCTGTGAGAAACCCGAAGAATCCTGCACTCTTTTGGAGAAGCCAGTCTGCCCCTGGAAATGGCGGCTGTACCAGAGGTGCAGGTAGGACTTTCCATGCTGTTGAGTAGAGAGGGCTGGGAGAGTCTAGGCCCTACGCTCTGGAATTCCCTCCCTAAACCTCTCCGCCTCTCTTTCCTCCTTTAAGACGCTCCTTAAAACCTACCTCTTTCCTGCCCTAATATCTCCTTATGTGACTCAGTGTCAATTTTTGTCTGTTAACGCTGCTGTGAAGTGCCTTGGGGCATTTTACTGCAATCTTCTTCTTCTTAGGCAGTCCCTCGGAACCGAGGATGACTTGCTTCCACACTAAAAATGAGTTCTCAGGTGACTGATGAGTCCAATGCAGGACCTACAGTCTCTGTCACAGGTGGGGCAGACGGTGGTTGAAGGGGCGGGTGGGTGGGGTGCTTGGGTTGACGTGAGCTCCTTCCGCTGCCTGCGCTTGGCTTCCGCTTGCTCCCGGTGAAGAGACTCGAGGTGTTCGGCGCCTTCCCGGATGCTTCTCCTCCACTTTGTACGGTCGTGGGCCAGAGATTCCCAGGTGTCGGTGGGGATGTTACACTTTTTCAAGGAGACTTTGAGGGTGTCCTTGAAGCATTTCCTTCTGCCCATCTGGGGCTCTCTTGCCGTGCCGGAACTCCGAGTAGAGCGCTTGTTTTGGGAGTCTCGTATCGGGCATGCGGACGATGTGACCCGTCCATCGGAGCTGATTGAGCATGGTCAAAGCTTCGATGCTGGGGATGTTGCCTGAGCAAGAACACTGACGTTGGTGCGCCTATTCTGCCAATGGATTTGCAGGATCTTGTGGAGGCAGTGTTGGTGGTACCTCTCCAGTGTTTTGAGGTGCCTGCTGTACATGGTCCATGTCTCTGAGGCATACAGGAGGGCGGGTATTACTACTACTCTGTAGACCATGAGCTTGGTGCTGGGTTTGAGGTCCTGGTCTTCAAACACTCTCTTCCTCAGGTGACCGAAGGCTGCACTGGCACACTGAAGGCAGTGTTGGACATCGTCATCGACGTCTGCCTTGTTGACAGTAGGCTCCCGAGGTATGGAAAGTGGTCCATGTTGTCCAAGGCCTTGTCCTGGATTTTGATAATCAGGGGGCAGTACTGTGTGACGGGGGCAGGTTGGTAGAGGACCTTTGTCTTACGGATGTTTAGTGTAAGGCCCATGTTCTCGTACACTTCGGTGAAGGTGTTAACGATGGTTTGGAGTTCTGTCTTCGACGCAAGTGTCCTCAACTCCATCCCGCAGCATGCTACCCGCCACCATCTCAGCACAACCCCAGCCCGGCATGAGGTTGAAAAGGCCATCCGACAACTGAAGAACAACAAGGCCTCAGGAGCAGATGGAATCCCTGCCGAGGCGCTAAAGCATGGCGGAGAAGCACTACTGGCACGAATTCATGAACTCATTTCTCTTATCTGGAAGGAGGAAAGCATGCCAGGGGATCTCAGAGATGCCGTAATTGTGACCATCTTCAAGAAAGGTGACAAGTCTGATTGCGGTAATTACAGAGGAGTATCCCTGCTGTCTGCCACAGGGAAAGCCATCGCAAGAATCCTCCTCAATCGCCTTCTCCCAGTGGCCGAAGAGCTCCTCCCAGAGTCGCAATGGGGATTCCGCCCACTAAGGGACACAATGGACACAATCTTCACCACGCGCCAATTACAAGAGAAATGCAGGGAACAGCACCAACCGCTGTACATGGCCTTCTTTGACCTCACAAAGGCCTTTGACACTGTCAACTGTGAGGGATTATGGAGTGTCCTCCTCAAATTCGGCTGCCCTCAAAAGTTTGTCATCATCCTCTGCCTGCTTCACGACGACATGCAAGCTGTGATCCTAACCAACGGTTCCACCACAGACCCAATTCATATACGGACCGGGGACAAGCAAGGCTGTGTCATCGCACCAGTGCTCTTCTCGATCTTCCTTGCGGCAATGCTCCATCTCACCCTCAGTAAGCTCCCCACTGGAGTGGAGCTAATCTACAGAACAAACGGGAAACTGTTCAACCTCCGTCACCTCCAGTCCAGGTCCAAGGTCGTCCCTTCCTGTCGTCGAATTACAGTATGCATCTGCACACACTCGGAGGTCAAACTCCAAACCATCGTTGCATTAAAGGCGCTATATGAATACAAGTTGTTGTTGTTGTCACCCTACATCAAATAAAAGTAGGCAGGCCTGTCCGATGTGTCTGAGGAGAGAGTCAGCACAGCAATCTGCTTTTTAATCCCTCTATCATTAAATACCCTCTGCAGCTTGGGTGGTTTAGATTGTTACCAGTTTTAACTGATAAAAATCCACCTTATCTGAAAAAAAAAATCCCTTTTTAATCAAACTGGTAAATATCCGGTGTCTGGTCTTAAAAGGCCATGTGCGACCACAGGATGCTTTGACCATTGATGTCAGAGGTCTGGTATCTGCTGTGACTCAGCAATCCCCAGGAAAATTAACCCAAAACGCAGAACAAGTGAGAAAAATGGAATGCATTTATTGATGATTTGAATGATTTAATTACAAATCCGATAAGCAAACGGACATACGGTTAAAATAGACGTGTGGGGATAAAGGGGATTTTGTAACCATCAAAGACATATTTTTAGGCCAACCAAAATCCAGAGAGCATTTCAGAACAATACAGGAACTACTTCAAAGTGTTGGCCCCAAAGTTTCTGGGGCCGGGGAGGGCGGTTTAAAGGGGCAACATCTGCAGGAGGAAACGGGATTTGCGGGGCGGGGAGGCCCGGCTCCCACAGGGTTGCAACCCTCGTTGGTCCTTTTTGGAAATCCTGGCACTTTTGGGGGTTGGGCCCATAATGTGGGTGCACATATTATAACCGAATGTAAATGAGGGAAATACGGCTACAACATATTTCCCCCATTTACACCCTTGCCACCGCTAGTCACTTGGGACTTCTGAAAGCCCTTGGTCTTCAGCTTTACTGGGGCCCTGGGGAGTCTGTGCGCTCAAAGGCCAGCTTCAGGGATGCAATCGATTGCAGCATTGCCAAAACCAGCAGAAAGAAGGAAAAATTTTTGTTCATCCCACCACAGTTCCATCGCCATAGAGGCAAAGGGCCAGAGCAAAATTTCGCTCGACAGGCATGCATCCCAGATATGCCAAAAACGCACGGGTGCCCTCCAGAAATATTTTAAATGGTCAAGGACTCCGGCAGTGGATGGTTGGGAATTTCACTCCCCAGGAATTTCAGGGCTATTCTTTTTATTCTAAAGAAAGACCTTGCATATCTATAGCGTCGTTCACGCCTTCAGGATGTGCAAAACCACTTCACAGCCAATGAAGTACTTTAGAAGTGTAGTCACTGTTGTATTGTAGGAAACGCGGCAGCCAATTTGTGCACAGCAAGGTCCCACAAACAGCAATGTGATAATGACCAGATAATGGGGGAGAAATTCAGTTGGCTGCGCCACCCATTAGCGCCTTAAGAGGGCGCTAAGTGGGTCGCAAGCCAACTGCCGCCCGGGCGCGGCACTGTCCACGCCTCCCGCTAAATTCCGCGGGACGCTAGTGGTGGCGCTAGCCGTTCGCGTTGCGCCGCCACCGATGATGTCATCGGTGTGCGCAGTGCCCTGCTGACGCCCCGGCCGCAATATTTGGAAGCGCCCCCTGATTTACCGCCGGACGCCAAGTCCGACCGGTTCAGGGGGGCCTACCTGCGGCCGGGGAGGCGCAAATTAAAGGAGAGGTGCGGGGCGGCCATTTTTGTTATTGGCCACCTGCCAGCACCTGCCTGCGCTCCCGTCCCCCTGACCCCGCCCCCTGCGGAGTGCCGGCTGCGTTCCAAGAGCCCGGCACTTCTCCTCGGTGTCGGGCTCTTTTGCCTGCACTCGTGATCCTCGGGGGCCCAGCTGGGCCCCAGATCGCGCTGCAAAAGGCCCCTCCCCTTTAAGAAGGGGAGGAAGGCATGCAATACCGCAGCGCAACGTGCCGCAGCGTGTGGCGCTGCGGCACGTTGCGCCACGATATTCAGTCGCAGCGCCCCAAGAGGGTTGCAGGGCGCCTCCAGTAGTGCCACGCTTCCCTTTAGGGCACTACCACTCCATTTCCGGCGGGCGGCCGCGAATGCTTCCGGGGCGCTACTTTTAGCGCCCTGGCGAGGCTGGCGCCCCAAACGGGGCTATAGTCAATTTCTCCCCCAATCTGTTTTAGTAATTGTAATGTATGTACCTTTAAGGGGGGAACTACTTTCTACAGCTCATGTATACTGTAGTACCGGCAGTGACCACACCTGTATATAACGTTGAGTAGTAATCTGTTGTTTCAGTTGCTGTTTGAACCACGTTGAGTAAACACCTGTTGTACCGTTCTCTGCAATCCTTTTCTTATTATTACACAGACGTAACAGTGGCGACGAGCAAGTTCGAACCTACCTGCAACTCTGCATCACCTCCCAGGGATTCGCTCCTGGAGAACAGTGGAAGAAGATCGAGTCCAGAAGCACGGGCGTCAACCACGGGCAACCACCCAGTCATCCAGCGGAGATTTGAGCATCGCAGGGGAGGCTGTCGAGAGCCAGGCTTGGCTTTCCAGTCACGGTGGTCCAGCGAAATGGGCTGGCAGCAGGTACTGCGCAGACCCTTCCCGGACAGCGACGGGCTAGAGCCCGACCGAGCGGCACAGAAAAAGGCCGAGCAGCGTCGACGGGGGAGAGAGGGCAGAGCGCACAGGGCGCAGCCGGTGTTCAGGACCGAGCGGCGTCAACGGGGGAGAGAGACGAGAGAGAGCAGAGCGCAGCCGGTGTTCAAGGGCCGAGCAGCGTCAACGGGGGAGAGAGGCGCGCAGGAAAACGCGAGGCGCTGTCATTGCCACGAGGACCGCCGAGAGCGGCGTTGGCAGCAGCGCGGGAGACACCATTTTAAGCCGCAGCGGGGAAGAAAGGAAAGCGCGGGAGACGCCATTTTAAGCCAATCTAACCACACCCAAAAATGCCGAAGAGTGGCAGTATCACAGCGTTCGACAATGAAGTCGAAGATTGGACGACATATGTCGAACGCATAGAAGTATACTGCAAGGCGAATGAAGTGCCAGATGACAAGAAAGCGCTGGTATTGTTGAATTCAATGGGTGCAAAAACGTATGGCTTACTACGAAACCTAGTAACCCCAGAGAAGCCAGTAGAAAAGGATTTTGAAAACATAGTGTCAATCCTACAGGACCACTTAAACCCCACACCGCTGCTGATAGCAGAAAGATTTAAGTTTCACAAAAGGAACCAGCATAAAGATGAAAGTAATGCTGAGTATTTAGCGGAACTGCGCAAGCTATCGAAACACTGCCAGTTTGGAACGGGACTAGCAGATACTTTAAGGGACAAGTTTGTGTGTGGGCTTCAAAGTGAAGGAACCCAGAAACGGCTTCTATCAGAAAAGGATCTTACGCTGGACAAGGCTTTCAGCATTGCAGTATCACACGAAGCAGCAGCACGGGGCGCTGCAGAGATACAACGGAGACCGCAAGAATATGGCACAAATGAAATGTCATACGGAACAGTGAAGTGCTATCGCTGCGGCAGAACAACACATGACCATAATGATTGCTGGTTCAAGGACAAAGTGTGCAGACAGTGTGGAAAAGTAGGACACATAGCAAGAGTCTGCAGGTCAGGAAAGAAAACCAGCAGCAAGAAATCTCCACAGGAGAAGTACAAGAAGGTACATAAGGTGACGGAGAGTAGTTCAGACGCACAGAAGAGTGATACAGACTCCGGAAGCAAGGAGCTGGGTTGTCTGAAACTACACAATGTGATCAAAACGGAGGATCACCAAACTATCTGGGTCATGCTCAAGATAGCAGGAGTCCAAGTGAAAATGGAATTGGACACAGGATCAGCCCTAACAGTCATAAACCGAAGGGACTACAAGCGGCTATTCTCACATATACCCTTGAGAGATACAAAGATTGTCTTGAAGACGTACACGGGGCAAAAAGTCTACCCAAAGGAAAAATAAGGGTGAACGTTATATATAACGGCAAGGAAACACCAAAAATGGACCGATATGTATTGCCAGATGGAGGACCACCACTACTAGGACGTGAATGGATCCGGAAGATACAGCTAGATTGGCATTCCATACAAGCACTGACTGCAGATGCCAAAAAGGATGACGACGTCACACCTGGACGACTGTCAAAAATGCTAACTGACGTACAAGAAGTGTTCCAGCAGGGACTCGGAACACTAAAAGGCATAACAGCAACGATCAAAATGGAGGAAAATGCAAGCCCAAAGTTTTTCAAGGCCAGACCGGTACCTTATGCGATCCGCCCAGCCGTCGAAGCAGAGCTGGAAGGTTTGGAACGTTCAGGAGTACTGTCCAAACAGGACTGGAGCGAGTGGGCTACACCCATCGTTCCTGTAATGAAGAGGTCGTTGAGTAATACGCCTGGGGAACCAAAGAAGGTTCGCATCTGTGGGGACTTTAAGGTGACAGTGAACCCAGTCCTTCACACTGTACAATATCCGCTTCCGCGGATTGAAGATATTTTCGCCTCGCTATCTGGAAGGAAATGCTTCACTAAGATTGATCTGGCCCAGGCATACCTGCAAATGGAGGTAGAAGAAGCCTCAAAACAGTACCTCACGATCAACACTCATAAAGGTCTCTACCAATACAACCGGCTAGTGTTCGGGGTAGCATCAGCTCCGGCTATTTGGTAAAGGGCAATGGAACAAGTCCTGCAAGGGATTCCAGGGACCCAGTGTTATTTGGACGACATCCTGGTCACGGGCGAAAATGACAGTGATCACCTCGCCAACCTGGAGCAGGTGCTCACTAGATTGAAGGAATATGGGCTCTGAGCTAATCGCCACAAATGCAAGTTTTTCCAGAAGCTGATCTCGTATTGTGGTCACGTTATTGATAAAGAGGGGTTACATAAGTCCCCTGAAAAGATTGAGGCAGTAACCAAGGCTCCAGCACCGGAAAATGTGTCACAACTGAGGTCGTTCCTCGGGCTGGTGAACTACTACCATAAGTTCTTGCCGAATTTGTCTACCGTACTACACCCACTGAACACCCTACTGCAAACGGGGGTACCATGGAAGTGGAGTGACGAATGTAAACGAGCATTCCAGAAGAGCAAAGCATTGATCACATCAAAAGAGGTGTTGTCTCATTTCAACCCAGCACTACCAATTCAGTTGGCGTGTGATGCATCACCCTATGGCGGCATTGGAGCAGTGCTGTCGCACAAATTCCCAGACAGCTCGGAGAAGCCAGTAGCCTTTGCGTCTCGGTCACTAACCTCAGCCGAGTGTAACTATGCCCAGATTGACAGGGAGGCCCTCAGCCTAGTGTGGGGAGTGAAAAAGTTCAATCACTATCTGCACGGGCAGAAGTTCACCTTGCTGACTGACCACCAACCACTTGTCTCCATCTTTAATCCAAAGAAGGGCGTTCCGGTGATGACTGCGCAACGGCTACAAAGATGGTCCCTTTTTCTAGGGGCGCACCAATATGAAATCGAGTATAATGGCACGAAACAGCATGGAAACGCTGATGGGCTATCACGCCTGCCACTGCCTACTGCGGAGGAAGCACCAGCAGTGGATCCTGTCGAAATATTTCATTCGACTATAATTGAATGCTTGCCAGTAACTAACGCTGGTATAGCAAAGGAGACCCGAAATGACCCGACACTGTCTCGGGTATATGATTTGACGGTGAAGGGATGGCCAGCACATGGCGACTCACTGTTGCCAGCATTCTCATCCAGAAGAGAACAGCTGTCAGTATGCCAGGGGACCTTGATGTGTGGATCCCGAGTGGTAATTCCACCCAAGTTAAGGGAGAGAGTGCTCAATGAGCTTCACGAAGGTCATCTGGGAGGGGTGAAAATGAAAAGCCTTGCTAGGGCTTATGTGTGGTGGCCGGGGATCGATCAGCAAATCGAGGACCTGACAAAGAGCTGCTCAGGATGCCAGAAGGTCCAAAATGCACCACCACATGCCCCTCTACACCCATGGGAGTGGCCCTCATCTCCATGGCAACGGGTGCATATTGATTTTGCTGGTCCATTCATGGACTCAATGTTTTTAATAGCCGTGGATGCGCACTCGAAATGGCCTGAGGTGATCAAAATGTCCTCCACCACCACGGAGAAAACTATTGCAGTCCTACGGACCATTTTTGCCAGGAACGGCTTGCCAGAGCAGATTTGCTCTGATAACGGACCACAGTTTGTGTCCGAAGAGTTTCGAAGATTTATGAAAAGGAATGGGGTAAGGCATTACACATCCGCCCTGTATCATCCAGCCATAAATGGATTGGCTGAGAGGTTCGTACAAACCTTTAAAAAAGCAGTAAAGGCCATGTGCGATGACGACATTCCACTGCAGCATAAGGTGGACAATTTCCTGTTAGCCTACAGAAATGCGACACATGCAGTCACCAACCAGGCCCCGGCCATGATGTTCTTTAACCGAAGGTTGAGATCTCGTCTGGATTAGCTCAGACCAAATGTACGAAGAGATGTTGAGAGTAAGCAATTCCAGCACATCAATGAGAAGCCGACAAGGAGCTTCAATGTAGGGCAACCAGTCTTGGCCCGCGACTACCGAACAGAGAAATGGCAACCAGGAACGATATGCACACGGCAGGGGCCACTAATGTACACAGTGGACGTTGGGGAGAGCATCGTGAGATGCTATGCTGACCAGATCCTAGAGTCACAGGAACGAGTCAACCCCATGCCTCGCCCATACGTACCTGGTGATGAACCTGACGTACAGGTAGCATCTACCCCAGAAACAGTAGCATCGGAAGCTGATGAACCAACCGACGACAGGAGGCCAGAATCGCCTCCGCACCAAGAGCAAGACACTCGGGAAAGGCGCTATCCAGAAAGGATCAGGAAGCCTCCCCAAAGACTGAATTTATAAATAGGCTATTTTCAGCTAATGTTGCATGTTAAAAGTGTTAATTGTAATTAGTTTGATATTTAATTGTTAAATGAGTGTTATGGTAGTTAATCTAAAAGGGGAGGAATTGTAATGTATGTACCTTTAAGGGGGGAACTACTTTCTACAGCTCATGTATACTGTAGTACCGGCAGTGACCACACCTGTATATAACGTTGAGTAATCTGTTGTTTCAGTTGCAGTTTGAACCACGTTGAGTAAACACCTGTTGTACCGTTCTCTGCAGTCCTGACGTAAGAAAACTCACTAAGCACTTGGTTGAGTATAAAACAAGGCTTTAATCAACTGTTTCACAACCATGAGATTCTAGTTACATCACTAGTTCCTGGTTACAAAAACGTTCTGGGCAAGCTGGGCCCATGCCCGAGTATTTATACTCCTTGGACGGCGCCACCAGCTGGCCATCCAGTGTTATTTCATGAGTCATTTCTTCATGAATGATAAGATTCATGACAGTGATGTTGGTAGAGGGATAAATATTAGCCAGGACACCAGGAGGAACTTCCCTGCCCCTCTTCGAATAGTGCCATGGGATCTTTTACAACCACTTGAGAGGGCTGACGGGGCCTTAGTTTAACACCTCCACCGAAAGACGGCACCTCCGACAATGCAGCACTCCCTCAGTAGTGCACTGGAGTGTCAGCCTGGATTTTGTGCTCAAGTCTCTGGAATGCTGCACTGATCCTCAGAAGGTACATATAAGACTAGTTCCAGGCTTCCGATTGATCGGAAAGCCTCACTCCTGGCACTAATGGGCATCCAGTAGTCTTACTGTCAGATTACTGGCAATCTGACCACATAGTTCTAGTTCAACTCTCAGAGCCATCCATCATTATAATCAGTTTACTGTAGGTAGGATAGATGTTAGCAGTTCTCATCCAGGTTACTACAGGCCTATCACTGCCCATTAGGCCTGCAGAGCTGAGTGCGACCTCTAGACTATCTGAGGAATAAGGGATACCAGCAACGTTCCCCCTAAGGGAACATAGGAAGGGAGAAGGCCATTCAGCCCCTCGAGCCTGTTCCACCATTCAATGAGATCATGGCTGATCTGTGACCTAACTCCATATACCCGCCTTTGGCCCATATCTCTTAATACCTGTGGTTAACAGAAAGCTATCAATCTCACATTTAAAATTAACAATTGATCTAGCATTAACTGCCATTTGCAGAAGAGAGTTCCAAACTTCTACCATCTTTTGTGTGTAGAATTGTTTCCTAACTTCACTCCTGAAAAGCTTGGCTCTAATTTTTAGACTATGCCCCCTAGTCCTAGAACCCCCAACCAGCGGAAATAGTTTCCCTCTATCTACCCTATCTGTTCCCTTTAATATCTTGAAAACTTCGATCAAATCACCCCTTAACCGTCTAAATTCTAGAGAATACAACCCTAGTTTGTGTAATCTCTCCTTGTAACGTAACCCTTGAAGTCTGGGTATCATTCTGGTAAACCTACGCTGCACTCCCTCTAAGGCCAATATATCTTTCCTAAGGTGTGATGCCCAGAACAAGTGTGGTCTAACCAGGGTTTTGTATAGCTGCAGCATAACTTCTCTTTGGAACTCCACTGTTTTTAGCTTTTCACCATTTAGAAAGTACCCTGTTCTATCCTTTTTAGGTCCAAAGTGGATGACCTCACATTTGCTTACATTGAAATCCATTTGCCACAGTTTTGCTCATTCACTTAATCTATCAATATCCCTTTGTAATTTTATGTTCTCATCTACACGGCCTACAATGATGCCTATCTTTGTGTCATCAGCAAATTTGGATATGTGGTTTTCTATAAGATCATCTAAGTCGTTAAATACTGTGAATAGTTGCGGCCCCAACACAGATCCCTGTGGGACACCACTAGCCACATCCTGCCAATTTGAGTACCTTCCCACTATCTCTACTCGCTGTCTCCTGCCACTCAGGGGCGCAAGGCCGCACAGCAAATTTATAGGGACCGTGCATGAAAAACAAATTAGAGGGAACATCGAATACCAGACAAGAATTGTTTTGACCTGTTATGCGAATGACTAATGGCGAAGCCTTAGGCAATTGATTAAATCAGTCATTGATGATTACGTAAATGTATGTAATGTTCCAATTAATGAAATAGACATGGGCCAGGAAATTCCTCGGCGCTCTTCCCACTCCGCCACCTTCACTTTGCCAGACATGCACTTCCGGCGAAGTAATGCAGGCGGAGCGGTAGCAGCTCCAAGGAATTCCTCGGCCATATTCAATGCTTTTACATTGTGCAATTTTGTTATTTATCTTTTCTCTAACTCTTACAGGGTGAATTTCCCAGGGATTCTCCCGGACATCCACCGTAACTTCAGCGGAAGAGCCGCGGAACCCAGGAAAAACAACAAACTCCATTTATGTAGCACCTTTAGCATAGGAAAGTGTTGCAAGACACTTTACAGAGAGTAATCGACACTGCGCCAAAGAGAGATATTAGGAAGGGTGACCAAAATTTTGACCAAAGAGGTAGGTTTTAAATTAGGGTCTTAAAGGCTGAGAGGTTGAGGGAGGGAATTCCTGAGCTTAGGGCCGAGTTGGCTGAAGGCACGGCCGCCAATGGTGGGGTGAAAGGAGTAGGGGATGCACAAGAGGCCAGAGTTACAGGAACGCAGAGTTCACGGAAAGTTGTAGGGCTGAAGAAGGTTACAGAGATAGGGGGAGGCAAGGCTATGATGGGATTTAAACACGAGAATGAGAATTTTACGTTTGAGGTGTTGGGCGACCGAGAGCCAATGTAGTTCTGCAAGAGCAGGGGTGAGCAAGGACTTGGTGCAGTAGAGGATGCGGGCAGCAGAGTTTTGGATCAGCTGAAGTTTATGGATGGTGAATGATGGGAGGCCAGGCAGGAGAACATTGGAATTGTCAGGTCTGGAGTTGACAAATGCATGGATGCATTTCAGGAGCATATGGGCTGAAGCAGAGGCAGAGGTGGGCAATGTTGTGAAGGTGGAAGTAGGTGATGATGGAGAAATACAAGGTCTGCTTAGTTTGGGTTCAAATATGGTGCCGAAGTTGCAAACAGTCTGGTTCAACCTGGGACAGTTGGGGAGGGGGATGGAATCGGTGGCATGGTCACTGTGCTTGTGGCGGGGACCAAGGACGATGGGGGGAATTTTTCAGGGGTCAGCAGGCGCGATTGGTGGCGGGTCGGGTGGGAAAGTATTTTTTTTTTTTTTTACAGCTGGTCGGGACCCCACTGTCAACCCGCCACCACGTGCCTTTACCAAATGTTGGGTCTGCCAGCGCTGAGCAGACCCAACATGCAGTGGCGGGGGAGGCAATTAAAATCATTCGCGGCTGGTTTACAACCACTTAACAATGCTTTTATCCCAGCTTTTTGAATTTGACAGGTCGCTGTGCCTAGACCCCATCTGTGAAGCTGAGATGGGAGGTCAGTGGCCATTCAAATGTCAAGTCAAAGATCCCAGCTGATTGAGAAATGTTCCCTTAGCCACAAGCTTCTCTGAACTGCATTTCCACTACAGATTCAGAACACTGCAAGTCTTTATACAAGTCTCCATCCAGTCTGACCTCATTACCTCTCCCACCATCGACAGATCAGTTCCGTCATCTCTACTTCACCTGCCATCTATTCCATCAGCATCGGTGCACTTTATACTATCTTACCTTGGCCCTCAGAATCCCACCACAATCAGCCCCAACACCAGCATCACCAGGCACACCAGCAGCATCAACAACAACACCAACTTTCTCCGCAATCAACTGATGCTGCACAGGACACAGGGCATCAGCACCCAACCGCATTGCTGCCCGGGAGGTCAGGGATGGCCTCACCATAGCCAGATTTACTTCACTTGACGATGTACACCCTGGCTGCCACATGATGTGCCAGGTTGGCACCACCCCACACCAACACCATAAAGCATCCCTACAATACCCAAGCCATTCCTTTCACACTCATCACCATTGTGGGGTGTACCGTTATGTCTTACCATTTACTGCAACTCACTAAGCCACTTCCAAAGGTGCACACAAATCTGTCCAATAAGGTAAAGTGTTGAAAATAAAGGTTTCAATGTTTGACACCACATTAACAGAAACTTTACTTGAACATTGCATAAAACACCCAAGTGCCTACCCTTGTGTGTTGTTAGTTGGTATGATTGCATTAGGATGAGGGTGAGTGTGAGAGGTGGCTAGTGAGATGGAGAAATGATAATGTAGATAGAGAGGGATGGGTGGAGGTGCAAGGTAAGTTGGTGTGAGTAAGGATGTGCAGGAGTAGGGTGATATGCCTATCAATTAGTCCAATAAAAGGCGACGAGTTAAGAACGTAACTGAAGGTTTTTATTGGCTAAATAACAGAGCCCACCCTCGTGGGTGATCCGATCCAACAGGGAGGAATACTAGCCAGTCAGCTACCTTTATACCTGGGCAGGTAATGGGCGGAGTCGGAGGTGGTCAGCCCAGGTATAACAGTGCGACAAGAGGCGACCTCGTGTAGTGATGTGACAGTGAGAACAGTGAGAACAATATACAGTGATAACTATAACAGTGGTTTACCACATTCACCCCTTGTTTAGATTAGAGTCCGGCGGGGTGAAGTGTATTACCAGCTCTGGTATGTCAGTCTGTCCGGAGGCTTCGTTAGCCTCTCCGATCGTCGCAGCGGCGGTGTTACATTATCCGGTGTTAAAGCTGGTGTCTGCGTAGTCGGCAAAGGCTCGTGGGGTTCCGGCATGCCGTCTACCTCGGCTGGACTCGGGGGGTTGGGAGGGGGGGGTGTGGGTGCGAGGTCTCGTAAGGAGACAGTGTCCTCCCGTCCGTCTGGGTAAGCCACATAGGCGTACTGGGGGTTGGCGTGCAGGAGGTTCACCTTCTCGACCAGGGGGTCCGTTTTATGGGCCCTCACGTGCTTTCGCAGCAAGACGGGTCCCGGAGAGGTCAGCCAGGTTGGTAGGGTGGTTCCCGTAGTCGACTTCCTGGGGAAGACAAACATTCGGGCATGGGGGGTGGTGTTAATGGCAGTGCAAAGTAGTGACCGGATGGAGTGCAGCGCAATCGGGAGGACCTCTTGCCAGCGGGAGGTTGGGAGGCCCTTAGACTTTAAGGCTAAGAGGGTGGCCTTCCATACCGTCGCGTTCTCTCTTTCCACCTGGCCGTTCCCTTGGGGGTTGTAGCTGGTGGTCCTGCTTGCTGCAATACCCCTCTCCAATAGGAACTGACGGAGTTCCTCGCTCATGAAGGAGGCGCCCCGGTCACTATGTATATAGTTCGGGAACCCGAACAAGGCGAAGAGTTTGTTCAGGCATTTAATGACCGTGTTACTGGTCATGTCTGGGCAGGGGAAGGCAAAGGGGAAACGGGAGTACTCATCAACGATGTTGAGGAAGTACACATTACGGTCGGATGACGGTAGGGGCCCCTTGAAGTCGATGCTCAGACGCTCGAAGGGGCGGGTGGCCTTGATCAGGCTTGCTCTGTCCGGCTTATAGAAGTGCGGTTTGCACTCAGCACAGATCTGGCAGTTCCTGGTCATGGTCCTGACCTCCTCGATGGAGTATGGCAGGTTGCGGGCCTTAATGAAATGGTAGAGTCTGGTGACTCCGGGGTGGCAGAGGTCATTGTGGAGGGTCTGAAGTCTATCACTTTGCGCGCTGGCGCATGTAATGCGTGAAAGAGCATCAGGGGGGTCGTTCAGTTTACCGGGCCGGTACAAGATCTCATAATCATAGGTGGAAAGCTCGATTCTCCACCTCAAGATTTTGTCGTTCTTGATCTTGCCCCTCAGCTTGTTATTAAACATGAAGGCAACCGAGCGTTGGTCGGTGAGGAGGGTAAATCGTTTGCCTGCCAAGTAGTGCCTCCAGCGCCGTACTGCCTCCACAATTGCCTGGGCTTCCTTCTCGACCGACGAGTGTCGGGTCTCGGGGCCCTGTAGGGTCCTTGAGAAGAAGGCTACCGGCCTACCCTCCTGGTTAAGGGTAGCGGCTAGGGCGAAGTCGGATGCATCGCTCTCCACTTGGAAGGGGATTGACTCATCCACTGCGTGCATTGTGGCCTTGGCTATGTCTCCCTTAATGAGGGAGAAGGCCGCGCACGCCTCTTCCGTGAGGGGGAAGGATGTGGTTTTCAGGAGGGGTCTGGCTTTGTCCGCATAATTGGGTACCCATTGGGCATAGTAGGCGAAAAGCCCCAGGGTTCTCCTAAGTGCTTTTGGACAGTGGGGGAGGGGTAGCTCCATGAGGGGGCGCATTCTTTCGGGGTCGGGGCCGATGACTCCGTTCTCTACTACACAGCCAAGGATGGCAAGGCGCGCTGTGTTAAACACGCATTTCTCCTTATTGTAGGTGAGGTTCAGCCGTTGGGCCGTACGGAGGAATTTCTCCAGATTCACGTCATGGTCCTGCCGGTTGCGGCCGCAGATGGTGACGTTATCGAGATAGGGGAAAGTGGCCTGTAGTCCGTTCTGGTCAACCATCCGGTCCATCTCCCGTTGGAAAACCGAGACCCCGTTGGTGACACCAAAGGGGACCCTAAGGAATTGGTAGAGGCGGCCATTCGCCTCGAAGGCGGTGTACTGGCTGTCCTCCGGGCTGATGGGGAGTTGGTGGTAGGCCGACTTGAGGTCGATGGTCGAGAATACGCGGTATTGTGCAATCTCATTGACCATGTCCGATATGCGGGGGAGGGGGTATGCGTCCAGCTGGGTGTATCTGTTTATGGTCTGGCTGTAGTCGATAACCAGGCGATTTTTGTCGCCGGTCTTGACTACCACCACCTGGGCACGCCAGGGGCTGCTGCTCCCCTCAATAATGCCCTCTTTCAGGAGTCGCTGCACCTCAGAGCTAATGAAGGCTCTGTCCCCAGCGCTGTACCGCCTGCTCTTAGTAGCGACAGGTTTGCAGTCGGGGGTGAGGTTAGCGAACAGGGAAGGTGGCGGTACCTTGAGGGTGGATAGGCTGCAGGTGTTACGCGGTGGGCGGTTTAACTTTCGCTGGTTGTCGACTGTGAGTGGGGGGAGGGGTCCACCGTATGCTAGGGTTACACTTTGGAGGTGGGATTGGAAGTCCAGCCCTAGTATGACGGCAGCGCACAGCTGGGGGAGTACGAGGAGTTTAAAATTTTTATACTCTGTCCCTTTAACCGACAATGTCACGACACAGTAGCCGCTGATGTCTGTGGCGTGCGACCTCGATGCCATCGAGATGCGGCTGCGCGTTGGCAGGACGGGGAGGGAGTAGTGGCTCACCGTGTCTGGGTGGATGAAGCTCTCCGTGCTTCCGCTGTCGAACAGGCAGGCCGTGGCGTGGCCGTTGACTTTGATGTCCATCATTGAGCTGGCCAGGTGGTGCGGGCGGGCTTGATCCAGGGTCACGGAAGCTAGGGTGTAGATGAGCGCGTCGTTGTCATGACAAGATGGCGGCGAAGATGGCGGCCCCCGTAGTTCACATGAGGCTCTGTTTAAATCGTTTGCCCCGCACAAAGATGGCCGCCCCTGCTGTTCCCATGAGGCTCTGCAGGCTTCGGCTGCCCCGCACAAAGATGGCCGCCCCTGGTTTTCCCATGAGGCTCTGCAGGCTTCGGCTGCCCCGCACAAAGATGGCCGCCCCTGGTTTTCCCATGAGGCTCTGCAGGCTTCGGCTGCCCCGCACAAAGATGGCCGCCCCCAGGGTTCGCATGAGGCACTGCTGGCTTCTGAGGATTTGCTTCTGCAGGCCTTGGAGAAGTGGCCTTTCTTGAGGCAGGTTTTGCAGGTCGAGTTTTTGGCTGGGCAGCGCGACCTCGGATGCTTCTCCTGGCCGCAAAAGAAGCAGCCAGCGGCCCGATCGGGGTTGCCTGATGTCGGGGCCGGTACCGGGGCTAGCGGGCCCGGTCGGATCCGTGATGCAGACGCTGAGGTAGGTCCCGGGGGCAGCGCTGTGAAGGGTGGTGGGGTGGGGGTCGGGCCCGAGTCCCAGGGTCGCGAATAGTACCTGGCAAACGCTTCCTGGTCTTGCTGGGTGGCCTCTAGGGTGAGGGCGAGGGCTTCGGCCTTGTCCAGGTCTATGTCCTTAGCTTCAAGCAGTCTTTGCCGTGTGTAGTCGGAACGTAGGCCTCTCACCAAGGCGTCGCGGACATTGTCTTCCATGTTCGCAGTAGCCGTCACCGCTTTAAAGTCACAGTTCCTGCCGAGTTGTCTCAGCGCTCGTGAAAATTCAGCTATCGATTCTCCTGGCTGTTGCTGGCGAGATCTTAAGAGATGCCTAGTGTACATGTAGTTTACCGGGCTCCGGTACTGCTGTTTCAGTAGGTTGATGGCGTCGTCGTACGTAGTCATGTCCTGGATGAGTGTATATACTCTCGGGCTCGCTTGGGCTTTCAGGACTCTTAGTTTGGATCTCTGAGGGACGACGGCTTCCTCCAGGTACGATTCGAAGCAGTCCAGCCAGTGTTTGAAGTCGTTGGCTGAGTTTGGTGCCTGTGGGTTTAGATCCAGGTATGGTGGTTTCAAGGCTTGCAGCCAAGCCGGCTGGTGTGGCCCGTTGTCTGGAGGCTGCTGTTGCTGTGCTGCTGGGTGAGCTCCTTGCTGTTGCTGTTCATTATCAGACATCTTTAAAATTTAGTCAATAAAATTGATATGCCTATCAATTAGTCCAATAAAAGGCGACGAGTTAAGAACGTAACTGAAGGTTTTTATTGGCTAAATAACAGAGCCCACCCTCGTGGGTGATCCGATCCAACAGGGAGGAATACTAGCCAGTCAGCTACCTTTATACCTGGGCAGGTAATGGGCGGAGTCGGAGGTGGTCAGCCCAGGTATAACAGTGCGACAAGAGGCGACCTCGTGTAGTGATGTGACAGTGAGAACAGTGAGAACAATATACAGTGATAACTATAACAGTGGTTTACCACATAGGGTAGGGAAGGCAGAGTGATGGGGATGTGATGAGAGGCACAGCAGGATGAAGGTGAATGTGGCTTTCTACTAACGTTTCGTGATATATTGAGATCATTGAAACATTTGCGGCACTGCACCCAGGTCCTCCTGACCACATCCCTGCTGTGCCCTCCTCTGCAATGTGCAACCAGGCTGTGTTGATCTCCTGGGGAGGTCTCCTCTGCCCATGGGAAGGAAAGAGTACCTCCCGCCGTGCTGTGACTCCCTCCATAAGCATATGGGTGCAGCGCTTGTCAGTGTTTGCAGCACCTCAATGCTGTAGCATACTGACAGCACAACTGTCAAATTAACGTTGGCCATGGTCCCTTTAAAGAAACCGACTGATGACGCGTCATCAGACCCGCTTCCTTCAATTGACCGGGAAACTCGCTGGGCGGGCCTAACAAGCCCAATCACGGTAAATTCATTCTACACAGCGGACTGGAGACAGCAGCGGGGCTGGGGTCCCGCCACCGACGTCGCCTGCCACGGACCCGCCGAGATTGGTAAAATCCAGCCCAATGGCTCAGTCTTGCCAATGTTTAATTGGAGGAACTGGTGGCTCATCTAGGACTGGACGTCGGACAAGCAGCCAACAAAACAGAGGCAGTGGTAGGGTCGAGAGGTAGGGTTGGGTGTCATCATGTGGAATCTGACCCCATGCCTTCTTCAATGGTGTAAGCATGTTTTTCCAGGGTTTTGGTGATTACGGGAGAACACCAGTAGAAATTCACCCCTTTAGAATTCATACACCTGCCTGTCGCACCTATTCTGTGAGCTGTAAACTTCTCTAAAACTTCTAAAAGAAGCTGTCCCTTTTAATTCACTGGACCCACCAGCTTTTCCTCCCTTCTCTGATCTGCTACTGTGTAGTATTTCATCAGGGAACTCAACTGAGACCTAGTAAAGCTTGACAATTGGGGAAGATAATAAAGGACACCCAACACATTTAACCGGCAATTGATTACTTATGAAGTGCAGTCACTTGTTTTATAGGAAAATGCAAAAGCTCAGGATCCCGCAGAGAACAATGACCAGTTAATTTGTTTCTGGTGGTGTGGTGTTAGCTTAGGGATGAATGGTGGTATGGGAGAGCATCACAGGATGAGGCCGAAAAAGGGAAGCAGCTCCAACTGCACTGAAGTCTCAGCCTAGATTATTTGGTCAAGTCCTAGAGTGGGTCTTGAACCCACAAACATCTGACTCAGATCCCAGCTGGAAAGTGTGCACGAGTTTGGATATTGGGGGGGGGGGGCGCCAGGATCAGGCTTGGCTGCCAACTTGCTCGCCAACACTTTTTATTTGTATATATTTGCATGTTAATAATGAAATAACTGAAAGTGTAATGACACAAGCTAAAGAAAAGAAAGCATTTGCATTTATATGGTACCCTTCATGACCTCAGGACATCCCAAAGCCGCTTTATGGTCAATGAAGCAGTTTTGCAGTCATTGTTGTAATGTAGGAAAATGCGGCAGTCAGTATGCACACAGCAAGCTCCCAACAGCAATGAGATAAATCATGAGATAATCTGTTTTAGTGATGTTGGTTGAGGAATAAATATTGGCCAGGGCACTGGGAGAACTTCCTGATCTTTTTTGAATAGAACCATGGGAGCTTTTATGTCTATCTGAGAGGGTACGTAGGGCCTCAATTTAACACCTTCAACAGTGCCGTACCCCCTCAGTACTGCACTGATGTGTCAGCCTAGATTGTGTGCTCAAATCTTGAAGTGGGGGCTTAAACCCATGGCCTTTTGACTTAGAGATTAATTTGTTACCACTGAGCCACAGCTGACACTTTGGAAAAATGAACATTACTTTACATGCTTTTAGTCATGGGTTTGTGGGGGAGAAATTCAACCTCATTTTGTCCATTTCTCAGGCATAAAACGAGGAAGAAACTTACCAAAATGGGGCAGGAATAATCCGCACCCTCACTACACCCGAAGTCCGGCAGCCACCATTTTAGATCAGCTGACTTTTAGTTGCCCCGGGGTGCCCGCCTGAAACAGGCATTAGGCCCGTTGCATATGGTAATCAAAGGCCTAATGTCTGTTTCAAGACCCCGGTGCCAAATTGGGGAAAAGCTGGGCAGAGCATTTTCCTGGTCCGCGGCGGCCTAATCGGCGGTGCTCAAAGGGACCGCTGGAGGCTGCCGAAGAAGAGGTGACTTTTCCGGTTTATCTTACCTTACCAGCCCCTACACCCCGCCATTCTCCTCCCCCCACCCCCTCCCCTCCCCAAAAGACTTTTGGAAGGCCTGGACAGGTGAGCTGCTTCGGGAGGCCCAATAAGTGGCTTAATGGAGGTGAGGCCCGAGGCCCAATTATTTGGGGGCCAAGCTTCGGGCCTCCACCTGCGGGAGCGTATTTTCAACACGTCGCTGATTTGGTGGCGAACCAGCACGAAAACTCAACGTTCTCCCCTTGTGTGATACTGCCATCAGGATTTTATAAAAAAGCCCGTTGTGGCAACATAAAGAAAGAACCAAGTTGTGTCTATGTAGTGCCAGGAACGTCATGACAGAAATTGCAAAGCACTTCACAAACAACAAGTTAACCTTGAAGCATAATCATTTGTTTTGCAGGCAAATGTGGAGAGACAGAGCATGGACACCAGCCGCCTGCATTCGGAACAAAGCAAACGGCAAAGTAAAAGTCCATAGAGGATACACAGAATGATACAGCCATTCGGCCCATCATGCCTGTGCCGGCTCTTGAAAAGAGCTCTCCAATTAGTCCCACTCCCCTGCTCTTACCCCCACCCCCACAAGCCCTGCAAATTTTTCCATTGCAAGTATTTATCCAATTCTTCATTGAAAGTTACTATCGAATCTGCTTCCACCATTCGTTCAGACAGTGCGTTTCAGATCATAACAACTTGCTGCATAACAAAAAAAATGTCCTCATCTCCAATGCTCCCTGGCCCATTCAAAATACCGCGCATGAGCGGTTTTTACTATTTAAAAGCTGGCTGCCCGGAACCCCTGGAGCGCTGCACAGCCACGCAGCTCACAGGAAACATTGCTCATCTCCCTCCCCGCCCTCCCCCCCGAATTTTCTTAAATCTGTGACCTCTGGTTACCGACACTCTGGCCAGTGAAAACAGTTTCTCCTTATTTACTCTATCAAAACCCCTCATAATTTTGAACACCTCTATTAAATCACCCCTTAACCTTCTCTGCTTTCAGGAGAACAGTCCCAGCTTCTCTAGACTCTCCACACAAGTGAAGTCCCTCATCCCCCGTACCATCCTAGTAAATCACCTCTGCGCCCTCTCCAAGGCCTTGACAGTCTTCCAAATTGGACACAATACTCCAGCTGAGGCCTGCTTTACTGAGTGCCGCAGTCTATAACTGTTATATCACAAGTGGCTCTGGCAACCTGAGCAACCTAGGGTGACTGAGTGCAGGAGTGTGGGCACAGCTGTATGTACTGTTAACACTCAGCTTGTTTTCTTTCTGTGCGAGATCAAAACAAGATTCATCTGTGGTATGGGATGATTTGGCTAGATGCCACAAGCCAAACCATGGTAGATGCAAATGCAGAGTACCAGCATTGCACAGATTTGAATATTTAGATGCAACTCTTAACAGGAGCTGTTTATTCAAGCAAAGAAGGAAGTTACAAATTTACATCCACCAAAACAAAGAATTGCTGATAAAATGAAACATTTCAGTGGCACTCTTGCCAGACATCCAATGATGCAGCAGGAATGGACTGGGGTCAAAGCAGGGGATATCTGAGGACAGCAGCTTTTAAAGGGTTGCTGCTCATGCTTAAAGCTACTGAACGACCAGTTAATCCGTTTTCAGATGCAGGAAGAAAGGATGGCTGAGACACCAGAAGAACTCTCTATTTTTCTTTGAATAGTGCAGCGGGACCGTTAACATCCACCTGAACCATCAGGACCTTTAACATTCACCTGAAACATAGAAACATAGAAGATAGGAGCAGGAGTAGGCCGTTCAGCCCCTCGAGCCTGCTCCGCCATTCAATGAGATCATGGCTGATCATCCAAATTCAGTACCCTGTCCCTGCTTTCTCCCCATATCCCTTGATCCCTTTAGCCTTAAGAAATATATCCAACTCCTTCTTGAATATATTTAATGAATTGGCCTCTACTGCCTTCTTTGGTAGAGAATTCCACAGGTTCACCACTCTCTGGGTGAAGAAATTCCTCCTCATCTCTGTCCTAAATGGCTTACCCCTTATCGTTAGACTGTGACCCCTGGTTCTGGACTCCCCAACCATCGGGAACATCCTTCCAGCATCTAGTCTGTCTAGTCTTGTTAGAATTTTATAAGTTTCGATGAGCTCCCCTCTCATTCTTCTAAACTCCAGCGAGTACAAGCCCAATCGACCCAATCTCTCCTCATACGTCATTCCTGCCATCCCAGGTATCAGCCTGGTGAATCTTCACTGCACTCCTTCCATGGCAAGAACAGCCTTCCTCAGATAAGGCGACCAAAACTGCACACAATACTCAAGATGTGGTCTCACCAAGGCCCTGTACAACTGCAGCAAGACATCCTTGTTCCTGTACTCAAACCCTCTCGCTACGAAGGCCAACATACCATTTGCTTTCTTAACTGCCTGCTGCACCTGCATGCTTACTTTCAGCGACTGGTGCACAAGGACGCCCAGGTCTCGTTGCACTTCCCCTTCTCCCAATCTATTGCCATTCAGATAATAATCTGCCTTCCTGTTTTTGACACCAAAGTGGATAACCTCGCATTTATCCACGTTATATTGCATCTGCCATGCTTCTGCCCAATCACCCAACCTGTCTAAATCATACTGGAGTTTTATGGCATCCTCCTCACAGCACACACGCCCACCCAGCTTTGTGTCATCTGCAAACTTGGAGATATTACATCTAGTTCCCTCGTCCAGATCATTACTATATATTGTGAATAGCTGGGGTCCAAGGACTGAGCCCTGCGTTACCCCACTAGTCACTGCCTGCCACTCGGAAAAAGAGCAGTTTATTCCAACTCTTTGCTTTCTGTCTGCCAACCAGTTCTCTATCCAAGTCAATACCTTGCCCCCAATCCCATGTGCCTTAATTTTACACGCTAATCTCTTATGCAGGACCTTATCGAAAGCCTTTTGAAAGTCCAAATACACCACATCCACTGGTTCTCCCGTATCTATTTTACCAGTTACATCCTCAAAAAATTCCCGTAGATTAGTCAAGCACCATTTACCTTTTGTAAATCCATGTTGACTTTGTCCGATCCGGTCACTTTTTTCCAAGTGCTCTGCTATTACATCCTTTATAATGGACTCTAGCATTTTCCCCACTACCGATGTCAGGCTTACCGGTCTGTAATTCAGGACCTTTAACATTCACCTGAACCATCAGGACCTTTAACATCCACCTGAACTATCAGGACCTTTAACATCCACCTGAACTATCAGGACCTTTAACATCCACCTGAACTACTAGGACCTTTAACATTCACCTGAACTATCAGGACCTTTAACATTCACCTGAACCATCAGGACCTTTAACATTCACCTGAACCATCAGGACCTTTAACATCCACCTGAACCATCAGGACCTTTAACATCCACCTGAACCATCAGGACCTTTAACATCCACCTGAACCATCAGGACATTTAACATTCACCTGAACCATCAGGACCTTTAACATTCACCTGAACCATCAGGACCTTTAACATCACCTGAACTATCAGGACCTTTAACATCCACCTGAACCATCAGGACCTTTAACATTCACCTGAACCATCAGGACCTTTAACATCACCTGAACTATCAGGACCTTTAACATTCACCTGAACCATCAGGACCTTTAACATCACCTGAACCATCAGGACCTTTAACATCACCTGAACTATCAGGACCTTTAACATCCACCTGAACCATCAGGACCTTTAACATCACCTGAACCATCAGGACCTTTAACATCACCTGAACCATCAGGACCTTTAACATCCACCTGAACCATCAGGTCCTTTAACATCACCTGAACCATCAGGACCTTTAACATCACCTGAACTATCAGGACCTTTAACATCACCTGAACCATCAGGACCTTTAACATCACCTGAACTATCAGGACCTTTAACATCACCTGAACCATCAGGACCTTTAACATCACCTGAACTATCAGGACCTTTAACATTCACCTGAACCATCAGGACCTTTAACATCACCTGAACTATCAGGACCTTTAACATCACCTGAACCATCAGGACCTTTAACATCACCTGAACTATCAGGACCTTTAACATCACCTGAACCATCAGGACCTTTAACATCACCTGAACTATCAGGACCTTTAACATTCACCTGAACCATCAGGACCTTTAACATCACCTGAACTATCAGGACCTTTAACATCACCTGAACCATCAGGACCTTTAACATCACCTGAACTATCAGGACCTTTAACATCACCTGAACCATCAGGACCTTTAACATCACCTGAACTATCAGGACCTTTAACATCACTTGAACAACAAGGACAATGCAGCCCACCCTCAGTACTGCACAGGAATCTCTGCCTAGATTATGTGCTGAAACCTTGGTGTGGTGCTCAAGTATATAAACGTCTACCCAGAATCAAGTGTACTACCAGCTTAGTTGACACATAAAAAAAGAATTTGCATTTATCTAGCACCTTTCACAACCTCAGGACGTCCCAAAGTGCTTTACAGCCAATTAAGTACTTTTGAAGTGTATTCACTGTTGTAATGTAGGAAACGCGGCAGGCAATTTCCACACAAGGTCCCACAAACAGCAATGTGATAATGACCAGATAATCTGTTTTTGGGGTGTCAGTTGAGGGATAGATACTGGCCAAGGCACCAGGGAGAACTCCCCTGCTCTTCTTCAAAATAGTGCCATGGGATCTACCTCCACCTAAGAGGGCAGACGGGGCCTCGGTTTAACATCTCATCCCAGAGAGAGTGCAGCACTCCCTCAGTACTCCTCTTCTTAGGCAGTCTCTCGGAACCGAGGATGACTTGCTTCCACATTAAAAATTAGTTCTCAGGTGACTGATGAGTCCAATGCGGGACCTACAGTCTCTGTCACAGGTGGGGCAGATGGTGGTTGAAGGGGCGGGTGGGTGGGGTGCTTGGGTTGACGTGCGCTGTTTGTGCTTGGCTTATGCTTGCTCCCGGCGAAGAGACTCAACGTGTTCGGCGCCATCCCAGATGCTTCTCCTCCACTTTGTGCGGTCTTGGGCCAGGGATTCCCAGGTGTCAGTGGGGATGTTGCACTTTTTCAAGGAGGCTTTGAGGGTGTCCTTGAAGCATTTCCTCTGCCCATCTAGGGCTCTCTTGCCGTGTCAGAGCTCTGAGTAGAGCACTTGTTTTGGGAGTCTCGTATCGGGCATGCAGACAATGTGACCCGTCCATCGGAGCTGATCGAGCATGGTCAAAGCTTCGATGCTGGGGATGTTGGCCTGAGCGAGAACACTGACGTTGGTGCGCCTATCCTGCCAATGGATTTGCAGGGTCTTGCGGAGGCAGTGTTGGTGGTCCCTCTCCACTGCTTTGAGGTGCCTGCTGTACATGGTCCATATCTCTGAGGCATACAGGAGGGCGGGTATCACTGCTGTTCTGTAGACCATGAGCTTGGTTCTGGGTTTGAGGTCCTGGTCTTCAAACACTCTCTTCCTCAGGTGACCGAAGGCTGCACTGGCACATTGAAGGCGGTGTTGGACTTTGTCATCGATGTCTGCCCTTGTTGACAGTAGGCTCCCGAGATATGACAAGTGGTCCACGTTGTCCAAGGCCTTGTCGTGGATTTTGATAATCGGGGGGCAGTAGTGTGTGGTGGGGGCAGGTTGGTAGAGGACCTTTGTCTTACAGATGTTTAGTGTAAGGCTCACGCTCTCCTACGCTTCGGTGAAGGTGTTGACGATGGTTTGGAGTTCGACCTCCGAGTGAGCGCAGACGCAAGCGTCGTCTGCATACTGTAATTCGACGACAGAGGATGGGACGACCTTGGATCTGGACTGAAGGCGATGGAGGTTGAACAGTTTCCCATTTGTTCTGTAAATTAGCTCCACTCCAGCGGCGAGCTTACTGAGGGTGATTTGGAGCATTGCAGCAAGGAAGATCTTCTTGCCCTACCTTGCTGCAATGCTCCCTCAGTACTGCACTGGGAGTGTCAGTCTAGATTTTATGCTCAAGACTCTGGAGTGGGGCTCGAACCCACAACCTTCTGACTCAGAGGGGAGAGCGCTCTGACTGAGCCACGGCTAACACCAATATAAGATAACATACACAAATATAATTGTGAACCTACTTATCTCAGGCAGTCTTATACTGGACCTTTGTCACGGATATTTGAGTTTCCCTTTTTGATTTCCACTCTTCCTTGCTTATGTAGCTGAAGTAGTAAAAAGGCAATAGTACTCTGACATCTAATGCTAGGTATTATTTACATTGGTTTAGTGGGGTTTTTCATTCTAGCATTTCTTTGTCTCCCTTCTTTCTTTTGCTCCATAATTATATTCCACTGTTTAGCCTCCCTTGGAAGGTTAATTATTGGGTAGTAAAGTATATTAGTTATAATTTTAACTTAATTGTAATCCTCTCTGAAGGATTTTAAATTTAGATAAACTTGTAGTTTGTTGTTATTTAGCCCTTTGGGATGGAAACAGTTTTCAACCTTAGTCAATTCCTAGTAAAATTTTTCAACAACAAAAAGAAATTACATTATTTTTCCACTATTAACCGAATCAGTATACGCATGTAGTGTAGGCCCGACTCATGTCAACATGTCCATTTCCCCAAAGCATAAAGGGCCCAAAGATCCTCGGACCCATTGGTGAGTTGGCAGCGGAACTCAGGCGTAGGAGGCTTGATGAAATTTACACGGGGCCCAGAATTCCTAGGTCTCCGCCCAGAAGCATTCCAGCGGCCAACTTACACAGGGGCCTAGGGCAGGCTCAACTTCTGCCTGCTCCAAACACTAGCCCTAATGTCAGAGGAGGTGGGGGCCGACGAGAGGGATTTCAGACACCGCCGTAACGTCCCTGGCCATGGCAAGCGGCAGCCCTTTGAGAACTGCTGCATCGCCAGATTCTATACGCCCAACCGAGTGTGCTGCAGGCCAAGATCCCTGAAGAAACTTCTCTTGTGTCAGGAGCCTATTCAAATTGGGGTCGGGGGGGGACTCCCATTGGAAAATCAGGTGTAACTGAGCTGCCAGTAAAAATTAATCTGCACCCCTATTTTTGGAAAATCAGGACTTGGATGTATTGAAATAACGGAGGGGGGGGGGGGAGGAACTTTTAACCTTCCTGTTGGGAAACTGACAAAATCAGGTGCAACGCTGGCTTTACACACCGCCTGATTTTACTCTCCATTACAATCGGTGTTCCACCTGATCCCGTGGGTTTCCCGCCTGGTGACTTAGGTTAGAATTGCTTCCAATGGTTCCAATACCTGGACTGCACCGCACCAGGAATATGTTACAATACACTCCAGAGAATGATGGTGTTGTGCATAAAGAGGCATATGTGTCATTGTGGAAGATCAGCAGGTCAGAGGCTGGGTATTCTGTGGTGAGTGACTCACCTCCTGACTCCCCAAAGCCTTTCCACCATCTACAAGGCTCAAGTAAGGAGTGTGATGGGATACTCTCCACTTGCCTGGATGAGTGCAGCTCCAACAACGCTCAAGAAGCTCGACACCATCCAGGACAAAGCAGCCCGCTTGATTGCCACCCCATCCACCACCTTAAACATTCACTCCCTCCATCACCGGCGTACCGTGGCTGCAGTGTGTACCATCTAGAAGATGCACTGCAGCAACTCGTCAAGGCTTCTTCGGCAGCACCTCCCAAACCCGTGACCTCTTCTACCTAGAAGGACAAGGGCAGCAGGCACATGGGAACACCACCACCTCCAGGTTCCCCTCCAAGTCACACACCATCCTGACTTAGAAGTATATTACCGATCCTTCATCGTCACTGGGTCAAAATCCCGGAAATCCCTCCCTAGCAGCACTGTGGGAGTACCTTCACCACACGGACTGCAGCGGTTCAAGAAGGCGGCTCACCGCCACCTTCTCAAGGGCAACTAGGGATGGGCAATAAATGCCGGCCTTGTCAGTGACGCACACATCCCATAAGCAAATTTTTAAAAAGCAAAGCCGTTGCATAGGAGAAATGGTGAAATGGTCAGTTCAGGATGCGACAGGGGTTTGCCAGGCTGTAACTGAGTCGTTCTTTCCTTGAAAGGAACCATTTGTCGGTAGTGCTGTTGATGTGGAAACGATTCACTTTTGGGCCATCTCTCAACACTCTTGAATCGTGCTGCCCGTGCCTCTTACGACCAAAAATGAACCTAATGCGCATGATGAATGGGATGCAGCCTCCCTCAGAACTGACAATCTACTCTTTTAAATCGTATTTAGAGGCCCTGAAATTCTGCCGGGGTTCTCCCAGTCTCCTGCCGTAACTTTGGCGGGAAGACGGGCGGAATCCCCGGGGAAATGGCATAAACTGTCGGAAATGGCCAACCACTCAGATTCCCTGGGAGCTCTGCTGGTCTCCCACTGAAGTCATAATGGATGAGTGGGAAAACTATGCCCTGGATCTCACCAAAAGGAGGACAAGCGCCAAGCTGACCAACCATATATTGCAGGCTGGCCTTTGAGTTATGTGCAGTGAGAAAGCACTGTTCACGTAAACAAGTTTAATCCGCAGATTAAATTAGAAATACAGTAGTCAACTTTCACCAGAACATTAACTGAGTCAAGCATGTTTCTCAAATTCAAAGTCCTTTAAACAGAGTCTTGTGGCGGAGACCACATAGTGAATTGTGTTACTGTCCCTATGTGGTCTCCGCCACAGTCTATTGATAAACCTGGAATTTCCTGGAAAGTTTTGGTGTAACTGCAGTCTAAGAGCGGAGTTACGACATTTTATTCATAGGAAATTTACGCATAACTGATTTACAACAACATAGTAAAACATCCCAAGGCGCGTTACAGAATTGTAATCAGAAAAAAATTGACACCGGGCCAAAGAAGACATTGGCGCAGGTAACCAAAAGCTTGATCAAAGAGGTAGGTGGGTTTTAAGGAGCATCTTAAAAGGTAGAGCGAGGTGGAGGAGTTTAGGGAGGGAAGTCCTAGGCGGCTGATGGCACAGCCCTTCTGTTACATCTTTAACTTTTTCTAGTTCAGATAAAAGGCCATCGACCTGAAACGTTAACACTGTTTCTCTCTCCACAGATGCTGCTGAGCATTTCCTGTTTTAATTACAGCACAGCCCTTGATGATGGAGGGGGAGATGCGCAGGAGGCAAGAGTCAGAGGAACGGAGAGTTGGGTGGGGTTGTACGGCTGGAGGAAGTTACAGAGATGGGTGATGCCATGGAGGAGTATAAGCACAAGGGTGAGGATTTTAAGCAGCCACTTTTGGGGTGCCACAACATGCTCGAGCTTCCGGAAAGTGCTTCTGCAAAAGTGGAAAAAGGAGGCAAAGATTTAGCACCCATTTAGTACACTGCCCATATTTTAAGAGCAGTCCCTCCCATCCTCCCTCCCAAGGATGGACAACTACAAAGAAGGACATGAAATGATGGCCTTGAGCACTGGTGTGTGACCTGGAGGCACATCTGACAACATTACATTTATTTTAAACACCAAAGCAAACTTTATAAAACAAGCAGTCAGACAGACATCTCATTCTGATAAATCCTAGCCATAACAATAAGTACTGTAGTCGTAAGTCGACACAACTGCTTATTTTCACATTTTATGACTCAGGTATTAACACATTCTGAGGCTTTTATTATGTGACAATAGGCCATTAACTAATGATTAATGACAGACTACAGAACAAAAGGGTGTAAGGTCATTTTAGGTCACTGAAGTGCACTGCAGCTGAAAAATCACCACCATAAACAATACGGCATTCCGTGCAAAAAGAGGAAAATCTATGTATAGTCGGTAACATTCCCACAGGGAATTCTCACATTAGGAGCAATTTTAATCCGACTCGCTCAGCAGAAACCCGGCAGGAGGGCAGTTACAATCACCCCTGGCTCTTACCTGTCCGAAAGCCGCCATGATCGCAACATCTGCAATTTTAACCTGCTCTCCCTGAGCAGGCAGTAAGGACACACGCCCGGGTCCTTCTTTACATATGCATGTTTCGGCCTGATGACATCATTGAGACCCGACTGTAATTTTAACTCAGGCCTGAGCGGGGAATCCACCTGGAGTTAAAATCAGGGCCTAATTGCAACATCAATGTGACCCCAGTCAATGCCAGGAAAGCAGCTAACTCTACTAACGTGCATCTAAGATGGCCACCAAATACAGACACGAGTCTGGCAAGCAGGAACTAAGGCAGGTGAAGAGAGTCAAATTCGATCTAGAGAAAGAATAGAAATGAGAGGGAGATATACAAGGAGAAGCAACCAGGTGTTATATGTTCATCTTAAAGGTGAGTGGCAGCCTACAGAAACAACAATGTTAACAGCCTCTGCAAAGGCTGCTAATATCTGTAACGTATATTTCAGCATATGTGAAGGTTGCTTGGAGTAAAATTACCTGGCAAAACCCAGTCGCTAGCTTAAAACTGCAAGCAAGAAACCGAGTCTGTCGCCAAGTATTGGAGCAACATAACGTTCCAACCCCCATTCCATGGATTTCAAAGTAGAGAAGGTTCAGAATGAGCTTGTAGCGAAGAGGGTGATGCTGACTGCCACTTCAGGGCCTGCCCCATAAGACACTGTTGCAGTATGTCTAGATGGAGGCAAGGGAAGAGGACTTGAGGACACAGCTACTGTTACTGCCAGTGCCAGTCCTCTGATAGTATGTTAAAGACAGAGGGGCCTGGCAGCAGACAGCACAGCTATATCCTGGATTGTGGCTGTCAGTGCTGTACTGATTGTCGTCATGCTCACGTAGCTGCACCTTTCCCTGTAAATGTGGGTGGGGGGGTCGTACTGGCAGGTGGTCTCTGGTGCAGTCTGACCTGCCTGGTATCCCTCCCACTGCTCCGCCTCATCTTCCACCCCCACCACCCCCTCAAAAAACATAAGTAAAGAAGGATTCTCATCAGGAAACGCATTGTCCCAGTGTCATGGGCATACCAAAACAAAATAGCACAAAGCCTCTTGACCAACTATGTGGAAACTGGGGGTGCGGGGCGGGGGGGGGGGGTGCAAGGGGGTTGAAAACAAAGTAAAAGCAAGAAAGAAAAGTTCAGAAATGAATTCAAAATGTTGTTACAAATCTTACATTAAAACTCACATCCGTAACCACAACACCCAACAGCCCTGACCAGCCATTTTATACAGGCAGGCTTATGATGGAGCATTATGCCAATGAGAATGCCAAAAAAAATTGCATGGAAGGCTAAACATAGAAACATAGAAAAATAGGAGCAGGAGTAGGCCATTCGAGCCTGCTCCGCCATTCAATATGATCATGGCTGATCCTCTATCTCAATACCATATTCCCGCTCTCGCCCCATACCCCTTGATGCCTTTTGTGTCTAGAAATCTATCTACCTCCTTCTTAAATATATTCAGTGACTTGGCCTCCACAGTCTTCTGTGGTAGAGAATTCCACAGGTTCACCACCCTCTGAGTGAAGAAATTTCTCTTCATCTCAGTCCTAAATGTCCTACCCCGTATCCTGAGACTGTGACCCCAGCCAGGGGAAACATCCTCCCTGCATCCAGTCTGTCTAGCCCTGTCAGAATTTTATACGTTTCAATGAGATCCTCTCTCATTCTTCTAAACTCTGGTGAATACAAGCTTAGTCGACCCAATCTCTCCTCATACGACAGTCCTGCCATCCCAGGAATCAGTCTGGTGAACCTTCGCTGCACACCCTCTATGGCAAGTATATCCTTTCTTAGGTAAGGAGACCAAAACTGCACACAGTACTCCAGGTGTGGTCTCACCAAGGCCCTGTATAACTGTAGTGAGACATCCTTGCTCCTGTACTCAAATCCTCTTGCAATGAAGGCCAACATACCATTTGCCTTCCTAACTGCTTGCTGCACCTGCATGTTTGCTTTCAGTGACTGGTGTACAAGGACACCCAGGTCCCTCTGTACATCAACATTTCCCAACCTATCACCATTTAAATAATACTCTGCCTTTCTGTTTTTCCTACCGAAGTGGATAACTTCACATTTATCCACATTATACTGCATCTGCCATGTATTTGCCCACTCACTCAACTTGTCCAAATCGTCTTCAAGCCTCTTTGCATCCTCCTCACAACTCACAATCCCACCTAGTTTCGTGTCATCAGCAAACTTGGAAATATTACATTTGGTTTCCTCAACCAAATCATTGATGTATATTGTGAATAGCTGGGGCCCAAGCACTGATCCCTGCGGTACCCCACTAGTCACCACCTGCCACCCTGAAAAAGACCCATTTATTCCTACTCTCTGTTTCCTGTCTGTTAACCAATTTTCAATCCATACCTGTATATTACCCCCAAGCCCATGTGCTTTAATTTTGCACACTAACCTCTTATGTGGGACTTTATCAAAGGCCTTCTGAATATCCAAATACATCACATCTACTGGTTCTCCCTTATCTCTTCTACCAGTTACATCCTCAAAAAACTCCAGTAGGTTTGTCAAACACAATTTCCCTTTCATAAATCCATGTTGACTTTGTCTAATCCCGTTGATATTTCCTAAGTGTCCTGTTATCACATCCTTTATAATAGACTCTAGCATTTTCCCTACTACTGGTGTTAGGCTAACCGGTCTGTAGTTCCCTGTTTTCTCTCTCCCTCCTTTTTTAAATAGCGGGGTTACATTTCCCCCCTCCAATCTGCAGGAACTGTTCCATAATCTATAGAATTTTGGAAGATGACAACCAATGCATCCATTATTTCCATGGCTACCTCTTTTAGTACTCTGGGATGCAGATTATCAGGCCCTGGGGATTTATCGGCTTTCAATCGCATTACTTTCTCCAGCACTATTTTTTTACTAATACTAATTTCCTTTAATTCCTCCTTCTCACTAGACCCTTGGTTCCCTAGCATTTCTGGGAGGTTATTTGTGTCCTCTTCCATGAAGACAGAACCAAAGTATTTGTTTAATTGCTCAGCCATTTCCTTGTTCCCCATTATCAATTCTCCTGTTTCTGACTGTAAGGGACCTACATTCTTCACTAATCTATTTCTTTTTACATACTTGTAGAAGCTTTTACAGTCTATTTTTATGTTCCTTGCAAGTTTACTCTCATACTCTATTTTTCCCCTCTTAATCAATCTCTTGGTCCTTGTTTTGCTGAACTCTAAACTGCTCCCAATCCTCAGGCTTGCTACTTTTTCTGGCAACTTTATATGACTCCTCTTTGGATCTAATACTATCCTTAACTTCTTTTGTTAGCCATGGTTGGGCCGCTTTTCCTTTTGTGTTTTTGTGCCAGAAAGGAATGTATAACTGTTGCAATTCATGCATTCGTTCCTTAAATGTTAGCCATTGCCTATCCACCATCATGCCCTTTAATGAAGCTCCCCAATCTATCATAGCCAACTCACTCCTCATACCTTCGTAGTTTCCTTTGTTTAGATTTAGGACCCTAGTTTCGGATTAGACTTCTTCGCTTTCCATCTTAATGAAGAATTCTATCATGTTATGCTCACTCTTCCCTAAAGGACCCCGCACAACAAGATTATTAATTAGCCCCTTCTCATTGCACAATACCCAATCTAGGATAGCCTGTTCCCTAGTTGGCTCCTCAATGTACTGGTCTAAAAAACCATCTCGTGCACACTCCAGGAATTCATCCTCCACAGTATTATTGCTAATTTGGTTTTGCCAATCTATATGTAGATTAAAGTCACCCATGATTACTGTAGTACCCTTGTTACATGCATCTCTAATTTCCTGTTTGATGCCATCCCCTACATTACCACTACTGTTTGGAGGTCTATAAACAACTCCCACCAATGTTTTCTGCCCCTTGGTGCTTCGTAATTCCACCCAGACTGATTCTACATCTTGATTTTCTCAGCCAATATCCTTTCTCACTATTGCTCTGATTTCATCCTTTACTAACAACGCCACCCCACCTCCTTTTCCTTTTCCTTCCTAAATATCGAATATCTTTGGATATTCAGCTCCCAGCCTTGGTCACCCTGCAGCCATGTCTCCATAATCACAATTATATCGTATTCCTTTACATCTATTTGCGCTGTTAATTCATCACCTTATTACGAATGCTTCGTGCATTCAGATACAGTGGGGTAGATTTGCGTGGAGCCATCAGGTGGGGTTTCAGGCGTGTGGGGGGGAAAATCCCGATTTCGGGGGTCCCGACACCATCTCACCCAAAACCCGCCTCCACGTAAGTTTCAGGGGAGGCGGGTACCCGCCCTGCACTGGGACCCGCTGACCCGAGGCAGGAAGGGATTAGTGCCAATTAACTGCCTGTTAACAGGTAGTTAACAGGCAGTTTTTAGCCTAATCCCTATTTTGAGGGGTGTCGTGTGGGATTCCCGACGGCTCCAAACCACGCTAGGTTAGAGCAGGCGGGCCGTCGGGTTGAAGGACTTAGAGGGGTCGCGATGTCGGTGTTCAGGTGAGTGATGGGTGCATGAGTGCAAAGGTAAGTGTGTTTGGTGTGTCTAAAGAAGTTTAAATGACCTGTACTTACCTTAACAGCCTTTCTTCCTCTCGGTTTCGGGAGTCCATCACTCAGCCGGCACTGAAAGCAAAATGCCTGCGAGCTGTAAAAAGTGACAGCCTTTAGCTTTCATTGCCGGTGACAGTTCTAACTGAGTCTGTGTAGAAGGACTCAGGTTAGAAGTCAGACTGTCAGTGTTTGACAGCTTCAAACAGTTGTGAAACACTGATATTTCATCTGCCAAGACCTCTTGACAGATGAAATTTCAGTCTGTGACGTCACCTGTTGCCAGGTGTCCCTTAATTGGCCTGCTGAGCCCGCTGGGCGGGCTTAACAAGGTCAATCAAGGGAAAATCGCGTGGATTGGCCGAACGTCGATGTAGGCGGGACTAAAACCCGAAAGCTGTAGTCCCGCCTCCTTCCCAACAGCTTTAGGAAAATCGACCCCAGTGCCTTTAAATTTGTCTTTTTAACATTTTTAGACATCTTAAACATTTTTTTGTACTATGGCCCTATTTGTCTTACTAACATTTTTTTCTTACCCGGACCCTATTTGTTAGTGCACTCCTTTGTTTGTATGCTCTGTCCCTTCCTGACACAATCTGGTTATCCTTACCCCAGTCACTTTCCTGCACTGCTTCCTTGTCTTTTCTCTTTAGCATTCTAGATTTCTCTCCACTGGCACCCTCTCCCCCTTATTTAGTTTAAAGCCCTATCTACCTCCCTAGTTATTCGATTCGCTAGAACTCTGGTCCCAGATGGTTCAGGTGTAGTCCGTCCCAACGGAACAGCTCTCTCTTTCCCCAGTACTGGTGCCAGTACCCCACGAATCGAAACCCACTTCTCCCACACCAATCTTTGAGCCACGCATTCATCTCCCTGATCCTATTGACCCTATGCCAATTTGCTCGTGGCTCCGATAATAATCCAGAAATGACATAATCAGGGCCTAATTTTAATTCAATTAACGCCAAACAGATGAGTGCTTCTAGCACCAGTCCAAAACCTGACCAGAAAACTGGATAGGGTGCTAAATTGGTCGATTAGGTGTTACCAATCAGAAGACCTACTTTAGTGAGTTGTACAGCTGGGCTCACTATTCCATCTGTCAATCTGCCCAGCTCCATTTCAGGTCTGAGCCCACGTGTGGTTCTACAGTAGTGGAGCTTGAACATAGAATTACATAGACTGTGATGACTGTCGCCTGAGGAAGAGAGTGTTTGAAGACCAGGACCTCAAACCCAGCACCAAGGTCATGCTCTACAGAGCAGTAGTGATACCTGCCCTGTTTTATGCCTCAGAGACATGGACCATGTACAGCAGGCACCTCAAAGCACTGGAGAGGTACCACCAATGCTGCCTCCGCAAGATCCTGCCAATCCATTGGCAGGATAGGCGCACCAACGTCAGTGTTCTTGCTCAGGCCAACATCCCCAGCATCGAAGCTTTGACCACGCTCGATCAGCTCTGATGGACGGGTCACATCGTCCGCATGCCCCAAAACAAGCACTCTACTCGGAGCTCCGGCATGGCAAGAGAGCCCCAGATGGGCAGAGGAAACGCTTCAAGGACACCCTCAAAGCCTCCTTGAAAAAGTGCAACATCCCCACTGACACCTGGGAATCCCTGGCCCAAGACTGCACAAAGTGGAGGAGAAGCATCCGGGAAGGTGCCGAATACCTCGAGTCTCTTCGCCGGAAGCAAGCGGAAGCCAAGCGCAAACAGCAGAAGGAGCGCACGTCAACCCAAGCACCCCACCCACCCGCCCCTTCAACCATCGTCTGCCCCACCTGTGACAGAGACTATCGGTCCCGCATTGGACTCATCAGTCACCTGAGAACTCATTTTTAATATGGAAGCAAGTCATCCTCGGTTCCGAGGGACTGCCTAAGAAGAAGAAGACATAGACTGTACAGCACAGAAACAGGCCACTGGACCCAACTGGTCCATGCCAGTGTTTATGCTTCACACAAGCCTCCTCCCACCCCTCTTCATCCAACCCTGTCAGCATAACCTTAGAACCTGAAGACTCATTGGATTGTGACATGCCCTACAGTGATATAAAATTTCCACAGGTATCCCTTGTTACCTGTAGGTGCACAACAAACTCTAACCTTGGTCTCCAGAGCATTTCCAATTCAGCAGTTTTATGTCAGCTGTTCTGTACTCAATCTGAAATGCTGCCCTGGAAAGACTGCAAAAAACAGGAAACAAATTAGTAAGATTGCAAGGTCTGGTCATGCGCATCAATCAAGGGTGATTGTTCAATTGCTAAAATTTACATGTGCTATTAACTGTAAGAATCTTCTGCATAAGAAATGTGATTACATTGTGACCTGAATGTGTCTCGTTTTAAGTAATGCAATGTTCGAAAAAAATTGCGAGATGGAGTCAGGGAACCATGGACTAGTTGGCTTAACACCAGAATGGGAGGGGGGTCGTTCGGCCTGACTGCCTGCCTCTCTTCCGTGGCCACGTTCGCGCCCGGGTGGCCCTGGAGAAGGTGCACGCGGTGTCCGCCGGCACGCTCGAGGCCTTCCGCGACTGGTGGGCATCGCAGGGACTGGAGTGCATCATCACCCCCGACAACCAAATTTTAATTTAAGTTGTTCCTCTTTTGGTAGCACCAATCAAAAAATAGACAAATAAGCTGTAACTAATAGAACTTTAAATAAATGTTAACGAATCAAATCATAATTTGGTTATTCAAATGAATTATGCACTCCAGTCCCCGCGGCGCCCACCGGTCGCGGAAGTCCTCGAGCGTGCCGGCGAACACTGCATGCTCCATCTCCAGGGCCACCCAGGCGCGAACATGGCCGCAGAAGAGAGGGAGGCAATCTGGCCGGACGACCCCCTCGACCGCCCGCTGCCTGGACCAATTGATGGCTTTCTTGGCCAGGCCCAGGAGCAGACCCACGAGGAGGTCCTAATTTAAGTTGTTAAGTTTCCTTTAATTTTTTTGTTGTTCATTTACAGTTAAAAAAAACACCAGAATGGGGGTAAATGCACAAGAGTGTTTTACAAGATGGTACTGAAGTACTTTCAAAAACCATGGAGTCTGTAAGGGACAGTTTTAGAAGCAGTAGGTCTTGGCTCATCAATCTGCTGGAATTTTTTGCCAAGTTTATTGAATTAGTAGAGAAAATATATCAGTGATTACAATATACTTGGATTTTCAGAAGGATTTTGACATGGTCCTATCTAGCATTGATGAATTGAAACCACATCAAAAATGTTACATGCTGACAAGGATGAGGATTTCCTCACTGAAACCCCTCCCATTAATCAGCTCTTCACGCATCATAGAAACATAGAAGATAGGAGCAGGAGTCGGCCATTCAGCCCCTCGAGCCTGCTCCGCCATTTAATGAGATCATGACTGATCATCCAAACTCAGTACCCTGTCCCTGCCTTCTCCCCATATCCCTTGATCCCTTTAGCCTTAAGAAATATATCTAACTCCTTCTTGAATATATTTAATGAATTGTCCTCAACTGCCTTCTGTGGTAGAGAATTCCACAGGTTCACCGCTCTCTGGGTGAAGAAATTCCTCCTCATCTGTGTCCTAAATGGCTTAACCCTTATCCTTAGACTGTGACCCCTGGTTCTGGACTCCCCCGCCATCGGGAACATCCTTCTTGCATCTAGTCTGTCTAGTCCTGTTAGAATTTTATAAGTTTCAATGAGATCTCCTCTCATTCTTCTAAACTCCAGCGAGTATAAGCTCAATCGACCCAATCTCTCCTCATACGTCATTCCTGCCATCCCAGGTATCAGTCTGGTGAATCTTCGCTGCACTCCCTCCATGGCAAGAACATCCTTCCTCAGATAAGGCGACCAAAACTGCACACAATACTCAAGGTGTGGTCTCACCAAGGCCCTGTACAACTGCAGCAAGACACCCTTGTTCCTGTACTCGAACCCTCTCGCTACGAAGGCCAACATACCATTTGCCTTCTTAACCGCCTGCTGCACCTGCATGCTTACCTTCAGCGACTGGTGCAGAAGAACACCCAGGTCTCGTTGCACTTCCCCTTCTCCCAATCTATTGCCGTTCAGATAATAATCTGCCTTCCTGTTTTTGCCACCAAAGTGGATAACCTCACATTTATCCACATTATACTGCATCTGCCATGCATCTGCCCAATCACCCAACTTGTCCAAATCATACTGGAATTTCTCGGCATAGGGTACTTAAGGAAGTGGCCCTAGAAATAGTAGATGCATTGCTGGTCATCTTCCAAAATTGGATAGACTCTGAAACAGTTCCCAAGAATTGGAGGGTAGCTAATGTTACCCCACAATTCAAAAAAGGTGGTAGAGAGAAAACGGGAAATTATAGACCGGTAAGCCTGATATCGGTTCTCCCTTATACATCCTCAAAAAATTCCAGTAGATTAGTCAAGCACGATTTACCTTTTGTAAATCCATGTTGACTTTGTCCGATCCTGTCACTGTTTTCCAAGTGCCCTGCTATTACATCTTTTATAATGGACTCTAGCATTTTCCCCACTACCGATGTCAGGCTTACCAGTCTATAATTCCCCGTTTTCTCTCTACCACTTTTTTTGAATAGTGGGGTAACATTAGCTACCCTCCAATCCATGAGAACTGTTCCAGAATCTATAGAATTTTGGAAGATGACCAGTAATGCATCTACTATTTCTAGGGCCACTTCCTTAAGTACCCTAGGATGTAGATTATCAGGCCCTGGGGAATTATCGGCCTTCAATCCCGTCAATTTCCCTAACACCAATTCCCTACAAATACTTATTTCATTCAGTTCCTCCCTCTCATTAGACCCTGTGTTCCCCGACATCTCTGGGAGTTTATTTGTGTCCTCCTTTGTGAAGACAGAACCAAAGTATGTATTTAATTGGTATGCCATTTCTTTGTTCCCCATTATAAATTCCCCTGATTCTGACTGCAAGGGACCTACGCTTGACTTCACGGGGTCGATTTTAACTCAGCCATGAGGCGGGCTTTGAGGCGTGTGGGGGGTTAAAATCGCAAAAACTGGGGGTCGGGACCCTCCCCCCGCCTGGTTCCCGACCCTGAGCCATTTTAACCCAGGCATGTCTGATGGTCCCGAATCAGTCCTGCCTCCAACAGGCGGGACTGGTCTTTAAGGTCCTTAATCAGCAATAATTGGCGTTTATAATCCCATTTCAACAGGCCCTTGCATTTTTAACCCTTTTCCCGCGTAAAACACGCCTGGTGGGGATCACGCCTGTGAAACCTGGCGTAAGCACTATTGGCTTGCTGACTATCAGCTGCAGGTCAACCATTAAAGAGGAAATTTGAGCAGTCATCATTTGCAGGTGGCAGGACTTTGTTGTTTCAGGCCTGGGGCAACTTTTACCAGGCTTAACCACACCTGTCGAAGGTTGGAGCCTCACACGCATCTCCAGTGTGACCTCCTGGGAAACCCCGCTCGCCACCTTCACTCAGCACTTCCTCAACGGAGGCATATACCAGAAGCATGGGAGCCATTTATTTCCTTCCCTTCTGGGCATTAGATGAGCTCGAACACCAGCCGCGGCACCAGCAGAACCAGGAACAACAGCAGCAGCAACAGGAGCGCCAGGCTGCTGCTCGCCCACCTGAAGCTGCACAGGCCAGAAGGGGCCAGCGCTTGGAAGTGGCTTGAGAGCACCTTGCTGCACATCAGGGGGCTATGGGGACCCGTATCTGCACTGGCAGTCCTACTTAGAAAGACTTCCATGAAGGTCTGGTTTCTCTGTTCAATAGATGCCCAACGCTCCTCAAGAGATGTCTTTCTATTATGAACACTCACCATATTTTCCATACCCTGGCGACTTATCTCCTCCATGGAGGTTGCCATCCTTTCCATGGTGATGCGTTCATGCGCCAATGACTCCACAAAGGCTCTGCTCATGTTCGCTATGGACTCCTCCATTCGCTCCACACTCACATCGACCCTGGAGACAAAACCTGCCAGAGACTCCTGCATCTGTTCCTGGAGTTCCAGCTCCGCTGATCTTATGGATGGACCCAGAGGCAGAGGGTCAACATGCAGCTAAGCCGAGCTGGCAGAGTCCTGCGCCCTCCAACTAGCACTCTCCACTGCTGTCCCTGTCTCCACAATCTGCTGATGCTCACTTGTGAGCTGTGATACGCCAGGTGACAACACTACTCTATGTCCCGAAGGCCCCACTGAGGTGTGAGTGTCTGCGCTGGTGCTGGGTGCACTGAATTCTGCTGATGCTGCGCCCTCAGTGGTTGCAGATTCCTCTGAGGAGCCTGGAAGCTCAGGCTCTTCCTCCTGGACAGTGGGGACGGGGGCTCTCGATGGTTCTGTGGGGGAGTAAAGGAAAGAGTTAGAGATGTGAGGTCAAGGTTACATGCACATTGCATATTGCAGATGATCATAGGTCCATCTGTTATAGCTTCAGAATCATTATCAGCAACTCATGCAATGTCAACGAGAGAGATGAAAAACTATTCTGTCACCAGCTTGCTGTGATGCACCCGTCTGTCCATCCCCCACTTGCGACTCATCCTCCAGTCCTACGATCTCCAGGCCCGCCTCCTCCCAGGGGGTGAGGTTGAATACTGATGGTGGCCCTCCTCCTGTCCTCGCTCGTTCTCTTTTATTGTGAGCTCTCTTTTCCTGCAATGAGGGAGACAAGTGGAGTTTGAGTGAGAATGAAGGAGTGAGTGTAGAGAATCCATATCATTGATGGTTAGAAGGAGACAAAGATGGAGTGAGGTGGCAAGACCAAGGGCCCTCCCTGTGTGTTGTCAGTTGTTTTCATAGTATCAGAGTGATAGGGAGTGTGAGGGCTGCATAGTTGAATAGTTAGGTGAATGTGAGCATAGAGAAAGAGGGAATGGGTAAGGGTGCATGGATGTCAGTGTCAAGTGGGATGTGGAGGAAGAGATTGCTAAAGCTGAGTGCTGGTGAGGAGAGGCAATGGAGATCAGATTGAGAGTGATGGGAACTTCATACTCACTTTTCCAGTGTGCTGAAGGTCATGAAATCCCTTCCTGCACTGTATCCAGGTTCTGCGGGTAGCCGATAAGGAGTTGACCTCCTCTGCCACTTGCAGCCACGCAGCATTTGTCTGCTGGGGAGGCATCTTCCTCCCTGATGAAGGGAAGAGCACCTCCTTGTGAGCTCTTGCTCCCTCCACTAAAGCCTGCAGGGCAACGTTGTCAAAACGGGGTGCAGACGACGTTCTCTTGCCATTCTGCTTCCAGCTCAGTGTATCAGCAAATGCCAAAAGGTTGGCAGCCTGCAGAAGAAGCAAGGCTTGTTGCAGACCCTAAATGCAGCAGCAATAATGATGTCATATTATGCGACTTTCTGACTGGAAATACTCATTTGCCATGGGTTCTCACACGTTGGAAATCAATTGGCTAATTGAGTTAAAATTGCATCAATCTCACACACCCATTTAGATTCGTGTGGGAACCACCAAATTCGGGGAACCCGACAATTCCCTGCACCTGAGTTAAAATCGACCCCCACCAATCTTTTTCTCTTCACATATCTATAGCCAGATAAACTTCTCACCAGTAGTTAGCAATTGACTGGGTGTGGTAAACCACTGTTTGTATTCCTGTTTGTCCTGTTTGTATTCCACTGTGTACATGCCTGGACATGCCTCGGCTGACTCCTCCCACAGGTCCTAGTATAAAGGTGACTGCTCCCCAGCCCTTGGTATCCTGGACCGGTCGACCACTCAAGGCAGACCTCCATTCTGTTGTTAATAAAAGCCTTTAGTTACTCTTCTAACTCTCAGTCTTTTATGAGTAATTGATAGCGCATCAATTTTATTAACAACATTTTTTATAATGGAGAAGATCCTCACACCAGCATGCCTGGACTTAGATCATCGGGAGGCGGACTCATCCACCAAGTTTACTCACTGGCTTAAGTGTTTCGAAAAATTCCTGACCGCCTCCGAAGCAATCAAATCGGACGAGGACAAACTGGATGTCCTGACCTCCAAAGTGAACCACCGAGTGTACTCGGTCATCCAAGACGCGACCTCGTACGCGGATGCTATCAAGCTCCTCAAGGACCAGTACACGCGCCCAGTGAACGAAGTGTACGCCAGGCACCTCCTGGGGAGTCATAAACAACAACCTGGGGAATCGACCGTGGAATACCTTCAGGCACTGTCTGTGCTTGGCCGGGCCTGTGGTTGTAAGGATGTAAAGGCCGCCGTGTACACAGAGGAACTTATCCGGGACGCTTTTGTAGCGGGCCACAGATCCAATTACACACGACAGCGACTGTTGGAGCAGAGTAACCTCGACCTCAACAAGGCCTCTGAACTCGCACTATCGTTGGATGCAGCCTACCAGGGCATGGATGCCTACTCCTCTGCACCGTGGACGCCGCGGGGAATGACAGCCTGGGACACGGTAGGACCGCCTCATAGCGCCGTGCCACCCCAGCCACACCCCAACAACGGCCCAACTACCGCAGCAGTGTCCCAAGGCCAGACAGCAGTGCCCTAAGGCCAGAAATGCTACTTCTGTGGCCAGGCAAAACACCCCAGAGCGCGCTGCCCGGCGAAAAACGCGATCTGCTCGGGCTGCGGGAAGAAGGGACACTACGCTAGCGTCTGCAGGGCCAAAGCCACCCCGAACCCCAGCAGCGCCGCGTGTGGGCCATGCGGGCCGCCATTTTGGACCTCCCCGGCCGTGTGCGAATCACCGGTACAGCAGCCATTTTGGACGCCTCCAGCCACATGGGGATCATGGACGCCGCCATCTTGGACGACAGCCGGGACGCAGCAGGCCCCCGACACCGCCTCATCTGATACCCGCAGCGACACACCGACCCCTACGCTGGCATCCGTTACACTGGACCAAGCGAGACCGCACCAACTGGCCAGTTCCACAATGGACATTAAGGTAAATGGTCACGATACAATCTGCCTTTTTGACTCTGGGAGCACGGAGAGCTTCATCCACCCCGACACGGTGCGGCGTTGCTCTCTCCCAGTCCTGCCTGCGCAACAGCGGATTTCTATGGCCTCCGAGTCCCAGTCGGCGGACATCGGCGGCTACTGCGTGGTGACACTCGTAGTAGACGGGACCGTGTACGATCATTTTAAACTTCTGGTCCTGCCTGACCTCTGCGCTGCCGTCCTGCTGGGGTTAGATTTTCAGTGCCACCTTAAAAGTGTTACGATGGCGTACGGTGGACCCCTACCCCCACTCACAGTCCGCAGCCAGCAGCTTCCAAATTGCCCGCCGCGCACCAGGTGCAACCTCTCCACACTCAGAGTCACCCCCCCACCACTGTTTGCTAACCTCACCCCCGACTGTAAGCCCATCGCCACAAAGAGCAGGCGATACAGTGCCGGGGACAGGGTTTTCATTAAAACTGAAGTGGAGCGGCTCCTGAAAGAAGGGATTATTGAGGGCAGCACCAGCCCCTGGCGAGCCCAGGTTGTGGTCGTTAAGACCAGCGAGAAGCAGCGCCTGGTCATCGACTACAGCCAGACAATAAATCGCTACACCCTGCTGGACGCCTACCCACTCCCCCGTATAGCTGATATGGTCAACCAGATCGCGCAGTACCGCGTCTTCTCGACCATTGACCTGAAATCAGCGTACCACCAGCTCCCCATCCGCCCTGAGGACCGCCAGTATACTGCCTTTGAGGCAAACAGCCGCCTCTATCACTTCCTTAGGGTTCCCTTTGGCGTCACCAACGGGGTCTCCATCTTCCAAAGGGAGATGGACCGGATGGTAGATCAAAATGCGTTGCAGGCCACTTTCCCATATCTGGACAATGTGACCATCTGCGGCCGTGACTTGCAGGACCATGACGCAAACCTCGAAAAATTCCTCCGCACCGCCCAACTCCTAAACCTGACATATAACAAGGAGAAGTGCATATTCCGCACAAACCGCCTCGCCATCCTTGGCTGTGTTGTGGAACACGGAGTCATCGGCCCCGACCCCGACTGGATGCGTCCCCTTATGGAACTTCCACTGCCCCACTGCCTCAAGGCCCTGAAGAGGTGCCTAGGGTTTTTCTCCTATTACGCCCAGTGGGTCCCCTACTATGCGGACAAGGCCCGTCCGCTGATCAAGTCCACCTCTTTTCCCTTGACGGCAGAGGCCCGCTTAGCCTTCCACCGTATCAAGGAGGACATTGCCAAAGCCACCATGCACGCAGTGGACGAATCCATCCCCTTCCAGGTGGAAAGCGACGCGTCCGACTTTGCCCTGGCCGCTACCCTCAATCAGGCGGGGAGACCCGTGGCCTTCTTTTCACGAACCCTCCAAGGCCCGGAGACCAGACACTCCGCTGTTGAGAAGGAGGCCCAGGCGATTGTGGAGGCTGTGCGTCATTGGAGGCACTACCTGGCCAGAAAACGATTTACCCTGCTCACCGACCAGCATTCAGTTGCTTTTATGTTTAACAACAAGCAGAGGGGCAAAATCAAAAATGACAAGATCTTGAGGTGGAGAATCGAACTTTCCACCTACAACTACGAGATCTTGTACCGGCCCGGGAAGCTAAATGAACCCCCGGATGCGCTATCGCGTGGCACCTGCGCCAGCGCGCAGATCGATAGACTACGGGTCCTCCACAATGACCTCTGCCACCCGGGGGTCACCAGGTTCTTCCACCTCATCAAGGCCCGCAACCTGCCTTACTCTATTGAGGAGGTCAGGACCATGACCAGGAACTGCCAAGTCTGCGCTGAGTGCAAACCACACTTTTATAGACCAGACAGGGCCCACCTGATAAAAGCCACTCGCCCCTTCGAGCGCCTGAGCGTTGATTTTAAAGGGCCTCTCCCCTCCTCCGACCGCAATGTGTACTTCCTCAATATTATTGATGAGTACTCCCGTTTCCCGTTCGCCTTCCCCTGCCCGGACATGACCAGTGCCACGGTCATTAAATGTCTGAACAACCTCTTCACCCTGTTCGGCTTCCCCAGCTATATCCATAGCGACCGGGGCTCATCGTTTATGAGCGACGAACTCCGTCAGTACCTGCTAACTAGGGGTATTGCCACAAGCAGGACCACCAGTTACAACCCCCGGGGGAACGGACAGGTGGAAAGAGAAAATGCGACAGTTTGGAAGGCCGTCCTGCTAGCCTTAAAGTCTAGGGGCCTTCCAACCTCCCGCTGGCAGGATGTGCTCCCCGATGCGCTCCACTCTATTCGGTCACTGCTCTGCACTGCCACTAACGCCACCCCTCATGAGAAAATGTTTGTCTTCCCAAGGAAGTCCACATCAGGGACATCGCTACCGCCATGGCTGACGTCCCCAGGGCCGGTCCTACTGAGAAGACACGTGAGGACCCATAAAACGGACCCCCTGGTCGAGAGGGTCGACCTCCTCCACGCCAACCCCCAGTATGCTTACATCGCATACCCGGACGGGCGGGAGGACACAGTCTCCATAAGAGACCTTGCACCCTCGGGGACCACAGTAACCCACTACCCACTACCACCCCCCCCCACGATCCAATATCCAGCCCCAGCAGACGGCAGGCCTGGGCCCCGCGACCCGCTCGACATCTACGAGGACGACACGCCTGTGCCACAGCCTACGCTGGACTCGACGCCGGAAGCTTCACTACCCCTGCCGTCGCCACGCCGATCACAGCGGCAGACAAGACCTCCGGAGAGACTCCAATACACTAACTTTTAATACACTTCACCCCGCCGGACTCAATTTTAAACAAGGGGTGAATGTGGTAAACCACTGTTTGTATTCCTGTTTGTCCTGTTTGTATTCCACTGTGTACATGCCTGGACATGCCTCGGCTGACTCCTCCCACAGGTCCTTGTATAAAGGTGACTGCTCCCCAGCCCTTGGTATCCTGGACCGGTCGACCACTCGAGGCAGACCTCCATTCTGTTGTTAATAAAAGCCTTTAGTTACTCTTCTAACCCTCAGTCTTTTATGAGTAATTGATAGCGCATCACTGGGTTCATCAGCCTGCCTATGAATCATGCTCATAAGAACCCTAATTGCTCCTATAATGCACTCTGCTAAGTGGGAACTGGTTCCGTCCCATACCTGGAAATAAGCAGGTGGTGCTGCATTTTTGATGGGGTGATAAATGGGTGACTATAGCTCCCAGTCTACATAATTTTAGAGAAGTTCATGGAAGTAACAGCTAAGGACTCTTCCCTTCCCCCCTTCCCCCCATCCTCTTCCCCCTTCCCCCCTTGCCCCCATCCTCCCCACCCGTCCCCTCCCACCTTTTCTCTACTGACTCGTTCCTGGGTCCAATTCCATTGGCAGTCCTCCAGTGTCTGGTTCGTGTGGTTGCTCCTCATATGTGAATCTAGATAGTGAGTTCTGGTAGGCTACTGAACCAGTAGGAACACCACAGTTGACTCCAATTCTCCCTTTTCCAGCAGGGATCACTGAATAGCAATCAGGAATGGAAATGCTGACTGATTTCTTCCCCTCCACAGATCAGGGGAGCAGACGTTAATTGTAGTGCCCTAATTGCTGCCCGACTTAAACTCAGCACACTCAGCACGACCTGGGGATTGAACTTGGGCCTTCTGGTCTGTGCGGCTTATGCCAACAACAATTACAGCAACAACTTGCATTTATATGTCACCTTTAACATAGTAAAATGTCCCAAGGCGCTTCACAGAAGTGTTATCAGAAATACTTGACAGTGGGCCACATAAGGAGATATTAGGACACACCAAAAGCTTGGTCAAAGCAGTAGGTTTTAAGGAGCGATTTAAAGGGGTAGAGAGGTGTTGAGGTTTAGGGAGGGGATTCCAGCGCTTAGGACCGAGGTAGCTGAAGGCAGGGTCACCAATGGTAGAGCAATGAAAATCGGGCATGCACAGGAATTGGAGCGGTGCAGTGATCGCGGAGGATTGTAGGGTCGGTGGAGGTCACAGAGATAGGGAGAGGCGAGGGGCAAGGAGGAATTCGAACACAAGAATGCGAGTTTTAAAATCGAGGCTTTGCCGGATCAGGAGCCAATGTAGGTCAGCGAGCACAAGGGTGATAGGTGACCGGGACTTGGTGCGAGTTAGGATACCGAATTGGTGCAAAAAGCATCAGGGGAACTTCCAAGTGAAACACAGAATTAACATGATATGATAGCAAAATACTGCAGATGCTGGAAATCCGAAATAACAACAGGAAACGCTGGAAAAACTCAGCAGGCCAGGCAGCATCGGTGGAGAGAGAAACAGAGTTAATGTTTCAGGTCGATGACCTTTCGTTCTGATGAAAGGTCATCGACCTGAAACGTTAACTCTGTTTCTCTCTCCACTGATGCTGCCTGGCCTGCTGAGTTTTTCCAGCGTTTCCTGTTGTTATTACAGAATTAACATAGTTCGACTGAGACCATCGAGGAAAACCACAATTAAAACTTAATGGGGTTGAATCAAGTAATTGACAACAAGGTGAGCCTACACTTTATCAAGTACCAATGAATTACCCAGTAAAATTTAGTCTGTCTGTCAAGATCAAGATACAAGTGTGAATACAGGTATAGGTTGGACACGGCTCGTGGGGCTGGTCGCTCTGGCTGACTGCCTCTCTTGCAGGGTCTTGTATGCACCCGGGTTACCCTGGAGAAGGAACATGTGGTGTCCACCAATACGTTTGAAGCCTTCCATGGGGGCAGGGCCTGGAGTGTGTAGTGGACACTGGTAATAACATTATTATTTAAGTTTATAAGTTTCCTTTTTTTTATGATTTAGTTCCTTATTAGTTGTGCCCTCTAAAAAGAAAGGGGCACTTCTGTTTGATGAGGCAACCCAGTGTCTCCTTATTGGTTTATTTATTTATTTAGAAAAGGCAACTGTGTGAAAATACTGCTAATTTCCTTTGTCAATTGGCCACACTAAGAGCTGGCAAATTTGCGTGGGATTTAAAAATGAGGTAAAAGCGTAAAAAAAAAAACACAAATAGGTGTCGGCCAAGGCTCAGTGGGTAGCACCCTCGCCTCCAAGTCAGAAGGTTGTGGGTTCACAGTCCCACTCCAAAATACTTGAGACTTGAGCACATAAAGCTAGGCTGATGCTCCAGTGCTGTGCCGAGGGAGTGCTGCACTGTCGGAGGTGCCATCTTTCGGATGAGGTGTTAAACCGAGGCCCCGTCTGCTGTCGCTCAGGTGGATGTAAAAGATCCCATGGCACTACAGGTAGACTATCCTTTATCCGAAAACCTCGGGACCAGCCGTGTTTCGGTTTTCGGAAAATGTCGGATTTCGGAAGGTATTTTATAAGACTGGGAAATTTGTCGGGGGGGGGTCGGCGGGGGTCGGCGGGGGGGTCGGCGGTGGGGGTCGGCGGGGGGTCAGGGTCGGCGGGGGGTCGGCGGGGGTCCGCGGGGGGGTCGGCGGGAGTCGGGGTCGGCGGGGGGGTGCGGGGGGGTCGGCGGGAGTCGGGGGCGGGGGGGTCGGCGGGGGTCCGGCGGGGGGTCGGCGGGGGAGTCGGCGGCGGGGGTCGGGGTCGTGCGCCACTCTGGTCATGTCGTGCGCACGACTTACGCTGAACGAAAAAACCTTCGGTTTTTAGAGGGTTTCGGTTTTCGGAAGTTCGGATAAAAGGTAGTCTACCTGTATTTTGAAGAAGAGCAGGGGAGTTATCCCCGGTGCCCTGGGCAAATATTTATCCCTCAATCAAGATCACTAAAAAAAAACACTTTATCTGGTCATTATCACATTGCTGTTTTCTGTTTGCAAATTGGCTGCCATGTTTCCTACATTACAACAGTGACTACACTTCAAAAGTACTTAATTGGCTGTGAAGCACTTTGGAATGTCCGGTGGTGGTGAAAGGCGCTATATAAGAACAGCGCTATATAAGAAAGGCCATGCGGCCCCTCGAGCCTTCTCCGCCATTCAATAAGATCTAGGCTGATCTTTGACCTCAACTCCACTTTCCCGCCCTACCTCCATATTCCTTGATTTGCCTAGAGTCCAAAAAATCTATCTATCTCAGCCTTGGATATACTCATTCACAGCCCTTTGGGGTAGAGAATTCCAAAGATTCACAACCCTCTGAGATGGCTGACCCCCTTATCCTGAGATAGAAACATAGAAGATAGGAGCAGGAGTAGGCCATTCGGCCCCTCGAGCCTGCTCCGCCATTCAATGAGATCATGGCTGATCATCCAAATTCAGTACCCTGTCCCTTCTTTCTCTCCATATCCCTTGATCCCTTTAGCCTTAAGAAATGTATCTAACTCCTTCTTGAATATATTTAATGAATTGGCCTCCACTGCCTTCTGTGGTAGAGAATTCCACAGGTTCACCACTCTCTGAGTGAAGTAATTCCTCCTCATCTCTGTCCTAAATGGCTTACCCCTTATCCTTAGACTGTGACCCCTGGTTCTGGACTCCCCAGCCATCGGGAACATCCTTCCTGCATCTAGTCTGTCCAGTCCTGTTAGAATTTTATAAGTTTCAATGAGATCCCCTCTCATTCTTCTAAACTCCAGCGAGTATAAGCCCAATCGACCCAATCTCTCCTCATACGTCATTCCTGCCATCCCAGGTATCAGTCTGGTGAACCTTCGCTGCACTCCCTCCATGGCAAGAACATCCTTCCTCAGATAAGGCGACCAAAACTGCACACAATACTCAAGGTGTGGTCTCACCAAGGCCCTGTACAACTGCAGCAAGACATCCTTGTTCCTGTACTTGAATCCTCTCGCTATGAAGGCCAACATACCATTTGCCTTCTTAACTGCCTGCTGCACCTGCATATTTACCTTCAGCGACTGGTGCACAAGGACACCCAGGTCTCGTTGCACTTCCCCTTCTCCCAATCTATTGCCGTTCCGATAATTGAGTCCAGAAGGTTGCAAAGCTCAGATTGTGCCCCCCCCCCAAAGTTCTAGATTCTCCAGCCAGGGGAAACAAACCTCTCGGCATCTACCCTGTCAATCCCCCTCAGAATCTTACCTGTTTCAAATGCAAGTCTTTCTTTTGTATGAATGAGTGAGAGGCGTTGGTGGAAGCAGTGCGTGCCTGTGTGGAATAAAAACAGAAAATGCTGGAGATACTCAGCAGGTCAAGCAGCATCTGTGAAGAAAGAAACAGAGTTAACGTTTCAGGTCGATGACCTTTCATCAGAACTGGGAAAAAGCAGGAAATGGAACAGATTTTTAAGCAAGTGTAGGGGCTGGGAAATGGGGGAGGGGATGAAAGAACAAAAGGGAAGGTCTGTGATAGGATAGAAGGCAGGAGAGGTTAAGAGACATTGAGAGATATTCAAGGCAAAAGGAGATGGTAATGCGACAAGGATGGCTCTAGATGAAGTGTACTCTTCTGATTGGACCAAAAACAAATTGTCTGTAAATTAATCAAATTTTAAATAAACCTTAACAAATCAAATTAAAATTTGGTTGTCCAAATTGATTATGCACTCCAGTCCCCGCGGCGCCCACCGGTCGCGGAAGTACTCAAGCGTGCCGGCGGACACCGCATGCTCCATCTCCAGGGCCACCCGGGTGCGAACATGGCCGTGGAAGAGAGGCAGGCAATCTGGCTGAACGACCCCCTCAACCGCCCGCTGCCTGGACCAATTGATGGCTTTGTTAGCCAGGCCCAGGAGCAGTCCCACGAGGAGGTCCTCCAACCTGCCCGCTCCCCTCTGCACCGGGTGACCGTAGATCAAGAGCGTGGGACTGAAGTGCAGCCAAAAATCAAGGAGCAGCCCCTTCGTGTAATGAAAGAGGGGCTGCAACCTCTCACGTTCTAAGTAAACACGAAACACGGACTCCTCCAGGCCGCAGAAAATGCAGGCGGCCTGGGAGTCCGTGAATCTATTTAAAACCAAATTGCACGGGACTGCTCCGTGCAACACCCTCCAGGCCAAGTCCCCGATAGAACAAGGGAGGACTCCCGCATAGAGAGCCCTCCATTGGGGACCTCCGCCTCCGCCGGACGGTAAGATGGCACTAGATGAAGTGTAAATTGCGCTGGCAGAATGACAGACAGCTGCTATGTGGGGGAGAAGAAAAAAAAAGACAGTTTGTGGATAAAAAATATATTTATATATGATAGGGCCGAGGTTATGATCTGAAATTGTTGAACACTATATTGAGTCGAGAAGGCTGTAAAGTGCCTAATCGAAAGATGAGGTGCTGTTCCTCGAGCTTACACTGAGCTTCCGTGTAACAATGCAAGAGGCCGAGGACAGTGAGATCTGAGTGGGAGTGGAGCAGTGAATTAAAGTGACAGGCGACCGGACGCTCAGGGTCCCCCTTATGGATTGAACGGAGGTGTTCCGCAAAGCGGTCACCCAATCTGCGTTTGGTCTCCCCAATGTAGAGGAGACCGCATCGTGAGCAGCAAATACAGTATACTAGATTGCAAGAAGTACAAGTAAATCGCTGTTTCACCTGGAAGGGGTGTTTGGGGCCCTGGACAGTGGGAAGTAGGGGAGGTATAAGGGCAGGTGTTGCATCTGCTGTGTGGACCCTGCCTCTGATCTCAGTCTCTGCGCTGCTGGGAGGCGGGGCTGGCCGCCTGACGTCAGCTGCTGTATAAAATGAAGCGGCGGGTTAGTGAGGATTCAGCCTTGCTGGGGGAGGCTGAGCAACCAGACAACGGGGGTCTGCATCTGCACGCAAACAAAGGGACTGGGCGACAACACAAATACAATCTAGATATAAGATTAAAGCTGGGGAGAGAGAGGGGGGGGAAAAAAGTAAAAGAAAGAGACGCAACCAAACCTGCAGTCATGCCAGCCAACGACACCAGCAACAGTCTGCAGATCCAGTTTGGGCTCATCAACTGCGGTAAGAAGTATCTCACGGCTGAAGCCTTTGGCTTCAAGATCAACGCGTCGGCCACCACCATGAAGAAGAAGCAGATCTGGACGCTGGAGCAGAACGGCGACGACTCCAACGTGGTGTTCCTGAGGAGCCACCTGGGCCGGTACCTGGCCGCCGACAAGGACGGCAAGGTGTCGTGCGACAGCGAGAGCCCGGCTGCGGACTGCCGCTTCCTCATCGTCGCCCACGACGACGGCCGCTGGTCGCTGCAGTCGGAGCCCCACAAGCGCTACTTCGGCGGCACCGAGGACCGCCTGAGCTGCTTCGCCCAGACCATCTCGCTGGCGGAGAAGTGGAGCGTCCACATCGCCATGCACCCCCAGGCCAACATCTTCAGCGTGACCAGGAAGCGGTACGCGCACCTGAGCGCCCAGGGCGAGATGGCCATCGACCGCGACACCCCCTGGGGGGTGGACTCGCTCATCACCCTGGTCTTCCAGGACCAGAAGTACAGCGTGCAGACCAGCGACCACCGCTTGCTGCGCAACGACGGCCAGCTGGTGGAGAAGCCCGAAAGGGGCACCGGCTACACCCTGGAGTTCAGGTCGGGCAAGGTGGCTTTCCGGGACTGCGAGGGCAAGTACCTGGCGCCCTCCGGCCCCACTGGCACCATGAAGGCTGGCAAAAGCACCAAGGCCGGCAAGGACGAGCTCTTTGTCCTGGAGCAGAGCTACCCACAGGTGGTCCTGAAGGCTGCTAATGGCAGGAATGTCTCCATCCGGCAAGGTAAGAGTTAATGGCAAACTGCTGGGGCTTTAAGCTCTTTTCCCTCCTCCCTCTCTTGATCTGCTCTAATGTGAACTAAGAATATTTTAATAAAGCAACAAAAATGGAAAAAACTGCATGTTTCCTTTAAAAATGACACGTGGTTGTCTTCTGAGATTGAAGAATTCCAGTTGACTACATTCCCTCAAATTCGTCTGCTAGGGAATTATATGTTCGGCTTGGAAGGATTTCTCCCACCATGACTTCTCATTCCAAGCCACTGTTTTCCTGTCGGAATTTTTTTTTTGTGAAAGGGGTGACCCTCGATAAATACCCCTCGTATCCATCCCTATCCCCCTTGGTAACGGTATTTTAATGTGTTGGACCGTATGGCCAGCCAAAGGTTAACCAGCTCAACCAAGTCCCATTCTGCAATTTTCCATTTGCAAATGTTTTCGATTAAAACGGGACCTCCCTTGTGTTTTAAAATCTGGGCAACACTATACCTTGCACTCATGGCTCCCCGACTCCTGCAACAGCTATCCAGGCTCATTCCTTTATGGGGAAATTTGGGGGGGGGGAATATTTATTTTTCAACCTCAGACGCTCAAACGAAGGGTTTTAAAAAATTTGTTTTGCAATAACGGTCTTCCGCAGCTGCTCGCAATTGCTCTGCTCCTTCATTACAGGAATGGTATAATCGTTCCATTGTGCAGGGAACAATCCCAACATTTCCTTACACTCCTCTGCCAGCAATCCTGACCACCCCACCCCACCCCCGACAACACTTCAAAGGATGGAAGTGGAATTGGTTTTTGTGCAATAAAAAGATTGCATCCAGTCAGAAAACCAGCGACCCATATCCATTATCACACCACTGCAAAACACATTTTTGTAAAACCGTTCTCTGCACTCAAATTGTAGTTGATATTGAAACGCAGCCGTCTGGGTGTGATTTTTTTTTTTAAACTGTTCAGAAAATGAACTGTTGCAATCTCATCGGGCGCTTTATTTCAGAATTAGCTGAATGCTGAAATTCCCCATACTAGCTTATCTCTTTTATTATTGAGGCGGCGTTAAATAACAAAATTGGCCTCAGACACAACAAAGGAAATGTTCTTGAGTCTACTTGGACCGTTTTAAGATGCACAACAAAATGGGGTTCAAGCACGATGCGAGTCCCAGCACTTTATTTTATGCAAAGACACAACTAATGCTTTTTCTTTCTCGAAACGAGCAGTTGTTATGGTATGAAATACACATATATTTAAAATCCTTTAGCCTTGCAAATAAAATACTTCAACGTGATCTCACCCGTGACTAGAGAACAAAACCAGATGTGTGTTATTTGAGCTCTTAAAGGGAGGATTTTTTTTGCAGCAAGCCTCTGGTTTGCCGACAGAAATAGAATTTAGGCGCCTCGCCTACGAAGAGATGCAGAGGGCTCACCTGTGCGTGCAACATTTCATTACTGCATCCAGGCTGTGTTGCAGTATAATTAACCCTCGTGTGACTGTTGAATCGGTATTTTTTTTCACCACGATAGAACGTTTAATTATACTTCATAGCCTTGTATCCCAGGGTCTTTTCTCCTATTTTTTTTTAATGGGTCTTGATTTTTATTCCTGTGACCCCCCCCTTGAGGATCACATGGAGGATTGGCTTTTCTTTTTGTAGATGCTTTTTAAATTTTCTTGACTTGACTTGGTTTTTTCACCAATTTATTAAAACATATCTAATGTGGGCAACAAATACTGTAATTACTTATTAAAAGGCATACCAGCAATGGGTAGAACTTTGATACATCAGTGAGTGCATTGTCTTTGAGTGCAAATACAAGGTGAAATTCTCAGTTAGCTCTTAAGAAAACTGAAGATCTCATCACATTGACATCTTGAGCTTGCAAGTGTAAAATTGTGACCATTCTTGCTCTGGTTTGAATTACATAACTTGCATTTTGTGTAGTGCCTTTTAACATAGTAAAACGCCCCAAGGCGCGTCACTGGAACATTATCATTATCAACCGCAATTTGACACCGAGCCACATGAGGAGATATAAGGGCAGATGACCAAAAGCTTGGTCAAAGTCTTGAAGGAAGAGAGGTTTAGTGAGAGAATGAGTTTTGGGCCCAAGCAGCTGAAGGCCCGGCCACCAATGGTGGAGCGGTGAAAATCGGGACTGCGCAAGAGGCCAGAATTGGAGTGCGGAGATCTGCGGTGAGGGTTGGAGGAGGTCAGAGATGGGAAGGGGCATGGCCATGGAGGGATTTGAAAACAATACCATCTCATGCATGGAGTCCTTCCCTTGAAGGACACTAAGACTTGTAACCTACACCTTGTAAGTTCAGATCAGCATATCACTGCCCAGTGACCCTTTCACTTGATGGATTGAATCACTCTCTCAATAGAATATCCTCTGGCTTGGAATGTGTTCAGCAGCTGCATCATCTCAACCAAAAAATCTCAGTAATGTCACATCTAGTGTAAGCAATGGGCATCTGATTGGCCTGTGTATTTTTTCTTTTTTTTGCACCAAAATAGGATGGTTTTTGTGTAGCAGTAAATAGAAGCCGCCCATAGTTGTTCTCATTCTCCTGTTCCCAGCTGTGTCTCTGCATAGCAGTATTCCCCTCCCATTGCTTGCTTTTGCTAATTGCCTTTTGCGAAACCTTTTTTATGTTAAAGGGGAGGGGAAAGAATTGCACAATTCTGGCATCTAAGCATTTTTAAAGGGAAATCTCTCCCATCGGTGCCCAAGCAGCAAAGTAAGGGGAAAAGCCACTTGGCTGGAGTGGAGCCCAAAATAGTTATTACTGCACGTGTGGAATTGGGTTCTGGCCAATTTGGATTGTTTAGCTTACAAAGCATTTTTTGTGTAAATTTGGACAACACCTCTATATTATAGACGCTGTCCAACAGGTGTGTGTCTGTGTTCTGCCTGTTAACTTCCTATTGCTCCTCTTTTCATATGAACTTCACTACACCAGAGTGCCCTACATGGGAATTGCATTACTGCTCATAGGTGCTGCGTCCTCCAACCTGTTGGGTTATATGAAGCTGCATTGAAGAATGTACGTGAAAGAGGAGAATCAAAGTGCTGATGTACTGTACTGCATGATCTGTTACCTTATGTGGTGGTGTAACTTTACCACGTATCGCAGCTGCAGGATGCACTGCAGCAACTCGCCAAGGCTTCTTCGCCAGCAGCTCCCAAACCCGTGACCTCCACCACCGAGATGGATAAGGGCAGCAGGTGCATGGGAACACCATCGCCTCCGCAAGTCGCACACCATCCTGACTTGGACATATATGGCTGTTCCTTCATCGCAGTGTCAAAATCCTGGCACTCCCTCCCTAACAGCATTGTGGGGTACCTTCACCACGTGGACTGCAGCGGTTTAAGAAGGCTCACCACCACCTTCTCGAGGGTAACTAAGGATGGGCAATAAATGCTGGCCTTGCCTGCGATGCCCAAGAATGAATTTAAAAATAAAACGCTCCCTATGACTTGCCAGAACACCAATGGGCAATGAATGTTGGCCTACAGCAAGGTTTTTAGTGTTCTGAAACACAATATTCAGTGATCCCTGCTGCTGGAAGTGCCCATGTGGATGTCTAGTAGGGACAAAATGAAGCTTGGCTATGGTACTCTCTGTAGCTGAATAGCCTGCCCGTACTGTTGAGGTGTTCACATGAATAGTGATGACTTGGGTGAGGTACTGATGAGTGCCAAGCACTGCTGGCTCTGTCACTAAGGAGTTCCTTTTTGGAAGGGGAGACATTTTCTTAGCAGGATGGAATTTTTTTTATTTTTTTTAAACTTGAGTATTTTAGTTTGTGAATTCCGAAGTAGTGGGGTCGATATTTGACACTCTGGCCACAGTTTTGAGGTTCGGGCCTCCTTGAATTTGGCACGCGAGTTGTGGACACCAAACCATTCCCGATGCAACTCTCCGCTCTTCGGCCTCCGCAACTTCTGCCCGCTGGGAGGGGGAGGTTAGCTCCACAAACAGAAACATTCTGTTCACTGATTGGATGCCAGTGCACATGGGTGGAGTGTTCACGTCGCAAGCTCTGCCCACGTGTCCCTTAGCGTTGCAATCTGGGCCCTAACTATGTAATTAGGGCCCCGATTTGCATGGGAAAGAGGCCGACCACTTGTTTCCAGCCGGCCCATTAGTGGTAGACCCTGTTGAAAGTTGCAGTGGGCCAATCATTAACTGGGCAGCAAGGCTACTGGCCCCCATTTGTACGCCCCTTGCCTATACCCGAGCAAAAAATCGGCCCCAGAATTTGAGAAAGAAGTGGATTCTAGACTTTGTGCACAATTTACTGTTTGGTTTCCTAATTCAGTGTTTTTATTGGAAAATCTCCTATTTGGCACATTAAGTGATGCTGTGTATTTATTTCCTATTAGCAGAGTACGCAGAGAGCGAAAGATTGTGCCCACTGCAGATACTAAACTTTATTGCAGATTCATAAAAGGAATTCAGTTGATCACATCACAAATGAACTGCCAACTAGCTTCTAGCCCCACATCCAAGGTACATTGAAGCTTTTATAAATAGCAATAAATCTAATCTATGATCCATGAATGTAATGGATGTGGTTTTAATTGAGCCCAGCAGTATAGAAACATAGAAGGTAGGAGCAGGAGTAGGCCATTTGGCACCTCGAGTCCGTTCTGCCATTTAATGAGATCATGGCTGATCATCCAGATTCAGTACCCTGTCCCTGCTTTCTCCATAGAAACCTAGAAGATGGAGTAGGAGAAGATAGTAGGAGGAGTAGGATTATTTATAGCAATATAACAATAGAATTATTTTGGCAGGAAGTAATATCTGCTTGGCTAAAAATTAAGGGTATTTGTTTCAAAAGTCAAGCATATCTCCCTTTTTGGAAGAAAGAACTTTTTCTTCATGGTTTTTTTCTCTCCAGCTCCCTGACCAGATCCTGAAGTTTTTTTTTTTTTACTATCAACGGCCTTTAACATAGTAAAATGTCCCATGGCCCAGGAGCATTATAAAACAAAACTTTACACCGAGCCACATAAGGATAAATTAGGGCAAATGACCAAAAGCTTGGTCAAAGAGGTAGGTTTTAAGTTGTGTCTTAAAGGTGGATAGAGAGGCAGAGAAGTTTAGGGAGGGAATTCCAGAGCCTGGGGCCTAGGCAGCTGAAGGCACGGCCAGCAATGGTTGAGCAATTTATAATCGGGGATGCTCAAGAAGCCAGAATTAGAGGAGCACAGATATCTAGGAGTTGCAGGGCTGGAGGAGATTAGAGATGGGGAGGGGCAAGGCCATGGAGGGATTTGAAAACTAGGATGCAAATTTTTTTAAATCGAGGCGTTGCTTAACCAGGAGCCAATGGAGGTCAGTGAGTACAGGGGGTGATGGGTGAATGGGACTTGGTGTGAGTTAGGACACGGGCAGCTGAGTTTTGGATGACTCGATTTACTTAGGGTAGAATGTGGGAATAGTTGAGTCTAGAGGTATCTAAGGCATGGATGAGGGTTTCAGCAGCAGATGAGCTGAGGCAGGGCAGAGACGGTGATGTTCTGGAGGTGGAAATAGGCAGTCTTAGTTATGTCGCGGATGTGTGGTCGGAAGCTCACTTCAGGGTCCAATATGACGCCCAAGTTGCGAACAGTGTGGTGCAGCCTCAGACAGATGTTAGGGAGAGGGATGGAATCGGTGGCTAGGGAACGGAGTTTGTGGCGGGTCCGAAGACAATGCCTTCAGTCTTTCCAATATTTAATTGGAGGAAATTTCTGCTTATCCATTACTGGATGTCGGACAAGCAGTCTTGACAATTCAGAGTGGAGGGGTCAAGAGGGGTGGTGGTGAGCTAGAGCTGATTGTCACAGCGTACATGTGGAAACTGATGCTGTGTTTTCGAATGATGTCACCAAGGGGCAACATAAAGATGAGAAATAAGAGGCCAAGAATAGATCCTTGGGGGACACCAGAGTTAACGATGCGGGAGTGGGAAGAGAAGCCACTGCAGGTGATTATCAGGCTACGATTAGATAGAGACGAATGGAACCAGGCGAGTGCAGTCCCACCCAGCTGGACGACAGTGGAGAGGCGTTGGAGGATGGAGTGGTCAACCGTGTCCAAGGCTGCAGACCGGCCGAGAAGGACCTGTTTGAATTAGAGGAGCGCAGATAGCTCGGTTGTGGGGCGGGAGGAGATGAGAGATGGGGAGGGGTGAGGCTATGGAGGGATTTGAAAACCAGGATGAGAATTTTAAAACTGAGGTGTTGCTTAACTGGGAGCCAATGTAGGTCAGTGAGCACAGGGAAAGTGATCGTGGTAATCTGGAATTCGCTTCCCCAAAAGACTATGGGTGCTGGGTCAGTTGAAATTTTCAAGACTGAGATCAGTAGATTGGGTATGGGTATCGAGGAATAGGCAGCAACGGTATGTAAATGGAGACGAGGTACTGATCAGCTATGATCTAATCAAATGGCTCGAGGGGCTGAATGGCCAACCCCTGCTTCTACGATGTGTCATTGCATGAAAGTGTGATTGAGTGATTTGCAGTCAGGCAATGAATTAGAACTGGTGTAAACACAGGAAACTCTGGATTTTGCATGGGGGGGGCGGAGTTATGTTAATCCGCTAGGTGAGGGTTTCGGTGGACATCAATCAAGTTGCGCAAATGAGAAATTAGTGCGTAGTGACGTGCCATAAAACTGGTGTAAATCAGTTGCGTGTGAATTTCCTCGGGTAGGGGAATGGTGTCGCTCCAGTCTTGCACTATATTTTCACTAATGTTCCAGGAAATTGTGTTTTTGATTTCTCTGCTTGCCCTCTGTAGGATCAAATGTAATTTCTCCCAGAGCCCTTAAGCAGAAATACTGAAAGTGGTTGTAAGTAGGGAATTCTCTTTATTCCAGGCACCAGCAGGGTATGCACCATAACTGACCTATGCTGTACCTAGTGTAGAATAGGACTCCATGACATGGAAAAGTTGGGTTGCCTATTGCTTCTGTCGCTTCCCTTCAGTGTACAGGAAACACATTCTCTGCATCTTCAGTAGCCAGCTTGGCAATAATGGGAGAGCATCTAGTTTTGGATGGCAATTCTTGTGTTAAATACTCTACAAGGCAAGTTATTTCCCTTCTGGTGCAAGTATTTAATATGTTTCTTACCCCTGTTTATTTAGCTTGTTCTCTTGGGATGTTTTACTATGTTAAAGGTGCTATATAAGTTGTTCTCTGAGCTGTTTGAAATTGTACTGTGCACTATTGTGTTCAGTTTATAAGCTGCCATTATTTTCAGAAGTAGTGTTGCCATCATAATAGCAATCAAGAAAATTAAACGTCATATGCTAGTTTTTTAAATTCCTGTGTAGATCTTCTCTGAAAATAAGTGAGTTTTACACCTGTCAATCTAGAGCTCTATACCTAATTTCCCAAGTGATGTTTGGGTGTCCCTAATTGGATAATGCATGGCGGAAAGAGCTGGGCTGAAAACTGCCTAAATTTCAATTTATTTTTAGTACTTTTTTGTTGGATTTAATGAGTTCTGAATGTAAGTTTGAGAATTATCACCTTTATTGGCTGTTGAATCGCAGCATCATGCAGATGCCACTATATAGCAAATATTTCACTAAAATGTTAGATATAACATTTTATCTAGTACCTGATAGAATTACTACTTGAAGTGCTGGCTGGTAATCTATATCAACATCCCATAAACCACAATTGGATGAATGATCAGTTAAATTTTCTTTTGTTGGCAATGGCCTGAGGATGTAATGTTGGCCAGAACACCAGGCACTCCTTGCTCCTCTTCAAATGATGTCATGGGATCTTTAACTTTCACCTGAACAAGCTTTCATTTAAATATCTCTTGCCAAGGGTGGCACTGGACAGCATTATCAACCTAGACTACATGCCTCAGTGGGGCTTGAACCTTTAACATGCCCTGGACAGTCAGCAGTAACATTTGTAGCTGTTGTAAAGTAGCATTGCAACTGTTATGCATTTTCTCTCCCAATGCACAATTTCCCTGGCCAAAACCCAGGTGGGAGACTTGCTATCGTTAACCCTACTCTTGTGTTAGGAGACGTTCTAACTTCCAGTCAGCAACAGCACCTAAAATGGGAGGAACCCAGCTTTTGTCTCCTGATTTTTTGTTTTTACTGCCTTTTTTAAAGAAGTCCCTCCCTATCTCTTGCTTTGCACCTTTTCCTGATAGTTTGCCAAGAGTGGAAGGCCTGTGAACCTCTTGCCTACTACAGTGCTATACCACAGCATTGTACCTCTTTGGCTCTTGGCCTGTTTGTATTTGGGGTGAGGAGTTCTAACTAGAAGTTTCACATGTAAAGTTCAGAGTGAGAATACTTAATCCCATTTCAGTTGAGAAACTTAATTGGATTAGTGGTTTGCATCTGGGGAATTTCTTGGTCTCTTGGAGCTTGTACTAAGGAGCATCTAGGTTAATGCGTGTTCCACTTGTCTGCAGTTTCTCAAGTGTGAAGTAAATCCCTCCCTTTGGTGGAACTGGCAGGTTTGTAAATACTGTAATGTATTGTGGATATCAGAGTTGGGCTAGTTGTGCATATACTCGTCCAGCTCTATTTTGAATGTTTAGTGAATCTGCACGTGCTGGTAACTTATTCCAGTGATCATTGATTCTCAGAACTAGATTAGAAACTAGGAGATATTTCTTCAAAGTTCTGGTCTTGCTTAACCTATCTATTTCAGCCAAGTCTAATCCTTTCATTGTTTTAAAGATTTCAATCATATCTCCTTGTCTACATAGTAAAAATCCCCAGCTCATTGAGCCTGTCCTGGTAACTAATGCTCCTTAAACTAGGTATCAATCTAATGTCCCTGCTCTGAAACTTCTCTAATCACTTATATCCCTCACCCTGTGAGGGGACCAAAACTAGATATAGTATTCTAGATGTGGCTGCAGCAAGGCCTTGTGCAAAGAGGATAGTACACTTCATCTAGAGCCATTTGTTTCTTTACCTGTCCTATTACCATCTCGTCTCTCCTTGAATATCTCAATGTCTCTTCACCTCTCTCGGACCTTCCCTTTTTGTTCTTTCATCCCCTCCCCCATTTCCCAGCCCCCAAACTTGCTTTTTAACCTGCTTTTTTTCTCAGTTCTGACAAAGGGTTTCGACCTGAAACGTTGACTGTTTCTCTCTCCACGGATGTTGCCTGGCCTGCTGAGTTTTTCCAGTGTTTTCTTCTGATATATAGTATTTCTTGTTTTATATTCAGTTCAATTGTCCTGGAATCTCAGCCCCCTATTTGCTTTCACGATCTCCTCATGGGGGTCATGGACCTTCAATGAATGATGCACCGAGCCCCACTGGTCCTTCTCCTGCTCGGCAGCCGTGAGCACGCAACCCCTGTCTGGTGTCTCCGTGCTTGGGATTGCTCCAATCCAAGTGCATCACTCGCAAATCTCTCTTCCCTTCAACCTGGAGGGAGCAGAATGATTCATCTCGTCACCACATGGTGCACTTCCAAATACTTTCACAGCAACTTAATGACCAAACTCGAGTGGACAAAGATTCATTTTAAAGAACTGTTGTGTTAGAGATGCCCTCTTGTTCTTAAACTAACCTTTTTTAGTTGATTAGAGACATGGTCCAGGGGGTACAATTATTGCTAACTCTTGCTTTGTTAATGTACTGGTGCTGTCTCGCACACTCTCTGAATGCGTGCTGTTTTTTTTTTAATTTACTGACAGAAGTCTGATTGTATTTTTCTCTTGACCTGCAAAGCCTTTTCATTTGCTTAATTTTGATTTCAGCTCTTCACCACCCCCCCCTTTCCCTACCTCCCCTTCCTTTAAAGCTGTGCTTTCATTGTACTTCCTCTCGTCATTCAATCCGCTAGCCCACTGAAGGCCTATTCATACATGGGTGTGAATGCATTTTGTTCATCAAAGCCTACTCGGATATCTGCAAATGAACCCTACCCGAGAGAGAAAAGGAACACTTTGGCTATGTTGCTGCAATCGTGCAGTATCGAGTTAACACTTCAGGCAAAACTTTCTCTTGTTACAATGTGAATGGATGCATTTGATAGGTCACCTTTTATTGACCTGGGTCATATGGCACATTCTGTCCCTGATATTTTGCTCTGTATGCTTTTGCGCACCCCCCCCCCCCCCCCCCCCCCCCAAAAATGCGGATGGCATCCAGGACGTACCTTGCTGCTCTCGTGACCTGACTTTTGACCCTTGCTGTTGCCATGGCAACCCATTCTCCTGAGGTGCATTAGCACAGCAGCTGGACTGAGTACGTGGTGACTGAGTCACACCGGCAGCGGCCGATCGACACCGGCCATTGGAGAAGGGATGGGGAAAACTGGCTCAATGGGGCAAATGGCCGTCAGGAAATTCATGGTCTCAGGCCTGCCTCAAGCAGAGGGCCAAACCCTGATTGACAGCCTATTTTTTTGCTCGTCATGTCCCTTCAAAGGCCTCAATGTGAACTTTTTTTGAAGGTGGGGGGGGGGGGGGGGGGCGTGCAGAGAGAAAGAGCAGGGCGCAATGTAACCTAGCTCCAGTGAAAGGGTTAACCTTGACACGGTATTTTGAGTCTCCGTGATGTGCTATGTAAATCAGTGGCATCTGTGTGAAATAAGCTGATGCAATCGGGGAAAGCTATCTACTAGTAATTAGTTTTGAATGTGGGCAACATGCCGTATCAAAAGAGAATGATCTACAAGTTGAAAAGGACACTGCAGGATTAGCCCCAAGTAAAACCTTGTGTGAAATTGAGATCTATTGGTAATCGGCTGCAGAAATGTGTATACCTTTCCTGGTTTGTTCAGTATTTTACAGTTGCAAGTAACTTGGATGAGAAAATTGAATTCACATTTGAAGCGCGACAGATTAAAAAATCCAATGGCATCATTAATATGTGGATAGACTAGAGAAGCTGGGGTTGTTCTCCCTTGGAGCAGAGAAGGTTGAGAGGAGATTTGATAGAGTTGCTCAAAATCATGAGGGGTCGAGACAGTACATAGAGAAACTCTTCCCATTGGTGGAAGGGTCAAGAACCAGAGGACACAGATTCAAGGTGATTGGCAAAAGAACCAAAGGTAACGAGGCAAAAACTCTTTTACGCAGCATGTGGTTAGGATCTGGAATGCACTGCCTGAAAGGGCGGTGGAGGCCGATTCAATTGTGGCTTTCAAAAGGGAATTAGATAAGTACCTGAAGGAACCAAATTTGCAGGGTAATGGGGGGAAAGAGCAGGGGAGTGGGGATGAGCTGGCATGGGCTCGACAGGCCGAATGGCCTCCTGTGCTGTAGCCATGCTATGATTTAATAATTATAGCTTTCTAAAAAAGTGCTTTTTTTTTGGCTCATTTTAAAAAAAAATCCCATTCAATCACTTTCATCCTGTAGGCCCTTATTATTTTGAAAGGGTTTGGGAATATCTGCTGCCTATGTGTTTGTCTGATTTTTTTTTTTCCCCACCCCCAAACGAAAAATAAAATCTTGAATTCTAGAGCGTGAGCCAATAGTGAGTATGTCAAATCTGGCACTGAATAATGACTGAAATTGGCCTTGCTGCAGCTGTGGGACGCTTGCAAGAGCCCAGCTATGTATTTGAGTTCTTCCCAGATCCTTCACCTCCTATAAAGATCAGTGCACACTGGGACATGTTGGGCAGAGTAGAAAGTAAAGAAAAAGAAAGACTTGTCTTTCACAACCTCATGACATCCCAGAGCACTTTCCAGCCAATAAAGTACTCTTGGAGTATAGTCACTGAAGAGTAGGGGAGTTATCCCCGGTGTCCTGGCCAATACTTCTCCCTCAACCAAAATAATCAAAACTGACTATCTGGTCATTCTCACATTGCTATTAGTGGGAGCTTGCTGTGTGCAGAATTGGCTGCCACGTTTCTCACTTCAAAATAGTACTCCATTGGCTGTAAAGTGCTTTGAGACGTCTGGTGGTCGTGAAAGGCGCGATATAAATGAGTTTTTTTTGTAATGTAGGAAACATGGCAGCCAATTTGCACACCGCTGGCTCCCACAAGCAGCAATGTGATCATAACTTGATGATCTGCTTTAGTGATGTTGGTTGAGGGATAAATATTGGCCAGGACACCGGGGATAACGCCCCTGCTCCTCTTCAGAATAGTGCCGTGGGATCTTTTACATCCACCTGAGAGCAGACCGGGCCTCTGTTTAACATCATCTCTGAAAGGCAGCACCGCTGACAGTGCAGCACTCACTCCGCAATGCACTGGAGTGTTGGCCTAGGTTTATTTTTTGTTTTGTGCTCCAGTCTCTAGTGGGACGTGAACCCACATCCTTCTGACTGATGCAAGTGTGCTACCGACTGAGCCATGGCTGACAGACCTGTGAAGTGCTTTGGGGCAGCCTGAGACATGAAAGGTGCTATATAAATGCAAGTGTGTCCATTCTTTACAGCTGTCTTATACCCTACCTGAAGCTTGGTGTCAAGTAAATAAGTTTGTTTGCCAACGCTGACATCCCTCCATTGACCCTGATTTTGCTGAATAAAGTAGGCCACCATGCTTGGCACTAAGAAAGATTTGTATTTAAATCACCTATTGCACTGCCAATGTCTGTGGTTCACATTCAATTCATTACATGGAAAAAATGGGATTCGGCTATTGGAATCTTTGGAATTTTGTACAGTTAGGGCAGAAATGTGATGGGCACAGCAAGATCCCACATAACTTTGAGATGAAGGCTCACTTATTCAGCTGGTGATTGAGGGAATAATGCTGGGCAGGAGTTTTCCCTGGTTCTGTTATAGTGCCATGGGACCTTGTTAATGTTGTGCCCTCAAAAGGATAGTCTCGTGCTCTCTCGCGCCAACACTTTCACCGCATTGTACTGGGGTATTGGGACAGATTACGTGCCCAAGTTCTGGAGTGGTTCTTAACATTCGCCACCATCTAAACTTGCTGTAAATAGAGCCAAGCAGACCATTTCTTAGTAATGTTGCTCTTCACTAACACAATGAATGGCCACAAAGCTTTGAGTAGGTAGTCCCAAAAAAAAAAGTCTGCCATTTTAACCTTGGGCCTGAGTGGGGGAGAGGTGGTGGTTCCACTACCAGGCCACACCTGCCAGGAACAAGAGTAACAAGTATACTCTCAAGTTTAGAAGAATGAGAGGTGATCTCATTGAAACATACAAGATTCTGAAGGGATTGACCGGGTAGATGCTGAAGTTGTTTCCCCTGGCTGGAGTGTCTAGAACTAGGGGGCATGGTCTTAAATGGCCTACCCCTTATCCTGAGACTGATGAGGAATTTTGTCAGAGGGTTGTGAATCTTTGAAATTCTCTGCCCCAGAGGGCTGTGAATGCTGAGTCGTTGAGTATATTCAAGGCTAAGATAGATTTTTGAACTCTAGAGGAATCGAGGGATGTGGAGTTGAGGTCGATGATCTGCCATGATCTTATTGAATGGCAGAGTGGGCTCGAGGGGCCGTATGGCCTACTCCTCCTATTTCTTATGTTCTTAGTAAGATGGGTTTAAGAAAATGTCTTAGTTCCTTTTGTAGACCAGGAGTGCTCCTCCTGACCCCGCAAGGACCTACAAAAGACTAAATGGGATGGGCAATAACTGCTGGCCTTGCTAGTGACGCTCATGTCCAGAATGAATTTTTAAAGAATGTGATTCCACCAATGGTTAACTAGACCAGGTGATGCAATGCTGAATCGGAGACCTGGGAGGCCATATTCAAGTGTTGGTCTGAGCTGATTCAGCTGGCATTGGTCAAGGCAGCGGTGGTAGGGTGCTACAATGTGTCCTGTCACTGGGCTCGGAGGGGGAGGGCACGGTATCTGGTGACCCTTGCTGCAACTGCACCTGTGGGGTCATTTGGTGAAGACAGTCCAGTTTGGCTACTGGCGCTCATCTGAGTTACATAGAAACATAGAAGATAGGAGCAGGAGTAGGCCATTCGGCCCTTCGAGCCTGCTCCGCCATTCAGTGAGATCATGGCTGATCATCCAAATTCAGTACCCGGTCCCTGCCTTCTCCCCATATCCCTTGATCCCTTTAGCCTTAAGAAATATATCCAACTCTTTCTTGAATATACTTAATGAATTGGCCTCCACTGCCCTCTGGCAGAGAATTCCACAAGTTCACCACTCTCTGGGTGAAGAAATTCCTCTTCATTTCAGTCCTAAATGTCCTACCCCTTATCCTTAGACTATGACCCCTGGTTCTGGACTCCCCGATCATTGGGAACATCCTTCCAACATCTAGTCTGTCCAGGCCTGACAGAATTTTATAGGTTCTTGGAAAGGTCATATCGAGCAAGGTGCTTGCAGTCTTGACCCGAGCGTGACGACTTTCAGGCATGGAGATGAGGTGGTCTGAGAAATACTGAAAGAAACTTGCATGAAACTAAGATTAAGTTGGTTATGGTTTCCATTTCTACACAAATGACTGGTAACTGTTAGCCTTGTTGGAAGTAGCTTCTTGGCTGTAGCATCTGAAGTAAGTTGTTGCCTCCCGCTGTATGTTCCACTCTAAGTGTACTGGACTCCAGAGCTACTCTACAGCTGCTTCCTCTCCGCAGATACTCCGGCTAGAATGGATGAACACAAATCCTTTGATTCCTTTTTTCAATCGTTCTGCAAAAAAATACTGTGGCATTTTAAAAATTTCCTTCCAAGTTCTTTGGTACTGGGGGAGGGGGGAGGAAAATACTTTGAAGTGGCCCAACAAAATTCTTGACTTTTCCAAAAATGTTCTGTGGTTTTTTTTTTTAACATACTTTATTTTAAAGAGCCACCCTGTGCATAACTTTAAAACTCATTTTTAAGCTACGGCATGGTGAGGCAGCTTCTTTCAGTTTACATAAATATATTGTAATTTTCTACCTTTTTTTTTTAATGTTTCAAAACACTGTCACATTAAATACTCTGCCCCCTCCCCTCCCTGTTTCAAGAGCATTTAAGCTGCCTATGGGTTGCAGGCAGATTCCAACTCGCTGGGCTGGCCTATAATCTGATTTCGGGTTTTGTGGCTGGGGTGGAATGTTCCTCCAGCTGCTGGCCTGCTTTCTCTTGTCTTTCCCAGTTAACTGGATGAGCCTATATTTGTGTGCTTCGCCGCCGCAGCCAGTAATGGGCCCATTCCCTCTGAGCAGGTTTCCTCTAACTTGGTGCTGTGTTTGAGCTGATTAATTCTTTCTCTTCACAACCGCACCCCAGATACTGAGTTTTCAAAAGTGTAAACGTATGTGTATTAAGTCTTCCATTTAAACTTGGGTCTCCTAGGCCCAAGGATTTTGGACCCCTTGTATAAAATTAAATGCTGAGCTGTCCTACTGGTTAATGTAGTCATCCCTTTTTCTAAACTACGAGAAAGTTGCTTGCCTGTACCACTTTCCTTTCATGATGATGTTAGAGGACCAAATTGCAAGTTGGATCTTCCAAGGAGGCTGTCTTCATTTTTCTTCTGAGTCTTTGTTCTTTTGCTAAATGTATTAGACCAACCCCCCACCCCACATGAGATTGAACCAATTCTTTGTTGTCTTTGAGAATTGCTGTCATTTTATACATGTCCAAATAGATTAGTTAGGACAACTATTTGGCTTTGGTTACCTTTTTTTTTTGTCTCTTATTTTGAAAAAAGTTGTGATCTCACACTCACTTCGGCCCTTTATGTTGTAAGGTGTTTTTTACCCCCCACCCCAAGTTACTGGACAACCATCTCCTCTCCAATTCACTGACTTGACCTGCTGAAGCGCGGTGGATTCCAATTCTTTGGGGTACAAATGTGTCATGGGTGGAATCGCATCGGCCGCTTGTTATAGGCTCTGCCCAATATTTAGTTGTATTAAAGGCGATGGAACTAAGTGACCGGTATCAGATAGGATACTGCCCAGAATGTGTTTCCAATGCTGGTCGAGTCTCTCGGGAAATTCTCTGCTGCTGTAGTTTTGCTTGTGGTTGTGTGTATCTGGGTTCAACCTGACTGCAGCAAAGCAATGTGATTTGGTCTGATTGGCGTTCTCTTGTGTTGCTTTGAAGTGGGAGGGAGCAAGTCTATTCAGCTTTGACCCCGCTTTGAATCCTGATGTATGATTTTTGCTCCTGCAAGGTATGGACCTGTCTGCTAACCAGGATGAAGAAAGTGACCAGGAAACCTTTCAACTAGAAATCAACAAAGAAACCAAAAAGTGTGCTTTCCGAACCTGCACTGGGAAATACTGGACTCTGACCGCCAATGGCGGGGTGCAGTCTACTGCCTCTACAAAGTAAGTGTACAAAAACCTATGTACAACAATAAGCCATGGACTGCAAGCATTGCAGTTCAGCAAAGACCTCACACATATATAGTCACCAGCCAGCCTTCATTAAGTTATATATAAAGACATTGTGGTTACTTTACAAAAACCACAAGCGCAGTAAAGCGAGACGCTCTGCACACTCCGCCAGCTTTAGCATGAGGAAGCCACCTCTGTGGAAACTTCTCTTTTGTCAAAATAGGACCGGCACAAACACGATGCCTAAATGTTCAAAACTAGACGGATTTTTGTTCCTCCTCGTTTCTCCCCCCCCCCCCCCCCCCCCCCCCACACCCCCTCTCAGGAATACTTACTTAATGACTTTATAATTATAAAAAATTAAAAAAAAAAAAAAAGTTGTGTATACTGTTTGGGGGAATATAACACTTCTCATCAAGTCATTTGTGCAGCTCTCCTGATCTGCTGTAGCCTTTCTATATCCTGTTGACCTGTAGTCGTGTAATGAAGTACTTCCTCCTTTTAAGTCTTTGTAATATTGAAGAAATGAAGCTTTGTGTGCATTGAATCTTCTACTGAATGGTTGGTTGTAGAACATCCAGCCTGTAATAAACACATGTGCTCTGGTGTCCTCGCGTTTAATAGAGTTGACTTGGTAGAGGTGGGGTTCGAAGAATCTGAGAACAACCTGTTTTTTGAATCCTGCACAATATAGGGATGACTATAAACTTAGTTTAAAGCTGGTAGATGATAATGCTGTGCCACTACACACATAATCAAACCTGATCTGGAACATTTGAAACTCTGCCAAGATTTAACTTGACATTTGACTGCAGTATCATGGTTCAGCGCTGACTCTCAATTCCATGAGCTAAGACTAGTTTTCTCTGGTGCCTGCAGTAGATTAGGTGAGCATTTCTGGCGCTCTTCCCTTGAAGAGAATTGGTGCATTGTATTTCACTAAATTAAAGATCATTTTAAACTTGACTGCATAATGTGAGCATTTAATGTCAATCACCTTTTTATTCAGCTCCATTTTCATTAAGTAGAGCCTGATCAGTTGTTGAAGAATTTCAAGAATATGTTGTAATAGGAAACTTGCTACAAAGACGGAAGTTGAGGTATGGTGAGGTTAACCGTGGTTGCGCTGTTGTTTGTTTTAGTTTTACATAGAAGATAGGAGCAGGAGTAGGCCATGAGATCATGGCTGATCGTCCAAATTCAGTACCCTGTCCCTGCCTTCTCCCCATATCCCTTGATCCCTTTAGCCTTAAGAAATATATCCAACTCCTTTTTGAATATATTTAATGAATTGGCCTCTACTGCCTCTTTCGGCAGGAATGCCACAGGTTCACCACTCTCTGGGTGAAGAAATTCCTCCATCTCTGTCCTAAATGGCTTACCCCTTATCCTTAGACTGTGACCCCTGGTTCTGGACTCCCCGACCATCGGGAACATCCTTCCTGCATCTAGTCTGTCTAGTCCTGTTAGAATTTTATACGTTTCGATGAGATCCCCTCTCATTCTTCTAAACTCCAGCGAGTACAAGCCCAATCTCTCCTCGTACATCATTCCTGCCAGCCCAGGTATCAGCCTGGTGAATCTTCGCTGCACTCCTTCCATGGCAAGAATATCCTTCCTCAGATAAGGCGACCAAAACTGCACACCATACTCAAGGTGTGGTCTCACCAAGGCCCTGTACAACTGCAGCAAGACATCCTTGTTCCTGTACTCGAACCCTCTTGCTACAAAGGCCAACATACCATTTGCCTTCTGAACCGCCTGTTGCACCTGCAGGCTTACTTTCAGCGACTGGTGCACAAGGATGCCCAGGTCTCGTTGCACTTCCCCTTCTCCCAATCTATTGCCATTCAGATAATAATCTGCCTTCCTGCTTTTGACACCAAAGTGGATAACCTTGCATTTATCTACGTTATATGGGCAGAAGCATAGCAGATGCAAATCACCCAACCTGTCCAAATCATACTGGAGTTTCTCGGCATCCTCCTCACAGCACACACTCCCACCTGGCTTTGTGTCGTCTGCAAACTTGGAGATATTACATCTAGTTCCCTCGACCAGATCATCAATATATATTGTGAATAGCTGGGGTCCAAGGACCGATCCCTGCAGTACCCCACTAGTCACTGCCTGCCACTCGGGCGGGGGGGGGGGGGGGGGAAAAGAGCCGTTTATTCCAACTCTTTGCTTTCTGTCTGCCAACCAGTTCTCTATCCAAGTCAATACCTTGCCCCCAATCCCATGTGCCTTAATTTTACACGCTAATCTCTTATGCGGGACCTTATCGAAAGCCTTTTGAAAATCAAATACACCACATCCACTAGTTCTCCCTTATCTATTTTACCAGTTACATCCTCAAAAAATTCCAGTAGATTAGTCAAGCATGATTTACCTTTTGTAAAGCCATGTTGACTTTGTCCGATCCAGTCACTTTTTTCCAAGCGCTCTGCTATTACATCCTTTATAATGGACTCTAGCATTTTCCCCACTACTGATGTCAGACTTACCGGTCTGTAATTCTCTGTTTTCTCTCTACCACCCTTTTTGAACAGTGGGGTAACATTAGCTGCCTGCCAATCCATGGGTACTGTTCCAGAGTCTATTGAATTTTGGAAGATGACCAGCAATGCGTCTACTATTTCTAGGGCCACTTCCTCAAGTACCCTAGGATGTAGATTATCAGGCCCTGGGGACTTAGCGGCCCTCAATCCCATCAATTTCCCTAACACCATTTCCGTACAAATACTGATTTCTATCAGTTCTTCCATTTTATTAGACCCTATGTTCCCTGACATCTTTGGTTCTGTCTTCACAAAGGAGGACACAAATAACCTCCCAATGTATGTATTTAATTGGTCTGCCATTTCTTTGTTCCCCATTATAAATTCCCCTGATTCTGACTGCAAGGGACCTACGCTTGACTTCACCAATCTTTTTCTCTTCACATCTGTAAAAGCTTTAACAGTCAGTTTTTATGTTCCCTGCAAGCTTACACTCATACACTCTTTCCCCCTCTTAATTAATCCCTTTGTCCTCCTTTGGATCCTAAACTGCTCCCAATCCTCAAGTTTACTGCTTTTTCTGGCCAATTTATATGCTCTCTCCTTGGATCTTATGCTATCCTTAATTTCTCTTGTTAGCCACAGTTGAGTCACCTTTTTTTGTTAATTTTTTATGCCAAACTGGGATGAACAAATTCTGTAGTTCATCTATGGATTCTCACATTCAGTGCCATAGAGTAGGGGGTATGTGGCCCAATCTCCACTCGGTTAAGTGGAGGCAGCAACTTCTCCTTGCAAAGAGGGGAAAGTGAGTTTTACTTGAGCTGTTCGTGGCATCTGGGAGCAGGGCACAGTCCAGCTTCTCCGCTGCAGAGGTATCTGATTAGAAGAACGAGGAAAGGGGTAAAATGTAAAAACAGAACTTGTCCCAAATGCCTCTATGTAAAGATAGTCTGAGTACCCTTTGGGCAACCATTTGGATAGTTCTAGGACTTGTATTTTTTTTAAAGACTATATTATAAATTTAAAATTGATGTGTAATTGTGCTAATGCTATACATTTTTTAAACTCATGAATTAAAGTTCCAAAACGTTGGTATCCAACAGTGCTTGGCAGGTCCCTTGTATAAAATCAGCTGAAGCAGGTAGAAGAATAAACTGAGGCAAATCGGCAGTGGTTAAATTGTCCGGTCCTGACGAAGGGTCTTCGACCTGAAACGTTGACTCGCTCTCGCTCTCGCAATTAAATGGCTTTGTCAACCTACGAGGAACTGATCTTTTTTTCATTTTCTGTTCTACAGAAATGGCAACTGCTATTTTGAAATTGAATGGCGTGAGAAGAGGATTGTTCTGAAGGCTGTCAATGGAAAATATGTGGCAGCTAAAAAGAATGGGCAGCTTTGTGCCAGCATAGAAACACCAGGTAAGTCCTGGCTTCCAATCCATAGGTGGACGTGTCCAAGACTAGTTTCCCTCCCTTCCTTGCCCCCACCCCAGCATTGTATTTTGTAGCAAACGGTCACGATTGAGGCAGTGTTCGGAGTGTGTGGCATCATGGAGAAGCAGATATTGGCGTGCAATTGATAGTTACCCGCTTTATCCTTCTCCCTCCTTAGAGGAGTGCTGCATTGGATACTCTGCAGTGCCACAGCACATTTTGCATATTTAAGGGTAAAATGTACCATTTTCCCTTTTTAGGAATATATTTACTTTGTATTCTACAAGATTTTCCACTATTGACCTGTTTGCTAACTTTTCTGCCCAGTTACTTTGGGCTAGATCCCCTTTTATCACTGAACTTTGCCTCTTTCAGTCCAGAACCCTTATCTTTGATTCTTCTTTTCAATGCAAGAATAGAAAAGGAAACTAATTGAGCACTCATTTCCAATTGCTCTCCTACTGTCATCAGTTATTTGCACCATTTCATTTCCAGTGCCAAATCAAGCAATGCTGCTCCACCTCGCCCTTGTTAGACTAGACATATTGAGCTAGGAAGCAGTTCTAAAATGTCCCCCCCCCGCCACCACTTTGGCCACTTACATTACCTTTATTCCAGTCCCCCCTGACCATCTTGGGATAGTTTAAATTCACCTAATCTATTATTGACCTGTTCAGACACAGTACAGAGATGTGCATGAAGATCTCCAGCTCTTCTCTTTGGCCTGTAATGCACACCAAAAATAGTACCACTTCCCTTCCTGTTTCTTAATCAATATAGATAGTTATCTTAATGCACCCTAGAAGACATGCTCCCTCTCCCTCTCTCCCGACACTTTTTTCCCCCTCCCCTACCTCTGCTGAAAATGTTATAACTGGGAATAATTTTGTCCAAATTTAAGGCATATCCCTGTTATAGCTACAGTATCATATCCCTCCATAGTTATTAATGCTTCTGACTAAAACCTACCTCTTTGACCAAGCTTTTGGTCACCTGCCCTAATTTATCCTTATGTGGCTGTCAAATTTTTTGTCTTCAGATACTCCTGAGCAGCACCTTGGGATGTTTTACTATGTTAAAGGTGCTATATAAATGTTTTTTAATGAATGCTTTGTGTGTTCATTCAATGCTGACTGCAAATGTGTTTTTAGGCATGTTAATCCTTATTCTGTTTCTTGGTTTTCTCGTGTCATTTTTATGATATCCCTTGCCCCTTCTGCAACAGTGTGATTAATCTCTTGTTGCCTCTGCCTTTTTTGTTCCCTTCATTCCAATAGCTTTACTAATCCTGCACTCCATTTCCAGTCTCTAACCTAATCACTGCTCCCCCACCACCTCTGGCCACAGTAAGTTGAATCCTCCCCAATGATTCTATTTTTTGCCCTCGCCACAAGGACAGTGGCGATGTTTTGATTCAGGTGAAGGCCGTCTCGTTTTGATTTAGCCTTCCCTTGTTCCAGAGCTTGCGGCAATGCTCCTTCCCTCCTGCAGTGCATGTTGACCGTTCGCATCTTCCTCTCCTTAACTTGTCTAGTGCATGACACAAGAAGCATTCCTGGGATTCCACCCTTGAGGTCTTGTTTTTCAATTGTGCCTAACTCCTTTTAAAACTCCCGCTACAAGAACTCGGTGACATCTATCATATTGCCAGAGGCTCCAACGTGGACCGTGACTTTTAGCTGCTCGCCCTCCTTTTCTGGAAATGTTAACAGACATTTAAAAGTTGCGTGTAGACTCCTGTACAAAGATAGTCGAAGCTATAGATTTTCTTATTGGAAATGCGACTGAAAATTCCTATTTATTGCTGGTCCCTTTTTTAAAAAAAAATCTAAACCGACAAAAGCTGGGCATGCTGCTCCTCAGCCAGAAGATTTTGAGCAGCATGTTCTGTTTTTTTGTTTTGACTCAGTCCAGAACTTAGCCTGGTGTCTTTCCAGTCTTCCATGAAATGAGGTGTTCCATCATATTCAGCCCTGAAGTATGAAGCTGTTTGTTCCAGTACATTTGCAAATCGCAAAGTAGTGCATAGTGATCTGAAATTCTTCTGTTTAATATTGGCAAAGGGAAATTGCTGCAGATAAAACCACTTGTCAGTATTGAAAAGGTTGTTTCAACTCCCCAGGGAATTTGATTCCCCTCCACCCCCCCCCCCCCCCCCCAATTCCTCTCGAGTCAAGACATTTGATTTGATTGTCATTGTATCACGTGACTACCAGGCTGGTAGCAGGCTAACTAGATTGTAATGTGTTGGCAGCAAACCCTGACTGCCACCTTTTTGGAGAGGAGTTTTGAATTAAATGATTTGATTGTTGCCACAAGTTTTTCCATCTACCAAACCTCCTGCGTTGAAATCTTTTTTTTCCCCCTTTGAGCTCATGTGCATCTCGTTCTGTATTCCTCCTATTAATGGCTTTAATTAAAATGCTTTCCTCCAGTGTCGATGAACTGAGAGCTTGTTTACTGCACTTTGTGATGGAGACTTCCATCTCATCTGAAGTGATTCCATACTTCTGCATAATTGAACCTGTACTTGCAGCACTCTGACTTCCCCCTCCCCACCCCCTGACTATTCCAAGTGCCTGTGGGACTAAAATAGTTATCATTTTCTTTCTCTTACCCCAATTCAGTTTTTTTTTCTCCTTCCCTGAAGGTGTTGATCCCTTGCTGGGCTACATTTCCACAGGCACTGGGTACCTTTTTGCTGCAGTGACCATTTTCATGTAAGCTTTGACTTTGCAGGCTATTTGACCTTGAAGGGCATCACGGCCAAACCTAATCCTCTCCTCCCCAACATCCACAGTACACATTCAGTATAGGTTGCTGGTTAGCAGTGTAATTCTGGAACCTTTTTTTGACTGGATACATCCTTTAACCCCTCACCCCACCTACAGAATTACTGAACTATTCCTTTTTTTCTTTCATTTTCAAGCTGAGACTGAAGAATTTGTAATGAAACTCATCAACAGGCCTATAATAGTTCTTCGTGGAGAGCATGGCTTCATCGGATGCAGGAAAGTGACTGGAACCCTAGACTCAAACAGATCTTCATACGATGTTTTCCAGCTAGAGCTTAATGATGGTGCATACAGACTCAAAGGTAAATAATCCTACTCCTGTTTATTCTTTGCAATTCTCTCCCGAGGGATCCGGCTCCTGTGGGATATGGTTGCACAGATGCTGATATTTCATCCTATTGGTCCTTTTCTGTGTTTGAGCCTGGGCAGTATGTTGGTGGACTGTTTTACCATCACTGTTGAACCCATTCCTGTTTTTCATTGACGGCCATAGATGCATACATTCCAACAGGAGTCACTGAACAGAGTAGGAATCCTGCTTTTTTTTTTTTACTCCCTCCTTCCTTTGCCCTGTCCCAGCAGGACTGAGACCAGTTGTGCTGCCACTACTACTGTCCCGCTTCCCCCTCGCAGATAGGCAATCGAACCCGTGCTATACCGGGCTGTGTTTTAGCTAGTGGGTATCATGAGGGGCGTGAGCAATGTTCCCTGGTACCTTTAAATTTGCTGCGCAGCATCTTCAATGCAAATTGTGAGCAGCCTGTGCGGTACCTTGCGCATCCCCGCATGTGTGCAGCTTCGAGGGGGAAACCTGGAGTGAGAGGGGGAGAATTGAAATTATTTCAAACCTGTTTACTACCCAGTCACCTGAGCTGCTTTTGAACTTCAGCCAGTTCAACAGCATTCCCAGAGGTTTTGGAAATAAATCGCCTGCCTGCTCTCTGCTTTCCTGGGTTTCTTACTTTTATTAATACAAAACCAAGCCAAACCTATCTGCAAATATAGCATGTGATTGCCTCCCACTGAAAGTGCTACAGTATTTAAATAATCCCTGCCCCAGGGATGGCTATAGGCAAGATACTGTAACTTAAATGTCGCTTTGATAGTATTACTCTTCTGGGCCAAGACTTTCCCCAGACTGGTTCTTATGCTGTTATACTCCTTTTGCAGATTCTACTGGGAAATACTGGATGGTTGGAAGCGACTCTTCTGTCACCAGCAGCAGTGATCAACCTGTAGATTTCCTGTTCGAATTCTGTGATTACAACAAAGTTGCAATTAAAGTAGACGGGAAGTATTTGAAGGGGGACCATGCAGGTGTGCTGAAGGCATCTGCTGATGGCATTGACTCCTCAACCCTCTGGGAGTATTAAATGCACTTTATCTATTGTGTGGCTTTCCTGCGTCATTTCTTGCAGTAGTCCTACCATGGGCTGCAATGCCTGCCTGCCTTTCACAACATATTGCAACCTATTTTTTTATTTTAAACGGATCTTGTATATTCATCTTGGCAGTAGCTGCTATTGAAGATCTCCCTAGATCTCTGCAGGCTGTATAAATCAATACTACTTCATGACATTCCCTTTTTTTTTGTGTTGGGGCTTTCCTGGATACCTGTAACTTTGGCGAAGTTATGTTTAAGACTTGCTTCCTGTGCCTACGGCCATAGATTGCAGCTTCTGTACTGACATACTGAGATTGCTAGCCACATTCGCGAGTACTTTGGTCTTGCCAGGCTGGGAGTTGGATGGCCACTTGCGGCCTCCCCTTGTGAAGGGAGGGGAGGGCGTAACTGATGAGGAGAGCTCCTCGCTCTGACTCGCCACTGGATCTCATTGGCCACGGTGGGAGTTGTGGAGGAGTAGGTGAAACGTTCACCCTTACTTTCAGCAGAAGGCACAAACTCCATGCTCATCCTCTCAACTGCTTGAGCAGTTGCTGCATGTAGCATTTTTAAACTAGCTGCATTCTCTTAACACTGAACAGATTAAACCCAGATACTGTAACTCCTTAGCTGCCATTGTAATTGAAGATGTAGGAGTTATATCTACTGGTTCTAGGAATCTTCAGAAAAAGAATGAAACTGGTACAAGAGAACGGTGTAGGGATGGACCTGTAGGACTTCTCAATGGGCAACATTTAAGAAGTCATCTCTCAAAATAAAATTGTTTGAATATGGAATGACATAAGCTGGTCTTGTGTTGTGCATTTCTATTCTGTTTATCCATTCTGTAGTTCAGCAAGTTACACGCGTAATGCATAATGGTACTAGGGAAAGAACATGCCACATGTTGGTGATCATGACTTTATCTCCCTGGAGCCACCAGACCATAAGTCACTGACTTATTTCTACCATACATTTTGTGCATTTGAGCTTATTTGATGCCCTCTCTTTAAAGGGTTAATGTCCCACAGCCACATGTTTCATAACTGCTCCGATTGGGCAAAATGCTGAAACACTGGACAACTACTATCTAGCCTATTGCTGGAACTGGAGACGGGGGATGTGGTCTCATTCGCGCTTCCCTCCCCACTGATCAGTGGCTACTGGAATATTTAGTATGTTTTTTAACGGGGTTATTTCTGGAATGTATGAAACCTTAACTCACCGAGAACTGGAAAATCGGCAGCCCTGCCTCTCACCCTACCTGAATTCCCATGTGCCAATATAGCAGACTAAAACTGGATACCCTGGTATGAATTGGGTTTGCAATTCTATCAGAAGGACCCTCAAAAACAAGAGAAATCATTGACCACTCCCTACCCCAGCCAGAACTTTGTTGTTGTTGACAGATTCAAAATCTGGCAAATTTCATTGAGGTAGCTACCTAAAATCAAACGTAGCAGTCTGGTTTGGGACAGAATATATTTGTTTAAAAAGAATTGGAACTTTTATGGCAGCTTTTTTTTAATTAAAAAAAAAGTTTCATGCATTTGCTGGTTCAGTGAAAGATGGGCAGGTATTTGGACCATAAACGACGACTTTTTGTGGTCCATGGTAGGATCTCTTTAATGCAGTGTTGCAATCACTGAGCAATGTACTTTATGGAGAATGCATGTGGTCTTGTAACTTCTTGTGGAGGAAAATAATTGCCAAAACTCACTTCTCTTTTCAATGTGGAACCTCTTGAGTATTGTCCTGGAAGCAGATCCAATTGGGATGAGGAAACTAATGAGGTTAGCCCAAGTGCTATAGCCTTACAGTTTATGGTACCTTATCTAAAATCCACCCATTTGGGGAAAAAAAAACCATTGTATGGTCCAGAAAGCAGAGAGACCCTTTAAGTGTTGGTTACAGCACACAGTGCAGGAAGTTAATGAATTGCTTGATCCAAAACTCTGCTTCTGTGTCAAGGCACCTTCAAAATGTTTTTATTTAAAAAAAAAAAAAAGTCAGGGAAAACTCTCAACCATCATTTATCAGGACATTGAAAATGGTGCAGGATTTTCTTAAAGGTTTCACCTCAAAATGTTAAATGATTCCACCCCATGTATCTTGTAGAAGTAACACTGTATTCCACATTATTTTGGACTTTTGGATTTTTTTTTGTACATGTCATTTGTATAACTTGAGGAATGTCATGTCAAATAAAACAAATGTTGCATATGCCAAAAATCAACACTCTTGCAGTATTTTATCAACTGAGTGATTTCCAAATTGTGCCAACTTAATCCTTTTTGACCTCGAATGAGTGAGACTACCATCGAAACAGGCCATTTGGCCCAACTGGTCTATGCTGGTGTTTATGCACCACATGAGTAGCACAAGGGACTTTGGGCGGGGAGAGAAACTAATGTCCTTCTGCTTCCAAAATAAAACCCTGCCCTTCCCAGTAGGGATGATGGGGTTCACACTGGCTCTTCTTCCAGCAAGAGGTCCAGAGGTGTTACTTGCCACTTTCTCTTTCCCATCCCATAATTTGCAAACTGAGACTGGAGCATCTTTTGTCCAGAAAGTAGGAGCCCTTGCTTCCCCTCCCTCTATTAGGACCGCAGCTTTGAGCAATTACTGGCTAACGCAAAAAAAAAATTTAAAAAAAATTTGACGCTTCCTCTAGTTTGAACAGTGGTTTTTACCTTTCCTTGTCTTAGCAACTGGAAGAGCGGAAATCCTGCTGCTCAGTTGTTTTTCCTTTCCTCTCCTGAGGCCGTAACACTTGCTGTAGTGGTTTCACAGACTGCCCTTCAGGACCTCCTTGTGTGAGCCTAAACCAATAGGTCTCGGCAGCCTATTTGATCATGGCGTGCATCACAGCAGAGCCCCATTTTGTTCTCCCCTGATGACCACACAGGGTTCATCAACAGTGATGAACATCAGGGACCTTGGCTGATGATCTCAGATGTTGGATGTTTGGGTGAGGGCAGAATTGGGGTTGGCTGTAATGCACCCCATGGTCAAATGGCCTGTTAACATTCGCCCTTTAGACTTGCGTGAAAAATTTCCACTTGAGTCAGTATTGAAGGCTGTAGGTGGTACCTATGGCAACCATACACCAGCAGCTGTCACTGCGAGAGATTTGGGGGGGGGGAAGGGAGAGGGAGAGAGAAGATTTCTCAATCAACTGATGCCCAGTTACTGAGCGTGGAATGGGGGTAATACCCTGGAATAAATGATCCAAAAATGTTTATTCTCAATTGTTCAATATAAATACTCTATTACAGGGGTGTTAATGCGTCTAGCATATCTTCACAACACTCACTTCACAAATGGTTTCTGTGAAAATATTTAACAATTGCATTTACAAAATTGAATAATCAAAGTTTGATTAATTTACTTACAACAGGACTGGCGCATCTATTTCTTGTAGTACCTGTGGCCATGTAATTAATCTAGGTTTGGTCCATGATTTGTACATGTATTCTTGCTGCTGAGGAAACATTCCCATGAGGGGCAAAGGGAGGACAAGCAAAGCCAGAGTTCCCTGCCTGATGGCGTTAGAGAGTAGGATGAAGACAGATCTCCACTTCCTAATACAAGGGAGAATCAAGCTGAACATAAGTACTGAAAAATGAAGAGGAAATAATGGGCAAAGATAGTATGAGAATAGATTGGCAACTAACATAAAAGGGAATTCAAAAGTTGTCTTAACAGTAAAAATGTTATCAGAGGAGCAGTGAGGCTGATTAGGGACCAAAAATGGAGAATGATTGGTGGAGGCAGAAGGCATACCTGAGGTACTAAATGAGTACTTTGCATTGGTGTTTACCAAGGAAGAGGACTTTGTCAAAGCTACAGTAAACAGGGAGGTTGTCAGGATAGTGGATGAGATAAAAATAGATAGAGGTACCAGAAAGGCTGGCAGTACTTAGTGGATAGGTCACCTGGTCTGGATGGGATGCATGCTAGGTTGCTGAGGGGAAATGAGGGTAGAAATTGTGGTGGTGCTGGCTACAGTCTTCCAATCCTCCTTCGATACAGGGGTGGTGTCAGAGGACTGGAGGATTACAAATGTTACACCCTTGTTCAAAAAAGGGGAGAGGTATAAACCTAGAAATTACAAGCTTGTCAATTTAATGTCTGTGGCAGGGAAGCATTTAGAAATGATAATCCAGTACAAAATTAACAGTCACTTGGACAAGCATAGACCAATAAAGGAGAGTCAGCACAGATTTGTCAAGGACAAATCAAGTTTGACTAACTTGGTTGAGTGTTTTGGTGAGGTAGCGGAGAGGGTGGAGGAGGACAGTGCAGTTGATATGTATATGGACTTTCAAAAGGCGTTTGATAAAGTACCACGTATTAAGCTTGTTAGGAAAATTGAAGCCAATGGCAGTAGCAACATGGATACAAAATTGGCTAAGGGATAGAAAGCCGTTGTGGTGAATGACTGTTTTTTGGACTGGAGGGAGGTATATGGTGGTGTTCCCCAGGGTTCAGTACTAGGACCACTGCTGTTTTTGATATACATTAATGACTGACTTGGGGGTACAGGGCACAATTTTGAAATTTTCAGATGACATGAAACTTGGAAGTGTGGTAAACAGTGAGGAACATAGTAATGGACTTCAAGATGCCATAGACAGGCTGGTGGAATGGGCGGACACATGGCAGATGAAATTCAATGCAGAAAGGTGTGAGATGATTGAGGAGAGACGATACATGCTAAATGGTACAATTTTAAAGGGGGTGTAGGAACAGAGAACTGGGGGTGTTTGCGCACAAATCTTTGAAAGGTGGTAGGACAAGTTAACAGGTTGGCCTTTATTTCAAGGGGGGTGAAGTATAAAAGCAGGGAAGTCCTGCTACAACTGTACAGGGTATTGGTGAGACCACACCTTGAGTACTGTGTACAGTTTTGGTCTCCTTATTTAAGGAAGGATATACTTGCATTGGAGGCAGTTCAGAGACGATTCACTAGGTTAATTCCAGAGATGAGGGGGTTGACTTATGAGGAAAGGTTGAGCAGGCTGGGCCTATACTCATTGGAATTTAGAAGAATGAGAGGTGATCTTATTGATACATGTAAGATACTGAGGGGGCTCGGCAGGGTAGATACAGAGAGGATGTTTCCCCTCATGGGGAAATCTAGAACTCGGGGTTACAGTCTCAGAATAAAGGGTCGCCCTTTTAGAACTGAGATGAAGAGGAATTTCTTCTCTGAGGGTCGTAAATTTGTGGAATTCTCTGCCCCAGAGAGCTGTGGAGGCTGGGTCATTAAATACATTTAAGGTGGAGATAGACAAATTTTTGCAAGATAAGGGAGTGAAGGGTTATGGGGAGCGGGCTGGGAAGTGGCTCTGAGCCCAAGATCAGCCATGATCTTATTGAATGGCGGAGCAGGCTCGAGGGGCCGTGTGGCCTAATCCTGCTCCTATTTCTTATGTTCAAAGTGTATGGGATCCTGGACTTTAAGCCTCTATTTATAGAGTACAAAAGCCAGGAAGTTATGCTGAACCAATATAAAACACTAGTTCTGCCCCAGCTGAGGTATTGTGTCCAATTCTGGGCACCACACTTTAGGAAGGATATGAAGGCTTTGGGGAGGGTACAGAAGAGATTTACTAGAATGGTTCCAGGGATGAGGGATTACAGGTACGTGGATAGACTGGAGAAGCTGGGGTGGTTCTCCTTAGAGCAGAGAAGGCTAAGAGGAGATTTGATAGAGGTGCTTAAAATCATAATCATCATCAACTTTATTGTCATTGTTAGTGCACAAGTGCAGTACAACAAAATGTAGTCTTGCGGCTCCCGAGAGTGTACATTTAGATTAAGACATTTAAACATTCAACATACATTTGGCTTGTAATACATTAACATAAACATAACCATAATAAAGTGCATTGGCAGATGTGCAGGCTTTAGAGTTTATTTGTGGAGTTCAGTAGGATGACAGCCCTGGGAAAGAAGCTGTTCCTAAATCTGGTCGTTCGGGTGCGAATGCATCTGTAGTGTCTCCCAGATGGCAGGAGGGCGAACAGACTGTGGCTGGGGTGGGTAGGGTCTTTGATGATGGACCGTGACCTCCGTAAACAGCGTTTCTGATATATGTGCTCTATGGTCGGTAGCCATGAAGGGTTTAAATAGAGTAAAGAGAGTTTCCAGTGGCTGAAGGGAAGGCAAAAGAACCAGTGGCAATGTGAGGAAACCCTTTTTTACTCAACGAGTGGTTAGGATTTGGAATGCACTGCCTGATAGGGTGGTGGATACAGATTCAATAGCAACGTTCAAAAGGGAATTGGATAAATACTTGAAGGAGAAAACATTGCAGGGATATGGGGAAAGAGCGGGGGGAGTGGGACTAACTGGATTGTTCTTCGAAAGCCGGCGCAGACTCGATGGGCCGAATGGCCTCCTGTGCTGTACTATTCTATGATTCTATGCCTGGGGGTTAATATTGGACATATAAAAATTAGCCAAGGTTACTGGCAGAATCTATTGCATGATCCATGGAATACTCAAGATTATGTTGAAAGTTTATGAAAATTGTCCAGTTTAACTAGTACCTGTGTTCAAATCTGTTGATCCAGTTCTGTTCAGCTGTTGATAACAGTTCTATCCAGCTTTCTGTTTGGCCTTCACTAAAATTAGACTTGATGAAAATTCCTGTACTGTGTAGACTCAATAATCCACCCAAAACAACCCACTACAGTCAAAACTTGAGACGACCACATTGAATAAAAGGAATTGTACATGTCATTGTTCAATTATTTCCCATACCCTATAGAGGTTATTGGTTTTATTTTGATCCCCTGATCTTTGGATAGTCACTGGAGATCTATTTACTGCCAATGCATGCCTGGGTCTAGAATCCGAGTGGGATTCTAACTTTGTTAGAGAAATACCACTTCCTGGTGCAGGCGAGGCACTGTTGTGTATTAGAGACTGCGTAGTCCCATCTGAGTTAACATGGTGAAGTTACGGCAGCAGAACAACTCCATGGAAATTCCCAGCCTATTGGATTCCGCTGTCAGGATAAGGGGGAGCTGGTTTTAGCAAGGCAAAGGTTGTGGATGCCAGTTCCCTGTGGTCCGAATGACAGAAGCATTAAATTTAAAAGCACTTGTGACTTTACCTCTGTAGAGCTGACAACCCACACAACAGGAGGGTGAGCAGAACTTAACAACTGCCCTAAAAATCTCACCATGGACTGCAATAGCTGACTTCAGTGATCTGCGTGACTTGCACAGGCCAGCTCTAACCACCACAACAACAGCTTGCATTTATATAGCACCTTTAACATAATAAAACATCCCAAGGCAGTTCATTTGATAATATTTGACACCAAGCCACATAAGGAGATATTAGGGTCCGCTCCCTCCGCGACACCCTGGTCCACTCCTCTATCACCCGCAACACCCTTTCCCCTTCGCCCGGCACCTTCCCGTGCAAGTGCAGGAGATGCAACACCTGCCCTTTTACCTCCTCCCTTCCCACTGTCCAGGGCCCCAAACACCCCATCCAGGTGAAACAGCGATTTTCTTGTACTTCTTGCAATTTAGTATACTGTATTCGCTGCTCACGATGCGGTCTCCAAACACAGATTGGGCGACCGCTTTGCGGAACACCTCCGTTCAGTCTGTAAGGGTGACCCCGAGCTTCCGGTCGCCTGTCACTTTAATTCTCCGCTCCACTCCCACTCAGACCTCACTGTCCTCGGCCTCTTGCATTGTTCCACTGAAGCTCAGCGTAAGCTCGAGGAACAGCACCTCATCTTTCGATTAGGCACTTTACAGCCCTCTGGACTCAACATAGAGTTCAACAATTTCAGATCATAACCTCGGCCCCTATCATATATATATTTTTTATCCACACTTTTTGTTTGTGTCTTCTTTTCTTCTCCCCCACATGGCAACTGTCTTTCATTCTGCCAGCGCAATTTACACTTCATCTCGAGCCATCCTTTGTTTCTTAACCTGTCCCATTACCATCTCCTCTCGCCTTGAATATCTCTCAATGTCTCTCAATCTCTCCTGCCTTCCATCCTATCACAGACGTTCCCTTTTATTATTTCATCCCCTCCCCCCTTTCCCAGCCCCTACACTTACTTAAAAATCTGTTCCTTTTCCTGCTTTTTTCCAGTTCTGACGAAAGGTCATCGACCTGAAATGTTAACTCTGTTTCTCTCTTCACAGATGCTGCCTGACCTGCTGAGTGTCTCCAGCATTTTCTGTTTTTATTAAGGAGATATTAGGGCAGGTTGGTCAACAAGGTAGGTTTTTGAAGGAGCATCTTAAAGGAGGAGAGAGAGGCAGAGAAAGAAATCCAGGGCTTTAGGGCCCAGGGAGATGAAGGCCTAGCCGCCAATGGTGGAGCGATGAAAATCGGAGATGCTCAAGAGGCCAGCATTGGAGGAGCGCAGAGATCTCAGAGAGTTGTAGGGGCTGGAGGAGATTACAGAGATAGGGAGGGATTTGAAAACAAGGATGAGAATTTTAAATTTGAAAACCAGTAGTGCATTATCACACCTGGCAGTATCAAGGTGAGTAGATTTAACTTGTTTATTCAGTAGCATTTACCTTGTACACACCATACTGGTGTAAATGAGATCTATTTACATTTTACAACATAGTTAGTGTCTAGACTCCTTTGGAAACTATGTAGGGAGACCATATGCTATCACATTTCCAAATTGTGGGCCCACAGTGTGTGGAAACGCACAACGAAAACCTGCAACTGGCTTTCAAGCTTCTAATTTCCTCTCTTGTGTTGTACAGTAAATCTATCCTCGGAACACAAAGACAGGAATGTGAGAGTTATTAAACTACACTTGAAAAGCTGCTCCTCACCGAATGCCAGCCTACCTTACTGGGTGTCTTGTCTGTTGTTGCTGAAAGATCTTTTGTTCTCTTTTGTTGTTTCAGAGGATCGCGTCCATAGTCGATCTGAACCATCAATCTATTCATTGTTTGAAGACTCGTTTGTTTTCTCTCTAATCTAGCACGTTTCACTACACATCACCCAGATTTATAAAGGATTACTGTGACAGAGTTGGGCAATTCAAGGAGATGGAAGTAAGCAGTCTTCAATGACTTGAATGGAAATAAAAATGGGGAGCGATGTAAAACGGGCTGCCAATTCGCTATCACCCGTTTTACACGATCGCACAGAGTCAAAATTACCCCCCAAATAAGTTCAAGACTCATGGAGAGAAAGGATAGGTTAGAAATAGGCAGTGGTTTATGAGTCTCAAAGGGATTGAGTGTGGTTTTTCAGGACTTGGGGTGATGCCAACTGTTTTGAAAGCACAGACCAGGGCTCATTGACAGAAAGACGATCTCGATCTGCAGAGCTCAGTCAGATCTGGTGCTCCTTCAGGGCACTTCAAACTCTGCGGGTAAGAAATTCATTATCGCCCGGGAATGGACGCTAACTTTGGAAAAGTTTGAGATTTAGCGCCAGGCGCTAATGAACCTCACTGCACGCAAAACTCATTGTCATCGCTGTTACGTCCGTGTATAAAAAGACACAGACTGCGGAGAACGGTACAATAGGTGTTTACTCAATGTGGCTCAGACGGCAACTGATCTATACAGATTACTACTCAGCGTTATATACAGGTGTGGTCACTGCCGGTACTACAGTATACATGAGCTGTAAAAAGTAGTTCCCCCCTTAAAGGTACATACATTACAATTCCTCCCCTTTTAGATTAACAGTACCATAACACTCGTTTAACAATTAAGTATCAAACTAATTACAATTAACACTTTTAACATGCAACATTAGCTGAAAATAGTCTATTTATAAATTCAGTCTTTGGGGAGGCTTCCTGATCCTTTCTGGATAGCGCCTTTCCCGAGTGTCTTGCTCTTGGTGCGGAGGCGATTCTGGCCCCCTGTTGTCGGTTGGTTCATCAGCTTCCGATGCTACTGTTTCTGGGGTAGATGCTACCTGTACGTCGGGTTCCTCACCAGGTATGTATGGGCGAGGCATGGGGTTGACTTGTTCCTGTGACTCTAGGATCTGGTCAGCATGGCGTCTCACGATGCTCTCCCCAACGTCCACTGTGTACATTAGTGGGCCCTGCCGTGTGCATATCATTCCTGGCTGCCATTTCTCTGTTTGGTAGTCGTGGGCCAAGACTGGTTGCCCTACATTGAAGCTCCTTGTTGGCTTCTCATGGATGTGCTGGAATTGCTTACTCTCAACATCTCTTCGTACGTTTGGTCTGAGCAAATCCAGGCGAGAACTTAACCTTCGGTTAAAGAACATCATGGCTGGGGCCTGGTTGGTGACTGCATGTGTCGCATTCCGGTAGGCGAACAGGAAATTGTCCACCTTGTGCTGCAGCGGAATGTTGTCATTGTACATAGCCTTTATTGCCTTCTTAAAGGTTTGTATGAACCTCTCAGCCAATCCATTTGTGGCTGGATGATACGGGGCGGATGTGTAATGCCTTACCCCATTCTTTTTCAAGAACCTCCGGAACTCTTCGGACACAAACTGTGGTCCATTGTCGGAGCAAATCTGTTCTGGCAAGCCATTCCTGGCAAAAATGGTCTGTAGGACTGCAATAGTTTTCTCCGTGGTGGTGGAGGACATTTTGATGACCTCAGGCCATTTCGAGTGCGCATCCACGGCTATTAAAAACATTGAGTCCATGAATGGACCAGCAAAATCAATATGCACCCGTTGCCATGGAGATGAGGGCCACTCCCATGGGTGTAGAGGGGCCTGTGGTGGTGCATTTTGGACTTTCTGGCATCCTGAGCAGCTCTTGGTCAGGTCCTCAATTTGTTTATCGATTCCCGGCCACCACACATAAGCCCTGGCTAGGCTTTTCATTTTTACCCCTCCCAGATGACCCTCATGAAGCTCATTAAGCACTCTATCCCTTAACTTGGGTGGAATTACCACTCGGGATCCACACATCAAGGTCCCCGGCACACTGACAGCTGTTTTCTCCTTGTCGAGAATGCTGGCAACAGTGAGTCGCCATGTGCTGGCCATCCCTTCACCGTCAAATCATATACCCGAGACAGTGTCGGGTCATTTTGGGTTTCCTTTTCGATACAAGCGTTAGTTACCGGTAGGTATTCAACTATAGTCGAATGGAATATTTCGACAGGATCCACTGCTGGTGCTTCCTCCGCAGTAGGCAGTGGCAGGTGTGATAGCCCATCAGCATTTCCATGCTGTTTCGTGCCCTTATATTCAATCTCATAGTGGTGCGCCCCTAGAAAAAGTGACCATCTTTGTAGTCGTTGCGCAGTCATCACCGGAATGCTCTTCTTCGGATTAAAAATGGAGACAAGAGGCTGGTGATCAGTCAGCAAGGTGAATTTCTGCCCGTGCAGATAGTGATTGAACTTTTTCACTCCCCACACTAGGCTGAGGGCCTCCCTGTCAATCTGGGCGTAGTTACGCTCGGCTGAGGTTAGTGATCGTGACGCAAAGGCTATTGGCCTCTCTGAGCCGTCCGAGAATTTGTGCGACAGCACTGCTCCAATGCCGTAGGGTGACGCATCACATGCCAACTGAATTGGTAATGCTGGGTTGTAATGGGCCAATACCTCTGTTGATGTGATTAGTGTTTTGCTCTTCTGGAAAGCTCGTCTACATTCGTCACTCCACTTCCATGGCACCCCAGTTTGCAGTAGGGTGTTCAGTGGGTGTAGTATTGTAGACAAATTTGGCAAGAACTTATCGTAGTAGTTTACCAGCCCGAGGAACGACCTCAGTTGTGACACATTTTCCGGTGCTGGAGCCTTGACTGCTGCCTCAATCTTCTCTGGGGACTTATGTAACCCCTCTTTATCGATAACGTGGCCACAATACGAGATTTGTTTTCTAAAAAACTCGCATTTGGGGCGTGTAATGAAATGTGTTTGTCTCGCCTGTATTCGTTTTGCACTCATGTATATTACCCTCCCCCACACTGTGTATAGTTTCACTTCCTCTTTCCTGACTAACCTGTATGACTCATTCCTGTGAGCCAGTCGGTGTGTTGAGATGTTAGCTCTGATCTTAGTGATTAAAAGCCAACTTGTTTAAGTTAATAACTTCTAGTTTTGTGGTTATTGAAGGCACATCAATTTTAATCACTAAAGAATACTAGGATGGATCGACTCCTAAAACCAGAGCATCTGGACTTGGATCCACATTCTGCTGAAGCATCAAATCAATTTGGACACTGGCTCAAATGCTTCGAACTCTTCGCAAGGGCCTCATCCGCTAGCGAGGTAGATAAACTGAGTCTACTGACTACTCACGTTAGTCATCGGATTTATTCGTTCATCCGGGACGCCACCTCTTACACGGAGGCCATCACTATCCTGAAGGCCCAATACCAGAGGCCAGTAAACGAAGTGTACGCCAGACATCTGCTGGCTACACGCAGGCAGCGACCTGAGGAATCAATGGACGATTTCTTACAGGGCCTAAAGGACTTGGTCCGGGACTGTAACTGCAAGGCCGTGACGGCCAACGTGTACTCTGACGAATTGGTCCGCAATTCCTTCATCACGGGCCTCAAATCAAATTATATCCGGCAGAGACTGCTGGAGAAGGAGGTCCTGGACTTAAAAAAGGCAGTGGCCACTGCGCGATCGCTGGACGTGGCCCAGAAAAACTCTGACTCTTATTCTTCCGGCCATGCGGCCCTCACTGCCTCGTGCGCGCCGAGCGGGCCGCCATCTTGGAATCAGCCATCTTCCCCATCCAGGTCTCAGACCAGCTCTACACTGCCGGAGTCCCCACACAGAAGTTCACCCAGGAGTCCTACTACAGCGGCAATGTCTCGAGGCCCGAAATGCTACTTCTGCGGCCAGGCCAAGCACCCCAGACAACGATGCCCAGCGAAGGACGCTACATGCTTCAAATGTAAGAAAAAGGGGCATTTTAGCAAAGTCTGCAGGGGGAATCCGATTTCCAACTCCGTCACCGCCTCGTGCGTGCCGTGCGGGCCGCCATCTTGGGATCCGCCATCTTTTCCTGACTCAACGGCCGCCCAGGGCCCAACAGCGGCTTCGATCACGGTGGATCAATCCAGGCCACACCCGTTGACAAAATCCATGATGGACATACAGGTAAACGGGAATTTAACGAAATGTTTAATTGACTGTGGGAGTACCGAGAGTTTTATCCACCCTAGCCTGGTACGGCGGCACTCATTAACGGTAACCCCTACACGGAGCAGAATTGCTATGGCTGCTAAGCCCCACACTTCGGACATTTTGGGCTACTGTGTGGTAACACTGACTGTAAAAGGCATGGACTACAAGGATTTTAAACTCCTCGTGATGCCAGAACTCTGTGTTAATGTAATCTTGGGCCTGGACTTCCAGTGCCACCACGAAAGTGTCACGCTAGCATATGGCGGGTCCCAGCCGCCACTCACAGTCTGTGGCCTATCAACCTTAAAAATCAGCCCGCCCTCTTTATTCGCTAATCTCGCTCCGAACTGTAGGCCCATAGCGACCAAAAGTAGACGGTACAGTCTGGAAGACAGACACTTTATCAAGGCGGAAGTGGACAGACTCCTGCGGGAAGGCATTATTGAATGCAGTACCAGTCCGTGGCGTGCCCAAGTAGTCATAGTTAAAAATAGCGAAAAGAAACGGATGGTAATTGACTACAGTCAGACTGTTAATATTTATACCCAGCTGGACGCCTGCCACACAATCCCAAAGCTTTAAAAAGGTGCCTGGGATTTTTTTCGTATTATGCCCAATGGGTGCCCAATTACTCTGATAAGGCCTGACCCCTCATTAAATCGACGTCCTTCCCACTATCAGCTGAAGCTCGGGAGGTTTTCACCAGTATCAAACAGGACATTGAAAGGGCTGCACTGTGTGCAGTGGACGAAAGCATTCCCTTTCAAGTCGAAAGCGATGCGTCAGACTTTGCCTTAGCTGCGACCCTCAATCAGGCTGGGAGACCTGTGGCCTTCTTCTCCCGAACCCTTCAGGGACCTGAAATCAGGCACTCTTCTGTCGAGAAGGAGGCACAGGCTATAGTGGAGGCAGTGCGGCACTGGAGACACTACCTAGCCGGCAAACGTTTCACCCTGCTCACCGACCAGCGGTCGGTGGCTTTCATGTTTAATAACAAACAAAGGGGGAAAATCAAGAATGACAAAATACTCAGGTGGAGGATCAAACTATCCACGTTCGACTATGATATTATGTACAGGCCGGGAGCCCTTAATGAACCCCCAGACGCCCTATCGCGGGGAATGTGTGCCAGCATTCATACGGACAAATTACAGGGTCTCCACAACGACCTCTGTCACCCAGGGGTCACCCGACTATACCATTTTATAAAGTCCCGCAATCTGCCCCACTCCATCGAGGAGGTCAGGGCAATGACCAGAGCCTGCCGCATCTGTGCGGAATGCAAGCCTCGTTTCTACAGGCCTGACCGTGCACACCTTATCAAAGCCACACGGCCATTCGAGCGCCTAAGTCTGGACTTCAAGGGACCCCTTCCCTCTGCCGACCGTAACGTATACTTCCTCAATATCATCGATGAATATTCCCGTTTCCCCTTCGCCATTCCCTGCCCAGACATGACCAGTGCCACGGTCATCAAGTGTCTCTGTAATCTATTCTGCATGTTTGGCATGCCGAACTACATACACAGCGATAGGGGGACGTCATTTATGAGTGACGAACTGCGCCAGTTCTTGCTCTCAAAGGGGATAGCCACTAGCAGAACCACTAGCTACAACCCCCGGGGTAATGGGCAAGTGGAAAGGGAGAATGCTACTGTTTGGAAGGCTGTCACGTTAGCCTTAAAGTCAAAAGGCCTTCCGACCTCCCGCTGGCAGGAAGTCCTCCCAGACGTGCTCCACTCCATAAGGTCTCTGTTATGTACAGCCACTAACGCTACCCCTCACGAAAAGATGTTCGTTTTCCCCCGGAAATCCACCTCGGGCATATCTCTACCCGCGTGGCTGACGTCTCCAGGGACAGTACTATTGCGGAAGCACATGAGAGGCCATAAAACGGACCCCCTTGTGGAAAAGGTACAGCTCCTCCATGCAAACCCTCAGTACGCCTATATCGAATACTCTGACGGGCGAGAGGACACTGTTTCCATAAAAGACCTCGTTCCCTCGGGGAGCGGAGAGAACAATGAGAGACTACCTGAGGAAGACCTACACCAAAAAGAGACAGGACGCCCAGAGGTATCTGATGCGCTATCAATAACTCAAAAGACTGAGATTAAGCGAGTAACTAACAGGCTTTTATTAACAAGAGAATGAAGGTGTGCCTCGAGTGGTTGACCGGTCCAGAATACAGAGGGGCTGTGGAGCAGTCACCTTTATACCTGGACTCGTGGGAGGAGTCAGCTGAGGCATGTACAGGCATGTACACAGTGGAATACAAACAGTGGTTTACCACATTCACCCCTTGTTTAAAAATGAGTCCGGCGGGGTGAAGTGTATTAAAAGTTAGTGTATTGTAGTCTCTCCGGAGGTCTTGTCTGCCGCTGTGATCGACGTGGCGACGGCAGGGGTAGTGAAGCTTCTGGCGTCGAGTCCCGCATAGGCTGGGGCACTGGTGTGTAGTCCTCGTGGGTGTCGAGCGGGTCGCGGGGACCAGGCCTGCCGTCTGCTGGGGCTGGATATTGGATCGTGGGGGGGGGTGGTAGTGGGTTGTGGGTTACTACGGCCCCCGAGGGTGTGAGGTCTCGTATGGAGACTGTGTCCTCCCGCCCGTCCGGGTACGCAATGTAAGCATACTGGGGGTTGGCGTGGAGGAGGTCGACCCTCTCGACCAGGGGGTCCGTTTTATGGGTCCTCACGTGTCTTCTCAGTAGGACCGGCCCTGGGGACGTCAGCCATGGCGGTAGCAATGTCCCTGATGTGGACTTCCTTGGGAAGACAAACATTTTCTCATGAGGGGTGGTGTTAGTGGCAGTGCAGAGCAGTGACCGAATAGAGTGGAGCGCATCGGGGAGCACATCCTGCCAGCGGGAGGTCGGAAGGCCCCTAGACTTTAAGGCTAGCAGGGCGGCCTTCCAAACTGTCGCATTCTCTCTTTCCACCTGTCCGTTCCCCCGGGGGTTGTAACTGGTGGTCCTGCTTGTGGCAATACCCCTAGCGAGCAGGTACTGGTGGAGTTCGTCGCTCATAAACGATGAGTCCCGGTCGCTATGGATATAGCTGGGGAAACCGAACAGGGTGAAGAGGTCGTTCAGACATTTAATGACCGTGGCACTGGTTATGTCCGGGCAGGGGATGGCGAACGGGAAACGGGAGTACTCATCAATAATATTGAGGAAGTACACATTGCGGTCGGAGGAGGGGAGAGGCCCTTTAAAATCGACGCTCAGGCGCTCGAAGGGGCGAGTGGCTTTTATCAGGTGAGCCCTGTCTGGTCTATAAAAGTGCGGTTTGCACTCAGCGCAGACTTGGCAGTTCCTGGTCATGGTCCTGACCTCCTCAATGGAGTAAGGCAGGTTGCGGGCCTTGATGAAGTGGAAGAACCAGGTGAGGCCGCACCTGGAATACTGCATACAGTTTTGGTGTCCATACTTAAGAAAAGACATACTTGCTCTCGAGTCAGTACAAAGAAGGTTCACTCGGTTAATCCCGGGGATGAGGGGGTGGTCATATGAGGAGAGGTTGAGTAGATTGGGACTCTACTCATTGGAGTTCAGAAGAATGAGAGGCGATCTTATTGAAACATATAAGATTGTGAAGGGGCTTGATCGGGTGGATGCGGTGAGGATGTTCCCAATGATGGGTGAAACTAGAACTAGGGGGCATAATCTTAAAATAAGGGGCTGCTCATTCAAAACTGAGATGAGGAGAAACTTCTTCACTCAGAGGGTGGTAGGTTTGTGGAATTTGCTGCCCCAGAAAGCTGTGGAAGCTACATCATTAAATAAATTTAAAACAGAAATAGATAGTTTCCTAGAAGTAAAGGGAATAAAGGGTTACGGGGAGCGGGCAGGAAATTGGACATGAGTCTGGGTTCGGAATGGTCATGGCCCTGTGGGTAGTGGAGCGGGCCCAGGGGCTGTGTAGCCTTGTTCTGCTCCTACTGTGTTCTAATTCTGTTAGATTTCAGGAGATGGTTTTATTCCTGTTCCTGGCTGGGGTGGAGATCGCCTTTACAGAAGGTAAGTACTGTAGAAAATATAGGGACAGAGTGATCTCCTGGAAGAATTTCAATCGCCTAGATGGGTCGGAGAGGAATTTCCCAGATTTTTTTCTCCCAAATTGGCCATTGGGTCTTTATCTGGTTTTTCGCCTCTCCCGGGAGATCACATGGGTTCGGGTGGATGCAGAGTGATAGAAGATTTGAGGTTAGGATCAGATCAGCCATGATCTTATTGAATGGTGGAGCAGGCTCGAGGGGCCGATTGGCCTACTCCTGCTCCTATTTCTTATGTTCTTATGTTCTTATGACCCCCGGGTGGCAGAGGTCATTGTGGAGGGCCCGCAGTCTATCGATCTGCGCGCTGGCGCAGGTGCCACGCGATAGAGCATCCGGGGGTTCATTGAGCTTCCCGGGTCGGTACAAGATCTCGTAATTGTAGGTGGAAAGTTCGATTCTCCACCTCAAGATCTTGTCGTTTTTGATTTTGCCCCTCTGCTTGTTGTTAAACATAAAAGCAACTGAACGCTGGTCAGTGAGCAGGGTAAATCGTTTTCCGGCCAGGTAGTGCCTCCAATGACGCACGGCCTCCACAATAGCCTGGGCCTCCTTCTCAACAGCGGAGTGTCTGGTCTCCGGGCCCTGGAGGGTTCGTGAAAAGAAGGCCACGGGTCTCCCCGCCTGATTAAGGGTAGCGGCCAGGGCAAAGTCGGACGCGTCGCTTTCCACCTGGAAGGGGATGGATTCGTCCACTGCGTGCATGGTGGCTTTGGCAATGTCTTCCTTGATACGGTGGAAGGCTAAGCGGGCCTCTGCCGTCACGGGAAAGGAGGTGGACTTGATCAGCGGACGGGCCTTGTCCGCATAGTAGGGGACCCACTGGGCGTAATAGGAGAAAAACCCTAGGCACCTCTTCAGGGCCTTGAGGCAGTGGGGCAGTGGGAGTTCCATAAGGGGACGCATCCGGTCGGGGTCGGGACCGATGACTCCGTGTTCCACAACACAGCCAAGGATGGCGAGGCGGGTTGTGCGGAATATGCACTTCTCCTTGTTTTACGTCAGGTTCAGGAGTTGGGCGGTGCGGAGGAATTTTTCGAGGTTTGCGTCATGGTCCTGCAAGTCATGGCCGCAGATGGTCACATTGTCCAGATATGGGAAAGTGGCCTGCAACGCATTTTGATCGACCATCCGGTCCATCTCCCTTTGGAAGACGGAGACCCCGTTGGTGACGCCAAAGGGAACCCTAAGGAAGTGATAGAGGCGGCCGTTTGCCTCAAAGGCAGTATACTGGCGGTCCTCAGGGCGGATAGGGAGTTGGTGGTACGCTGATTTCAGGTCAATGGTCGAGAAGACGCGGTACTGCGCGATCTAGTTGACCATATCAGCTATGCGGGGGAGTGGGTAAGCGTCCAGCAGGGTGTAGCGATTTATTGTCTGGCTGTAGTCGATGACCAGGCGCTGCTTCTCGCCGGTCTTAACGACCACAACCTGGGCTCGCCAGGGGCTGGTGCTGCCCTCAATAATCCCCTCCTTCAGGAGCCGCTCCACTTCGGTTTTAATGAAAACCCTGTCCCCGGCACTGTATCGCCTGCTCTTTGTGGCGATGGGCTTACAGTCGGGGGTGAGGTTAGCAAACAGTGGGGGGGGGGGGGTGACTCTGAGTGTGGAGTGGTTGCACCTGGTGCGCGGCGGGCAATTTTGAAGCTGCTGGCTGCGGACTGTGAGTGGGGGGAGGGGTCCACCGTACGCCATCGTAACACTTTTAAGGTGGCACTGAAAATCTAACCCCAGTAGAACGGCAGCGCAGAGGTGGGGCAGGACCAGAAGTTTAAAATTATCGTACACAGTCCCGTCTACTACGAGTGTCACCACGCAGTAGCCGCCAATGTCCGCCGACTGGGACTCGGAGGCCATAGAAATCCGCTGGTGCGCAGGCAGGACTGGGAGAGAGCAACGCCGCACCGTGTTGGGGTGGATGAAGCTCTCCGTGCTCCCAGAGTCAAAAAGGCAGATTGTTTCGTGACCATTTACCTTAATGTCCATTGTGGACCGGGCCAGTTGGTGCGGTCTCGCTTGGTCCAGCGTAACGGAGGCCAGCGTAGGGGTCGGTGTGTCGCTGTGGGTATCAGATGAGGCGGTGTTGGGGGCCTGTTGTGTCCCGGCTGTCGTCCAAGATGGCGGCGTCCATGATCCCCATGTGGCTGGAGGCATCCAAAATGGCTGCTGTTCCGGTGGTTCGCACATGGCTGGGGAGGCCCAAGATGGCGGCCCGCACGGCCCACACGCGGTGCTGCTGGGGTTCGGGGTGGCTTTGGCTCTGCAGATGCTGGCGTAGTGTCCCTTCTTCCCGCAGCCCGAGCAGATCGCATTTTTCGCCGGGCAGCGCGCTCTGGGGTGTTTGGCCTGGCCACAGAAGTAGCATTTCTGGCCTTGGGGCACTGCTGTCTGGCCTTGGGACACTGCTGCGGTAGTTGGGCCGTTGCTGGGATGTGGCTGGGGTGGCACGGCGCTATGAGACGGTCCTACCGTGTCCCAGGCTGTCGTTCCCCGCGGCGTCCACGGTGCAGAGGAGTAGGCATCCATGCCCCGGTAGGCTGCGTCCAATGATAGTGCGAGTTCAGAGGCCTTGTTGAGATCGAGGTCACTCTGCTCCAACAGTCGCTGTCGGGTGTAATTGGACCTGTGGCCCGCTACAAAAGCGTCCCGGATAAGTTCCTCTGTGTACACGGCGGCCTTTACATCCTTACAACCACAGGCCCAGCCAAGCACAGACAGTGCCTGAAGGTATTCCTTGGTCGATTCCCCAGGTTGTTGTTTACGACTCCCCAGGAGGTGCCTAGCGTACACCTCGTTCACTGGGCGCGTGTACTGGTCCTTGAGGAGCTTGATAGCATCCGCGTATGAGGTCGCGTCCTAGATGACCAAGTACACTCGGTGGTTCACTTTGGAGGTCAGGACATCCAGTTTGTCCTCGTCCGATTTGACCGTTGCAGCGGAGGCGATCAGGAATTTTTCAAAACACCTAAGCCAGTGAGTAAACTTGGTGGATGAGTCCGCCTCCCGATGATCTAAGTCCAGGCATGCTGGTGTGAGGATCTTCTCCATTATAAAAATCTTGTTAATAAAATTGATGCGCTATCAATAACTCAAAAGACTGAGATTAAGCGAGTAACTAACAGGCTTTTATTAACAAGAGAATGAAGGTGTGCCTCGAGTGGTCGACCGGTCCAGAATACAGAGGGACTGTGGAGCAGTCACCTTTATACCTGGACTCGTGGGAGGAGTCAGCCGAGGCATGTACAGGCATGTACACAGTGGAATACAAACAGTGGTTTACCACAGTATCAATACCCAACTTTAACCTGGAGGACACTGCAGATAACCTGGAAGACATTGCGGAGGCCCGGACAGTGGAGGAACCAGAATCCACTCCCCTAGAGGCACCCCAACCGGCTTTGCGCCGATTTTAAGAAACATCACCCCGATGGACTAAATCTAAAGAAGGGGTGAATGTAATGAAATGTGTTTGTCTTGCCTGTATTCATTTTGCACTCATGTATATTACCCTCCCCCACACTGTGTATAGTTTCACTTCCTCTTTCCTGACTAACCTGTATGACTCATTCCTGTGAGCCAGTCGGTGTGTTGAGATGTTAGCTCTGATCTTAGTGATTAAAAGCCAACTTGTTTAAGTTAATAACTTCTAGTTTTGTGGTTATTGAAGGCACATCAGGGCGGTTAGCTCGGAGCCCATATTCCTGCAATCTAGTGAGCACCTGCTCCAGGTTGGCAAGGTGATCACTGTCATTTTCGCCCGTGACCAGGATGTCGTCCAAATAACACTGGGTCCCTGGGATCCCTTGCAGGACTTGTTCCATTGCCCTCTGCCAAATAGCCGGAGCTGATGCTACCCCGAATACCAGCCGGTTGTATTGGGAGAGACCTTTATGGGTGTTGATTGCGAGGTATATTTTTGATGCTTCTTCTACCTCCATTTGCAGATACGCCTGGGCCAGATCAATCTTAGTGAAGCGTTTCCCTCCAGATAGTGAGGCGAAAATATCTTCAATCCGCGGAAGTGGATATTGTACGGTGTGAAGGACCGGTTTCACTGTTACCTTAAAGTCCCCACAGATGCGAACCTTCTTTGGTTCCCCAGGCGTGCTGCTCAACGACTTTTTCATCACAGGGATGATGAGTGTAGCCCTCTCGCTCCAGTCTACCTTGGACAGTACACCTGAACGTAGCAGACTCTCCAGCTCTGCTTCGACGGCTGGGCGGATCGCATAAGGTACCGGTCTGGCCGTAAAAAATTTTGGGCTTGCGTTTTCTTCAATTTTAATCGTTGCTGTCATGCCTTTTAGTGTTCCGAGTCCTTGCTGGAACACTCCTTTCGCGTCAGTTAGGATCTTTGACAGTCGCCCAGGTGTGACGTCATCATCCTTTTTGTCAGCCACAGTCAATGCCTGTATGGAATGCCAATCCAGTTGTATTTTCCAGATCCATTCACGTCCCAGTAATGGTGGTCCTCCATCTTGCAATACATACAGGTCTAGTTTTGGTGTTTCCTTACCGTTATATATAACGGTCACCCTTATTTTTCCTTTGGGGTAGACTTTTTGCCCCGTGTACGTCTTCAAAATAATTTTTGTGTCTCTCAAGGGTATGTGTGAGAATAGCCACTCATAGTCCCGTCGGTTTATGACTGTTAGGGCTGATCCTGTGTCCAATTCCATCTTGACTTGGACTCCTGCTATCTTGAGAGTGACCCAAATGGTTCGGTGATCCTCCGTTGTGATCACATTATGTAGTTTCAGACAACTCAGTTCCCTGCTTTCGGAGTCGTTATCACTCTTTTGTTCGTCTGAACTATTCTCCGTCATCTTATGTACCTTCTGGTACTTTCCTTTGGTAGGTTTCTTATTGCTGGTTTTCTTTCCCGACCTGCAGACTCGTGCTATGTGTCCTACTTTTCCACACTGTCTGCACACTTTGTCTTTGAACCAGCAATCATTCTGGCCGTGTGTTGTTCTGCCGCAGCGATAGCACTTCTCTGTTCCATATGACATTTCGTTTGTGCCATATTCTTGCGGTCTCTGTTGTATCTCTGCAGCGCCCCGTGTTGCGGTTTCATATGATACCGCAATGCTGAAAGCCTTTTCTAGCGTAAGGTCCTTTTCAGAATAAAGCCGTTTCTGGGTTCCTTCACTTTGAAGCCCACACACAAACTTGTCCCTTAAGGCATCTGTCAGTCCCGCTCCAAACTGGCAGTGTTTCGATAGTTTGCGCAGTTCTGTTAAATAATCAGCATTGCTTTCATCCTTATGCTGGTTCCGTTTGTGAAACGTGAATCTTTCTGCTATCAGCAACGGTGTGGGGTTTAACTGTTCCTTTAGTATCGTTACTATGTCTTCAAAACTCTTTTCCATTGGCTTCGTTGGGGTTACTAGATTTCGTAATAAACCATACGTCTTTGCACCCATTAAATTTAACAATACCGACGCTTTCTTGTCACCTGACACCTCATTTGCCTCACAGTACACCTCTATTCGTTCGACATATGTAGTCCAATCTTCGACTTCATTGTCAAATGCGGTGATACTGCCACTCTTCGGCATTTTGGGTGTGGTTTAAAATGGCGTCTCCCACTGGCTTAAAATGGCGTCTCCCGCGCTTTCCTTCCTCCCCCGCTGCTGCCGACGCCGCTCCCGGCGGTTCTCGTGGCAATGGCGGCGCCTCGTGGGTTTCTGCGCGTTTCTCTCTCCCTCTCTCCGACGCTGCTCGGCCCCTGAACTCCGGCTGCGCCCTGTGCGCTCTGCCCTCTCTCTCTCTCTCTCTCTCTCTCCCCCGTCGACACTGCTCAGCCCTTTGCTGTGCCGCTCGGTCGGGCTCCAGCCCACCGCTGTCCGGGAAGGGTCTGCGCACTACCTGTTGCCAGCCCGTTTCGCTGGACCACCTCGACTGGAAAGCCAAGCCTGGCTCTCGACAGCCTCCCCCGCAATTCTCGAGTCTCTGCTGGATGACTGGGCGGTTGCCCGTGGTTGACACCCAAGTCTCTGGCCTTGACCTCCAATCCACTGATCTCCAGGAACGAATCCCCGGGAGGTGATGCAGAGTTGCAGGTAGATTCGAACCTGCCTCGTCGCCAATGTTACGTCTGTGTATAAGAAGACGCAGACTGCAGAGAACAGTACAATAGGTGTTTACTCAACGTGGCTCAGACGGCAACTGATCTATACAGATTACTACTCAGCGTTATATACAGGTGTGGTCACTGCCGGTACTACAGTATACATGAGCTTTAAATAGTAGTTCCCCCCTTAAAGGTACATACATTGCAATCGCTCAAAGAAAGGATGGGAGCACTAAATCAAGCGCTAACGGCCCAGCTCAGTGGCGTTACACTCAAAGCGCTAACCAATATCAGGTGCAGTCTAATCGCAAGTCATCATTGCCACAGGCTGTCTCCAGTTTGTAAAGGGGAGGTTCCATTCATGCTGCAGAACCTCATTCTCAGCATTGCTGGCTGTGAACCTGTGTCAGCAAACAGGAGCAGGCCAAGCCCAAGGAGCCGAACAATACAAGCAGGTTTCATGATGGCAGATCCACGCCCCAGGGAGAGAGCCCGCAGATTTTCAGACCAAGCATTGGAGGAGTTGGTGTCCGTTGTGGAGAGACGGAGGGCGGTGCTCTACCCGGCAAGTGGCAGGAGGCCCTCGCCGCAAGTCTTCCGCACTATGTGGAGGGAGGTTGCCCAGCAGGTCTCGGGCAGCACTCTGGTCCCCAGGACCCACACACAGTGCAGGGAGAAATTTAACAACCTCACTCGGGTGGTCAGGGTGAGTCAATGCCTCAACAAATGCTCCATACCACCATCTGAACCACAGTCTTCACACACTGCCCAAAGCACCACACCCCCAGCACTCACCCACCAACAATCTCTACCTACCAACACTCACACCTTGCACACAATGAGAGCTATTCAACTATGGCAGGCACATCACCCAAACACATTGCTCCACACTCACTCACACACTTTCCTTTCTCTTGCAGGCCAAGGTGGCTCACAACAGGAGGGAACAGGAGCGCACAGGCGGGGGACAAGCTGACACCCAACCACTGTCTGCGCCGGAGAATTGAGTGCTGCAGATTATTGGGCGCCAGGTGGTGGGCGCCGTGGCCACCGGCAACGTTAACCCCCCTGGGGACAACAACTCCTTCTTCTCACATCCCACTTCCCCCTCACCCCACAAGTGTTTCACGCTTTCCAGCTAATCATACTGTCTCCGTGGATTTCTCCCTTCCTGCCCCCCTCCCATCAGCTTAACCTGTCTCTTGTGCCTTTTTGCTTTCAGATGATGAGCAAGCACCTGATGAGTCTGTCCCTGAGGGCACCATAGAGAGCAAGGAGGGAGAAGAGGAGGAGGAAGAACACACCGCGTCACTGCATGGCTCACCCACAGGCACCAGCTCAGATACTGGCACTACGCATTCTTTAGAGGCTAGTATAGTAGTGGGATGTGCACAGGGTTCTGGGAATGAGCGGGCTGCAGCAAGGCCAGGGCGAAAGGGTAGCTCGGGGGTCAGCTCCCCGGAGGGCGAGTTCTGCTGCACAGGACTCAGAACAGGACCTCGATGGGGAGGCCTTTAGAAGAAGGGTGATGGGCATGCACACAGAGATGATAGGTGCAATGGCAAGGGTGCCCGAGAGCCTGTCGGCAATGGTAAGGAGCGTGAAGGAGTCCACCTCCAACATTGCACAAGGCTCTGTGCACACCATGGAGCCTGTCATTTCCAGTCTGCAAAAGATGGTAGATTCCCAGAGAGACCATGGCGACCCAGACCTGATTGCACTGCTGCACAGGCGGAAGCGACGCAACGTCTTAGTGCTGTAATGCAGTCTATGTTTGGTACCATTCATTCTCAGTCTGCTCTGATGCAGTCTCAGCTTGATGCCACGCAAGCTCTGACTGCTGCCATCGTGGCTGGGTCTACCACCATCGACCGGGGTTTTCACGGTGTTGCAGCAGGCCAGCAACCTGTGCTCCAACAGATTGCTAGGGATGCTGAGGTGCTGTCCTGGGGGAGTGGCAGTGGGTCAATGGAGCAGGAAGCTGCTGTCCTCTCTCAGGATGACAGCATTCCTGCTCCCACCGCTGCCACTCCACCATTGCCCTTGTCTCTGTCTGTCATCCAGCCAGCCCAGACTGCTGCCGCCCATGCTGAGGTGGTACAGTCTACAGCCGGGCCTTCCAGACCCAGAGCTAGTCGAGGGCGTCCTGCAAGGCCATCTGAAGTCTCCCACATGGACACTCGGCAGCCTTCCACCAGCCGTGCTGCAGCCAGTGGGCCAACACTTCGTAGGAGCACTAGAGCAGGCAAAGGCACAGTAACGAGAGGCACTAAGGGATTGCACAAGGGTGAATAGTTAATATTGTTGTTGTAAAGATGAGTTCACTGATTATTGATAAATTTATTAATTCACTTCGGATAATTTTGTTCTGTCTCTCATTTCAGCTTAGCGCTGTGAAATGGCCTGCGACAGGGATGGAAAGACAGGGATGTGGTGAGTAACAGGGACCTGGGGTTGAATTTACTGGAATCGCAGTCTGATGAGGCGGTCACGGACCGCGCTTCCGGAAGGCCGATTGGTGGCTGCCTCCTCCCTCGCTCCTGTTCCTCTTCCTCCCCCTCCTTTCCCTCTTCCTCCTCTCCCTCGTCCTCCTCCTGAGGTGGTCCTGCCGTCCCTGCTGGCAAGGGCTGGGCCCTCATGATGGCCAGGTTGTGGAGCATGCAGCACACCACCACCACCACAAAATGGGACACCCACTCCAGCGAGTACTGGAGGGCTCCTCCCGAGTGGTCAAGGCAGCGGAACCGTTGCTTGAGCACCCCGATGGTCTGCTCGATGATGTTCCTGGTGGCAGCATGGCTCTCATTATATGAGTGCTGAGCAGGAGTGTTGGGGTTGTGGAGAGGAGTCATGAGCCAGGTGGAGAGCGGAAACCCCTTGTCTCCGACCAGCCAGCCGCGAGCTTGACGTGGTGTCTGGAAGAGTGCTGGCACACTGGTCTGGCGCAGGACGAAGGCATTGTGACTGCTGCCAGGATAGCAGGCATTGACGGACAGGATTCGCCGAGTGTGGTCGCACACCAACTGCACATTAAATAAGTGGTAGCCTTTGCGGCTACGGAAAATCTCAGGATTGTTATGAGGTGCCCGCAAAGCCACGTGGGTGCAGTCAATGGTGCCCTGCACCATGGGGAAGCCCGCTATCCTGGCAAAGCCACATGCACACTCGTCCTGCTTCTCTCTGGTGATGGGGAAGGAAATGTAATCCCTTCTCCTACTGTGGAAAGCCTCTGTGATCTCCCGGATGCCGTGATGGATGGCGAACTGTGAGATGTTCGCTATATCTGCTGTTGCAGACTGGAAGGATCCGCTGGGGAAGAGATTGAGGGCGACGGTGACCTTGACTGCCACTGGGAGAGCCATGGTCACTGTGGTCTGAGGCTGGAGGTCTGGTTGCAGGAGGTGGTAGAGTTCTGTGACCACCTCCTTAATGAAGCGGGGCCTTCTAAGACACTGCTCCTGGCTTAATTGGAGGTAGGAGAATTGCTGTTGGAAGACCCTCGGAGGGTAAGGCCTCCTGTTGAGAGCCCTGATTGCCCTCCTCCTCCCTCTGGCCACATGTTCCAATCTTTCTCGCTGCCTGCGCTCCCTCCGCAGTAGATCCTGGAGGGCGGGGTTGACTGCCAGTACAGCACCCATTAATGTAAGGAAGGGCAGCACTTTGATATTTTGTGAGAATAAATGTAACTAATTTTTAGTAGCCACAACACTCCGGAGACTAAACAACCTTTAAATGACTGATTTAAACTGTTGCACAATTTCATACTGACAAGGAAGCAGTGAAACAGCACTAACCCGAGAACTGCGACTCATTGCCCATGATCGCTTTAAGTAGCGCCCCTGGAGCCGGCTACTGCCTGCTTCATGCTTCCTCTCCCTGTCGCTGTCGGGTCGAGGCGCTAAGGCAGGGGGCGATACTCAATTTGGCAGATCGGGTGTCCACTGAGCTGACGTCATGATCCGACTGGCGCTGAAGTCCCCGGCGCTAACTCGTAGCGGCGGTGCTACGGGGCGGCCGAATTTGGCGTGCGGTGCTGGATTCGCCTTGCCGCGGCGCTACTGCCTCAGTGCCCTATTAGCGCCCCCACCAGGGGCTAACTGGAGGCGCTAAGGTACCGAATGTCTTCCCATGTCTTTTATGGAGAAGCAAAAGTTTGATTTTAAACATTGACCATTAATTTCCATGGGGTATTTTCCCAATCGCCCATCATTTTTGTGGATCTTCTGCAGGACAGTTTGGAGAACACAAGCTGTGATATCTAGGTTTCATTTTCTTCAAATGTTTGCAATATTGTGCCTTTCCCACCCTTCTCTCTTCTAACTCTATTCAACCGTGCTTCCTCCTCCCTCCACTCTTAACATCGGTTACAAAGCCTTCAACACCTGAACTCTGGGCCTCTCTTCCAAAAACACTCTGCCTTCCCACATCTCTCCTTACCTTTAAAAGCCCCTTCAACCATGCTTCCCCCTCAACAACTACTTGTATTTCTATAGCTCCTTTAAATGTAGTAAAACGTCCCAAGGTGCTTCACAGGAACGATTGTCAAACAAGATTTGACACCAAGCCACATAAGGGGATATTAGGGCAGGTGACCAAAAGCTTGGTTATAGAGGTAGGTTTTAAGAAGCATCTTAAAGGAGGGGAGAGAGGCGGGAGAGATTTAGGGAGGGAATTCCAGAGCTTATGGCCTTGGCAACTGAAGGCACGGCCACCAACAGTGGAACGATGAAAATCGGGGATGCGCAAGAGGCCTGAATTGGAGGAGTGCAGAGATCTCGAAGGCTTGTCGGGCTGGAGGAGGTTAGAGAGATAGGGAGGGGCGAGGGCATGGAGGGATTTGAAAATAAGGATGAGAATTTTAAAATTGAGGCATTGCCAGACCGGATGCCAATGTAGGTCAGCAAGCATCAAAATCCCGATTATCAAAATCCACGACAAGGCCTTGGACAACGTGGACCACTTTCCATACCTCGGGAGCCTACTGTCAACAAGGGCAGACGTCGATGACGAAGTCCAACACCGCCTTCAATGTGCCAGTGCAGCCTTCAGTCACCTGAGGAAGAGAGTGTTTGAAGACCAGGACCTCAAACCCGGCACTAAGCTCCTGGTCTACAGAGCAGCAGTGATACCCGCCCTGCTGTATGCCTCAGAGACATGGACCATGTATGGCAGGCACCTCAAAGCACTGGAGAGGCACCACCAACGCTGCCTCTGCAAGATCCTGCAAATCCATTGGCAGGATAGGCGCACCAACGTCAGTGTTCTCGCTCAGGCCAACATCCCCAGCATCGAAGCTTTGACCATGCTCGATCAGCTCCGATGGACGGGTCACATCGTCCGCATGCCCGCTACAAGACTCCCAAAACAAGCGCTCTACTCGGAGCTCCGACATGGCAAGAGAGCCCCAGATGGGCAGAGGAAACGCTTCAAGGACACCCTCAAAGACTCCTTGAAAAACTTCAACATCCCCACCGACACCTGGGAATCCCTGGCCCAAGACCGCACAAAGTGGAGGAGAAGCATCCGGGAAGGCGCCGAACACCTTGAGTCTCTTCGCCGGGAGCAAGCGGAAGCCAAGCGCAGGCAGCGCAAGGAGCGCACGTCAACATAAGCACCCCACCCACCCGCCCCTTCAACCACCGTCTGCCCCACCTGTGACAGAGACTGTAGGTCCCGCATTGGACTCATCAGTCACCTGAGAACTCATTTTTAACGTGGAAGCAAGTCATCCTCGGTTCTGAGGGACTGCCTAAGAAGAAGACGACGACGACAAAAGTGACTACACTTCAAAAGTACTTCAATGTCTGTAAGTCGCTTTGGGACGTCATGAGGACATGAAAGACTCTAGTCTTTCTTTTTGGGGCATTTTGCTGCATTTAAGGTGCTGCACAAGTTCTTCTGGATATTAAAAAGATCTCCAGAATCAGAGATATGACCCAGTGGACATTCTATGCATTCTGTTTCTGTCACTCACAACACGGCACTGAATCAAGAAAATAAATGCTGCAGCTGCTCTGGCAGGATTAGGGTGGGGGAGGAGCAGTGTCTTTGTGCCAAAATCCCCTGTCCCACCCATAATCACAGTCCCCAATACTTGGTTTTCCGGCCCCTTTGAGTAAAATCCCCATTCGCCAAATTATGGGACGTGTCGGGACAATTTTCAACTAAATAAATCACGGCAGGTAAATTGGTTATTTCTGGGTTTGTCTGCTTGTCATAATACAAGAAGATGACTGAGGCAGAGAGTGTGAAATTATCATCAGTCAAATGGCACAGGCATGGCATTTATCTGCAGTAGCTGTTGCCGTGGCAACACAATGAAAGAATGCAGCGTGTGGAGGAGCTGGGTTTTGTGTTTCTCCAGCATGTGTGGGTGGGAGCCTGTGAGGAGGGATCAGATTGTATCACGAGTACGATATAACAATATTGCATTACTGTGACAGTAGTCAGAGAATTTATTGCTTTTTCTATCAGCGGACTGTAATGGGCAGCTACATGCTTCCCAGTGTCCAGGTGTATGATTCTAACTGCTCCTGATTAGGTACGTGCTTAGCAATTTTGACACAAAAGCCCGAGCGGCTTCCAGTAATTAAGGTGCTTCAAAACACTGTGGTCACATGTTTAATGCCCCTTTACCCCGACCAACAGCCCCAACATCAATAGCAGTTCAGCAGGTCGACGGAGTGTCAGCCGTGGCACTCTCTCACCTCTCAGTCATGAAGGTCGTGGGTTCAAAGTCCCACTCCAGGGACTTGAGCACAAAAATCTAGGCTGACACTCCAGTGCAGTGCTGAGGGAGTGCTGCACTGTCGGAGGTGCCGTCTTTCTGATGAGACGTTAAACCGAGGCCCCGTCTGCCCTCTCAGCTGGACATAAAAGATCCCATGGTACGATGTCGAAGAGGAGCCAGGGAGCTATCCCCGGTGTCCTGGCCAATATTTATCCCTGAATCACCATCACTAATACAGATTATCTGGTCATTATCACATTGCTGTTTGTGGGGGCTTGTTGTGTGCAAATTGGCTGCCGCGTTTCCTACATTACAACAGTGACTACAATTCAAAAGTACTTCATTGGCTGTAAAGTGCTTTGGGACATCTGGTGGTCGTGAAAGGTGCTATAGAAATGCAAGTCCTTGGCCTCTTGCATTGTTCCACGGAAGCTCAACGTAAACTCGAGGAACAGCACCTCATCATTCGATTAGGCACTTTACAGCCTTCCGGACTCAATATCGAGTTCAACAATTTCAGATCATAACCTCGGCCCCATTACATTTTTACTTATATTTTTTATCCACACCTTTGTTTTGGTTTTCCCCCCCCTTTCCTTTTTTTTCTCTCTCCCACATGGCAGCTGTCTCCCATTCTGCCAGCGCATTTCACACCTAATCTAGAGCTGTCTTTTGTCTCCACTAGTCCTATCACCATCTCGTCTCGTTTTGAATACCTCTTAATGTCTCTTCTCTTTTGTTCTCTCCCAGCCTGGCCTCTTAATCTATTTCATTCCCTGTGCCTCTTTAGTCTTGATAAAGGGTTTTGACCCGAAACGTTGACTCTAATTTCGCTCCACGGATGTTGCCTGGCCTGCTGAGTTTTTCCAGCATTTTCTGTTGTTATTTTGCAAGTCTTTCTTGTTTTCTTTCAAAGCACTTTACAGCCAATGAAGTACTCTTGAAGTATAGTCACTGTTGTAATGTAGAAAACACGGCAGCCAATTTGTGCATAATTAGCTCCCACAAACAGCAATGTGATAATGACCAGATAATCTGTTTTAGTGATGTTGATTGTGGGATAAATATCACTGAGGTTACCTCTCCTGCTCTTCTTCGAAATAGTGCCATAAGATCTTTTACGTCCACCTGAGAGAGCAGACGGGGCCTCGGTTTAACGTCTCATCCAAAAGACGGTACCTCTGACAGTGCCGCACTCCCTCAGTACTGCACTGCAGTGTTACCCTTGATTTTTGTGCTCAAGTCTCTGGAGTAGGACGTGAACCCACAATTTTCTGACACAGGGGCAAGAGCACTACCAGCTGAGCCAACGCTGACACTACCTCGACCACTCTCTCCTCCTTTAAGACACTCCTTAAAACCTACCACTTTGACCAAGCTTTTGACCTGTCCTACTATCTCCTTTTGTCAAAGGTCCTTGGTGTCAAATTATGGTTGATAACGCTCCCGTGAAACGCCTTTGGATGTTTACTACATTAAAGGTGCAATATAAATGCAAGTTGTTGTTGTTCTGCCGCCAATATCTTAATGACCTCTACCTCACTCTTGCTTCTGTCTCATCACTGACTGTCTTTATGCTTGTTTCTTTCCTATCTCTTGAATCTAACCCACGTGTTTTTTTTCTCTCTCACTGCTCTCACCACCCTCACTCCACTCTTCCCACTCAGTCACATCAGAACGCCTGCTCGAATCTGGTTGCTTGGATACCTGCAGAGCCAATAAGGGAAAAGGGGTCCACAGTCAGTTGAAACAGCTCACATTCAGGATTTGCCAGAATTTATCTTTCTCAAAAGAGGATAAAAGAAATAAAAGATGCTGGGCTGGAGAAGAAAGGATAGAAAAGGGAGAGGTGAACAAGGAAGTAAATAAGACAGTGGCAAAGGATTAGAAAACATAAAACAAGACGGGTTACCTGTGGTTAAAGATCATTTTTTGTCTCATTAGCCCTCCCTGCACACCTTCTGATGATTCCTTTGGTAAGTGCCCTCACCAATGTATGACTGAAGGTGTCTTTATTTTGGGTTGTGTTCAATATTAGTGCCACCAGCATGACGTGTGCACACCTCCCATCACCTAGAAGGTCAAGGGCAGCAGGCTCATGGGAACACCACTACCTCCAAGTTTCCCTCCAAGTCACACATCATCCTGACTTGGAAATATATCGCTGATCCTTCATCGTTGCTGGGTCAAAATCCTGGAACTCCCTCCCTAACAGCACTGTGGGAGTACCTTCGCCACACGGACTGCAGCGGTTCAAGAAGGCGGCTCACCACCACCTTCTCGACGGGCTGTTGGGAATATTCCGGCAGGTTTGCGTTGGGGCTGCTGCTGACTGCATGAACCTCACGCACTGGGAGCCAATGATATTCATACGTCATTAAACCCAATGTAAAAACGGCTTGCATCACACAGGCCAGGAAGGTCACATGGCTTGATTCCCCGCGTCTGTGTTGAGTTCGCTAATCTCAGCCGGGATGACAGCAGGTATGTTATAATTCCAATTCCCTGGGCTAGGATGTGGAAAAGCTATCAAAGGTTCTGCTCTGGCCAGAGCATAGTTATCCACATAATATATTAAACATCTTACATCTGCACGCACTTCCTGTTAACTTTTCCCATTATAAATTTCCATGTCCACATTTAGAATGGAAACTGCCTCGGTAAATTTGTCCTGCGCGAATTACACCCACCCATAAATGGTGGTGCGATCGGGCTTCAGTTTTGCCTCACCCAGCCTGTACTGCAGAGACAGTCTAATGCTCCAACCAACTCTACATCACTGCTTCCCAAATCACCCGAAATTTTGCCATGTAACTATAAATAATATAAATCAATGCCATATAAAAGGACAGAATATATGACTTTAAAATGGGGATTGAATTATGTCCGTGTGCCGTGGTCCAGTTGTTGCTCGCCCTCTGACCCCGCTTCACCTGAAGACCACACTTGGTTGTGACTCCCTCTGTACAACACCACAGTACCTCGACCAATGTCATGTACCATTTCGGGAAGGCAAACATCTATGGAATGAGGGATAAACCAGAAAGAAATTGAGAGATTCCTCGGTTGAGGAACATTGAAAACCTGTTAAACTATAATCTTAAACATGCAAGACATGTTACAAATTTGGATTTGCCTTAGGTGCCTGCTGGGATTCAGTGGTGTCAGTCACTCCTGTGAGCAATCTGTGCATCCTACTTTAATAGGAGGTGACACACACTGCCCTATGTCTCCACATATAATAATGTAACCCAGGGATGTAACTATGGCATCCCATTGTGATCTGGACTGGATATTCATGTCTTTTGTATGAAAGCTTCTTCAATCTCTCCAAAGGCAGACTGATCAAATAGCTGGTCAGACGAGGACTGATACAAAGCAATAAGCTGCTTTATTTAACAGCGAGATGAACATACAGTCGCTTACTTCAATCCATTCAGCTTATTTTTATGTAATAATACAGAATAAAGAGCCCATCACGCCAGCCTACACAAAGGGCTGTCTTACTTAAAATAGCATCCAACTCGCCTCTAGCATTTCTAACCTCTTCACCTTGGCAAAAGCTCTCATAGTTCTAACAAACAGACCTGACTGCTCTTGTTTCAAATAGCCTGTCAGCCCATGTCCTTGTATCTCTCTGTGTTACCTCCCCCTTCACAGACTGATCGGGATCAAGGGACTTTCCAACCCAAAGGGTGTGAGGTGCTTTTTTCAATTACCCAGACAAGTTAACAAATTGCATTTTGTTTAATCTCTGAGGGAAACAACTTCCATTAACCACCTCTCAGCCAGGTGTGAAAAATGGCCAAAAAACAAAACACAAGTATATACTCTAGAAACATTCAGTGTAAGCTAAACAACTTCTCCTCAACATCGATTAATAGGGCAATGAAAGTGGAAATTAGAAAGAAAAACAATTTCTACAAAGCCTGCAGAGAAAAGGGAGCATGGAACTTTGAGAGGAGTGTAGGGCTTTGCTAAAACAGTCTAAAAAAGGAATTGAGATACAGAGAACTCTAGCGATGAAAATGCCAAAAGATATTAAGCACAATAATACAATTTTTCAGTATCATCTGCCTTATCTCTGTAACTTCCTTCAGCCCTACAACCATCTGAGAACTCCGTGTCCCTCTAATTCTGGCCTCTTGTGCAGCCCCGACTTCCTTCGCCCCGCTATTGGCGGCCACACCTTCAACTGTCTAGGTCCTAATCTCTGGAGTTCCCTCTCTAAACCTCTCCAGCTTTGCTCCTTTAAGACGCTCCTTAAAACCTACCTCATTGATCCGATAATGCTCCTGTGAAGCACCTTGGGGGCGTTTTACTACGATAAAGGCGCTGTATAAATGCACATTGTTGTTGCATTATCTCTATATAGAGAAGTTTGGAGAGCATCTGTCACACTTCAGACTCGCACATTGTATAAAACACCAATGAATCGCAGCTCTGAACAGTCTTTCAAGAAAGGTATAAATGAAAAGAATAAAACCGAATTAGACCCTGTTCATTTTTTCTCTGGCCTTGAGATAATCTGGAGAGGTTGCTGAGATAACAAGAATAGGAGCTGACTAGCTGCCAATGCAGAGAAATTTCCAGCACCGATAATTAAGCTCTAATTGACCTCTAGAGCTATTTAGACCACTTCCCCACAGGGAGTACTGAGCAGTGGTCATAAAGGGACAGGCCAGGTTAGCAACACATTTCAACCGTGCCCCAAATCAACAACAACTTGTATTTATATAGCACCTCTAATGTAGTAAATCATCCCAAGGTGCTTCACAGGAGTATTAAAAGACAAAGAATTTGACACCGAGCCACCCAAGGAGAAATTAGGGCAGGTGACCAAAAGCTTGGTCAAAGAGGTAGGTTTTAAGGAGCATCTTAAAGGAGGAAAGAGAGGTAGCGAGGCGGAGTGGTTTAGGCAGGGAATTCCAGAGCTTAGAGCCTAGGCAACAGAAGGCACGACCACCAATGGTGGAGCGATTATAATCAGGGATGCTCAAGAAGCCAGAATTAGAGGAGCGCAAATCATCCGTGAGCAATGCCACGGGTCCTTAATAGGGAATTTAAAGAGATTGTCACTTTGCCAATCAGTGAAAATAACCTTTTACTATTTACTCTCTCAAAACCTTTTTAACAAAGGGGATACGATGAAGGGACTAGAATTATCACAGGGAGACGTCCATTGCTTTTATGTGGTCTTGTTTTAATTTAGGAGGTTATTATCCATGAGCTGGCACTGCTGAACCCAGCTCACTTATCTGGGCTGTAGACCTGCGGACTAGTTCCTCGTGGGCATATTCCAAGTCTGCTGCTGGAGTAAGGAAGGTCACCTTTAGCAGTGTAAACACTGGGAGACAGCTCACAGATGACAGTATCTAAATTAAACATGGCCAATATAAAACCAGCTTTACAAAATGACCTGGGCGGATTTTTGCTTTCAATGTCAAGGCACTGTGCAGAAGCAACAGGGAGTTTCAGTCGCATTTCTGAGCATCAGAAAGATTATATAGGAATCAGACACTCTTTTAATAAAAACAGAAAATGCTGAAAACTCTCAGCCGGTCAGAGAGCAGCTGTGGCAAGAGAGACAGTTAGTATTTCGAGTCGATGACCATTCATCAGAACCCCATCGACCACCTTAAACATAGAAGATAGGAGCAGGAGTAGGCCATTCGGTCCTTCGAGCCTCCCTCCACCACCGGCGCACCGTGGCTGCAGTGTGTACCATCTACAAGATGCACTGCAGCAACTCGCCAAGGTTTCTTCGGCAGCACCTCCCAAACCCGTGACCTCTACCACCTAGAAGGACAAGGGCAGCAGACACATGGGAACACCACCACCTCCAAGTTCCCCTCCAAGTCACACACCATCCTGACTTGGAAGTATATCGCCGATCCTTCATCGTCGCTGGGTCAAAATCCTGGAACTCCCTCCCTAACAGCACTGTGGGAGTACCATCACCACACGGGACCTAGCGGTTCAAGAAGGCGGCTCACCACCACCTTCTCAAGGGCAATTAGGGATGGGCAATAAATGCTGGCCTTGCCAGCGACGCCCACATCCCATGAACAAATAAAAAAAAGAATGCCAGAGTTTATTTCAAATTTCCAGCAACCACTTTATTTTGCTTTTGTTTCTGCAATTCCATGTTTAAATTGGGAGTCAGAACTACTCCCTCACATCATTGTCATCCTGGCTCAGTGGGTAGCATGCTCACCTTTTGAGTCAGAAGGTTGTGGGCTCAAGCCCCACTCCAGAGACTTGAGCACAAAATTCTAGGCTGACACTCCAGTGCAGTGCTGCACTGTCAGAGGTGCCGTTTTTCGGATGAGACGTTAAACCGAGGCCCCGTCTGCCCTCTCAGGTGGATTTAAAAGATCCCATGGCACTATTTTGAAGAAGAACAGGGGAGTTATCCCTGGTGTTCTGGCTAATATTTATCCCTCAATCAACATAAAATCATTATATGGTTATTATCACATTGATGTTTGTGGGACCTTGCTGTGTGCAGATTGGCTGCCGCATTTCCTACATTACAACAGTGACTGCAGTTCAAAAGAACTTCATTGGCTGTGAAGTGCTTTGGGATGCCCAGTGGTCGTGAATAGGTGCTGTATAAATAAATACAAGCCTTTCATTTCTTTCACACACAGGATGCAACTACAGATGGCTGCTATGAGCCAAGGTGGCTTGACTATGTTAATGTATTTCAATGGCCAAGCTATTTAGGTCAATATCACGTGATAGATGCCAGTTTTGAATATAGTCTATAAAATGATTGTTCTACCAATGAGGCAATGTCTAACAGTCCATTCAAGACGCTGAATACAATTTAATTTGAGCTTGTAAAGGTGTTGATCTATGCCGTTTGAATCTACTGACTCACTAGGAGATGTGGGGCCATGTCAGCAAGCATTAACAGCATTTTAATCTCATCCTGGTGCTCAAATCCCTCCATGGCCTCGCCCCCCTCCCTATCTCTGTAACCTCCTCCAGCCCCACAACCTTCCAAGATCTCCGCGTTTCTCCAAATCTGGCCATTTGCACATCCCCAATTTCATTCACTCCACCATTGGCAGCCGTGCCTTTTGCCTCAGCCCGCAGCTCTGGAATTCCCTCCCTAAACCTCTCCGCCTCTCTCTCCGCCGGTGTCTGATAACACTCACGTAAAGCCCCTTGGGACGTTTTTACTATGTTAAAGGCGCTATGTAAATGCAAGTTGTTGTTAGTTATTCAACATGTTACTGTTACAAAAAAAAACTTCCTGTATTTAATAAAATCCTTTGGAATGGGATGAATTTTTCTTATAATGGATATTGATGTTGTAAAATGGAGGCAGACTCCATCCTCCCACTGCTGGCTTTACTCTAACACAACATGTAGTTATATCAGCCACCAGGACCAGACACCCAGCTGTCTTTGTCGGATGACGAATAGCCCCAACAGACAGTACATTGTCTTCAAAGGAGCAAGTCAAAACAAGCTCAGCACATCTTCAATCATCTCCAATTAACAACTTGAGCAAAAGATCCAGACACAAGAAGCAGCAGGACATCCAGGTCATGACTGGAGCGACCCACAGTCACATGGTTCTGACCCCCTGAGCTACCAGTGCAGATTCATTACTTTACACCATCGATACATACACAGCCTCAGAATTCATAACCGCCCATCACAACTGTATGGATTTCTATGAAAGGCAGCAACAATGGACAGCGGAAGACAGAAAATGAATGATAAGTAAATGGGCAAGCTAAAGACAGGCAGTAAAGAGAATGAAAGGAGAGAACCATCCCATAGTGACAGGGAGAGATCATTGTGAGGTGGTGAAAGGGAAAGTCCCCTACGTGATTTATTGTTTATATTCAATTGGATGTCAACCACACTGTAATATATGTAGGTGCATTCTATCTTTGTAAAACAGAGAATTATTTTTCAGGATCGCTTTTGGTCCCCATGGTTATTTGTGTTAAAGCATCAATGAAATATTCACCACTGGGCCAATCTGTACTGGCTACAGAGCATGAATGAAACGAGAGATAGTCCCTAATAGACAGTCTGCGGCTGGAGTCTGCACCATAAGGGACCGTCTTTATTTTCAATATCAAAAACAGCCAACGTGTATGGTTCTAAGTGTCTTAAATTGCTCATCTTTGTAGACTTGTTGCTTGCATTCAGAGGCTTTGTGAATGCTGATGTAATGGCCACACAAAGACATATATCCTATAGGAAATTCAGGAGCGCTCTTGGGATACCGGAAGACAAATCAAGGGGCTTAGAAAAGAAATTGGGGGATTGGCTGGGAGTTCAGCATTCTGCCAGCACCCCAGGCACATTTAACCCTGATTAGCACAGGAGGAGATTCAATGTGATGTTAATATTTAATGAGCTAGCACAATGTCATCATTGCTTCACTGTAATTATCACAACAGCTGCTCTCACTTAACCTTTGAACTCTTCCATGTGATTAAAACCAGAACAACACATCAATTACAATATGGAATCAAGAGATCATCGGACATTCTGAATTAATGGCGAAGAGTGGTAACTGGGGTCTATTCCCTCTTCTCTTCTCTTCTTTTCTAAGGCAGTCCCTCGGAACCGAGGATGACTTGCTTCCACATTAAAACTGAGTTCTCAGGTGACTGATGAGTCCAATGCGGGACCTACAGTCTCTGTCACAGGTGGGGCAGATGGTGGTTGAAGGGGCGGGTGGGTGGGGTGCTTGGGTTGACGTGCGCTCCTCGCGCTTGGCTTCCGCTTGCTCCCGGCGAAGAGACTCGAAGTGTTCGGTGCCTTCCCGGATGCTTCTCCTCCACTTTGTGCGGTCTTAGGCCAGGGATTCCCAGGTGTCGGTGGGGATGTTACACTTTTTCAAGGAGGCTTTGAGGGTGTCCTTGAAGCATTTCCTCTGCCCACCTGGGGCTCTCTTGGCGTGCCGGAGCTCCGAGTAGAGCGCTTGTTTTGGGAGTCTTGTATCGGGCAAGCGGACAATGTGACCCGTCCATCGGAGCTGATCGAGCGTGGTCAAAGCTTTGATGCTGGGGATGTTGGCCTGAGCAAGAACACTGACGTTGGTGCACCTATCTTGCCAATGGATTTGCAGGACCTTGGGGAGGCAGCGTTGGTGGTACCTCTCCAGTGCTTTGAGGTGCCTGCTGTACATGGTCCATGTCTTTGAGGCATACAGCAGGGATGCCTAATAGGGAACTCATTACTATCAATAGCAATCCCAATGCAGCACTGCAAATGTGTCCAACAATTTCTGTTTTGGTCACGTTCAAAATAAAAATTGTCAGTTGTGGCTCAGTGGGTAGCACTCTCTCGCCTCTGAGTCAGAAGGTTGTGGGTTCATGTCCCACTCCAGAGACTTGAGCACAAAGGTCTAGGCTGACACTCCCAGTGTAGTACCGAGGGAGTGCTGCACTGTCAGAGGTGCCGTCTTTCGGAGGAGACGTTAAACCGAGACCTCGTCTGCTGTCTCAGGTGGATGTCAAAGATCCCATGGCACTATTTCGAAGAAGAGCAGGGGAGTTATCCCCGGTGTCCTGGCCAATATTTATCCCTCAATCAACATAACAGAAAATAGATTATCTGGACATTATCACATTGCTGTTTGTGGGAGTTTGCTGTGCGCAAATTGGCTGCCGTGTTTCCCACATTACAACAGTGACTACACTTCAGAAGTACTTCATTGGCTGTAAAGTGCCTCGAGACATCCGGTGGTCATGAAAGGAGCTATATATATGCAAGTCTTTCTTTAAAAGAATTAAGCGCCGATAATTCATTAAGAATTCTTGATTCTTCGAAGTGAACTGCTTTTAACTTTTGCAAAAGTTTTGAATATTATACAAATCGATGAAAAGTAAAGTTCAAGGAGCAAGACACTGAAAGGACAGCACGTGTTTAAAAATCCTGGTGATTAACTGTTTCAAATGCAGATGTAATTGTGCCCCCATTATGAATATGAAGTAATCGCAATGGAACTTTGTAATCGCAGTCAGATACTTTCCTATTTTTCAGAGCTATTGTAGCTTTAGGACACGCACCCAGACAGAGCTTTTATCGTCGCGGGGGACTTCAATCACATAAACCTAAAAACTGTACTACCGAAATTCCAGCAGAATGTTTCCTGCCCCACAAGAGGGGAGAACACATTGGATCAAGTCTACACGAGCATTGTAGATGCTTATAAGGCCATTCCCTGCCCCCACCTTGGGAAGTCTGACCACCTCTCCCTGTTTCTAGCCCCGGCATACAAACCGCTCATCAAAAGAGTGAGAACATCAGTGAGATCAGTGAAAGTATGGCCAGAGGGGGCAGTCTCGGAGCTTCAGGATTGCTTCGAACGCACTGATTGGGGCATGTTTGCCCATAATGACATCGAGGAATACGCATCCACAGTGCTATTCTACATTAACAGTTGCGTCGAGGTCATCACGACCCATAAAAATATCAGGACATACCCCAACCAGAAACCCTGGATGAACGGAGAGGTCCGCTCGCTGTTGAAAGCACGCGACGCAGCATTTAAATCTGGCGACGCGGCGGCTTACAGTGCAGCTAGGACCAACCTAAAAAAGGGTATCAGGACTGCCAAAAGGAAACAGACACTGCAGATAGAGGATCATTTCCACAACAACTCGGACCCCCGGCGCATGTGGCAAGGCATCCAGTCCATCACTGACTACAAGAGCAAAAACACCAGCCCCCCGGTTAGCGATGCCTCCCTTCCGGAGGAGCTTAACAACTTCTACGCTCGCTTCGACAGGAACAACAGGGAGCCGGCTACCAAAGCCTTGCCACCCCCGAAAGACCAGGTGCTCACTCTGTCGACCTCCGACGTAAGGGGTGTTCTACGCGGAGTGAACACACGAAAGGCTGCTGGACCGGATAGCATCCCTGGACGGGTACTCAAGGAATGTGCTGATCAGCTGGCTGATGTCTTCACCGCCATCTTCAATCTGTCATTGGCCCAGGCAGTAGTCCCTATATGCTTCAAGACCGCTACCATTATTCCTGTGCCAAAACAAACGGCTGTGACGTGCCTGAATGACTATCGACCTGTCGCACTCACACCCATCATAATGAAGTGTTTCGAGAGACTGGTCCTGGCTCACATCAAAGCCAGTGTTCCCGCCTCTCTCGACCAACACCAGTTTGCCTATCGTGCAAACAGATCAACGGAGGATGCAATCACAACTGCTCTACACTCGGCACTGAATTACTTAGATGGTAAAGAGACCTACATCAGAATGCTGTTCATAGACTACAGCTCAGCATTCAACACTATCGTCCCCAACAAGCTGGCCACCAAACTCCACACTCTAGCCCTGAACACTTCCCTCTGCAACTGGACCCTGGACTTCCTAACAAACAGACCCCAGTCTGTCAAATTAGGTAACCACACCTCCCCCCCTGACCCTGAACACGGGGGCCCCACAAGGATGTGTGCTGAGCCCCCTCCTCTACTCCCTCTTCACCCACGACTGTGTGGCTGTTCATAGTTCCAACACCATCATCAAGTTTGCGGATGATACCATGGTAGTAGGCCAGATCACCAACAACGATGAGTCAGCCTACAGGGAGGAGGTCTAGCATCTCGTGAAGTGGTGCGCCGATAGCAACCTGGCCCTTAATATCAAGAAAACCAAAGAAATCATTGTGGACTTCAGGAAGTCTAAAGGGGGAAGTCACACCCCCATCCACATCAATGGGGCTGTGGTGGAAAGGGTGGACAGCTTTAAGTTCCTCGGAGTCCACATCACGGAAGACCTCTCCTGGTCCCTCAATACCTCCTCTCTGGTGAAGAAGGCCCAGCAGCGCCTATATTTCCTAAGGAGGCTGAAGGGATGTAACCTGCCACCCCTGATCCTCTCTAACTTTTACCGCTGCACAATAGAGAGCATCCTGACGAACTGTATCACAGTATGGTATGGCAGCTGTAGCTACTATGACCGGAAAGCCCTGCAGCGGGTAGTCAAAACTGCCCAATGCATTACCGGCACCCGGCTACCGACCATAGAGCACATATACCAGAAACGTTGTTTACGGAGGTCACGGTCCATCATCAAAGACCCTACCCACCCCAGCCACAGTCTGTTCGCCCTCCTGCCATCTGGGAGACGCTACAGATGCATTCGCACCCGAACGACCAGATTTAGGAACAGCTTCTTTCCCAGGGCTGTCATCCTACTGAACTCCACAAATAAACTCTAAAGCCTGCACATCTGCCAATGCACTTTATTATGGTTATGTTTATGTTAATGTATTACAAGCCAAATGTATGTTGAATGTTTAAATGTCTTAATCTAAATGTACACTCTCGGGAGCCGCAAGCCTACATTTCGTTGTACTGCACTTGTGCACTAACAATGACAATAAAGTTGATTATATGATTATATTATTATTATGTGCTCCAGTGCGATCTCTTCTTGTCCAATCAGGGTTGTGAATCTTTGGAATTCTCTCCCCCAGAGGGCTGTGGATGCTCAGTCAGTGAGTGCATTCAAGACAGAGATCGATAGATTTTTGGGCACTAGGGGAATCAAGGGATATGGGGATCGGGCGGGAAGGTGGAGTTGAGGTAGAAGATCAGCCATGTTCTTACTGAATGGCGAAGCAGGCTCGAAGGGCCTACTTCTGCTCCTATTTCTGATGTTCTTGTGTTCTTATCAGCACATAGAGTACAACAGCAAATCAGCTAACTCTGGGGTGGATCTTTTGAAAACTCCATCCTTTCCAACATCTCCCAGGATTACCACAAACAGTGGACCTGTCTTAGAGCTAAATGACTACTCGACGGACAACCAATCAAAATCAATTTGCAATTTACATAATTGTCCTAAGGCTGATTTATGGGTAAAGATTGCGCACAGTGCTGGTGTTAGGATTGGGCTGATAGGAAGGAACATAGGAACAGGAGGAGGCCATTCAGCCCCTCGCGCCTGTTCCACCATTCAATTAGAGCTTGGCTGATCTGTATCTTAACTCCATCTACCCGCCTTGGTTCCGTAACGCCTAATACCCTTGCCAATTTCAGTTTTGAAATTTTCAATTGACCACCAGCCTCAACAGCTTTTCAGGGGAGAGAGTTCTAGATTTCCACTCCCCTTTGTGTGAAGAAATGCTTCCTGACCTCACTCCTGAACAGCCTAGCTCTAATTTTAAGGTTATGCCCCCTTGTTCTGGACTCGTCCACACCAGAGGAAATCATTTCTCTCTATCTACCCTGTCAGCTCCTTTAATCATTTCAAACATCTCAATTAGATCACCTCTTAATCTTTTATACTCGAGGGAAAACAAGCCTAGTCTGTGCAACCTGTCCTCATAGTTTAACCCTTTTAGCCCCGGTATCGTTCTGGTGAACCTGGGCTGCGCCCACTCCAAGGCCAGTGTATCCTTCCTGAGGGGCGGTACAGATTCAATAATAACTTTCAAAAGGGAATTAGCTATATACTTGAGAAGGAAAACATTTGCAGGGCTGTGGGGAAAGAGCGGGGGAGTGGGACTAATTGGAGAGCTTTCAAAGAGTCGGCACAGGCATGATGAGCCAAGCGGCCTCCTTCTGTGCTGTATGGTTCTATGATAATGTACATATTTTCTCCCGACATCCAAAAATAAAATGTCATTTGAAATGTTGTGATTTTAGCTGGAGCAGTTAGTGCAATAGTAGGAGTGCTAGAATTAGCCGTAAACATGTATCCCTAGGCCTCCCCTGTGCTATAGATAGTTTTTAAAATAAACAGCCAGGATTCCTATTCCTGATTGTTATAAGCACCATCTGCTGGATAGTGCATATACGTGGGTGAGGGACAAAGGCAAAGGGCGGCAGCAGTGAGTGATGTAAAACACAGGGAATGTGAGGGGGAAAATCGGGAATGTGAGGGTAAGAGGATAATGGAACAGTGGATGGTTCGCTATTGGTAGAGGAGACACGTTCAGCAGTAACCAACGTTCCCCCTAATTTTAAATTTGGGTGCATGCACGAAATTCCACGTTGGAAAAGCCAGTCCCGGGCTGCGTGGCCGCTCGGCTTAGAGGGGACGTTGGCAGTGACCCAAAAACAGCTCAGGAAATGGATTACGCAGACTTGTTTTGATTTATAGGTTATGCTGCAATTCATCTCACTCAAATCTTTGTATTCTACAAAAGAAAAAGGCTTGAAATATTTTATTCGGCTTTTGGTAGACGCTCCTTCAAACCTATCTCTTTGACCAAGTGTTTTGGTCACCTGTCCTAGTATCTCATGATGTGACTCGGTGTTGAATTTTGTTTGCCAACGCTCCCAAGAAGCACCTTGGGACGTTTTACTATGTAAAGACGCTACATAAATACAAGTTGTTGTTGTTGGTGATACTGAGACACTAAACTAAGGTAAATGCAATAACGATAACAATAATCTGGTGGATACAGATTCAATAGCAGCCTTCAAAAAGGGAATTGGATAAATACTCGTAGGAGAAAAAATTGCAAGGATCTGGGGAAAGAGCGGGGGAGTGGGACTAACTGGATTGTTCTTGGGAAGAGCCAGCGCAGACTCGATGGGCCGAATGGCCTCCTTCTGTGCTGCACTATTGTGATTTGGGCAAATGTGGGTATATGTCACCGAATCAAATGTCATGTGATTGAATACCACATGATCAAACATCACATGATCAAATGTCAGGTGATCAAACCTCCAGGCACACATCCAACCAGAGCGGGCAACCCTAGGTACAAGCAACACAGCCATGGCCAAATGTACACTTGTGATATATACTGAAGTGGAGTCGCTTTTGAATTCCCTGCCCCACTCCCGACTCCCTGGTGTCCTGACTTTTCCATAAAACAGAGGATCATGTTACATGAGGATCCTTCACAACTTTTGCAGCAGATTGACCCCCAAACTGCTGAAACTTGAGCTTTGCTACGGATCCTCTGATATTTTGACCTTCTTGTGCTCTGCTTTCACAGCCGCACTGACTCAACGTTTTATTGCTACTTGGACAGGATCTGGACACAGGATTTGTAGGTTTTTTTTTAAATTCATTGATGGGATGTGGGCGTCGCTGGCTAGGCCTGCATTTAGTGCCCATCCCTAATTGCCCTTGAGAAGATGGTGGTGAGCCACCTTCTTGAACCGCTGCAGTCCATATGGTGTAGGTACACCCACAATGCTGTTAGGAAGGGAGTTCCAGGATTTTGGCCCAGCGACAGTGAAGGAACGGCGATACAGGTCCAAGTCAGGATGCTGTGTGGCTTGGAGGGGAGCTTGTAGGTGGTGATGTTCCCATGCGTCTGCTGCCCTTGTCCTTCTAAGTGGTAGAGGTCGCGGGTTTGGAAGGTGCTGTTGAAGGAGCTTTGGCGAGTTGCTGCAGTGCATCTTGTAGATGGTACACACTTGCAGCCACAGTGCGCCGGTGGTGGAGGGAGTGAATGTTGAAGGTGTTGGATGGGGTGCCAATCAAGCAGGCTGCTTTATCCTGAATGGTGTTGAGCTTCTTGAGTGTTGTTGGAGCTGCGCTCATCCAGGCAAGTGGAGGGTATTCCATCGCACTCCTGACTTGTGCCTTGTAGATGGTGGAAAGGCTTTGGGGAGTCAGGAGGGGAGACACTCGCCGCAGAATTCCCAGCCTCTGGCCTGCTCTTGTAGCCACAGTATTTATATGGCTCCAAGCTTTCTCAAGTTAAGAAGTCATGTTTTCTTTCTTTTGGGTTGTATTATTCATGACCAAAGTCAAAGACCCTATTTCTTCCAGTTTCTGCTGTTTTCTGCTGATTTTCTACATACCAAGCAGGCCGAGAATTTCAACATCTTTCATTTTCTTTCTTCACACAAGGACGCAGACACTTTCAGCTCAATGGAAACCAATGATGGGTGATTGAAAGTGGCAGTGACAGAATGAAAGAACTTGCATTTATGTACTGCCTCATCACTTATCTCAGAAATGTCCCAAAGGGCCTGATATACAATGAACTATTTCAAAGTGCAGTTATTGTTGTCATGTGGCAGCCATTATGCACACAGCAAGGTGCCGCACACAGCAATGTGGTGTATGACCAGTTGATCTGTCTTTGGTGGTGTTGGTTCAATGTTTGGCAGAACACACTGGGAGAACAATCTGCTTTTATTCGGCTAGTGGACGTGAGTCATTTAATATCCAGCTGAACAGTGGAACAGACAAAACTGGGCCTCAGTCTCAATCAAAGTTAGTATAACTCGAGAGTCAGGTCCCAGTCTGACTCGTGACAGCACTTAGGACAAGTTGTGTGAAGCCCCTCCATGAGGCGATTTCCCACTGCTTTGATCTCACATCAAGTGTAGGATATCTCCAATAAATCTCCAATGTATCTCCAGCCTGGTGCAAAGAAGCATTATAAAAGCAGAAAATGCTGGAGATACTCAGCAGGTCAGGCAGCATCTGTGAAGAGTGAAACAGAGTTAACATTTCAGGTCGATGACCTTTCGTCAGACGAAAGGTCATCGACCTGAAACGTTAACTCTGTTTCTCTCTTCACAGATGCTGCCTGCCCTGCTGAGTATCTCCAGCATTTTCTGCTTTTATTTCAGATTTCCAGCATCTGCAGTATTTTCTTTTTGTATTAGCATTATAAAAGCGCCTAGGCAGACCGCTGGACTTCCTGGAGAGGTTTGAAAAGTCCATTTAGAACTCGTTTAATGTTAGGAAAAACAGAGGCTCCCACCTACGCTGTCTAAATACCTTTCTCACTGACTTCAATGTGCTCTAGGGTGATGCACAGATGTCACTATAACTCCAGTCTGCAAGCCTGCAATAAGGAGATACCAGTCGTAGATCAGTAGCTGGAGTATTACTGCAGCCTTAGAGTGCCAGTGTTTGGACTCGACAGTCTAATTTTGGAGTGACCTGTCCAAATATTTCTAACATAGAAATAGTTTGCTAAAATGGAAGTCTATTTTTTCACAATTACCTCTGTGCTTTATTTGTTAAATTCTCTTGAATTCCACCCCCTTTAGCAAATTACAAAGAGTTTGAAGTGGGGTTTACGAGAATAATGTGTCCCACTGGTGCAGCAGATAAGAAAGTGTCCAGGAGATTTAATTCCTGGAGGTTCCAGGGCAATCCTGGCAGGTTGATGACCCTAATGGGCTGAGAGCCCAGCCATAAAGAAAGAACTTGCATTTATATAGCGCCTTTCACAACCTCAGGACGTCCCAAAGTGCTCTACAGCCAATGAAGGACTTTTGAAGTGTCGTCACTGTTGTAATGTGGGAAACACGGCAACCAATTTGCGCACAGCAAGCTCCCAAAAACAGCCATGTGATAATGACCAAATAATCTGTTTTATTGTTGTTGGTTGAGGGATAAATATTGGCCAGGACACCGGGGATAACTCCCCTGCTCTTCTTCGAAATAGTGTCATGGGATCTTTTACATCCACCTGTGATGTTTTAATGTCTCATCTTAAAGATAGCACCTCTGAATCCAAAGATCCCATCTACCAGCATCCCACGAGTTTAATCGGTTTCAGTAATGACAAACCAGCACTAACATTGGCCCAGTTGTTAGATAACCTCGTTAACTGTTAGATGGTGGAAGCAAATTAGAGTGGAGTCCAATCAGGATGTGTGCAATACCTTGTTAACTGCTAGATGGCCTTTACTTCGTCAACTGTTATCAACTTATCAATTGTATGCTTTGACAAATGATTAGAGGGAAGTCACACCTAATTCCAGGCAAACAAGGACACATAGGGGGCGATTTTCACCGAATACTCTAGGCACCAAAGAGGTAAAGAGGTGGCCAAGATGGGGTCTTAAGCTGAAACGTCGGGTTAACCCGCGTTTAGCGCAAGGCACCATCTTGGTGAAGGAGTTGAAGCCAGCGCTAGGAACGGCCGCCCGGAGGCTTGTTAAACAGCTGATTGCCATTTAAAATGCCTGCTAGCGCACATTAAAGAGGATGTATGGCATTTTGGTGGCTAGCGCTTCAACTAGCACCCTCTCCCAACAGCGGCCAGCTCTTTGGGAGTAAACACACCGTTGATGTCGATTGCAAGCGCTATTTAAAGGGATACTCACCACTTAAAGGGATACTCACTATTTCAAGGACATTGCTGCTGGAGCTGTGAAGAGTACCTCTGAAACACATCGGGAGACTTTCTGAGATACTTTGTCAAGACTTCACCAACACTCGAGCAACATTTATTCCAGAAATAGTCTGAGGACTTCACCTAAAAAGAGTAAGTGCTGGGCTACTCCACCTTATTGGACACCTTACAGGAGTCACCAGGAGAAAGGGAGTGCTTGGTCATGGGTACCTTGTTCGGGGTCCCCCTTGTTCTGGATGAGGAATGGGAAGAGGACACAAGGCCAGGCAGAGCAGCACCAACTACCGCATGGAGAGAGGGACAGGGGACGAGGTGACATCCATCCTTCTCGGGACCTCCTCCATCAGGACCTCCAGTGTCGTGTCCGAGAACCTGTGTGCCCTCTCCCTCAGTCGCTGGGTCACCCAGCAACGTGCCGCTGTGTTTCAGCCCGCCCACTCCGCAACTTCAGTGGAAGTGGGTGCGAGGAGCCCACATATACTCCACCAAAATTTCATCTAATCAGCACCGAGTGCGAAACCTGGTTCGAACCTCCAGTCAAGTTCAAGTTATGGTAATCAGCAATTAGGTCCAAAAATGTGCCCTAAATCCAGACTTTCAAACAGGTTAGTCTTATTAGCACTGCACCGATTTCGTGCCTGTTTTCACCTTTTAGCCAAAATAACTCCCTAAACTAGTGTAAGAGAATGGCTGGTTTAAACTAGACAGGGTGGAGCTGGTGAGTTTCAGCTGATACAAGAATATTCATGCAGCACAGAACTATAAGGAAAAGGGTGCAAGTGTAAAAGCAGGAAAAGAATGAAACACAGTAGACTTTTGAACAAAACCTTCCACATTGCACTGTTGTCCAGAAGCTCGGGTAATACCAACCTCGAATCTGGTATTTGTTGTGTGAATACAGTGTGCATGGTTGATTCTGCTAAATGTTACAATAAAGCCTTTTTCTACCCAATTGGGATTGCCAAGCTGAATAATCTAGGGCCGAGCGTCCCTGATACAAGGGAACCCAGCAACACAGTACTGCATGGGGCAGTAACGCAATTCCGGAGCTCACAGATATTGGCTTATTCTGATGCCACTGCTTACTTAGAGGATCTGATTCCCAGACGAATTTCAAGTTTCTAATGGACTTCTGCATCTGTACTAATAGGAACTGAATTAAAAAAGATTATGCAACGAGATCAGTCAACTTTGTTTGACGGGCAGCTCCAATCCTCGGTTGTGTCTGCACTAATGCCTGCATAATGGCTGAGAGAGGTTTTATCAAAATTATCAAGCCTAAGTGAGCAACCGGGAAAGGAGATGCAGTTGAGGGTCAAAGTGCAACATTTTTGACGGGGAGTTGGAACAGGATTGCCGCTGCCTTGTCAACACTGAGCTGCGGGAAATTGAGAGCTCAGCCGTAAGCAGGAGATTAGACAGCACAGTGAACGTGTGAAGCCAAAGGCGATGACAAAGAGTTAAAGTCGAGTAGTGAGAGTTTGGGCTCACCGGTAAGCACTCTCAGCTCGGAGTCAGAAGATTGTGAATAAAGTTCCAGCCTCAGGGCCTGTGCGTATTATCTAGGCTGACACTTCAATTCAGTACTGAGGGAGCACTGCACTGACGGAGACGTCGTCCTTTGGATAAAACGAAGAAACAGCGACAGCCATTGTAGAGCGTCCTTGCAATTTCTCACCTCTGCTTGGCTTCAGGGTGAATACAAGGACTATTGGAAATCTCCGCAGTATCAACAGCATTGTGTCGTGCTATCAATTATCTACATGAATACATCTCATTGATGGGCTACATAACTTCCCATTGCCAGCACTGGTACTCGACAGGGAAACCAGGTCTTAATAAAGAGCCACTCTCCAGTGACAACCTGCACAGAGCAGAGCAGAGCTGAGCTCTAATGAAATTAGTGTTTAAGATTCATTTATGAGGCCTATTTAAATCTGGATTAATTTCCCAATGCTGTAGGCAGTTCTGAATATTAAATAATAATCAAATGAGATAATTAAAACAGCTTTAAATGGATTAATTTAATGTATTATTTCCCACTTTTTCCATGTGTGTGGGCCTCTCCCTTGCCTTTTCATCGCCTCGCTGAGATGATCTTGGCTGTAGAGCAATTTGGGATGTCCTGAGGTCCTGAAAAGCGCTATATAAATGCAAGTCTTTTCTTTTATTCAGCAACTTGCAGCTCATTAGCCCACCCGCCGTGACTGGAGTATCTCTTTGTTTGCTGCGCTCCTCTCTTTTCTCAGAGCGCTACAGTTCTGACAAGTGATGGCACCCAAAAAGTGAACCTATCTTCTCTTTGCGGATGTTGTGATCTCCGAGTACAACCAGCATTTCATTTGCTTTCAGATTTCCTGCATTTGCGATGATTATTATTTTTTTTATTTTATTTATTCTGCAATCCATTTGATGCCAGTTTGAAAGCACCGTTGGAATATTTGGATTTAAGTCAGTCTGGTATGGACAGCCTGAATGCACCCTGTCTGTGACACACCATAAACATGTGGTGCTGTCCTGATTTAGGGCTAAGATGCAGCGTAAACAGATTGGATTCAGTTCAGATCTGCGTGCAGCCCTGTATCAGCGTCTACAACCTCCCGCTGATATTAAAGTGCCAAATCAGGTTGGTTTTATGACCAATTTCTTGTTCATGTCTAGGGAACAGCAATCTTTATGCCCCAATCTCTTCCTGTTGTACAGTCAGTGTTGTGTGCTGGGTTGTGTGATATGGAGACCCAGATTGCAAACACATAGGACCAGCTTCCTGCATTTTCTTTAATTAAACTTGAACTCAGCCAGAACTCTGCTGCGGGTGCCCGAGCTTACACCAAGTCCCATCCTTGTTTTCAAATCTCTCCACAGACTCGCCCCTCCCTATTGCTGTAACCTCCTCCAGCCCTACAACCCTCCGACATCTCTGCACTCCTCCAATTCTGGCCTCTTGCACATCCCCCAATTTTCATTGCTCCACCATTGGTGGCCGTGCCTTCAGCTGCCTAGGGCCCTACGCTCTGGAATTACCTCTCTGCCTCTCCCTCCTCCTTTAAGATGCTCCTTAAAACCTACCTCTTACACCAAGTTTTTGGTCACCTGCCCTAATATATTTTTAAGTGGCTCTCTGTCAAATTCTGTTTGATAATCGCTCCTGCCAAGTGTCTTGGGATGTTTTACTACGTTACGGGCGCAGTTTAAATGCAAGTTGTTGTTGCTGAATAGGCAACCTTAGGTCAATGGCAGATTCACCGACCTACATTGTCCTGGGTCTACGATTGTGCTATTGGACCAAGGAAGCCAGTGTTAAGGAATGTTACCACTGGAGCCAATGAACGGCCATTATACTCAGGTAACCTGACCTACAAAAGTGGTAAAGGTAAAAGCACCTATAACAGTGCAGACTGATCTCACTGGCAAGGAGGTCCAATGCAGGTGACATATCTGCCGCAGCAGATTCGTTTGCGCCCTGCAGTTGAACACAACAAGGTTAAAAAAAAAATAAAAGCTCAGTGACAAAATTGAAAATCTAACCATTTATTCGAAATAATGACAGAGAGAGTAGCAGTAATCTAATATTGGGTTTGCAATGAAAGAAACAAACCACTCGCGCTTTGCTCTTGCACTTTATAATGACATCTGAACCACTCAATTAGATCACCACGGCATGAAGTCTAGTCCAAATGGAAGCAGAAAAAAATAACGAAAACACACAGGGGAAAAAAACAGAAAAATATAACTGCAAACATGACACGGATCAATGGAAGGGAATCCCCATGTTGCAGTTACTAATCAGTTATAAATGAAACAACAATGGGACTAGCATGTCCAGGGCACTGGTAATATTATTTAAGTTGATAAGTTTCCGTTGTTTTTATGGTTAAGTTCTTTTATTAGCTGTGTCTCTCTAAAAAGGAGACCTTTCATTTGGTTTTTGTTTGCTGACACTGGAGCAAGAATATCTCTTGCCCCAGCAGGCAGATAGTCTCTGGTAAATAAGGAGACGCCTCCTCCCTTCTGTTTGTGGAGGTGTTGCTGTTGCGGGGAAAAGAGGTGAAGGAAAAGAGAAGATGAGAAAGCCAAGGAGGAGAGGGGAAAAAACCCAGGTGCAGCAAACCTAGCTACTGTTTGTATTGGATGCCTTCAAACCAGTGTGTGAACTCGCTTCACATTAAATCACTTGCTCCACAGCCAACACTGACAGAGCCTGCGTCACCTCTTCTTGCCCTTTATGCTGGGCTAGCTGATATTTCTGCAAGTTTTCTGCTTCACCCCACAGCCTTTCTGTGATTCGCTTCTATTTACTCATGCCTGAAACATATACTTATGTACACAGGGTAACAACAAATAGAATGGTGGTTCGCAGCCACAGTACAGTCTGTCCATCTCACTCACTTACTGCCTTGTACCCCGCTGACTAAGTTGATCCTAAAATACACTAATGATACACTGGAAAGTTAAAGCTAGTCTTGCACAGAAAGGACTGAAACCCCCCAGCGAGACCTGTCTTGCGTGACAGTGCTGCTTAGTGTGTCCTCTGCTCTAATATTAGGATATCAAATATTAATAAATACATATTTACGGTGTTATGTCACAATTGGTACATTCCCAATCGACATCGGAGAAAGAAAAGCTTGTTAACAAGTCCAAAACAGTGGGAGGCATAACTTTAAAGTTAAGCTGTTCGGGGATGATGCCAGGAAACACTTCTTCACACAAAGGGGAGTGGAAATCTGGAACTCTCCCCCTCAAAAAGTTGTTGAGGCGGGGGGTGGGGGGGGGGCTAATTGAAAATTTCAAAACTGAAATTGATAAATTTTTGTCAGGCAAGGGTATTAAGGGATATGGAACCAAGGCAGGGAGATGGAGTTAAGATACAGACCAGCGATGATCTAATTGAATGGTGGAACAGGCTCAAGGGGCTGAATGGCTTCCTCCTGTTCCTATGCTCCTTACCAGGTATATAACACAGTTTGAATTAGGCTCCGAATGGCTACGGTGAAGAATGGTTAAAGGGTTCTTAACTGACAGCTGATGGTAGTCTCGTGCTTTGCAGAACGAAGATTTCAAAGTGTTTCACCGCAACTTCACAGCTGCTTAGGCCTGAGTATTGTGTCCAATTCTGGGCACCCCACTTTAGGAAGGATGTCAAGGCCTTGGAGAGGGTGCCGAAGAGATTTACCACAAGAGTACCGGGGATGAGAGACTTCAGTTATGTGGAGAGACTGGAGAAGCTGGGGTTGTTCTCCTTGGAGCAGAGAAGGTTAAGGGGAGATTTAATAGAGGTGTTCAAAGTTGTGAAGAGTTTTAATAGAGTAAAGAGGGAGAAACGTTTCCACTGGCAGGCCGGTCGGTAACCAGAGGAGACAGATTTGAGATAATTGGTAACAAAGCCAGGGGGTGATGAGAATTTTTTTAACGCAGCGAGTTGTTATGATTGGAATGCACTGCCTGAAAGGGTGGTGGAAGTGGATTCAAAAGGGAATTGAACATATACTTAAAGAGGAAAAATTTGCAGGGCTATGGGGAAAGAGCAGGAGAGTGGGACTAATTGGACAGCTCATTCAAAGAGCCGGCACAAGCACGATGGGCCGAATGGCCTCCTTCTGTACTGCAAGGGTCTATGGGGGAAAAATTCATCCCCTTAACATCTCCCATTAGTGCCAGCAGATGGTGCTAATGGGGGGCGCGAGAGCAGTATCACCAGAGCGAGGTGAATCTAGCACCGCACGCCAAATCCCGTCCCCCTGTAGCGCTGCCGGTAAGAGGCATCACCGGGAACGTCAACACCAGGTGGATCGTGACGTCAGTGAGTGTGCAACGCTTACTGACCGCCCGATCTGTTAAATTGATTCTCACCACTTACCTTAGCACCTGGAGTAAACGCCGACAGGGAGAGCTGGTGTGAAACATCAGGAAGCTGGCTCCAGGGACGTTATTTAAAGAGATCATCAGTAATCATTTGCAGCAGTCAGGTTAGTGCAGTTTCAATGTTTTCTTGTCAGGTTCACCTACTGCAAGAGTTTCATTCAGTAATTTCAAGGTTCTTTTGTATCAGGAGTCCTGTGGCAACTAAGAAGTAGCAACACTTAAAGTAGCAACATTTATTCTTCAAAGAATCAAACTGCTACACTTAGTAACGTTAATGGGGGCTGTACTGGCACGCCACCTCACCCTCCAGGATCTACGGCGGAGGGAGCGTAGGCAGCGAGAAAGACGGGAACATGTGCAAAGAGAGATGAGGAGGGACATCAGGGCTCTCACCAGGAAGCCTTACCCTCCGAGGGTATTCCGAGAGCACATCTACCTTCAATTAAGCGAGGGGCAGTGTAATAGACGGCTCCAACTCACCAAGGAGGTGGTCACAGAACTCCGCCACCTCCTCCAAACCAACCGCACACCAGGATGACTTAAAGCCCAGATCCCCTTTGCTCACCACATCCCCATCATTCCATCCCTCTCGCAAGCCGTTCCACAGCGCAAAGCTGAAATGACAGACACCACAAAAGAATGGTAAGTGAATTAATAAAAATCAGTGAACACATATTTACACCAAAAATATTAACTATTCACCTTTGTGCAATCCCTTATTGCCTGTCGTTACTGTGCCTTTGCATACTCTAGTGCTCCTACGAAGTGTTGGCCCAGTGGCTGCAGCAGGTCTGGTGGAAGGCTGCTGAGTGTCCGTGCGGGAGACTTCAGATGGCCTTGCAGGATGCCCTTGACCAGCTCTGGGCCTGGAAGGCCCAGCTGTAGACTGCACCACCTCAGCATGGGCAGCAGCAGTCTGGGATGGCTGGATGACAGGCAGCGACAAGGGCAACGGCGGAGTGCCAGCGGTGGGAGCAGGAATGCCTTCATCCTGAGAGAGGACAGCAGCTTCCTGCTCCATTGACCCACTGCCACTCCCCCAGGACAGCACCTCAGCATCCCTAGCAATCTGTTGCAGCAAAGATTGCTGGCCTGCTGTGACACCGTGAAAGCCCCAGTCAACGGTGGTAGACCCAGCCACGATGGCAGCAGTCAGAGCTTGCGTGGCATCAAGCTGAGACTGCATGAGAGCAGTCTGAGATTAAACGCCACCAAGCATGGACTGCATTACAGCACTAAGACGTTGCGTCATTTCCGCCTGTGCTGCAATGGAAGCTGCCAGATCATCCATCACACGCGGCTTCAGGTCTGGGTCGCCACGGTCTCTCTGGGAGTCTACCATCCTTTGCAGACTGGAAATGATGGGCTTCATGGTGTGCGCAGAGCTTTGTGCAATGTTGGAGGCGGACTCCTCCATGCTCCTTACCATTGCCGAGAGGCTCTCGGGCACCCTTGCCATTGCACCTATAATCTCTGCGTGCATGCCCATCACCCTTCTTCTAAAGGCCTCCCCATCGAGGTCCTCATGCGAGTCCTGTGCATGTGAACTCACCCTCCGGGGAGCTGGCCCCCGAGCTACCCTTTCCCCCTGGCCTTGCTGCAGCCCACTCATCCCCGGTGCATCACCCTGTGCAGATCCCGCTACTATACTAGCCTCCAAAGAACGTGTAGTACCAGTATCTGAGCTGGTGTTTGCAGTGACGCGGTGTGTTCTTCCCCCCCCCCTCTTCTCCCGCCTCGCTCTCTGCGGTGCCCTCAGGGATAGGCTGCTCAGGTGCTTGTTGATTATCTGAAAGCATAAAGGCACAAGAATCGGGTTAAGGTGAGGGGAGGGGGGCAGAGAGGGAGAAATGCATGCATACAGCATGATTAGCTGGAAAGTGCAAAATGCTTGTGGGGTGACGGGGAAGTGTGATGTGAGAAGAAGGAATAGGGCTGAACATACCGTTGTTGTCCCCAAGGGGGTCAATGTCACCAGTGGCCACGTCGCCCGCCACCTGGCGCCCAATAAACTGCAGCATAAGAACATAAGAAGAAGAAATAGGAGCAGGAGTAGGCCATCCGGCCCTTCGAGCCTGCTCCGCCATTCAATGAGCTCATGGCTGATCTTCTGCCTCCGCTCCATTCACCGGCCCGATTGCCATATCCCTTGATGCCCTTACTAGTCAGAAATCTATCGACATCTGTTTTGAATATACCCAATGACTGAGCCTCCACAGCCCTCTGGGGTAGAGAATTCCAAAGATTCACCATTATTCAGCACTCTATCTTCCAGCGCAGACAGTGGTTGGGTGTCGGCTTGTCCCCCACCTGTGTGCTCCTGCTTCCTCCTGTTGAGCCACCTTGGCCTGCAAGAGAAAGGAATGTGAGTGAGTGTGAAGCAATATGTTTGGGTGATGTGCCTGCCATAGTTGAATAGCTGTCATTGTGAGCAAGATGCGAGATATGGGTGTGAGAGTTGGTAGGCAGAGATTGTTGGTGGGTGAGTTTTGGGGGTGTGGTGATTTGGGCAGTGTGTGAAGATTGTGGCTCAGATGGTGGTATGTAGCATTTGTTGAAGCATTCACTCACCCTGACCACCCGAGTGAGGTCATTAAATTTCCTCCTGCACTGTGTGGGGGTCCTGGGGATCACAGTGCTGCCCGACACATGCTGCGCTACCTCCCTCCACATGGTGCGGAAGACTTGTGGCAAGGGCTTCCTGCCACTTGCTGAGTAGAGCACTGCCTTCCGTCTCTCCACAGCAAAAACCAATGCCTCCTATGCTTCATCACAGTATCTGCAGGCTCTCTCCATGAGGTATGGATATGCCATGAGCACACCTGGTTCAGTCCTCTGTCTCCTTCTTGTTCTGCTCGTGCTTGGTGAGGCAGCTGCACAGCCAGCAATGCGGTGCTACAGCATCAATGAACCTCCCCTTTAAGAAGTGAAAATAGCCTGTGGCAAGCATGAATTGCGATTAGACTGCACCCAATATTGGTCCACCCATCGAGTGTAACGCCAATGAGCTTGGGTTTTAAGACTTGAATTAGGACTCCAATCATTTTTTTGAGCAGTGGGCACAAATTTTGCGTGCAGTCTAAAGCATTAGCATCTGGCGCTAATTCTCCAACTTTTCTACTGACATTGCCCATTCCTTGGCTATAATGTACTTCTAGCCTTATGATTCTATAAATCTGTACACTGCCCTGTTTTATTAAAAGTACTTCACAGTATTAAGAGCTGCTCTTTATGTTGCTGTGCAGCAGTTGGTTACAGTAGTGTGGGTCGCTCGCAGCCAGCGCCACATCAACATCAACCTGCCTGATTATTCTAGACTGGCGCTGAGGAAGATCGGCCTTGCACCGGGGGCCTTCTTGATGCTTACTTCGGTGGCGGCTTGCTGGTGAAGTAACTTTTATAACATTTGGAATATTGCTATTCACAATATATATTAATGACCTGGACGAGGGAACTAGATGTAATATCTCCAAGTTTGCAGACGTCACAAAGTTGGGTGGGCGTGTGTGCTGTGGGGAGGATGCCGAGAAACTCCAGGATGATTTGGACAGGTTGGGTGATTGGGCAGAAGCATGGCAGATGCAATATAACGTGGATAAATGCGGTTATCCACTTTGGTGTCAAAAACAGGAAGGCAGATTATTATCTGAATGGCAATAGATTGGGAGAAGGGGAAGTGCAACGAGACCTGGGCGTCCTTGTGCACCAGTCGCTGAAAGTAAGCATGCAGGTGCAACAGGTGGTTCAGAAGGCAAATGGTATGTTGGCCTTCGTAGCGAGAGGGTTTGAGTACAGGAACAAGGATGTCTTGCTGCAGTTGTACAGGGCCTTGGTGAGACCACATCTTGAGTATTGTGTGCAGTTTTGGTCGCCTTATCTGAGGAAGGATGTTCTTGCCATGGAAGGAGTTCAGCGAAGATTCACCAGGCTGATACCTGGGATGGCAGGAATAACATATGAAGAGAGACTGGGTCGATTGGGCTTGTACTCGCTGGAGTTTAGAAGAATGAGAGGGGATCTCATCAAAACTTATAAAATTCTAACAGGACTAGACAGACTAGATGCTGGAAGGATGTTCCCGATGGTCAGGGAGTCCAGGACCAGGGGTAAGCCATTTAGGACAGAGATGAGGAGGGATTTCTTCACCCAGAGAGTGGTGAACCTGTGGAATTCTCTGCCAAAGAAGGCAGTAGAGGCCAATTCATTAAATATATTCAAGAAGGAGTTGGATATATTTCTTAAGGCTAAAGGGATATGGAAAGAAGGCATGGATGATCAGCCATGATCTCATTGAATGGCGGAGCAGGCTCGAGGGGCCGAATGGTCTGCTCCTATCTTCTATGTTTCTATGGAATAGAAGAGATGGGGTACTGGGCACATTTTGCTAATGGCTACAAACCAACAATTTATATATATATATATATAAAAAAGCTCACTGGTTTAGCTAGGATTTCACAGATTACCTACAAATACATTTAAATCCATTGGCAGAAAGCAGATAACCTGTGGATGTGCATCTCTCTTTAAAAGCATCTTATACTGGGGTCTGGAGTACAGCATGATGGAGAGGTCAATAAAGTGCATCCTCAGTGTCATAGAGTTATACAGCACAGAAAGAGGCCCTTCGGCCCGTCGTGTCTGCGCCGGCCATCAAGCCCTGTCTATTCTAATCCCATTTTCCAGCACTTGGTCCGTAGCCTTGTATGCTATGCCGTTTCAAGTGCTCATCTAAATGCTTCTTGAATGTTGTGAGGGTTCCTGCCTCTACCACCCTTTCAGGCAGTGAGTTCCAGATTCCAACCACCCTCTGGGTGAAAAACTTTTTCCTCAAATCCCCTCTAATCTTCCTACCCCTTACCTTGAAACTATGCCCCCTGGTTATTGACCCCTCTACTAAGGGGAAAAGTTCCTTTCTACCTACCCTATCTATGCCTCTCATAATTTTGTACACCTCAATCAGGTCCCCCTCAGCCTTCTCTGTTCTAAGGAAAACAACCCCAGCCTGTCCAGTCTCTCTTCACAGCTGAAGCGCTCCAGCCCAAGTAACATCCTGGTGAATCTCCTCTGCACCCTCTCCAATACAATCACATCCTTCCTATAGTGTGGCGACCAGAACTGCACGCAGTATTCCAGCTGTGGCCTAACTAGTGTTTTATACAGCTCCATCATAACCTCCCTGCTCTTGTATTCTATGCCACGGCTAATGAAGGCAAGTATGCCTTTTTAACCACCTTATCTACTTGTCCTGCTGCCTTCAGGGATCTATGTACATGCACACCAAGGTCCCTCTGATCCTCGGTCCTTCCAAGGGTCCTACCATTCATTGTGTATTCCCTTGCCTTGTTAGTCCTCCCAAAATGCATCACCTCACACTTTTCAGGGTTAAATTCCATTTGCCACTGTTCTGCCCATCTGACCAACCTGACTATATCGTCCTGTAGCCTGAGGCTTCCCTCCTCGCTATTTACCACTCACCAATTTTCATGTCATCTGCAAACTTACTGATCATACCTCCTACATTCATATCTAAATCATTGATATACACTACAAACAGCAAAGGACCCAGCATTGATCCCTGCAGTACACCACTGGACACAGGCTTCCAGTTACAAAAACAACCTTCAACCACCACCCTCTGCCTCCTGCCACTAAACCAATTTTGGATCCAGTGTGCCAAATTGCCCTGGATCCCATGGGCTCTTACTTTCTTGACCAGTCTCCCATGTGGGACTTTGTCAAAAGCCTTACTGAAGTCCATGTAGACTACATCAACTGCACTGCCCTCATCCACACACCTAGTCACCCCCTCGAAAAATTCAATCAAATTGGTTAGACATGATCTCCCCTTGACAAAGCTATGCTGACTATCCTTGGTTAATCCTCGCCTCTCCAAGTGGAGACTAATTCTGTCCCTCAGAATCTTTTCCAATTATTTCCCTACCACTGATGGTAGGTTCACTGGCCTGTAATTCCCTGGTTTATCCCTACTACCCTTCTTGAATAATGATATTACGTTAGCTGTCCTCCAGTCCTCTGGCACCTCCCCTGTGACCAGAGAGGTTCTGAAAATTTGTGTCAGAGCCCCTGCAATCTCCTCCCTTGCCTCACACAGCTGCCTGGGATACATCTTGTCTGGGCCTGGGAATTTATCCACTTTTAGGCCCACTAAAACCGCTAGTACCTCCTCCCTCTCAATGCTCATTTGTTCAAGTATATCACAATCCCCTTGCCTGATTTCTATGCCTACATCGTCCTTCTCCATAGTGAACACAGATGCAAAATATTCATTTAAAACCCCACCTACATCTTCCGGCTCTACACACAGATTGCCACTTTGGTCCCTAATGGGCCCTACTCTTCCCCTGGTTATCCTCTTGCCCTTAACATACTTATAAAACACCTTGGGGTTTTCATTTATTTTGCCCGCCAGTGTTTTTTCATGCCCCCTCTTCGCTCTCCTAATTTCTTTTTTAAGTACCCCCCTACACTTTCTATACCCCTCTAGGGCTTCCACTGCTTTTAGTCCTTTGTATCTGCCAAAAGCCTCCCTTTTTTTCCTAATCCATTCTTGTATATCCCTTGACATCCAGGATTCCCTGGACTTGTTGGTCCCACCCTTGATCTTTACGAGAACATGTTGGCGCTGTACTCACTCTATTTTCTTTCTAAATGACTCCCACTGCTCTGATGTGGATTTTCCTACAAGTAGCTGATCCCAGTCCACTTTGGCCAGATCCTGCCTTATTAAATTCGCCCTTCCACCAATTTAGAACCCTTATTTCCTGAAGAAACACAGCATTGTTGGTCCTTGATGAGAAACAAGATGGATCTAGGATTCCCTTCTGCTGCAAGCCCGTCCAAATATTCATCACTTTTTGTGAATGGAATCTGGCAAAAGCCACCAGTGCCCGGTTACGCTGACAATAGTTCACGGGAAGAAATTGGCCAGGGTTCACCAGGTCATCGATCTTTGTTGGAATTGCGCATGCGAGAATCTCAGGGGAGGACAAGATCAGGCTTGGACATGATGTGCCCTGTGGTCGAATAGCCTACGGACATAACTCACGCCTGGCTACTTGGGTGAGATACTAGAGGGTAACTCGTCTGTGGAACTGCACTCCACTAAGGATGCAACGGCTTCAGTAGAGCAGGGGAGAGAAGAAGATACCGCCCAAAAAAGAGTCAAGTCCCAACAGAAGAGGCCAATTAAGAGCCAGATAATATCTAATAAAGACTCAGATGGCGGAGACAACAGGCACCACAAACGTTTTACTACTCAAAGCAACCTAAACAAAACCATCTCAATTGTGTAAGCCACCAAAACAACCTAATTCACCAGCAATGTAAGTGAAGGGCTATGGCACATTACAAGTGGCCCTGTCCTCAACCAGCACGGTGGGTTTCCACAAATGCCTTTCCAGCAAGCCTGGAGGTGGGGGGGGGGGGGGGTGTGACTGGATGGTGTTCCTGAGTGGAAACCCTCCCTAATCAGGGGTGCAGAGGCTGTTCACAGTATCCCTCCAACTACACTGACTGACTAAAATCAGCTAACATCACAAACCAGGGATCAAACCTGGACCTACCTCATCTGTGTGGCCCTGTTATTCATTGCATAAACTTGCTCAGCCATTGGAAACATAGCTTCACTTAAACTAATGGGAGGTGGGAACTCGCGGGCTCAGCAGGCTTCAGATAAAGCTACCAGCCAGAACAGGTTTCAGAGATAAAGAACTTGCATTTTATATAGCACCTTCCACGACCTCAGGATGTCCCAAAGCACTTTACAGCCAATTAAAGTACTTTTGAAGTGTAGTCACTGTTCTAATTTTGGAAACGTGGCAGACGATTTTAACAAAGCAAGTTCCCACAAACAGAATGAGATAACGACCAAATAATCTGTTTAAATGATGTTGGTTGAGGGATAAATATTGACGAGGACACTGGGGAGAACTCCCCTGCTCTTCTTTTGAAATAATGCCATGGGATCTTTTACGCCCATCTGAAAGGGCAGACGGGGCCTCGGTTTAACGTCTCACCTGAAAGACGGCACCTCTGACAGTGCAGCACTCGCTCAATACTGCACTGGAGTGTCAGATGGAGAAGAAAGGACATGTGCATCCAGATTACAAACAGGATCAGGCTCAGCCTACTGTCAACTGTCTAAACACTGTCAAGGCTTACATAAGAGGAGAATATTGACAAACAAGAACAAATCTGGAACAAGCACTGTTGTGGCGGTTTCCCGAATGCCAGACCAGAACCTGGTACGTGATCTTTTCAAAATCCAACTACATTTTCCCTCCTTCCCATCCACCAATATTGCTACTTTCCTACATTTTTCCAAACAGACTCCATCAGGATAGCTTCTGCAGTGATGGTCCTTTCCCCATTACTAACTTTTCCAAAAACTATCACCACGATGACCGGGCGTGTAGTCAGGCCAAGTGTAGCTCTCTTGGACAGCGTGGTGCCAAGATAATAGCGAGCCAATTATTACTGTTGGCACATTTAGTAGGTTGGCATTTAAAATATTACACTTAAATCAATGCCACTCATCTGGAGGCACTGGCTTCATGTGGGGTTTGGTTTCATAAGTGGCACACATTTCACCTAGGCAACGAGTGTTGTCAGGCTAATCAGCTATAATGGGATCGTGGAAATCACAGCTGATTTTGATTTCACCCAAATGTCCATATACAAACACACACACAAACTTGCATTTATATATCACCTTTAACGAAGTAAAACATCCCAACGCGCTTCATGAGCGCGTTATCAGACAAAATTTGACACTGACATACTCTCCACTTGCCTGGATGAGTGCAGCTCCAACGACACACAAGAAGCTCGACACCAGCCAAAGACAAAGCAACCCGCTTGATTGGCACCCCATCCACCACCGTAAACATTCACTCCCTCCACCACCGGCGTACCATGGCTGCAGTGTGTACCATCTACAAGATGCACTGCAGCAACTCGCCAAGACTTCTTCGGCAGCACCTCCCAAACCTGCGACCTCTTCCACCTAGAAGGACAAGGGCAGCAGGCGCATGGGAACACCACCACCTCCAAGATCCCCTCCAACTCACACACCATCCTGATTTAGAAATATATCGCCATTCCTTCATCATCGCTGGGTCAAAATCCTGGAACTCCCTCCCCAACAGCACAGTGGGAGTACCTTCACCACACGGACTGCAGCGGTTCAAGAAAGCAGCTCACCACCACCTTCTCAAGGGCAATTAGGGATGGGCAATAAATGCTGGCCTTGCCAGCGACGCCCACATCCCATAAACGAATTTAAAAAAAACCGAGCCAAATAAAGAGATATTAGGGCAGGTGACCAAAAGCTTGATCAAAGAGGTAGGCCACATCCAACAGTGGCCACGAGATAGAAATCAAGAATGTAAATTCTGAATGATATTCCCTACCTTAACCCAGAGGTACTTAAGTAGATTGTACAACTTCTACTGCCACCTCAGCTAAGTTCAGGTATTTGAGCAGAGAACCTTATGTTAATCATTGGGTGAACCGGTCAAGCTGTCAGGAGTCCCACTAAATTTATTTATTAAAAAATAATCATGTATTGAAGTCACCAAACCACTATTGCAGGACACCAAAGTTGAAGATTAGAAGTTAATAAAATTACCGTAAGCAGGAACCTTGCTGATTTTTATAGCTTTCAAAATGTAATACTTTTAAAAGATAACATTGCACATAATTTTGTTGTGAATAATAGTGATTTGCGTTTTATTACAACTCAAAAGGGGTCCCTTATTTTTGTGGCCTCAAAATATTCTGGTGGATGAGCCTGGCTGTTCAATGTAGTTAGTTTGAAACTGCTGATGGTCATAATTTAAACTACATCATCGATCCCCAAAATAAAGAATGGCAAGGAAGAGAGGGCGGAGGACTCTATATTATTGAAGGCCTCCATTACAGTAAATCACCTCCATCCCATGAGAAATTACCGTGACTCCTTTCAGTAATGAACTGCTGACAAACTGCTCTGACTTGAAGATCAGAATAGATTGCACTGGAAACCAGGAGAACATGGGTGTGTTTATCATCACTATAATACCCAGGGGAACTTCACAAACAATTCTGCTACGTGCAATTAACCCTCAGAGTAATAAATTGTAGGATAGGATAATGGGTCTGGGCTTTCCTGGTGACTCCGTTGGTAAGTTAACCATGTGGTGTGGCACTGAACCACAGGAGCGGCCCCAAGTTTGATCTCCCTGCAAAACAGTACCTTATCTCAGCTGGAGTGGTGGCGGGGACACAATTGATAACATTGTGGTGGCATAGTGGTTAGCACTGTTGCCTCACAGCGCCAGAAACCCGGGTTCAAATCCGGCCTCGGGTGACTGTCTGTGTGGAGTTTGCACATTCTCCCCGTGTTTGCGTGGGTTTCCTCCAGGTGCTCCGGTTTCCTCCCACAGTCCAAAGATGTGCGGGTTAGGTTGATTGGCCATGATAAAAATTGGCCCTTAGTGTTAGGGGGGATTAAATACGTGGGGTTACGGGGATAGGGCTTGGGTGGGATGGCTGTCGGTGTAGGGACTGGGTGCTAGGTTTTGGATGATCAGCCATGATCTCGTTGAATGGCGGAGCAGGCTCGAAGGGCCGAATGGCCTACTCCTGCTCCTATCTTCTATGTTTCTATGTTTGATCTGGGTGAAGAAGGGTGAAAAAATTAGCAAGGTTTCTCTCTCCTGATCGCTATCCAGTGATCTAATGCAGGAAAGGTGCAGGTATGTCAATGTTGGGCGAGATGATCAAGCTGGACTGTCAAGACTTCCTGCACAATCCTACTCAGATGAGATGTTAAACCGAGGCCCGTCTCCCCTCTCAGATGGGTATTAAAGAACCCGTGGCACTGTGAAAAGAGCAAGGGAGTTCTCCTGGCCAATATTTATCCCTCAACCAACATCACCAAAATAAACTGATTATCTGGTCATTATAACAGTGCTGTTTGTGGGATCTTGCTATGCACAAATGTTGGGTGCGATAAATGCAAGCTCGCTCTTTCGTCAATGAAATAGCCTACAAGCACACACTGCCTGAGCTACAAAGCAGGAAGAACTTGCATTTATATAGCATCTTTCACGACCTCAGGACGTCCCAAAGTGCTTTACAGCCAATGAAGTATTTTTGAAGTGTAGTCACTGTTGTCATGTAGGAAACGTGGCAGCCAATTTGCACACAGCAAGATTCCACAAACAGCAATGAGACAATCTGGTTTAGTGATGTTGGTTGAGGGGCTCAGGGTTCACCAATGAATAATGGCCTCGTGGGCCTTAGTACTGTGAGTACAACTGCAATGTCCCATCGCGGCCTTGCTGAAATCGGCTAACTCAGCACAGAGTAGGGATGGAACCAAAGATGATCTTGGTCTGTATGGATCTTATAGTGCTGTACTTACCCACTGAGCCATCAAGGGAGGTCACGTCTTTCAATTTTTTACATACATCCAATGATGGGCTCCATACACGGTGCATGATAGGTGCACGTTTGGAGGGAGTTCAAGGATTGTTTCCGAGCAGGCTGTGTTTGCGACACCAGGTGGGTGTGCGATCTGTGTCCACTGCAGCTTCCAGTGACAACACTGCTTGAGCTGTTGGAGAGGGACAACAAATAACCATGTAACCAGCGTCAGTGCAGGATTCGTTCGTTGCCCTTCCGTTTTTGACAAGTACCAGGCTTACCCCAGATGGAATACTCTTCTTATGAATTGCTTCACCAATAAACCCTGGCTGATGAATTGGGAGTAACTACCAGACCTTGGAGTCAAATTCAGGACCACCTGTTTGTAAAGCAAACATTTTATTCTTTGTCAATATGTAGCTTAGCAAAAAATTTTTTTTTTTTTTTTTTTTTTAAAAACCAGAACAAAATCTTTGTCTTTTGCAAGTGGAAAAAAAGTACTGTTTATTTGATCAGTATTTACAGTAAATCTATCTGTGGCCTTTCATTTAAACATTCACCAAACAACAAACACCAAAGATCTCTTTGGCTCAAAATAAAGTCTACGAGGGGGCAATGTCAGTCATCGAAGGTTATGCTGCTCTGGTCGCGGTATAAAGTTGAACAAAACATGGTCCTGTGGCGGCTGGTAAACTGGCGGCACGTTTGGGTGTCCATGGGGACCGTCATTGTGCTGGTGGGGAGGATGATGATGGTGCGGAGGATCAGGAGGATGATGATGGTGATGGTGGCGGTGGTGGTGGTGATGCTGTTGGCGATGGCGGCGGTGGTAGGGCTGTGGGCCAAAGTGCATGGGGTACTCGTGCTCAAAATTCATGTGCTGCAAAGCATCAAAGTTGAAGTGAAAATAGGGCGCAGGGGGAAAGGGGACCTGCAGATGAGGGGGCATTGGCGGGATAGGGGGGAATTCAGGAATCATTGGCGCTGGTCGAGGAAGGTCGTTGCGGTTGAAATTCACTCCATGATGCATTGCATGGCCTCGTTCTTCAATTCTTGCATTCTTGGGAGGAGGATCCTCTGGTGGAGGCCCAATCCTTTTCACAGCTTGCTCTAAAGTAGGTGTGGACAAAGCAAAAAAAAAGTGTTACTGCATTAGAAAGCAGACATCCACAGACAGAGAATACACGATTAGCCACTGTCAGAGTTAGAGTTTTCACGCTAGATGTTTTCTCAAGTTCAGCATCCCTCAAGTGGCTCTCACGTCCCATGCTACCCAAGTGCATATTGTCCTGCCCACTATCTAAGCAGCAGCATGTGCCAGGGATCATAACGAAGGGAGAGAAAGAAAGAGCTTGCATGAGAGGGTGCAGAACTTTTTTTTGGGAGGGGGTGGGGGGGAGAGAAAGAGAGAACAGTCAAAGTCGTGATCCATATGGGAACCAATGACATAGGAAAGAAAAGGGTTGAGGTCCTGCAATCAGTTTCAGGAGCTAGAGGGGAAGTTAAAAAGCAGGACCACAAAAGGTAGTAATCTCTGGATTACTCCCAGTGCCACATGCTAGTGAATATAGGAATAGTAGGATCGAATAGGTTAATGCGCGGCTAGAGAAATGATGCAGGACGGAGGGCTTCAGATTCCTGTCCTGGGGCATTGGGACCAGTTCTGTGGCAGGAGAGAGCTGTTCAAGGTGGACGGGTTGCACCTTAACAGTGCTGGGACCAATGTCCTCGAGGGAAGGTTAACTAGTACAGGCCACCAAATAGTGGGAAGGAGATAGAGGAGCAAATTTGCAGGCAAATTACAGAAAGATGCAAGAACTACAGAATAGTGATAATGGGGGACTTCAATTATCCCAGTAATAGACTGGGATACTAACAGTGTCGAGGGCAAAGGGGGAGGAGTTCTTGAAATATGTGCAAGAGAACTTTCTTGATCAGCGTGTTTCCAGCTCAACAAGCAAGTATCATTGGATCTAGTTCTGGGGAACCAAGTGGAGCATGTTTCAGTGGGAGAGCATTTGGGGAACAGTAATCATAATATCATCAGGTTTAGAATAGTTATGGGAAAGGACAAGGTACAATCAAGTGTAAAAATATTTAACTGGAGGAGAGCTGGCTTTAGTGAGTTGAAAAGGGATCTGGCCCAGGAGGATTGGAATTAAAAGTTGGTAGGCACAACAGTAATTGAACAATGGGAGGCCTTCAAAGAGGAGATGGTTAGGAAACAGCGCAGACACATTCCCATGAGGGGGAAAGGAAGGGCATCCAAAGCTACAGCTCCCTGGACAACTCAAGATAGAGGTTAAAATGAGACAGAAAAAGGAAGCTTATGACAATTGTAAGGTTCATAATACAGCAGAGAACCAAGCTGAATATAGAAAGTACAGGGGAGATCTAAAAAAGGGGAGAGGGATAAACCCGACAACTACAGGCCAGTCAGCCTAACGTCGGTGGTGGAGAAACTTTAAGACAATAATCCGGGACAAAATTAATTGGCATTTGGAAAAGTATGGGCTAATAAATGAAATTCTGCACGGGTTTGTTAAAGGAAAATCACGTCTGACTAACTTGATCGAGTTCTCTGATGAAGTAACAGGGAGGGTTGATGAGGGTAGTGTGGTTAATGTTATGTATATGGACTTTCAAAAGGCGTTTGTCAATCTATCACTTAATAGACTTGTTAGCAAAATTAAAGCCCATGGGAGTAAAGGGACAGTGGCAGCATGGATACAAAATTAGCTAAGGGACAGAAAGCAGAGAGTAGTGGTGAACTACTCTCTGTTAACTCTGTTTCTCTCTCCACGGATGCTGCCTGACCTGCTGAGTATCTCCAGCATTTTCTGTGTTTATTTCAGATTTCTAGCATCTGCAGTATTTTCTTTTTAGAGTAGTGGTGAACGATTGTTTTTAGGCTGGAGGGAAGTATATAGTGATGTCCCCCCAGGGGTCAGTATTAGGACCACTGCTCTTTTTGTTATATATTTATGACCTGGACTTGGGTGTACAAGGCCATAACATCAAAGTCTGCAGGTGACACGAAACTTGGAAATGTAGTAAACAATGAGGAGGATAGTAACAGATTTCAGGTGGACATAGATAGACTGGTGAAATGGGCAGACACAAGGTAGATGAAATTTAATGCAGAGAAGTGTGAAGTGATACATTTTGGTAGGAAGAATGAGGAGCGGCAATATAAACTAAAGGATACAACTTTTAAGGGGGTGCAGGAACAGAGAGACCTGGGGGTGTATGTACACAAATCTTTGAAGGTTGCAGGACAAGTTGAGAAGGCTGTTAAAAAAGCATATAGGATCCTTGGCTTTATTAATCGAGCAATAGAGTACAAAAGCAAGAAAGCTATGTTAAACCATAATAAAAAACTGGTTAGGCCTCAGCTGGAGTAGTGTTCAATTCTGGGCACCACACTTTAGGAAGGATGTGAAGGCCTCGGAGAGGGTGCAGAAGAGATTTACTAGAATGGTACCAGGGGATGAGGGACTTCAGTTATGTGGAGAGACTGGAGAAGCTGGGGTTGTTCTCCTTCGAGCAGAGATGGTCAAGAGGAGATCTGATCGAGGTGTTCAAAATCATGAAGAGTAAATAATGTTTCCAGTGGCAGAAGGGTTGGTAACCAGGGCTACGGGGAAAGACATGACAGGCTTCCTTCTGTGCTGCATCATTCTACGATCCTAATTATTTTTGAAGTGCAGTCACCGTTGTAATGTAGAAAATGCGGCAGCCAATTTGTACACAGCAAGGCCCCACAAACAGCAACGTTGTGATCAGATCATGTTTTTTAGTGATGTTGGTTGAGGGATAAATATTGGCCAGGACACTGGGAGGACTCCCCACTCTTCTTCGAAATTGTGCCGTGGGATCTTTAATGTCACCCGAGAGGGCAGACTTGGTTCAAGTCTCATCCGAAGGACAGCATCTCTGACAGTGCAGTACTCCCTCATTACTGCACTGAAATGCCTGGCTCCCTCACTACACCCAACCTCCCGAAAAAACTGTGTCAACTGAATAGAACATCTTATGAATGAAGGCAATTGATTCCTGTAGAATAATGGAACCATCTTTAACAAAGCAAGGAGGTTTTGGATTGTAAATGAAGGCTCTTTTGGGATGATTAATTAATACCTCAGACCCTCCCCTCCCTCCTCTCCCAAAAACAAAACAAACTATATTTTGTGTTGCTAGCTTTTACAGACAACAACAACAACTTGTATTTATATAGCGCCTTTAAAGTAGTAAAACGTCCCAAGGCGCTGCAACGGAGTATTTTAAGACAAAAAATTTGACACCGAGTCACAATAAGGAGAAATTAGGGCAGGTGACCAAAAGCTTGGTCAGAGAGGTAGGTTTTAAGGAGCGTCTTAAAGGAGGAAAGAGAGGCAGCGAGGCAGAGAGGTTTAGGGAGGGAATTCCAGAGCTTAGGGCCTAGGCAACAGAAGGCACGGCAACCAATGGTTGACCGATTATAATCAGGGATGCTCAAGAGGGCAGAATTAGAGGAGCGCAGATATCTCGGGGGGTTGTGGGGCTGAAGGAGATTACAGAGATAGGGAGGGGGTGAGGCCATGGAGGGATTTGAAAACAAGGATGAGAACTTTGAAATCGAGATGCTGCTTAACCAGGAGCCAATGTAGGTCAGCGAGCACAGAGGAGATGGACGAACGGGACTTGGTGCGAATTAGGACACGGGCAGCCGAGTTTTGGATGGCCTCAAGTTTAAGTAGAAGACAAGCTGCTTCGGGTGTTAACCCCAACATGTTGATTCGAGCAGCACAGAAATAGAGGTGTAAAAAAATTTAACAGGCAAAAATCCATTTTGCCACAACCTTTAATGCTTAACCAAATTGGATTCTTATGACAAATAAATTCATCATTGCCAGCACAATGTGATGGACAAGTCACCAACTCTGAAGACTTTGTAATCGAAATGTTGTATTGGGGTGACTGCCCTGTTATTTCCTTGCTTCCTATGGGGAAACCATCTAGGCTGCAGTTATCGTCACTGCCCAAGATCAGGAAGGCATGCAGTTGCATGGCAATGCCTATCCTTTCAACAATGAATACAAAATCAAAACTGATCATTTCTGTACAACACAGTCATTTGAATCAATCATTCATACTGGAATGGTATTTTGAGACACAGTGCAGTCCTCGAGAAGGAGGATGGATGTTAAAATGACAGGACAAAACCCACAATCTCCCAAATTATTTTCATTGTGGACCCAAAATGCTTAAGCAGTTGAATTTGGATTTGCAGAGAGCAGCCGCACTGATTAGCTGGAGCATCTTACAGACAGACTCATGATAGTCATTAGTTGAAGTTGAGCGCTCGCCAGTACTGCTAATACAACTGATGTGATGATGCAAAGTGAACTTACTGGCTACAGATTCAACTTTTAGGGTAAAGTGTGCCACTGTTTTAGTTTATGTAAAGGTGTGAAAGGAAAAAAAATACTTCCTTTTGCCCTGTACTTTCTGCAGATACCCTAGATGCAACTTATTTGTTTAAAGGGATTTTGCTGAAATGGCAAATTGATGGAAAAGTTAAATTCTGTCTGAACTTTGGGGAAGGGTGTGATGGTGTTTAACTTAACTATAATTTGGCAATTTCATCAGTAATAGTGAAACTTCATTTTTAAATACTTTGCTTGGTCAGTAAGTCAAACCCATTTGTGTTTCTCACAAGCCAGGCAACCTGACAAAGACTGACCCAAGGAGAGCTAACCACAAATGTCAGGTGACATTATATGATTCAAAGACCTATGAATCTGCTGTAACTCTGGCGTTGTAGCTACTGAGATAGCGAATTTAATCAATAAATAAATACAACTCAAAAACCCAACATGAGGGAGAAAAGAATAGAGGATAGGCTGATAGGGTGAGATGAAGCAGGGTGGGAGGAGGCTCATGTGGAGCATAAACGCCGGCACCAGTTGGGCCGAGTGGCCTGTTTCTGTGCTGTAATTTCTACGTAATGTAACCATGTAATGTGGCTCTTTAATCGGGTGACTCACCTCCAATCCGTTTCTTTTGTTCATTTTCAGCTTCACTTTGAATCTCTCTGATGAGTCTCTCGTCATCCTCCTGTCAGAAAATGACGTGGTCATTATTGATAGTGACAGTATTAAGATATTCACAACACATTCAAGATTATCGTAGCAGTTTCCCTGATTGATTAGTTGATACAGACAGTGTGTAGATGAGCCACACAGGTCAGAGGGTCGGTACCTGTCTGTTTGAAACTTGACATCGAGTTCTCTCTGAGCTACAGCGCTAGCTGCTGTCAAGTACTTTGTTAAAGGTATCATTCCTCGTGTGTACAACCAGACAGTTGGCACCGGGAGACTATTTGATCCTCAGAGGCACGACAAACAAACCAGACTGTTCTCACCCGAAGGGCTCAACTTTTACAGATGTCAATCCACGCTAGGTTTGTGTAAAGTTTAGATAGATATATAGATCGAAAGAAAGATTGAAAGACGGAAATAGACAGTTCGCAAGAAAGGACGAACTTGCACTCCTACAGTGCATTTCACAACTTCAGGACATCCCAAAGCGCTTCACGGCCAATGAAGTACTTTTGAAGTCTAATCACGATTATAATGTAGGAAACGCGGCAGCAAATTTGCGCACAGTAAGGTCCCACAAACAGCAATGAAACAAATGATCAGAGGAGTGCTTCATTGTCACAGGTGCCGGCTTTCAGATGAGACGTTAAAGCGATGCCCTGGCTGCCATTCTCAGGTGATGTAAAAGATCCCACTGCACTATTTGAAGAGTAGAAAGGGAGCTTCTCCCAGTATCCTCGACAACGTTTATCCTCCAACCAACACCACCAAAAACTCTATCTGGTCGTTGTCTCACTGCTGTTTATGGGAGCTTGCTGTGCGCAAAATTGGCTGCCTCGTTTCCCTACATTACAATAGTGACTACACTTCAAAAGTACTTCATCAGCTGTGAAACCCTTTGGGATATCCCAAGGTGACATATAATTGAAAGTTATTTCTTTCTTTGACTTATGGAACCGGAGAATATTTCAAGCACATCATCTTCCAGCTAAATAATGGAATAAATTGTAAAATAAGTAAGAGCATAAGTGCAGGCACGTTCTGCGGAAGTATTTCATAAAAGAATGTTTCTGCTTTGCTATTAATTCCTGTTATATCAGTGGCACTTATCAGCTGCATGTTTTATTACCCTTACAGCCCAAATGACAGCACAATGCTCGATAGGACTGGATGGCCTCAAAAATACACAAGATATTGCTATGAAACAAGAAGTGTTTGATAATGTTAACTGCTTTTAATAATATGCCAGACATTTCTCAAAAGACAGGTTTTCCCATGGGGAGCGGGAGAAGAAAAGGTGGTGGTGAACAATGCGTATATTTTGTAATCGCAGAATCAGACATCTTTGGTAGGATGGTTCTTTTGCACAGAGAAGTAGCAGCCAGAAGGCCCGTTTATTTTGGCGTCAATGGGCCATTTGATCCGCCAGGTCGGAGGTGCCGAGGAAGCCCTGGTAAAAGTGGGTTTGCGCTGTGGCCGGATCGAGTGAATTTGGCAGGTTGACATCGGGGTTGCTGTTAGCCGAGTGAGTGCAGTGCTTTAGAAACTGGCAATGGAAACACCCCACCAACATAAAAAGGGCAAAGTACTGCCCTTTAAAAGACAAAGGAAAATATGCACATCTCTAAATTAGTATGCATTTTGAATTTATTTTATTCACAGAACAAAAATTCTGCAGGTTTCACCTTCATAACATTCAAATCTCCTTCATGGGGATTAGAAACATAGAAAAATAGGAGCAGGAGTAGGCCATTCGGCCCTTCGAGCCTGCTCCGCCATTCAACATGATCATGGCTGATCTTCTCTCTCTCAATACCATATTTCCCCCCCCTCAGGGATGACAGGCAGTGGACTGCTTGTTCAACAATGGTTGGTGCATTAAACAAAAATAATTGAGACTGTACAGAGAACTCAGTTACTGCTTTATAACTGCTTCCACTATATAACATACAATTTACAGTTAATAAGGTAAAGTATAGCTGCTTGTCACATTCTGTGAGATGTATAACAATTCACTACCTGGTGGCTGCAAGAAAGCAGGGAACAAATACTGAACTTCTGTGCTATAGAATCAGTCAGTCTCGAGCAGTGACTGTAGCTGCAGAACAGCTATAGTTAGCTGGAAGATTGCAGTATTTGATGTCGTTGGAATTAGGGTTTGAATTGCAGGCGGACACCCATCTCTCCACCTCCTCTCGCGACTCCTCCACAGCCTCTGTGTTGTCACTGCTTGCCTATACTTCAGCCTTGGATGAGTCGCAATTTCCTCCAGTTAAACAGCGGGAAGGCCGAAGCAATTGTCTTCACCCACCCCCACAAACTCCATACCCCTCCCTAGCCAGTGTCTCAGGTCGAACCACACTGTTCACAACCTATTTTGACCCCAAGCTGAGCTTCTGATCCCATACCTCTCCATTACATAGACCGCTTGCATATAGAATTTATATACAGCACAGAAACAGGCCTTTCGGCCCAACTGGTCTATGCTAACGTTCCCTGTAAAGCGCGCGGCTGGGTGCTGCGCAGCCCCAGGCCGGCTTTTTCAATGTAAAGTTTCGCCCATAAGGGGCCGCGCACCCAGAAAAAAAAAAATGAAGAGGGAACACTGGTCTGTAGCAGCGTTTTCATGCTCCACACGAGCTGCCTCCCACCTGACTACACTTAACCCTACTTCCACCTCAAACGCCCACTTTGGTCCCTGCTTCAGCCTAGCTGCTGCTGAAACCGTCATCCGTGCTTTTGCTACCTCCAGAGCCAAGGCCATTTCTCCCCTCAACCCTCTGATTTTCCTCCTCCCTCTTGACGTGCCTTGGTAAAATGCAGCTGCTCCCTCCTACTTTTTTAGTGCAACGGGATGTCTGAAGCACGAGAGGGAGCAGAATAATGACTCACCGCCATCATCATTCAAAGGAACCCTCCCGTTACTATCTCAGGAGACACGACACACATACCAATGTTAGGGCAAAAGGTAACGAATGGAGATGAAACAGTCAAATTGATGCTGAGCCCCAGGCTACTAACTGCATGAGGAGGCAGAGGCAGAGGCTGAGGCTGATGATTCTCCCTCCAATTCTCCCTTCCCATCACTGTGGACACACCTCGCCTCGGCTTGTAGGGAATTACAGGGTAGAACTCATGGCACGCGACTCCACATTGAAGCGGCAAAACGTTTACTAAGGGAGGCAGAGGGAACAAAAGAAATCCATTTGCTCTCAAACCATCGTCATTGAAACTGAAATCGGCTCGCCTCCACGCAGCAGCTCTGTGGAGGTGACAAGGCCGTCACTGTCACAGCAGCTCAGCGTTGTGTGAACAGGACATTCTGGTGCAGCCGCCCATGTCAACAGGACCAGATTGCAATCAGGCACCAAGTGCTGCAGCTGCCCACAGTCAGTATTCAGTAATTATGTGTTGACACTTTAATAGCCGGCCACCACATCCTCGGAGATGGGAGATTGGAGCATTAAAATAGCACATACACCACTTCACGAGGGTTACTTACACCACTCAGTTTTGGAGCATAAAATTATCAGAACAGTCAGCCACTCAAGATCAGCAGGGTATGTTCTTGCATCCTCTAGTGACAATACACTCAGTCAAACTTGCCACTGCACTTGAGCTGGTATTTTAAAAAAAGGCCAAGACCAATAATAACAGGATTGCATTTATTTAAATTAACAATTTACTTCCACGTTCACACAACTGTGTCCAATGAAAATAAGAGAGTAATCCTGTATTCACTGGTTCCTAGTTGGTTACTTAAGAGAAGCTACAGATTACACAGCATTTAAAAAAAAATTGTTCGGGGTGGGGGGCGGGGTAGGGGGTGATGCTGGCAAAGTTGAATTTGGATGCTCATCCCTAGTTACCCTGAAGGCGGTGGTGGGTGGGCCTTCTCCATGAACTACTGTGCTGCCCTTGTGGTAGTGGTGCTCCCACAATGTTGCTCGGTAGGGATGTCCAGGCTACTGACTAAGTGACAATAGAGGGATGGCATCTAATACTCGTGGGGAGGTGAGCAAAAGGACAGAAAGGAAAAATTGGAAAGAAAGGTTAATCAATTTGGTTGACTTTTATACCTCCTTCTGCCTAGCCAAAGACTAATTTATTTGTGGAGGGCAGTTGGGAACGTGCATTGTGCAGGAAGATTTTGGAAGTGGCGGGGTAGGCTACATGGAAACCTAACAATGAAACTCTCAGCGATGAGCCATCACTTCTAAAGGACAACTGATCAGGATTATGTAAACCGGATTATAAATTATAGGTACATCGGAGTGTACCTATTTTTTGAAAGGCAGCCACTGCGAAAACGAAGACCAACTTTGAATTTTAAATCATTGAAGTGATAAAATGTTGTTGACAGAAGATAAACAAACTTGATTCCTCCTCAAATTACCGAACTAAATCAGGTCAATGCTGATTTTGCATTTATAATTCCAGAATTAAATCCTGGATTGCAGAAATTTTCCATAAGGTCAGTTAGGAACCTTTGTATTACTGACCTGTGAAGAATATAAACTTGAAATGACAAATATAGGGACGTTGAATAGAAGCCAGGACTTCTACTGCAACTTTCCTAAATGAACAGTTAAATTCTCTTCCAACCTAAAATTAGACGCCAGTTCAATGAAAGGCACAGAGTAGGAAAGACTGGAGATTAAAGGGTGGGGGTGACTCGGGATACATCGACATCAGGTACCAGGCATCTGGGACATGCCAGAAGTTACAGGCTGTCAACCCCTAGGCACACACTGGATACATTTTAAAAGCGCTACTCAGATCGTGATGAATGATCTGCTAACTTCGATGGCGGATAAGGCTTGGAACAAATTTATTTTGAGGTCCCAATGATTGCAAGCTGTGCATTGTGGTTGGTGCCCAAGGCCTGCAGACTTTCTCGGTATGACTTAGATGAGGGAAGTAACCATTTTAATTTCTGCTTCAGATGTGGTGGCACAATAAAAGGCGATACTTTTTCTGAAGGATTTTTATAGTAGGGACGTTACAAAACTGTACTTCGACCTTCCAATAGACGATATATTCTTGAATTCACCGACAGTCCCATAGGATATAGGGCTTTTCGCAGTGTGGTTTGGATCAACAAAGCTGGTTTTCTGTTCTTCTCCAGAACCATAGATGTTTTCAGCAGAGAGGGAGACCATTTGAGAGATAGTTTCTGTGCCAGCTCTTTGCAAAAGCAACTCAAAGTAATGACTTGGCTGTGTTCTCTCCCCATATACTTGTATCTCCTTCCACTTCATATGTTTAGGCAGTTTATGATCCCTGGCCACTCACGCAGCCGGATTCAAACCATTCAAAAAAATTGGCACTCTGTTCAACCTATATCCGAGCTTCAAATGCCACAACCAACTCATCACCAGACCCGCCTCACAACTCCTCTCTCCCTGAAACTTTGTTTGGTATTGAACTTTAGTTCAGTCATGATACATAAAGGATTGAAAACCAGTTTTATTCACAGAAATCATGTCCCAGCTTAAATCAGTATACTGTTGCAACAATCAATTGCTTGAAGGAGCCATGCCACTCAATTCAAATACAAACATGCTGTGTGATTTGTTCAAGTGCGTGTTTGATTGGCTGCTTTTTGAATGGACAGCTATTTAAAGTCTGCTTGGCCAGAGTTACTATTCCGTAGGGGTGTTATCAGCCTAGAGTTTTAAAATTAGGAGTTTTACCTGGAGTTTGTCTGACCACAATCCCGAGAGAGTACGAGAAGCCAGACAACTTGCACAGTAAGGAAGGGATTTTAAAAAATGCATTAAAAAAATTGTAGCTATAGTTTTAGCATTAGAGTTGCGAACCACTGATTATAGCCTACTACACAAGGAGCTGGTAAATTGTAACAATTACTGTAAATATATATGCAAGTTATGTTTCTGCTACAAATTGATGACTCCTTCATTTGATCGGTACTTAAAGCCTAAAATATGATCTGGCGTTAATGCTCCTCCACCTTTTGTAGCAAGTTTCTTAGCTGCAGAAAAAAACAGATTAAAAAAAAATTCGAAGACCCAACACTTTTGGGACTTTTCTTTGAGGGCACGGGGTGGGGGGCGGGGGGGGGGGGGTGAAAACTTGAAGGCTGGAAATCACTAGGATGTTAACAACCAACCAACCCGTAATTATTATGCATGCCTTCAAAAACATTATGTAGGTGTACACAAGATACAACACTGTAAATCTCTCAACATTCATCTCTGCATGCACAATTCCTTGTACATTTGCACGTGGGTGAAATCCCATTCTGGTCCTCACCCAGTGCCTGGCCTCTCCAGCGGAGGTCGCTGGATAGTGGCTTTGCTTCTGCCTTAATCGAGAATGCTCCCCGAGATCATCTAACTCAGTGGAGACCAGGGGTCCGACAGCAGGCGTGTGATCTTTCTGGTTTGTATGGATCAGTGCCATGCCATGTTATCTATTTATGCAGGGAGGCACCATGGGAGGCGAGCAATACACTCTGAAGTGTCCGTAATGAACACAACTTCACAGCTTAGGTTCTCTGATTGGGCTGGCCCAATTTGCAGACATAAATTAGACAAGCCCAATTAAAACGGAGTGAAAGAGCTGGCGTTACATCACACACCTATTGTTGCAGTGCAAGAAATCAGGGGCAGGATATGCAGATCAGAAATGGTGGGGGATTTTAATTGAAATATGTAAATATAAATTTAGCCCCCCCCCCCGCAACTTCCCAACATTCATATGTTGACTTTCATTCATAATGACATGTAAAGTGGGTGCCCGGGGTTGCCAGGTAATGGTAAGTATGTAGAAGCTCATGTAAACAGCACAGTAGTGTTGAGAAAGTGTTTTGCAGCAATTTCATAGAATGATACACCACAGGAGGCGTCCATTCGGCCCATCGTGCCTGTGCCGGCTCTTTGAAAGAGCTCTCCAATTAGTCGTATTCCCCACAGCTGTGCAAATTTTTCCCCCATCATGTATTAATCCAACTCCCTTTCTGAAAGTTATTATTGAAACTGCTTCCACCACCCCTTCAGGCAGTGCATTCCAGATCACAACATGCTACGTAAATAAAATACACCTCATCTCACCTCTGGTTCTTTTGCCAATTATCTTAAATCGGTGTCCTCTGGTTACTAACCCCAACGCCACGGGAAACAGTTTCTCCATCAAAAACCTTCATGATTTTGAAAGCCTCTATTAAATCTCCTCTTAACCTTCTCTGCTCCAAGGAGGATTTACTCACAGTTTGGCATCTGCTAAAACTTTTCTCATGAGCTCCTATGCCAGTTGTGCTAGATCTTTACCATGACTGCTACCAATGAATTCCCTGAATGAGAATCCCCCATCTGATCTTTGTGAAGGAGCCAATGGAGGGGTGCGGCAGGTAAGGCTGCAGCAGAGGTTTTCTGTACTCACCCACCAGTATTCTCATGCATGCAACTACACAGGACACATACCTTGCAGAGGATCAGCATATGCGGAGGCTCCTATTAGCAATGGAAGCTGGGGCAACAAACTGATTGGCATGAAAATATGTGAATGCTTGACTAATCGCAACCCTGGATACTTCTTTGTAAACACACCAATCACAGTACATCATACTCTCAGTGGTACTGCAGGCACCTGGCAAGGTGCCATCAAGCACTCTGTACAGGTACTGTCACATTTACCTGTAAGCGACCATGGGGAACGGTCTTCGCAGGACCTGGGTCAGTAGACAGCTAGATGCGGAGATGTGCCATCTGTTACTATGATACGTGCAGCTATCATGGAGCAGAGGACACCCAATGACAGTACTGTCCAGCTGCAGCCTGAAGCCTGCTGCCATTTACTTCCAGGCGTGCTGCAATGCTGACCTATGGTGATGGTGGCAACACAGCCATCATCCTCTTTGCAACAACCTTATGTTGCATCACTTTTCCTACAGCAGTCAGTCAGGGGTCGGTTGACGGACATTTACCTGCAACTCATGCCTGCACTTTGCGTTTCCTTTCACTTCATTTATCCCCCCCCCCCCGCCCCCACCCTCAGCTCACTCGTCCTTCAGCCTTGCTAACACTGGATGGAACCCTGCCTCACTCAGTCTGTAAAGACTGCTGTCCCCTAATCTAACACTGCCTATTTGCTGCATGCATCCGGTGATATTTTACCTGCAATTCAATTCTCCACTATCACCACCAATATACAAATCTGTGCATAATTATAATAATTAATTGCCAAGCAAAATTGGGTGTAAACGCACTTCACGATAGGTCAGCGTAACCCCCATTTCAAATTGCATCCAGACTGGAAACCCTACCCTAATAGCTTCCCCTACAAACAGTAACGGAGAAGCTGTAGAAATGATTTAAAAGGTGGACAAGACATAATCGGAAATGCATGCAGGTACATGTGGAAGTAGAGTTTGTCATTTTTTTAATGTAGTGTTTTACGTAAGCTTTTTAGCTTGCAAAGTGTTTTTAGTTCTTTTTGCACTAACGTGAGGTATTTTAAATATGGTGGGGAGTTTAATTTGTTCTGTTAATGAGTTATTGCTCAATTTGTACCTCATTAAGGAGAATGGAAACTAATGTTTTTTTTTCCTTTTTCTGTGAAGAATTTCTTGGGCTCAGTCTTTGAGACCTGATAAAAACTGACATATATGGCCAGCAGGTTGGAGCACAGAGTCTCCTTGGAATTGAATTTGTCATCACAATATTCACAGACACCTGACTGAAACAACAAAAACATTTCATCGATAGCGACAACACATAATAAAATATATAGCTGTGCGGCGGAGTCACTCCTTCTCTCGCAAGGAACGAGGGGAAGAGAAATACTCGATCTTGTGCGGCAGGATTAAACGGCTTCAGGACAGGATTTCGGGCAAATTACCCAGACACACAAAACAATGCGAGAATAAACCTACATCAATTGGCAGCACCAGAATATCACAGGAAGCGAGTCACTCTTGTACCCGGAGTCTTTAATGGAATTTATTTTATTTTTTTAATGACTAATTTTTTGTCTTAAAACACTCCTGTGCAGCACCTTGGGATGTTTTACCATGTTAAAGGCACTATATAAATGATTGTTGTTGTTGTTGACTACTACACAAGTTCCCAAAGCAGCTGTTTTATGTAATTCGCTCTAAATGATGAGTACATATAAAAAAAAGTCATTTCACATTGACACCATTGTGTATTAGAACTGTTGATGTTTATTTAAAAAGGAGGTCTTTTGGGATATTTCTATTTACCTCATGTTCGTAGGGATATACAGCATTCAACACAGCTGCATAGGACTATGTAGTGTTCTCTCATAGAAACATAGAAGATAGGAGCAGGAGTAGGCCATTCGGCCCCTCGAGCCTGCTCCACCATTCAATGCGACCATGGCTGATCATCCAAACTCAGTACCCTGTCCCTGCCTTCTCCCCATATCCCTTGATCCCCTTAGCCTTAAGAAATATATCTAACTCCTTCTTGAATGTATTTAATGAATTGGCCTCAACTGCCTTCTGTGGTAGAGAATTCCACAGGTTCACCACTTTCTGGGTGAAGAAATTCCTCCTCATCTCAGTCCTAAATGGCTTACCCATTATCCTTACACTCTGACCCCTGGTTCTGGACTCCCCTGCCATCGGGAACAGCCTTCCTGCATCTAGTCTGTCTAGTCCTGTTAGAATTTTATAAGTTTCAATGAGATCCCCTCTCATTCTTCTAAACTCCAGCGAATATAAGCCTAATCGACCCAATCTCTCCTCATACATCATTCCTGACATCCCAGGTATCAGTCTGGTGAATCTTCGCTGCACTCCCTCCATGGCAAGAACATCCTTCCTCAGATAAGGCGACCAAAACTGCACACAATACTCAAGGTGTGGTCTCACCAAAGCCCTGTACAACTGCAGCAAGACATCCTTGCTCCTATACTCGAATCCTCTCACTATGAAGGCCAGCATACCATTTGCCTTCTTAACCGCCTGCTGCGACTGGTGCAAAAGGACACCCAGGTCTCGTTGCACTTCCCCTTTTCCCAATCTATTGCCGTTCAGATAATAATCTGCCTTCTTGTTTTTGCCACCAAAGTGGATAACCTCGCATTTATCCACATTATACTGCATCTGTCCAATCGCCCAACCTATCCAAATCATACTGGAGTTTCTCTGCATCCTCCTCACAGCACACACGCCCACCCAGCTTTGTGTCGTCTGCAAACTTGGAGATATTTCATCTAGTTTCCCCATCTAGATCATTAATATATATTGTGAATAACTGGGGTACTAGCACTGATCCCTGCGGTATCCCACTAGTCACTGCCTGCCACTCGGAAAAAGACCCGTTTATTCCAACTCTTTGCTTTCTGTCTGCCAACCAGTTTTCTATCCAAGTCAGTACCTTACCCCCAATCCCACGTGCTTTAACTTTGCACGCTAGTCTGTTATGCGGGACCCTATCGAAAGCTTTCTGGAAGTCCAAATACACCACATCCACTGGTTCTCCCTTATCTATTCCACCAGTTACATCCTCAAAAAATTCCAGTAGATTAGTCAAGCATGATTTACCTTTTGTAAATCCATGTTGACTTTGTCCGATCCTGTCACTGTTTTCCAAGTGCTCTGCTATTACATCTTTTATAATGGACTCTAGCATTTTCCCCACTACCGATGTCAGACTTACCGGTCTATAATTCCCCATTTTTCCTCTACCACCTTTTTTGAATAGTGGGGTTACACTAGCTACCCTCCAATCCATGGGAACTCTTCCAGAGTCTATAGAATTTTGGAAGATGACCAGCAATGCATCTACTATTTCTAGGGCCACTTCCTTAAGTACCCTGGGATGTAGATTATCAGGCCCTGGGAATTTATCGGCCTTCAATCCCGTCAATTTCCCTAACACCATTTCCCTACAAATACTGATTTCATTCAGTTCCTCCCTCTCATTAGACCCTATGTTCCCCGACATCTCTGGGAGTTTATTTGTGTCCTCCTTTGTGAAGACAGAACCAAAGTACAGGTAGACTATCCTTTGTCCGAACTTCCGAAAACCTCTAAAAACCGAAAGTTTTTTCGTTCAGCGTAAGTCGTGCGCACGACATGACCAGAGTGGCGCACGACTTACGCTGAGCAGGGCAGAGGGTCACAGAGTTCCCTCCTGGGTAGGAGATTGCAGGCCGAGCCGGGCAGTGTGAAGGAGGTACCGGGAGAGTGAACCCAACAATACAGCGGCCCGTCCGATATTCTTTTCTCCCCCCCGACCGCCGACCCCCCGCCCCCACCGACCCCCCGCCGACCCTGACCCCCGACAAATTTCCCAATACCTTCTGAAATCCGAAAAATTCCAAAAACCGAAACTCAGCTGGTCCCAAGGTTTTCGGATAAAGGATAGTCTACCTGTATGTATTTAATTGGTCTGCCATGTCTTTGTTCCCCATTATAAATTCCCCTGATTCTGACTGCAAGGAACCTACGCTTGACTTTACCAATCTTTTTCTCTTCACATATCTATAGAAGCTTTTACAGTCAGTTTTTATGTTCCCTGCAAGCTTACTCTCATAATCTATTTCCCCCCTCTTAATTAATCCCTTTGTCTTCCTTTGCTGAATCCTAAACTGCTCCCAATCCTCAGGTTTGCTGCTTTTTCTGGCCAAATTATGTCCTCTCCTTGGATCTTATGCTATCCCTAATTTCCCTTGTTAGCCACGGTTGAGTCACCTTTTTTGTTTTATTTTTATGCCAAAGAGGGATGAACAATTCTGTAGTTCATCCATGTGATCTTTAAATGTTTGCCATTGCCTATTCACCATCAACCCTTTAAGTAACATTCCCCAATCCATCCAAGCCAACTCGTGCCTCATACCATCATAGTTTCCTTTATTTAAATTAAGTACCCAAGTCTCTGAATCAACTACTTCACTTTCCATCTTAATGAAGAATTCATATCATATTATGATCGCTCCTCCCCAAGGGGCCTCGCACAACAAGATTGCTAATTAATCCTTCCTCTCTCATTACATAATACTCAGTCTAAGATGGCCTGATCTCCAGTTGGTTCCTCAACATATTGGTCCAGGAAACCATCCCGTATACACCCTAGCAATTCCTCTTCCACAGTATTGTTACTAATTTGGTTAGACCAATCTATATGTAGATTAAAGTCACCCATGATAACTGCTGTGCCCTTATTGCACGTGTCTCTAATTTCCCGTTTAATGCCATCCCCAACCTCAGCATTACTGTTTGGGGGTCTGTATACAACTCCCACTAACGTTTTCTGCCCCTTGGTATTTCTCAGCTCTACCCATACAGATTCCACATCATCAGAGCTAATATCCTTCCTTACTATTGTGTTAATCTCCTCTTTAACCAGCAATGCTACCCCACCGCCTTTTCCTTTTTGCCTGTCCTTCCTGAATATTGAACACCCCTGGATGTTGAATTCCCAGCCTTGGCCACCCTGGAGCCATGTCTCCGTAATCCCAATTATATCATATCCGTTTACATCTGTTTGCGCAGCTAATTCATCCATCTTATTACGAATGCTCCTCGCATTAAGACACAAAGCCTTCAGGCTTGTTTTATTTAACACTCTTAGACCTTTTAGAATTATTGTTTACTGTGGCCATGTTTGATTTACACCCTTGATTTCGCTAACTTCCACTTTTGCTTTTCTCCTTCCTGTCTTTTGCTTCTGTCCTTGCTTCCCTTTCCTCTGTCTCCCTGCACAGGTTCCCAATCCCCTGCCAATTTAGTTTAAACCCTCCCCAACAGCACTAGCAAACACTCCCCCTAGGACATCGGTCCCGGTCCTGCGAATTTGAATCCCTCCCCCTTGCACCATTCTTCTAGCCACGTATTTATCTGAAATATCCTTCTATTTCTACGCTGACTAGCACTCTCCTGTTCAAAATTAGCTAGCAGCACAGACAACAGCATCCATTACATTACTGAAATCCTCTGCTTGTTTGTTTTATGGTGTCATCACATTCCTGTACCTTACCCAAGTGACCAATCTTCATTTTTAAGTCTGCACACCAATGTCATCAGGCCTTTGGTTGCTGGGAAAAGCACAGCCAAATCCAATCTTGTCCTCACGCGCAATTTGTTGAGTCCCCTAACCCAAAGCCTTCAGGCTTGTTTTTTTAACACTCTTGAAGCAATTGAATGTGCACTTGAAGCACCATATTAAAGTTGATTGGATAACCCCAGTACAAGTCGCTTAAAATCACTGCTGTGGGGGAGACAAAGGCAATCAAGACATTAAAAAAAAAGAAAATTACAACCTGCAGAGATGTTCTTGTACAGATTAGCTTTTGATAGTTTTTAATTCTTCACAAAATAGTTCGAAGCTGTGTCACAGTTAAAGAGCATCTTACTTTTCCCAGGAAAATATTTTTCTGGAAGTGTGATATTATTAGAACAAATGTACCATTATGCCAGAGATTAATGGAGGAAAAAAAAATAGGATTTTGAGAGAAAGGTGGATTCTCACACCATATTCTAATTGTACAGACCCATTGGTTTGCCCAGAAATGATTTGGAATCGGTCCCCACTGCTAGCCTACTGAAGATCAGCAAGCTCAGCACAGTCCCAGGATCAAGCCCGAGATCGCCCCGGGCTGTATTGTACTGCCTCAACCAAGGTGAGTTAGTTCAACACAAACTGGAGACTGAACCCACAACCTTCCAGTCTTTAAGGCTCAGCTAGTCGCTGCTTAACCGACTGAGCCATCAGGGGAGTCCTATTTGTTTCTCATTTACATTTTTTAGGCCTCATTCTTTGTAGACGACCTCTCTCTGATATCTATGCTGTATAATGGGATTGTTCTCTTCTGAGTGATGAGCCGAATTCTAATTGTGGAGTATGGGGCTATCCAGTGAACTTTTGGTTTTTAATAAAACTATAACTGATTTTGGAAACAGTCAACAAGCAAATTATTAATGTAATAACCTGCAGTTTGTGAATAGGATGATGTTTGATGCTAATTTTTTTTGTAAATGGTTTGTGGCAATTTCCAAACGTGCACTTGAAGCACCATATTAAAGTTGATTGGATAACCCCAGCACAAGTCGCTTAAAATCACTGCTGTGGGGGAGACAAAGGCAATCAAGACATTAAAAAAAAGAAAATTACAACCTGCAGAGATGTTCTTGTACATATTAGCTTTTGATCGTTTTTAATTCTTCACAAAATAGTTCGAAGCTGTGTCACAGTTAAAGAGCATCTTATTTTTCCCAGGAAAATATTTTTCTGGAAGTGTGATATTATTCGAACAAATGTACCATTATGCCAGAGATTAATGGAGGAAAAAAAAATAGGATTTTGAGAGAAAAGTGGATTCTCACACCATATTCTAATTGTACAGACCCACTGGTTTGCCCAGAAATGATTTGGAATCTGTCTTGTAGCATTCCACCCCGGAATGGTCTGAAAGGAGCACCTGCCAAAAATGTGTAAGCTTTGATTTATCTTGCTGTTTGGAGCCTCGGAATTTGGAACCTGTTCAAAAAGGCAATACTCAATTACTTGAGCTCCTGCCATCGACCTTCCCAAATGAATGCAGATTCCACGCGTCAGCTCATGAGGAAGGCACCAAGGTTGACTACCCAACAGTCGACCGGCGAAATGCCAAGACACCTGCAGTGAATGCCATTAGCAACCTGGGGCTGAAGCGGGATTATCGCCATTGGTTTTAGTGTCAAAATGAGTGAACGCTTTCAGCGAAAAAATCAACACAAATTGGCGAAGAGCACAGAAGACACCAGCTAGCAATAGTGAGCACTGGGAAGTGTAAAGGTGCCTTTTTAATAGTTACGCTCAGCACTTTGATGCACAGCAACAGATTTAAGTCGTTTTTCCTGATCAGTCTTTAAATACGGATGATAACCTCCTCAAATTAAAATGTTAAAATAATGCCAAATCTAGGCGTTAGGCACTACAGAAACTTGGCAACAAAGATTGGCGATCAAGACAGAAGGGGTGAGCACATCAACACGGGTTATGGTTTGAGTTCATTAGTGCCATCAGTTTACACATCTTGCACTTTCAAAGCTGCAGGAAGGGAAGAATGCACAGAAATGTGAAGAGTTAGAAAATACACCCCATGAAATACGTTGATCGAGATGGCTATTCAAATAGCAGTCAAAACGCCACAGGTATACACAAATGGATAAATGAACCTGGAGACTTAAAGGGGCATTTACACTGCAACTACTGGTCGGAGATGGGTAGTTGCTGTAGGGGTTGTAGTCAGGCAGTAACCTACAACAGATTATTGGCTGTCTGAGACTTGTGTCTTACTGGGCATGACAGCTGTGTGCAGGTGTGCTTACACGCGCGTGCAGAGCTCCTCTTCCAGCAGTCACAGAATGGGGTTGGCAGCTTCTGCGTTCTGTAAACATTTAAACCATCTCCAGGTATGTTTTGGAAAAAGTGCCGACAGCATCCAAGGCACCCCCGGACAGTTAATCAACACCATACCGGAGCTGCAGTACACGGCAGTGTCAAACTGAAGCGATGCGAGACTCCCTCCTCGGAAGCTTCGCTCCGCTGCCCCCTGGATTCGGAGCTGCTGGTTTGGCGGTTGTGCAGCTGAGAAAACCGACCACAGCACGCACAGCGCATGTTGTAGAGAGTCGCGAACCAATGCTTAGGCATTGGGCCCGACGAGAGTGCCAGGCGGGCGTCCTGGACAACTGTAGAGGGCACCCTAAGCAATATGGCATGCGCGCACTTCCGCTACAGACTGAGTGTGCGCACGCCGCATTCTGTACTGGACCATTCCTGCCAGCGTTTCCACCTGAAAGACTGGGTGGCTGCACAAAGTAATTTCTAAGCCTCAAAGAATGAGAAATCTGCTAAATATGTTGGCCAAAACATATCTTCCAGTCTCAATTGAAAACAAAGTATGGCACAAGGGAAAACCTGGGAAGTATTAGCAAATATATCAGAGGGGAAAATACACCCCGGAAAATCCAAATGAACTGTTTCCAATTTATCCTCAAAAGCAAATAAATTAAAAGTAAATCTCTCTTTCCATCACAGCCTTTCTTGTCTAGTTTAATCGCTACTACTGTGGTAAATATTCTTGTAAACTTTCTTGTCCTCCCTTAGCTACAAGTGTCAAATTAGCCTGCAAAAGAAGGTTTACGAATGGAAATTATTCGAGGTGGACAACAGGGACCAGTACAGATCAGTCCCAGGCCCTTTGTTGTTTTAAATATTTCTCAATTACCCAGACGAGGTCAAGACTAAATTGTGTGGGAAAGTAAGGTGCATGGAGGAGTTGGAAAATGTCCAAAAAGGATTTAGAGAAGCTTAGCCAAGGAAAGATGAGTGAAAAATAGGAGTAAATATTTATAAAAAGGTACTGTACAAAGCCCCTCTAAAATAAGAATTGCACTTACACAGTGAGGGGTATAACCTTGCAGAACATGGAACAGGAGAAAGATGTTGCTGCAACAGTAAGTGAATTAAAAATGCCTCCTATGAGTATTGATTGATCAAAGAGAAGGCCAGGACACTGGAATGGCACATACATTTCTAGGCTCATGTGCACAGAATGTTAATGAAGGGGAGCTACGAGACAACTTGCAGCACCACCAGTACCATACCCCAGCATGAGTCAGTCTTCAGGAGAGGATGGGGAGAACAATGTGCCGGAGAGATTACGTGGAGTTGGAGGATGGTATGGTTTCAAAACATATCGTTACCCGTTATGACCTGCAAGGGAAACTTAACAGTACGCAGCGGATTGTTGGAGCATGAAATGCTTTGCTACAGGGAGTAGCTGAGGGAGAGACCATTGCCTCTGCTAAGGGAGAGGTGGATAAATATTTGAAGCAGTGGTAGATACAGGACTATAGGGAAAAGAGCAGGGCACTAGGCTTAGTTTTTGATTGCTCTAGCAAAAGGCTGGCATTGACACGATGGGCCGAACTGCCTCCTTCTGGGCTGTAAACTTCTATGATTCTGCAATCATGAAGAACAGACCCCACTGCAATAAATAAAGCTGAGCTTTTTGGCGCGTAAATGGGAACAGCCCTAAAATGGGTACCAACAACCCCAGACAAAAGCCGTTGCCCGTTTAATTTTTTGTGACCTAGGTACTCATTTAATATACTAAGCTTCTGTGAAAATGAAGCAAAGGTGTAAAAATAGCAGAAAGTAGCCAGTCAGCTCAACCACAAACAAGGGCTGGGCGATTTTTCCACATAGGAAAGTTCCTCGCTGCATTTTATTAGAAACATTCCCAGATGTCCTCAATTAGTTCCTCGTAAAGCAATATGTTAGCACATAATCAGTATATGAAGCTTTTCATGCAAGAATTGAAGAAGGTCATCAGCTGCCAAACAATAAGATCAGTCATGCGAACGCTGCATCACTATTCTGTTATCAAAGATCGAAAGACTGATTCTGTCATTAAAAAAAAAAAATGGATTAAACTATCTGTGTGGGAACCAATTGCTTGGGTTTGAAATATCCAAATCGGTTAGCTGAATTCTCTTCCCTCTTTTATACCATGTCAGGCTGGGCCTGAAACTTAAAGAAATTTTACTTCCCAGACACAGTAGGGACATTGTAGTGCTCCCAATCATCTGTTACTCCTTGTTATATATATTATTTGGTGTCGAATACAGTTATGGGCCTTCCCGATTGCCAGTTTTCACGGGCAGGAGTTTGCGCAAGGTCTTGCTTCAATGCGCAGTTTGCTAATGTCTGTCTTTATATTTTATCTGCTTTTCTTGGTGAATAAAACAATATATATCGTGTTATTTGTATTATACTTGTCCACACTCATATGTCTGTAGTATTGCTGTACGAGCAAGATCATTATGGCAGAAAATCAAAGGATCCACTGTACAGAATATCCAATCTGATTTCTGTCTAAACTGATAAAATGCATAAATGTTAACATGGGTGCACTCAAGCGACAACCCACCTCAGCCCATCTGCCACTGAAACTCTCATTTGTGTCTTTATCGTCTCCAAACTCCATTTTTCCATTGCTTCCTTGGCCGGCCATCTGGATATTTCATCCAGAACTCTCTGCCAATATCCTATCCCACACCAAGTCCGACTGCCCATCACCCTTTTCTTTGAGGACCTACTTTGGCACCCGATCCCCCAACAGCTCAAATTTTAAATTGTCAGCCTTGTGCTTAAACCCTTCCGTGGTCTTGACACTTATCTCTGTAAATAGCTCCAGCCCTACAACCTCCCCACCCCGAAATGTCAATTCCTCAGACCGCAGTTTATTGCGCCTCTCCCCCACTTCACTCCAACATTGGCGCTGGCTGTACTTTCTGCTACCTAGGCCCCACACTCCAGAACTTCCCTCCCGAAGCATCCCCCCCATCCCCCACCTTTTCAACTCCCTTTAAGACACTTCTTAAAACTCACTCTTCGACCAAGCTTTCGGTTCCCATCCTAATCTCACCTTCTTTGGCTCAATGTTCATTCCTTTAGTTAAGCCTGAGGCACCTAGGGACCTTTTACTACATTAAAAGTGCTGTATAAACGCAAGCTGTTGTTGTTGCTGCGAAAATAGCACAAGACAAAGGTCCCGAGTGCCACAACAAAACTTCACGGTCAGGTTTTGAACAACACAAGGACCCAGGTGCTTGTCTTGACAAAACACCAAATGAGCATTGAACTTACAGTGAACAATCACCTTAATTACATAGAATGTACAACTGAAGAACAGGCCATTCGGCCCAATAGGTCCATGCCAGTGTTTATGCTCTACACGAGCCTCCTGCACCCCTCTTCATCTAACGCATATCCTTCTAGTACGAAATGTGAAATGGCTGCATCCTGAAAGGTCAATTCGAACTCCAATGTGCAGAAGGTGTATTTTCAATTTTAGAACTTGACCCAAAACTGACCGCAACAATAAAAATGGCCCAGCTATTGTAGCTTTGTGATTGAAAGCACAGGTATCTATCTATAGAAGGGATGAATTCCACTGCAATTATTGGATAAACGGAAGATTAATTTTCATTATAATTAGACACGTATTCCACTGTAATAAGAATGCCATCACATTTATTAAGATAGCTACGGGATCCTACACTTTGAAATTATTTTATTACAGGCACTTGACGTCATTTTAAGCAATTGCACTGGACCATGACTTGGGAACTAGCCAGTGTTTTGATGGACTATTCAAGTCTAAATGTCATACCTGCTGAACTTTCTCCGCGTGAAATGTTCTCTGAAACACTTTTAATACAACTGGAATTTTCTCTTTTCATACAATGGGCCCATCTCTAGAGAAACTATAAACAAGGCTCGCTCTAACCTTGCCTGTGCTACATTAGACTGTTAACTGTTGTTTGAAACCCACAAGACCTTACCTTTGGATCTGTCCATAACGAGCACTTCTTGCACAAACGACAAGGTGCTCCTGGTGACCGTGGGTGTTGGCAGAAGTGGTCGTACCCATTGATTGGAACCCGGCAGAGGTAGCAGATCTGCGCCCCACAGCGACAGGACATCCTGTTGCACCCTTCTGATTTTATGAGACCCATTGTGCATTTGTGACATTTCCTGATCGCTGCTGCTGTCATTTTCTCCTCGCTGTAACACAAGAGCACTATGGGTAAGAAAATAGAGAGATTTGCAAAAACTAACGTGCAAGAATTCTGAATTCATCAGATTCGGCCAACACTGACCACCTTGATTCCCTTCTTTTTAATGTTCACCTCCCGTTTGCGGAACACATCGATTTATACAGTTCCACAGGAGCTCGTAACTTGCCTAAGTGACCTTCCTTCAAAAGGTACACCAGGATATTACAGAACCCACAGCTAAGCGTGACATCCACATGTGCACTCTTCAGCCAGGTATCACTAGCTAGCAATCAGAGAGAACCCTGGATAATTTTCCCCATCCCAGCCAAGGGGATTGAGGCTTATACAGGTCCACAACCCCTTATCCGAAACCCTTGGGGCCAGATGTGTTTCGGAATTCGGAATTTTTCGGATTTCAGAACTGTATTACGGGAACACCCTAGCGGGGGTCTGGGCAGCACCCCGTAAGCAAACACATGAATATTTCTGCAGCAAACCTTATGAATATTCACACTGAGTGACTGGTAGCAGCGCTGAGACACAAGCTGGAGTTCAGAAGAATGAGAGGCGATCTTATTGAAACATATAAGATTGTGAAGGGGTTGGATCGGGTGGATGCGGGGAGGATGTTCCCGATGATGGGTGAAACTAGAACTAGGGGGCATAGTCTTAGAATAAGGGGCTGCTCTTTCAAAACTAAGATGAGGAGGAACTACTTCACTCAGAGGGTGGTAGGTCCATGGAATATGCTGCCCCAAAAAGCTGTAGAAGCTACATCATTACATAAATTTAAAACAGAAATAGACAGTTTCCTAGAAGTAAAGGGAATTAAGGGTTACGGGGAGCGGGCAGGAATTTGGACATGAGTCTAGGTTCGGATCGGTCATGGCCCTGTGGGTAGCGGAGCGGGCCCAGGGGCCGTGTAGCCTGATCCTGCTCCTATTTCGTGTGTCTAATTCTGTTAGATTCAGGAGATGGTTCTGTGATAGTAGATTGGCGGTTAGGATCAGATCAGCCATGATCTTATTGAATGGCGGAGCAGGCTCGAGGGGCCGATTGGCCTACTCCTGCTCCTATTTCTTATGTTCTTATGTTCTAACTGACGCCTCACACCTGCGGGGGTCAAGCATCGGCCGCGTCGGGTCATAGATACATAGATACATAGAAGATAGGAGCAGGAGTAGGCCATTCGGCCCTTCGTGCCTGCTCCGCCATTCGATGAGATCATGGCTGATCCTTTAATTCAGTATCCCGTCCCCGCCTTCTCTCCGTAACCCTTAACCCCTTTTGCCCGTAGAAATATATCTAATTCCCTCTTAAATATATTTAATGAGCTGGCGTACACTGCCCTCTGTGGCAATGAGTTCCACAGGTTCACCACTCTCTGAGTGAAGAAATTCCCCCTCATCTCTGTCCTAAATGGTTTAGCCCTTATCCTTAAATTATGTCCTCTAGTTCTGTTCTCACCCGCCAAGGGAAACATTCCTTCTGCATCCAGTCTGTCTAGACCTGTCAGAATTTTATACACTTCTATGAGGTCCCCTCTCAATCTTCTAAACTCCAGTGTGTACATCCCTAAACTACATAGTCTCTCCTCATAGGTCATTCCCGCCATTCCTGGTATCAGCCTGGTGAATCGCCGCTGCACCCCCTCCATGGCAAGAACATCCTTCCTCAGATGAGGCGACCAAAACTGTACACAGTACTCGAGGTGTGGTCTCACCAGTGCCCTGTACAGCTGCAGCAAGGTATCCCTGTTCCTGTATTCTAACCCTTTTGCTATGAAGGCCAGCATACCGTTTGCCTTCTTGACCGCCTGTTGCACCTGCATGCTCGCCTTCAGTGACTGGTGTACAAGAACACCCAGGTCTCTCTGTACTTCCCCCTCTCCCAATCTATTGCCATTTAAATAATAATTTGCCCTCCCGTTCCTGCACCCAAGGTGGATAACTTCGCACTTGTCCACATTATAGTGCATCTGCCATTTATCCGCCCAATCGCCCAGTCTGTCCAAATCGCTCTGGAGCTTCCTGGTCTCTTCCTCTGAGCCCACCCCCCCTCCTAGTTTAGTGTCGTCTGCAAATTTGGAAATGCTGCATCCGACTCCCTGATCCAGGTCATTAATGTAAATTGTGAACAGCTGGGGGCCCAGGACAGATCCCTGTGGTACCCCACTTGTTACTGCCTGCCATTCAGAAAATGAGCCGTTTATTCCAACTCTCTGTTTTCTATCTGACAGCCAGTTCCCTATCCACGCCAAAACTTTCCCCTTTATCCCATGAGCCTCAATTTTCCATGCTAATCTTTTATGTGGGACCTTATCGAAGGCCTTTTGGAAGTCCAGGTACACCACATCTACTGGCTCTCCCCCATCTATTCTACCAGTTACTCCCTCAAAAAATTCCAATAGATTAGTCAAGCACGATTTACCCTTTGTAAATCCATGTTGACTCTGTCCCCATTTGCTAAGTGCTCCGCTATTTCATCCTTAATGATGGACTCCAGCATTTTGCCCACAACTGATGTAAGGCTTACAGGTCTGTAATTACCTGCTTTTTCCCTACCCCCCTTTTTGAACACGAGTGACGCTCCACGAAAAAACTTTCGGTTTTCAGAGCTTTTCGAATTCCGGAATTGCGGATAAGGGGTTGTGGACCTGTATTTACAGCACAACTATAAGGCAGTAGAAAATCAGAGTCTGTAAAAACAAAACTGTATAATGTATCAAGCTTGCTCATACACATCTTCCTTCAGTCACTGAAGAAAACTCGCTGGATTCAATATAGAAACAGTTTCTGCAATATTTTTCACAACACTTTATTGTGGCAACAGCTGCATTTATACCATCTACAAATGCAGAGCTGCACATTGATAAAATGGAGGCGGGGATAAAAAAATTGCAAGTGCTGGAAATCTGAAAATAAAGACAAAAAAAGCTGGAAATACACAGCAGCTCAGACAGTGTTTGTAAAGAGGAAGCAGTTTACACTGGCAGTTTGTTAATTTTACGCACAATAACATGGAGGCCATTACCCGGAGTTTCTGAGGAGGCTCTCCTCCACTCCTGTCGTAACTTCAGCAGAAGATCAGTGGAGAAATGGTGTGAACAGCTGTATAAACCACTTCTCTGGGGATTTGGCTGAAGTCACAGTGGAAGGTCTGGAGAAACCCCCTGCGGAAATTCGACTCCCATCTGTTTGTATGTGTTCGCTGCATTAGCCGTGACTCAGTGGCTGCACTCCCGCCTCCGAGTCAGAAGGTCGTGGGTTCAAGTCCCACTCCAGAGACTCGAGCCCAAAATCTAGGCCAACACTCCAGTCCAGTACTGAGGGAGCGCTGCACTGTTGGAGGGGTCATCTTTCGGATGAGACGTTAAACCGAGGCTCCGCCTGCTCTCTCAGGTGGATGTAAAAGATTCCATGGCACTACTTTGAAGAGCAGGGGAGTTCTTCCTGGTGTCCTGGCCAATATTTATCCCTCAAATAGCAGAAACAGATTATCTGGTCATTATCACATAGCTGTTTGTGACAGCTTGCTGTGTGCAAATTGGCTGGCAAGTTTCCTACATTAGAACAGTGAATACACTTCAAAAGTACTTCATTGGCTGTAAAGTGCTTTGAGATGTCCTGGCGTTGTGAAAGGCGCGGTATAAACGCAAGTCTGTCTTTCTATCAAGTCCAACTTGGTGCTGACAATACATCCGCACAGTAAATTTCAATGACCACATTGCTCTCTGTCTGGGCTAAGGGAGTTGAAGTGAAAAAGATGCTCACAATCATTCAAACCAGGAAGGCGTAATCTTTGATGTGTGTTCAGTTAAGACGAGGGGCAGCACTTTGGCTTCTGCATCTTGATCTAGGGAGGGCTAGAGGAGTGTGTGCGTCAAAGGGGTCAGCGAGAAGGCAGGGTCAAGCTTCATTGTGGTGCTCCCCAACATTCACTGCTAAAGTTCATCAGTGAGGAGTGGCCACTTGCACAAGGTACCAGTTAGCTGCCAGTGCCTGTGGAACCATTCCTCAGCCAGGATCAGTGTCTTCAGAAAAGAGGGGCAAAGGGAGAAGATTAAGACCAGCCGCCTGTCCCCCCAAGAATGATTTGCAAATTGAAGAATTAGAGTGAGGCATTTCTAATATATTTTTTCCACATTTTTTCTAAACAAATGGCAAAGTCTCTTTCACATTTTAGAACAGATTCCCCGTTGTGTGGGAATCACCATGCTGCAGTAATTGTGTATTTTTAGACTCAACTAGGAAAATTCAATTAAATTGGTCTACGCAGAGGCCCACAAAAAAAAAACGCAATTAAGTAATGATTTTCTGTTTTTACATTGGTATCACATTACACCACCAGTCTGGAACAGTGCTGCGAGAAGTTTTACGTTTTTCCAATAAAGGTTTTTCTTAGCATAATCTTGGCAACTTCAACAAAGCCAAGAACACTTTTTATTGGTGTGTTCCGAGGCGCCAGTGCCCCAGTACTTGGTCTTTGCTTAAGAGCAATTGTTTGGATGTATTTATCATTTCTAATTGGTGCATTTGTGAGCAGAATTAATTTTCTTGTAACCAAGGTCTTTTTGTTGCACGATGTGAAGGCTGTACATCTGTGATGAACAAAGTTAATCAATCGCTATGAAGGCCAGTGTGAGGTTCATCCTTTCTGTACAATCTGTGGCTCTCATTGAGTCACGCTGCACCTTCTTGCTACCGGCTGTCGCTCTTCCTGCTTGTATGCAAGCAGGATGCATTAGTGGCCTAAAAGGAAACCACATATGACACACACTGCGTTCGGTGTTCAACGTCCTCAGGAAGATGGTAAATATATCCCCCATTTCCTAAATTGCTATCGCATCTGCGCAGCTAGAAAACAATATTTTCAAACGGCCATGAACAATTCTAAACAAAGATACAATGAATTTCCTGACCTCAGTGACTCTTAACAGTGTCTGAACATACTGTACAAGTTTCCACTGGCAGCACGGAATCGCAGTTCAATTTACCACCATAATATGTAAATGGAAATATCTGCATTATGAAAATTAAGCGATGCAATAGCATAAGACTGCTTTAGTTAAGAGCTGGCACTGGATTCTGCTCTTTGCCTCCCGTCCCACAAAGTTAGCACTTGTTTTGTGACATTTCACCACTCTAGCCTGGTAGTGCAAATATGTGCATCCTTGGAACCCCAAACTCCAGTTGGGTCCTTTCAATTTGCCCCAAGCAGGTAAGGTAAACACAATTTTGTAACGGTCATTGGCATGTTGCCACCGTGTAATTAAAAACCATCAGGAGGATTAGCTGAGAATGCTGCACAATTTCATTGAGGGATTAGTATGATTTACCCAACCCCTGCAGTACCATTACAGGAGTTTCAAAACATTGCATGAAACAGAAAACTTTAGACAGCAACATGTAAAATATCCCCCCCCCCACCGCCTCCAACCCCCCATTTACTGTAGTGCTTCTCCGACACTGAATTTCTCTTTTACTAACTGGTTATATACAACACTTGCTAAAGTTACTAATGGACGCAATTGTAGATGTTGTCAAGGGAGATTCTGTACATCTATCGACGTCTGTCACTCCTTATTACTTTCTTTTGGCTTTAAAAACATTGTATAGAGTCACACTGGGGCATGACTCATTCCCCCAACCCCCACGGAACACCATGAATGCTTCAACGTCCTAGACATTTTCTTGCTTTGAAAACAGCACAAAGCCACATTAATGTCAACACTTAAGCCTGACATTAAGGATCATTTAAGGAAGCATCAAACTGATCTACTTTTCATGGGTTGATTCTTGGCTCAGCCTCATGTTTATTTCAATTTTTATTGGGTAAGAATTAAAATTGGTTGACAGATTGGACCTCAATGGGAGGCTACAGTAACTGTCAGCTTATATATCAGAAGTTCATTTCTGATTGATGTGGAAAAGCCAGACAACCATTTGTAGTTTTTTTGGCAACCATAACTTGAGTCTTTGGGTGTATGCTGAAAGTGATGATTAACGTTCAGCATAGCTGCTCATACAAAGTGTGATCTGTAACTGGACATAATCAAAACATTAAGTCCAGTTAAGTCGGAGGTGCCGTCTTTCGGATAAGACTTTAAACCGAGGCCCCGTCTGCTCTCTCAGGTGGATGTAAAAGATCCCGCGGCACTATTTCAAAGACGAGCAGAGGAGTTCTTGGCCAATATTTATCCCTCAATCAGCATCACTAAAAAAAAAAAAAGCCAGATTATCTGGTCATTATCACATTGCTGTTTGTGGGAGCTTGCTGTGCGTAAACTGGCTGCCGTGTTTCCTACGTTATAACAGGTGACTACACTTCAAAAAGTGCTTCATTGGCTGTAAAGCGCTTTGGGACGCCCGGTGGACGTGAAAGTCGTCTTTCTTTTAAAATAAAAAGCACGGCATGCAAAATCCACAGCGATAATGAGCATGCCCAGGTTTCTATTGATGCCGCTTTTAACACGCTTGTGTCTGGCATCAAACGTGCACACGGCTGACTGGTCTGGTCCTACATAGGACGTTCGTGACAATCCACTGCTCATTAAACGTGCATCTCTATTAAAATAAGCATGCATCCTATTAAATCACAGCGTTCTGGCTCCCTGGTGGCTCAGCTGGTAACTGCACTGCCAGTGTGGGGCCGAGATCTACAAAACCAAGGTGGTCCCCATTTCACTGCTGGTCTGGACTGAGTAAGCTGATCATTGAGGGTAGATGCTTCTGATTATGATCCAACAACTACTCTGGAAAATGCAAGTTTGTGGGCATTCGGAGAAGCCAGGCCAGGGTTGGCATTAGGAGAGGCCAGGCGTGGGTGAGGGTAGGGCAGGAGGGGGCCATGGCTGTGGTGCTCCCCTGCTATAGTTCAATAGCCTGTTCGTGAAGGACACCCAATTGGACAAGGTACCAAAGGGCTGCTTCTGTAAACATGCCTCAATATGAAATAGCAGGAGAGAAAGGAAATAAGGAGGAAATTTTACTTTTAAACTTTGCAATCATTGGCTGTTACCTTTGATAGTTATGAGATACATTTAAAAAAAGGAGGGATGAGAATGACAAAGTGGAAATTTTAAACAGAAAAAAAGGCTTCCTGCAATAATCAATCCCTTTGGGACACACGTACAGCACAAACAGGAAATGTTGAGCTGGGCGGTGGGCATATGGGAATTTCAAACCCTGATGATTAATGACTTTCCTGACATTAAAAAAAAACTTTCGCCTGTGCATAGCTGCGTTACACTATAGCACTGATTTTAGACAAACGACATCTAAATTTGGCATACACAGCACCTAATTATTGTCTCAATCACATACTTGCTCCACTGTCTGTGTCGTCAAGCTGCTTGTCCAACATCCAATTCTGCAGCAAGTGATTAAGAAGGCCAATGGAATGTTGGCTTTCATTGCTAGGGGGATAGAATATAAAAATAGGGAGGTATTGCTTCAGTTGTACAAGGTATTTGTGAGACCGCACCTGGAATACTGCGTACAGTTTTGGTGTCCATACTTAAGAAAAGACATACTTGCTCTCGAGTCAGTACAAAGAAGGTTCACTCGGTTAATCCCGGGGATGAGGGGATGGACATATGAGGAGAGGTTGAGTAGATTGGGACTCTATTCATTGGAGTTCAGAAGAATGAGAGGCGATCTTATTGAAACATACAAGATTGTGAAGGGGTTGGATCGGGTGGATGCGGGGAAGATGTTCCCGATGATGGGTGAAACTAGAACTAGGGGGCATAGTCTTAGAATAAGGGGCTGCTCTTTCAAAACTGAGATGAGGAGGAACTACTTCACTCAAAGGGTGGTAGGTCCATGGAATATGCTGCCCCAAAAAGCTGTAGAAGCTACATCATTACATAAATTTAAAACAGAAATAGGCAGTTTCCTAGAAGTAAAGGGAATTAAGGGTTACGGGGAGCGGGCAGGAATTTGGACAGGAGTCTAGGTTCGGATCGGTCATGGCCCTGTGGGTAGCGGAGCGGGCCCAGGGGCCGTGTAGCCTGATCCTGCTCCTATTTCGTGTGTCTAATTCTGTTAGATTCAGGAGATGGTTCTGTGATAGTAGATTGGCGGTTAGGATCAGATCAGCCATGATCTTATTGAATGGGTAGGCTCGAGGGGCCGATTGGCCTACTCCTGTTCCTATTTCTTATGTTCTTATGAAAGAGCCAACATTTTCTCCAATTAAATGTTGGGAAGACCGAAGCCAGTGTCTCCGGCCCCTGCCACAAGCTCCGTTCCCTCGCCACAGATTCCATCTCCCACCTTGGCCACTGTCTCAGGCTGAACCAGAACGTTCATAACCTCCGCGTACTATTTGACCCCGAGGTGAGTTTCCAACCCCATAATCCTGTCCATCGCAAAGAGCGCCTTCTTCCATCTCCGTAATATCGCCCGTCTCTGCCCCGCCTCCACGCTTTTGTTACCCCCAGACTCGACGAGTCCAATGCTCGCCTGGCTAACCTACCATCTTGCACCCTCCATTAACTTGAGCTCATCCAAATCTCTGCTGCCCATATCCGAATTCGCACCAAATCCCGTTCACCCTTCACTCCTGTGTTAGCTGATCAACATTGACTCTTGGTCCACCAACGGCTCATACTCACGTTCAATTCCCTACATGGCCTTGCCCCTCCATCTCTGTAACCTCCTCCAGCCCAACAACCCTCAGAACTCTGTCCCGCCAACTCTGGGCCCTTGTGTATCACCCACTTCCATCGCCCAACCATTAGCAGCTGTGTATTCAGCCAGCCATCTGGGTCCCAAGCGCTGGAAATTCCCCCCCCCACCCCGTTTAGCAAAGGTCAGATTTCTTTAACGCAGGCATTATTGACTCGAGCGCACAATCTAGGCTGACGCTCCAGTGCCTGTCTGCCGTCTCAGGTTGATGTACAAGATTACACGGCACTATTTCGAAGAAGAGCAGGGGAGTTCTCCCTGGCATCCTGACTAATATTTATCCCTCAAACAATATCACTTAACAAAACAGATTTCAGGCCATTATCACATTTCTGTTTATGGGATCATGCGGTGCACAAATTGGTTGCTGCGTTTCTTACAGTACAACAGTGATTACACTTCAAAAGTATTTCAGTGGCTGTGAAGCACTTTGGGACATCCTGAGGTTGTGAAAGGTGCTATATAAATGTAAGTCTTCCTATACTACATTAATCTGGAGCTCTGGGTGCCCAGTGTATGCGAGACAGCTCCTGATGTTTATGCCATTAAATCAGCTTTGCATTGTCTGGTACGATAGCAAAATACTGCAGATGCTGTGTAGGGAGTTTGCAAAATTCCCCCACCTCGCCTGCTTTCCGAATCAAACAAAGTTGGCCACTTTTTAAATGTACAAAATGGAGTTCTGGGACACGTGACCAGAAAGCTGCTGGAAGCGAGTCATTTTTCTCCCCAGCAACAAGACTGGAGACAGGGCCTGGAATTCCACAGTCCCTATGTGGATTCCAGGCCAGACATGGAATTGAATATGTAATAGCAAGTCGCCAGTAGGCCGGTAAGAACAATGAACCTGGATGCACTGCAATCAGGGTTAAGCTAGTTAAAACCATCATCGGGCCCATCCTAACAGATCCAATCATATCAGAAACCGATTTAGAGGACTAGGCACCAGAGACACCATTGTGTGACTGAAACCAAAAACAATGAGGGCCGGTGATAAGGCCGTTAGTGGGAAATCGGCCGTTTTGCAGCCATTTACAGTTAACAAAGTAACCTGGGACACCTCTCGATCTGAGGGAGGCAAGGCAGATCGAGAGAGTATAACTGTTTTTAGTAAGCAGACAGAAAGTGCAGTTCGAGACACTTCGACTTGGAACACACTTCGGGAGAGACAGCTTCTACACTTCACTTCGATTTCATCCTGGGACTTCGCTGCAAAAGGGAAACTTCGAGGACTCTACTGGGAGCAGTCTCCAAGACGGGGAAGGCTATGCGCAGCAGGCCTATGCTTTGGTAAGCAGGCGAAGCTCCCGGTCCGTACTGCCTCCCGATTTAAACCTGACTGTTCCCACCACCCCCCCCGTGCCCACCACCTCAGGCAGGGATTCAGAGTGGAACCAGGAAGACACGGGACGGAGTGCACCATCCCGGTACAGACCGGAGCCCAGAGCGGGCCTCGCTAAACGGCGCAGCCCGACCCAGGAGGGAAGCCTTTTCGCCCAGCCAAGGAGGAAGATCCACTACCTGACTGACGGGAGAGTGTGTGGCCAGTGCACACTGAACTTTACCAGGCCAGACCAACTAAAGCTGCAGTCCCAGGACAACCTAAAGGCCTTTGTTCCAATGCGTTGGGTGAGCATGAGAGTCTGACCCCCCTTTAGTTCGACCTAGGTTAGGGATAGTGTAGGAGGTGGGGATAAGGCTAAGGGGAGTGTTAATGTGTGATACCCCTCGATGTGTCGTACTCCTTCCCGCACTCGCGTGCCCTCTGTTTTGAATATATAGTATTCCTTTTTTTTTCTTTTTAAAGTGTATAGAGCTGTAGCCTTGGTTTAGTATCGTTGAACCAATTAATTTCTCTGCTTGCTTGTTTTGTTTTATTTTTCTCTCAATAAAACCGTTATTATTTTAACCTTTCACCTGCTTGTCTGTCTCGAGCTTGTTATTCTGCGCATCAGCTGCCTGGTAGGATCCCAGTGTCAGAACTAAGTGGGAGTGTGGGGACGCCTCGAAAACGTCCACTGGGTCAGGCCCGGGCCAAACCGACCACCCAACCAACAACCCCTACAGCTGCAAATCCAAAATAACAACAGAGAATGCTGGAAAAACTCAGCAGGTCAGGCAACATCCGTGGAGAGAAATTGGAGTTGACGTTTCGGGTTGAAACCTTTTCTCCCCTTGTCCTGACTCTTCCCACCTACATCCGCGACTCTTCGGACACCCTCCGCCACTTTAACAGTTTCCTGGCCCCAACCACTTCCTTTTCACCATGGACGTACAAACCCTCTACACCTCCATCCCCCACCAGGATGGCCTGGGGGCGTTCCACTTCTTCCTTGAACAGAGGCCAGTCCCCATCCACCACCACCCTCCTCCGCCTGGCTGAGCTTGTTCTCGCATTGAACAACTTCTCCTTTAACTCCACTCACTTCCTCCAAATTAAAGGTGTTGCTATGGGTACCCGCATGGGTCCTAGCTATGCCTGCCTTTTCGTGGGCTATGTGGAGCAATCTTTGTTCCAGTCCTACTCGGGTCCCCTCCCTCACCTCTTTTTCTGATACATTGATGACTGTATCGGTGCCGTTTCCTGCTCTCGCCCCAAACTAGACAATTTCATTCACTTTGCCTCCAATTTCCACCCTTCCCTCACCTTCACATGGTCCATCTCTGACTCCTCCCTTCCCTTCCTCGACTTCTCCGTCTCCATCTCTGGGGATAGGTTATCGACCAATATTCACTACAAGCCCACTGACTCCCACAGCTACCTGGACTACACTTCTTTTATTTCTTTTGTCCGATCGCAGCCCTGCCTCCGATCTATCTTTTCTTTCCAGTTTTGAAGAAGGGTTCGACCCGAAACATCAACTCAAATTTCTGTCCACGGATGTTGCCTGACCTGCTGAGTTTTTCCAGCAATTTCTGTTGTTATTTCGGATTTCCAACATCCGCAATATTTTGCTATTGTACTAGTGTTTGGTTCACTGCCACACCTCTTCTAGGAATGCCTACCTTGAAGAAGTTCTGCTCTTCTCTTCGACGGGATCTCCGTTTGGCTCTTCAACCTTGTTCATCTTCATTACTTTCAGTTTCCCTTCTCGTGTTTGCCTATTACCATCTCGTCTAGCTTCTAACACCTTTTATTGTCTCTTTTTTACTTCTTTTGTTTCTTTTATCCGATCGCAGCCCTGCCTCCGATCTATCTTTTCTTTCCAGTTTTGAAGAAGGGTTCGACCCGAAACGTCAACTCAAATTTCTGTCCACGGATGTTGCCTGACCTGCTGAGTTTTTCCAGCATTTTCTGTTGCTATTTCGGATTTCCAACATCCGCAGTATTTTGCTATCGTACTTCCTCCCACCCCACCTCCTGTAAAGGACTCTATTCCATTCTCCCAATTTCTCCGCCTCCGCCGTATCTGCTCCGACGATGCCACCTTCCACACCAGTGCTTCCGACATGTCTCCCTTTTTCCGCAACCGAGGATTCCCCTCTACAGTGGTCGACACGGCCCTCGACCGTGTCCGTTCTGTCTCACGCACTTCTGCCCTCACCCCTGCCCCTCCCTCCCGGAACCACGATAGGGTTCTCCTTGTCCTCACCTTTCACCCCACCAGCCTCCACATTCAACGGATCATCCTCCGCCATTTCCGCTACCTCCAAAGTGATCCCACCACCAAACACATCTTCCCCTCCCCTCCCCTTTCAGCATTCCGTAGTGACCGCTCCCTCCGAGACACCCTCGTCCACTCCTCTATCACCCCCAACAGCCCTTCCCCTTCGCCTGGCACCTTCCCGTGCAAGCGGAGGAGATGTAACACCTGCCCCTATACCTCCCCCCTTCCCACTGTCCAGGGCCCCAAACACCCCTTCCAGGTGAAACAGCGATTCACTTGTACTTCTTGCAATCTAGTATACTGTATTCACTGCTCACGATGCGGTCTCCTCTACATTGGGGAGACCAAACGCAGATTGGGTGACTGCTTTGCGGAACACCTCCGTTCAGTCCGTAAGGGTGACCCTGAGCTTCCGGTCGCCTGTCATTTTAATTCACCGCTCCATTCCCACTCGGACCTCACCGTCCTTGGCCTCTTGCATTGTTCCACGGAAGCTCAACATAAACTCGAGGAACAGCACCTCATCTTCCAATTAGGCACTTTGCAGCCTTCCGGACTCAATATCGAGTTCAATAATTTCAGATCATAACCTCGGCCTCTATTACTTTTTTCCTTTAAATTTTTTCCACCCCTTTGTTTTGGGTCCTCCTTTCCCCCCCCCACCCCCTCCTTTCCTTTTGTTTCTCTCTCTCACCTGGCAGCTGTCCTTATCCTGCCAGTACACTTCACACCTAATCTCAGCTGCCTTTTGTCTCCACGGGCCCATCACCATCTCATCTGGCTTCTAATACCTTTTATTGTCTCCTTTTCTTCTTTTGTTCGATCGCAGCTTTGCCTTCGATCTTTTTATTTTCTTTCCAGTTTTGAAGAAGGGTTTCAACCCAAAACGTCAACTCAAATTTCTCTCCACGGATGTTGCCTGACCTGCTGAGTTTTTCCAGCATTCTCTGTTGTTATTTTGCATTGCCTGGTGTCAGGCTGATAAACAACTGAACAGGGAATACTGCTCAAATGAGGATGAGCAAGAGCAGCGATTCAAACTCTATCTGGGAATCCAATGGTTTATGATTACATGCACCAGCTGCCCAGTGTTGCATACTTATCCATTCAGAATCAGGTATCACCCAGCAGAAATGTCCCCACAGAAAGTTCATAGGAACAGGAGTGGGCCATTCAGCCCCCCGAGCCTGCTCCGCCATTCAATTATATCATGGCTGATCGATACCTCAACCTCATTCACCCGCCTTTGACTCATATCCCTTGCTACTCTTACCTAACAAAAAGACATCTCAATCTTAGTCTTGAAAGTTTCAATTGACCCAGCATCCACAGTATTCTTTGGGGGGGGGGGGGGGGTGTGCGGGGGAAGAGACTTCCAGATTTCTACCACCCTTTGTGTGAAGAAGTGCTTCCTGATTTCACTCCTGAACGACCTAGCTTTAAATTTTAAGATTATGCCCTCTTGTTCTGGATTAAGTCACCAGAGAAAATAGATTCTCTTTATCTACCTTATCGAATCCTTTAATTGTTTTAAACACCTTGATTAGATCACCTCTTAATCTTCACACCTCACCCCTCCATCTTCCATCTTCTAGCATGGAGAGGACAGGAATGCCTTGTTTCAATAACAGATTTGTGCTGAACTCAGCCAGGAGGCAGTTGGGTCAATACAGTTGGCCTCAATGCTCCTGGGCGCTGAGGGAGGGGGAGAAAAATCATCCTGCAGTGTCCCCTCCTGGAACACGCCTGCGTGTTGGCATTGGGTAAAGACCAGGTGACGACTCCCCCATGGCTAAATAACTTTGACAAGGGGCCAGAAATCAGCTGTTCCCTTCCAACTGCACCTCTGCTTTCAGCAGAGGGGGAAATAATTAAAAAAAAATAATGTTGTCAAGGTGGGACACAGATTGTATCCCTGACCCATTCCTTAAAACATCATAAAATATCGCCCTCCAGGGATAGAATCATCACCCAATGTGTGCCCGGGCCGTACGGAGCAGAAGGTTGAAGCTCGATTTCTGGTCTGTGTGGAGTGAGCTGCTCTTACACAGGGCAGCAGATTGAAGTGCTACAATAGGCCTCAGCCAGTCAGCCAGGGTTCCTACCCCATGATCGCTATCCAGCGATTCCTGTTGGAATTGTGTGGGGGGGGATGTTGGGTGAAGGCAACGCCAGGCTTACTTCAGAAAGTTTCCTTTCAAATAGCCTGCTATGAGAGAGACAGTGTGTGAAGCATGGCCACATGGGCAAGATAGCAGAGGAATCCGGTGGCCACAGCTAGCGCCTTCAAAAGAGGAGAACACTGCAAAATACACTTAAGTAAATCAAGTAAGTTAAATGCAAATACAAACAACACTGATGTTGAATTACACTGGTATCATTCGCCTCACTTGTGCTTTTGTTCTGTCACCGTTTCTCAGTGCAGTTGCAGGGGTGGGTTTACTTAATTTATTTTCAAGCAAAATCCTAATGCTTTGGAGCAAAAATGTATTTCATTTCTTTTTCCAAGTTTGCAAATATTTTTATAACCCATTCCACCAAAACAATCTTGCCCGGCATGCCCACGTGACAAAGGATACATGCACTGCTCATTCTGAACTCTGTCCCTCATGTGTCTCTTTCTCTACTCGTCTTCTGCCTCTCACCTCCTTCTATACGAGACCCCCTCATTCCCGTGTATCTCTTCTCATTCCTTTCTCTCCTCTGTCCCTTCTGTATGGCTCTCTCTTCAATTGCCTCTGTGTTGCCCCTCTCTCACTCCTTTCCTTCGGTTTCTTTTCTCCTTCCCCTATTTCTCGGTCCCCTCAGAGTTCTCAGTCTCCTTTTCTGGATTGCACACTCTCACCTTCAATCTGATAACTATTATATTATTATAATTATTATAGTAAATAAATTATATATCATATCAGAAATGCACATTTCAAATTTGTTCAAGAAAAAAAAGCACATTTCCGAACGATTCCCACCCCTGCGATGTCACTCCATGGAAAAAAAACAAAATATTCAATGAAGATGATGTCACCGCCACAATATTGAGCCTTTTTTTGGACTGGCCATACAGTCAGCTACTTACAATGAGGTTCTGAACTTGATTTCATCTTTCTCGACCACCTGATCACACGACAGCCCAGCATGGTCCTTCCACAACACCTGACACTTCCTGCAACTTTCCTGGAGAGAGCAGAGGAAACAATTAATGAGAGACAATAAACTGCATTCACCCGGGTAGGAAACCGTAAGAGATATCACGTACTACATACAAGTATACGCCCTGGTACAGTTTGAAGTCTGCCATTCTGGGAGTTAGTTTTCTCTTTTCCCAGGGGTGGGAGGGATCTCCAGAGACTCAAAACTTTTTTTGTTAATACACAAGCACGTATAAACAGATTAAAGGGGCAGAAATGGAATTAGCATCTCTAAAATCAAGCTTGGAAATGATTAGCACGTTTGTATCATATTTTAACACAGGAATTACCCAGTACAATAGTATGAAAGGCCTTGGTTGCCCTCTGCCCTCTCACCCAAGTAGTCATTACTGAAAGGATTCGCAAATTTCATGTCTCCCCTGAAGATTTACTTCTGGCTTATTAGAGAAACCCTGGCTGGACTGAGTTTAAAATCCAGGGCCCAACAAGATGGCTACGGTCAACCTCATGGCCAAGGCCTGCAAAGTTGAGGTTTGGACTGACAAAGAAGGAATGTTCCAGAAATGAGAAGGCAGACAGGCCTTCTGCATTTATGTATGAGAAGCAAACAGTGGCATTCGGGCCTCTGATTAAAACCCATCAAGGCCGTTTGCACAGATAATCAACGGGTAATAGCTGCATTCAGACCTTCGTTAGCTGACTTCGACACTGTTTGGAAACGATCAACGGGGCATTAAAACTGGAATGGCCCCATCACAAGACCAGTTACACAAAGGAAAACACTTATGGGACGTTTAAAGACCGATTAACCGGCCATCCAGGGCGATGGGCCCAGACCGGTTTCCTTTGTGTCATCTTCAACACGTTCAGGTCAGACAAAGAAACAAGCTGATCTGACAGGTGATAAGGGCTCCCAGAAAGGGGTATAACTAGCCCCTCGGGAAGCCATCTCTCTCTCGCCTGGACTCCGGTGCCCTGCCTTACCATCAAGAAGATCGACGACGAAGACCCCGTCCAAGGGAAGCAGGATACCCGCAGTTACATTTTAAATCACTGGGGTATCTCTGCTCTGGGCGGTGAAAACCCTAAAGACATCGGCAGGCAACGGGGCACGGAGCAGGCGTTCTAACATCCGAGACTGGGGAGCATAAACTTTCTGGCCCATCGCAAGACAACTTAGATAGGTGTAAAGGGTGGGAGTTAAGGGGATTGCTAAAGTTGCCATTTTAGTCATTTTCCCTCGATGTGTCCGTTTCTCCTCCCCCGCCAAGTGTAATTGTGTTACATACATAGTGATTTCCTCTGTATAGTGTTTATTTTTCTCTATTTTAATAAACATTGGTTTTCTTTGCATCAAACCACTGGTCTCATTTTGTTTATATCGCTGCTCGTAATAAGTCCGGTGGTCAGAACCAGAGGGGAAGCGATTCGAACCGCGCGGGGCTGGAGCAGCTCAGATACACCTGACTGGCCAGACACAAACCCCAAACCAAAACCCCCTACAGAAATGGCGACAATGGCAAGGACATCGGCGACAGTATGCGATATAACAGATAGTGGTGCGGAGGGAGAAACCGCAATGGAAGAGAGGTTGTCCACTCATGTGTGTAGAAAGGTTAATATTGCCAAGAAATGGGTGGGCGCTATGTTAAAGGCCAAGCGTCCCATAGACGCCGCCGCCCAGTGGACGGCGAGTAAACAGCATAAGATGTCAATTGAAAAGGCAGTCTGGTTAATGTGCTATAAGAAACAGGTCCTAGTGCTGGACAGGGTTGTAGCAGCACAGGCTGCCAAGCTCAAGAAATTGGCCCTAGAAATGCAGGATAAGGTTGCAGCGGAAGAGAAGGTGCTAGTGGCGCTTCAGGCTTTAAGCCAAGAAAGAGCGCAGATGGCCAAGGAACACCAGGCAAAAGTAGAGTGTCTGGAGGCCCGGGCCGTCGAGGTGCAACGGGAACATCAGGCAAGGGTAGAGCGCCTGGAGTACCAGACCGCTGAAAGTAAAGCCAGCGCTAGGCGCAAGCTGGAGCACTTAGAATACCAGGTTAGAGAGGCGAGGGGCAGCGAGGTAAGGCTGCAGGACACAATTTGCGACCTTACCCAAAAATTAAAAGAGCAGGAGGAGAAAGTAAGGGAGGTAAAGGCAGCATATAAGCTAGCCTGCGACCGGGGGTTCGAGGAGGTAGATGTAGGGAGGAGATAGAAAGCTTGGGCATGGCCTTATCGAAGGCGATGGGGATGATATGCCTCATCAGCCCAAAGGCAGGCCAGTTGGACTTTACCGGCAACCCAAACAGAACCGTCCCACAGGCAGCACCCAGAACAAAGTTGGCTAGGGAATCAGAGGTCCCACGGCCGCCACCCATAGCTCCGAGCTTTCAGGAGTGCTGGCAGCGAAGGGGGGTGGAGAATGAAGTGGTAGGGGAAGCACAGCAGGCCCGACTAGATAGGCCGGGACCAGGACCGGTGTAACCCCTCCGACAACGGAGATACGGCCCGCCCGTTGATGACGAGGACCCAGGGGCCATCCAAAATCAGTTTGTGGTGCCGCATGGCACCCAACAGCTCAGGGCCATGGTTAGCCACATCCCCAAGCTCACCGAAAAGGGAGACCACTCTCTGCACTTCAGGGAGATAGAACAGGCAGCGTGCGTCAATGACTGCGATGACACAGAGCAAGCTAAGATGCTGCTGTTTTCTCTGGGGAGTAATCTCCTCCAGACCCTATCTGATGAATGTAAAAAGGGGCAGAAGGATTATGAGGAGTTGAGGAATGAGATATTGGAGGCCATGGGACTCAATGACGGTAGTCCGTTCGCCCGGGTGGAAAAAACGGTACAGCTCCCAGGGGAGTCCCCGCAGGCGTTCGCAGACAGGCTGTGGCCAGTCTACCGGAGCGCATGCCCGGGAATGCCAGCGCGGGCATTACTGAACCAAGTCCAACTGACCCACTGGCTCCGTTGTCTAATGACAAACTGCCTGCCCCAAATCCAAGCCCAGGCTGTGGCCTGGTTTGACCCTAGTAGCCCCCAGACCATCGAGGAAACGGTGATCCGCCAACTCACTATAGCATTAAAAAATATGAGGGGTATCGAGACACCCCAAGCCAAGGGAAAAGTCCATGAGGTTAAACCTGGGAGCCAGAGTAATAAAGAGTGGCACCATGAGGGGAACCGTCCCTCCCAGACTAAGTTAAACTGTTACGGGTGCGGGAAGGACGGCCACTGGTGCAAGGATTGTCAGAATCCCTGGAAGGAGAATAAGGGAAAGAATTCATCAGCCCCAGCCCAAAAGGCAGAGCCAGGTATCCCTCCCGCTGCGATCGAGCCACTCGTGGAGTCGATACGATCTTTCTTCCTGACCAGCCAGGGGAAAATAGCAACCACCACCGGTGTTGTAATCCCACCAGCCCCATACAACCCACAGCAATGACTAGAGCCAGCGCAGCCTGTCGACCTGTGTCCCCCAGAAAGACACGCACAGGAAGAGACCTCCTGTAAAATGGAGGAATACCTGCGGTGCCAGGTTGCGGAGGCTAAGTTAGTTGAGCAGGCTTTAAGGGAGGAGAACACTAGGTTAACAGCGAGGGCTGGCAGTTTAGAGGGTCAGCTAAGGGTTTTTAAAATGGTTCAGGATCAATATAAGTTGTTTAAGCCGGAGGCAGGGAAACAGGCAGCTGGGATTCAATCCAAGATTAGAAATCCTCAGCCCACAGCGGGTACGCGCACGCAGGCTGCACACGCAGGCGCAGTCGCGTGCGTCAAGGGAAAAGTTCCCCAGCGCTTTGTCCAGACCACTCCCCCTCTCTTATGGGATTCCGAGGAGAAGGAGCCCGAATCAGATGGCCCCGAGCCTGAACCAGGTTTTGAGCCTGGAGGGGAAGACCCTCAGCCGCCGGCAGCCGGTGGCGAGGGATTGCCCGTCCCCAGTTCAGGTTTGGGAGGGAAGGGGCCCGATCGAGAAGGCCCCCAGCCAGTGAGGACTGTGACCCGAGCCAAGGGTCCGCTCGCCAGGGTAGCCCCACCGGTAGCACTCCCCAGGAGGTCTCCTCGGCCACCCCAGCCCAGAAAAGTATGGTCACCGGCTCTTCAGTTAAAAAGGACGGTCTCCCGTGTCAGAGAGAAGCCGAAAGACAGAGGTCCCCAGCCAGCAGCCATAAGCTGCGAGGGACCAGAAGTGGAGATCAGTGCAGCCACGCCGCAGGGAGCAACCTGTAGCAGCCCAAACAGGGATTGGGCAGCGGATGTATATAGTTTAGGTAGTATAATTTTAAGTAATGTGTATAGAGGATTAAGTTAGGGTGTTTTTAATTTAATTCTAGGCAAGGAACTGGTAGTGTATAAGTTTTAAGTATGGAACCGTTCCAGAGTGTTGTCTACGTGAGCCGAGGTCGCGGGACCCGATCACACTTCCCCCGAGCCAGGGAGCCTCCAGGGAACCTGGCTAGATGCTTTTATGTCTTTTTCAGAATTTTCGAAATGTACAGAGAAATAATCCTGTTCAGGCTGAGCCTCGCGAGAAGGGGCGATGTCGAGGCCCATCATATCTTTGGATGTTCGGGGAAGAGAGCGCCCCTAGCACACGATGGAAGTGGTCTACGGGAGGCGGATGAAATCACCTCGTGTGTCCACGAGGGGAGCTGGCTGGGATCCAATTCAACCCAGTATTCTAGCGAGACCGGCTTCACGTATGGGGAGGCCTCCCTCCAGTGCCCGAAGATACGAATCGTCACCCCAAGGATTAGCGTCACCATGGGCAAAAGAATATGTTTGACCTGTAAAGGGAACGTTCCCCTGGATAGGTGGTGGTGGCTCAGAAAGTTAAGCAAAGACATGGGGAACCCCCGGGTAGAGTGGGAAAGGTTAGGGAATGACACTCACAGGACCATTACAGGGACCCAGGGAGGGTTAAGTGTGTGCTGGGATAAATGGTGGGAACCGGATCAGGGGATCTACGTCTATATGTGGGGATCAGAGAAAGTCTGCCCCACAGGCGTTTCCATCATTTTCCGCAGCCAGTGGAAAAATTACTCATACATAAGCCTCGACCGAGTGCCAGCAGACTACTCACTTGCAGGGAGCACCACACCCACAACACCCTCTTGCATTTACATAGCACCTTGAACGTAGAAAAATGACCCAAGGTGTTTCAGAGGACTAAACAGATTAAAATGGACACCAAGCCAAACATGGCGATATTAGGAAGGGTGACCAAAAGCCTGATCAAAGAGGTAGATTTCAAGGAGGGTCTTAATAGAGGACAGGGAGCTGGAACAAGCCTAGGCAGATGAAGGCACGGCCACCAATGGTGGGGCCAATTGAGGGAGTATATACGAAAGGCCAGAGTCAGAGGAATGGAGAGGCCTGGGGAAGATTGGAGCCAAGCCTGGCCTGATCCAGTCCGTGTCCGATGCACGCCTCCAGGAACTGCTATCAGAATCGGAGTCTAGCTAACTCAGCATAAACTAGGGATCAGACCTGGGACTGTCACGGCCTGTACGGCTCAGCTGCTCACAGGACAAGCTCGCTGGGACAGCATGTGGTGGTTCTACCAGCAGAAAGCCAAAAGCAGCAGTTGACGAACTTCAAACAGTCTGAAATGTCTTCACCTCCCTCTCCTCCTCCAAGACCCTCCTTGAAAGCTACCTTTCTAAACAGGATTTTGGTCACCCTTCCTAAAATCGCCTCCTTTAGCTTGCTGTCCATTTTTGCCCGATTACGATTCTAAGCAGTGAACTGCAGCACCAACGTACTTGTTTTCTATGATGCACAAAATAGTTTAAAGCATTAAGTGAAAACCAGATTTACACATTGCTGCAAGGCAATGAATTTATTACGGCAGAGGGCAAGGTTAGCACATCAGGATAACGCAGCTGGTCGATGCAAAATAAACAACTTGATTCCAGCTTGAAGTCATGTGAGGTAAATAATCAAACTTAATTTCCTTCACTTATTTTACAAATACTGAATGCATGCTTTAAAATCAATATTTAAAAAAAATATAAAACATCTTGGTGCAATGTTTACTGTTTGACATAACTTTTTTTTTTACTTTTAATGTAGATAGAATTCTGATTAGTTTCAGCTTCCCTTAAAAAGCAAATCCTGACGCAAGCGAACATGGCCGACGCAATCGAACGTGGCCGACGCAATCGAACGTGGCCGACGCAATCGAACGTGGCCGACGCAATCGAACGTGGCCGACGCAAGCGAACATGGCCGACAGTTGGAAATCGAGGACAGTCTATATACTTAAATGGCTAGCCTGGATGGATAAGCACATTAAAAATAGAGTGTGACCACTATCCTGGGTGACCTGTTGATGTGAAGCGACGGTACATTTCATGAATTTTCTCTAGTAGACTGTATTTGAAATTTACAGTAAATATTGCGCCCTTCAACACTAGACAGCTATTTTCTGTATGAAATACCAAACATGAGAAACTGAAATCATGAACCTAAATATATTCTATTTTGTACACGCTCGTCTGTATTACTGTACCAGCACTTCAGCGGCATCTGTTAGGCTCAGCAGGCTGAAAACTACACCGTGGTTTGCAGCACTGTGAGTCAACCAGTAATCACCAAAAACTGAACACGTTCCTGATGAACATCGGTCGCTCGCACCCCTTTTGACTGTAGGCATTCTTAGCCTCTGGGCTCAGCGCTATTAGATCTCCTATGGGCTTTTAGGTAGACCTCAACCACATCATGCACAGTGCATCAGCAAAACTATACTGAGTGAAAGAAACACAGAAGCAAGGGAAAGACATTTGTAGATTGTAAACATAATTTCAAGACCAGTGCACAATCTTCCTGAGGCTTTGCTTCTAAAGGGCAAGGTACATTCACAGAAATCACAGAAACCCCACAGTGCAGATAGAGGCCATTTCGGCCCATCGAGCCTGCACCAACACATATCCCACCCGATCCCCGTAACCCCTACACCAACACATATCCCACCCTATCCCTGTAACCCCACATATTTAATCCCCCTAACACTAAGGGTCAATTTATCATAGCCAATCAACCTAACCCGCACATCTTTGGACTGTGGGAGGAAACCGGGGCACCCGGAGGCAACCCACGCAAACACGGGGAGAATGTGCAAACTCCACACAGACAGTCGCCCGAGGCCGGATTCGAACCCGGGTCCCTGGCGCTGTGAGGCAACAGTGCTAACCACTATGCCACCGTGTCTACATTGTGCAATCTAAGTCTGAGGAGAACGGTGTAGGCCAACAAAACACGTTTGTGGTCCTGTATATTGTTCACTATTGGTCCTTCAGCTGGTTATGCAGCAGTCCGCTATTTCAGGGGTGTCCATATTGTGGTCTGAGAGCCCTACTCGGCCCTAAAACGCTGCAATTCTTACATACGATATACACGGAACGCAGATCTATTTAAGCTTGTACTTCATACGCACTGGTTTGTTTTTTACAACTGCTATTTACAACTGGAGACATATTCACAATTAATGGGAACGCTGACTGAAACTTTAAAGTATCAGTTTGGCGGCGGTCTCACCCGTGAGTCAGAAGATTGAGTTCAAGTGCCATTCTCAGACTTCAGCATATAAGCTAATCATCTCAACACTGGTTCGGCTTCAACTGGAGTGGTGTGTCCAATTCTGGGCACCGCACTTTAGGAAGGATGTAAAGGCCTTAGAGAGGATGCAGAAAAGGTTTACAAGAATGATTCCAGGGATGAGGGGCTTCAGTTACGTGGGTAGACTGGAGAAGCTGGGGTTGTTCTCCTTAGAACAGAGAAGGTTGAGAAGAGATTTGATAGAGGTGTTCAAAATCACGAGGAGGTGTTCAAAATCATGAGGGGTCTAGACAGAGTAGAGAGAGAGAGAAACTGTTCCCATTGGTGGAAGGGTCGAGAACCAGAGGACACAGATTTAAGGTGATTGGCAGAAGATCCAAAGGCGACACGAGGAAAATCTTTTTTACTCAGCGAGTGGTTAGGATCTGGTATGCACTGCCTGAAAGGGTGGTGGAGGCAGAGTCAATTGTGGCTTTCAAAAGGGAATTGGATAAGTACCTGAAGTAAAAAAAATTTTCGGGGCTACAGGTGAGTGGGACTGGCTGAAGTGCTCTTGCAAAGAGCTGGCGCGGGGTCGACGGGCCGAATGGCCTCCTTCTGCGCTGTAACCATTCTATGATTCAATATTGAGGCAGTGCTGCATCATCAGAGTTGCTGTTTTTCAGGCGAGATGCAAAACGAGGTCCCTCCTATGTGCTCAGGTGGATGGAAAAGAAAAGGTCTCCTGGCACTATTTGAAGAGAAGGGAGTTCTCCCAGTATCCTGGAAATAGAGGAACAGGAGTAGGCCGTTCAGCCATTCAATTAGATCGGGGCTGATCTGTATCTTAACTCCATTCACCCGCCTTGGTTCTGTAAGCCTTAATGCCATTGCCTAACAAAAATTTCAAGACCAGCGCACAATCTTCCTGAGGCTTTGCTTCTAAAAGGACAAGGTACATTTCCAGAGTTCCACTACCCTTTGTGTGAGGACGTGCTTCCTGACAACACCCTGGAATGCCGAGTTCTAATCCTTATCCTGGAGTCACCCACCAGAGGAAATCGTTTCTCTCATCCTGGCCAACATTCATCCTTCAACTACTAAAGCAGATTGACTGGCCATTTATTTCATTTTCTGTTTATGGGACCTTGCTGTGCCGCATATTGGCTGCTGTGTTTACCTATAAAACAGTCACTACACTTCAAAAGTAATGAACTGGTAGTGCAGGGCTCCTGGACATGCTGAGGAAATGCAAAGCATTATATGAATACAAGCTCTTTCTTTCCTTGATACGTGACCCACATGGCTCCATGGTATGCACTAAAGTGGTCCACAAAGACGACAAAGGTTTGGACAGTCCTGCTCGGTTATATCCAGAAAACCTACTATTCCTAGCACGGTCATAGTTCATGGGATGTGGGCGTCGCTGGCTGGGCCAGCATTTATTGCCCATCCCTAGTTGCCCTGGAGAAGGTGGTGGTGAGCCGCCTTCATGAACCACTGCAGTCCAGTGCTGTAAGGTAGGGAGTTCCAGGATTTTGACCCAGCGACGATGAAGGACCGGCAATATACTTCCTAGTCAGGATGGTGTGTGACTTGGAGGTGGTCAGGATGGCGCCGACTGCCCTTGTCCTTCTAGGTGATAGAGGTCACGGGTTTTGGGAGGTGCTGCCGAAGAAGTCTTGGCGAGTTGCTGCAGTGCATCTTGTAGATGGTACACACTGCGGACACAGAGCGCCGGTGGTGGAGGGAGTGAATGTTTAAGGTGGTGGATGGGGTGCAATCAAGCGGGCTGCTTGTCTTGGATGGTGTCGAGCTTCTCGAGTGTTGTTGGAGCTGCACTCATCCAGGCAAGTGAAGAGTATTCCATCACACTCCTTACTTGTGCCTTGTAGATGGTGGAAAGGCTTTGGGGAGTCAGGAGGTGAGGCACTCACTGCAGAATACCTAGCCTCTGACCTGCTCTTGCAGCCACAGTATTTATGTGGCTGGTCCAGTTAAGTTTCTGGTCAATGGTGACCCCCCCAGGATATTGATGGTGGGGGGATTCAGCGATGGCAATGCCATTGAATGTCAAGGGGCGATGGTTAGACGCTTGTTGGAGATAGTCATTGCCTGGCACTTGTGTGGTGCAAATGTTACCTGCCACTTGTCAGCCCAAGCCTGAATGTTGTCCAGGTCTTGTTGCATGCAGGCACCGAACACTGTGCAGTCATCAGTGAACATCCCCACTTCTGACCTTATGATGGAGGGAAGGTCATTGATGAAGCAGCTGAAGATGGTTGGGCCTATAACACAGCCCCGAGGAACTCGTGCAGCGATGTCCTGGGGCTGTGATGATTGACCACCAACCACCACAACCATCTTCCTTTGTGCTAGGTATGACTCCCGCCAGTGGAGTTTTCCCCCTGATTCCCAATGACTTCAGTTTTACTAGGACTCCTCGATGCCACACTCGGTCAAATGCTTTGATCTGATCCATTGATTTTGGGATCACTTAGCTCTGTCTATAGCATGCTACTTCCGCTTTTTAGCATGCATGTAGTCCTGTGTTGCAGCTTCCCCAGGTTGGCACCGCATTTTTAGGTATGCCTGGTGTTGTTCCTGGCAAGCTCTTCTACACTCCTTATTGAACCAGTGCTGGTCCCCTGGCTTAATGGTAATGGTAGAGTGAGGGTTTTGCCAGGCCATGAGGTTACAGATTGTGGTGGAATATAATTCTGCTGCTGCTGAAGGCCCACAGCGCCTCATGGATGCCCAGTTTTGAGCATGAAATCTACCTATTTTGTCCTGCGACACTCTTCTTTGAAAAGTGCGATGCGATCTTTTTTGTCCAGTTAAACAAGTGGACGAGGCTTTGCTTTACACCTCTCCTGAAAGACAGCACCACATAGCAGCATAGTGATGTGGAGAGGAGGTATTTTACGGTCATGCAGTGATGTGGCGAGGCATATTTACTCGATAGCAAAAATTATACCCACTTAATATTGTGCAATGTCGTCTAGTTAGTCTATTCTTTGGTCATGGAGATAGAAGTGATGGGAGTATTTTTTGAATCTGGGAGGGCCAGATGTGCTTCAATGATGCTTTCTGGTCCTTCGTATTCCTATGCGATACTCTACTTATTCTATTAGTCACCACGTTACAAAAATTTATTGCACTGAAAATACATTTTTAATTTGCCATTAATTGGCAGCCTTGCTCAGAGAGGACAACAGATGGCTGGTGTGAGAAACAGAAAGAAAGCCGCATTTATATAGCACCTTTCACGACCACCGGAACGTCCCAAAACGCTTTGCAGCCAATGAAGTACTTTGTGACGTGTAATCACTGTTGTAATGTGGGAAATACGGCAGCCAATTTGCACACAGCAAGCTCCCAAAAACAGCAATGTGATATTGAGCAGACAATCTGTTTTAGTGATGGTGGCTGAGGGATAACTATTGGCCCCATGACACCGGGAATAACTCCCCTGCTCTTCTTCAAAATAGTGCCATGGGATCTTGTTATTGTGTTACTGTGCCACCCAGTATACAAAATAAACTAAAGCTCAGTTTCAAATAGTACTATTAATTCACATGTTTTAAAACGCATTAAAAAAAAAAATCAGTAAACACAGTTGGGGTCATCGACAACCCTGATGTATCCTAACCTAGTAACCCCTCAGCCACTTTCCTGTCACGTCTTGCTCAATTCATCCCAGTCACATCACTGACCCCGTGGCCTGACCTGGAATTGTGTTTCAATTTGTTTTTCCTCCTTCATTGAGATTAGGGCCTAGAAATTCAGTATAGCCACGTTTGGGGCGCTAAAGTCGGACGGCCGCTAAAGTTTGCGCCCGGCGCAAAGTCGCGCCACCTTCACCGATATTCAGTCGCATCGCCCCAAGAGGTTGCTGCTGCGCTAAAACAGGCGATGCACGACTATCTTTAGGCGCTAAGCCGGCGGTGCTGAGCGATACCCCCGAGGCCGGGCACAGCGCAGGTGCGGCGAGTTGTTGATTGACGGCAGACACTCTGGCGCTGGTCAGCTCTTAAAGGGGGAGGGTGGATTTGTTTGCCTGCCACGCCCTGCACACTGCAGCCCTCAACCTAGGCCTGACCACTTCTGCTTCATCTGCACAACGCCCAGGGCTATGGAGAAGGCCAGGGAGAGAGCACAGCGCTTCAGCGACGGTGACCTGAGGGTGCTGGTTGGCGGAGTGGAGCGCAGGCGCCATGTTCTGTTCCCAGAAGGTGGCAGGAGGCCGCTGCCCAGCGCCTACCGGAAAGCCTGGAGGGAGGTCTCAAACAGGGTGACTTCCAACAGCGTGGTTGCCAGGACTCCTGTGCAATGCCGGAAAAAGTTCAACGACCTCACTCGGGTTGTCAGGGTGAGTACCCTTTCCAGTGTCCTCCTCATCCCTGCATGTGCACCTCAGTTTATGGGCAAAGGGGCCTGAAAGCCCAAATGGCCAACCCTCATCCAGCAGCTATGGGACTGTCATGAAAATCACTTGCACATTCAGCACTTTACACACTGTACAAGCTATTCCACCATGGGAGGCATTGCAGACAAGATCAGGGCTTCACACTGTACAAGCTATTCGACCATGGGAGGCAGTGCAGACAAGACCAGGGCTTCACACTGTACTTAGAGGCCGTCCTTTCTCTTGCAGGCCAAGGTGGCGCACAACCGGCGGAAACTAAGTGAGACCGGGGGAGGCCGTCCTGACGTCAAAGAGCTCTCCGACCTCGACCAGCGTGTGGAGCGCATTATGGCAGGCCGGCTGATTGGCCCCGTCACCAGTGGAGATGCCGACCCTGTTCTGGGCACCAATGGTAAGGGCATCACCTTTTTGACCTCTCTCTTTCCACTTGCGCCTCAGATCAGCATCCTTTGCCACTGTCCGACCAATGCAGTGCATGGCAGCACTCATGCCTCCCTCGCTGCCGCCCTGTCCTCACTCTAAAGCTACTCTTGTGCCTTCCTGCTTTCAGATGGTGAATCGCCAGGTGAGGAGGCGGGCCCTCAAGCTGCCACTGTCAGCGATTCCGAATTCGAGGAGGAGGAAGAGGAAGCCGGCCCATCAGTGCCACCCTCAGCCGCGCCAGCCCATGGCGATGAAGGGGACACGTCTTCCCTGGAGGGGAGCCGGGGGGAAGGGTCGGAGGAGCGTGAAGCTCCGGGGCCCAGCGGGCTGCAGCAACGCGGGAGGGGTGGGGAAGCTCGGCGGACTTCTCCCCAGAGGGTGAGTGCGGCCTCCAGTCCTGCGACGGTCAGCGCAGAGGAGGTGCGGCTCCTGGAGGAAATGGTCGTCCAGGCTGAGTACAGGCACAATGAGCTCATGGCTGCAGTGGCAAGGGTGCCTGACTCCATTGAGTCTTTGTCAAGGAGTGTGCAGCAATTTGGAGCAGCACAGGCCAGGAGTCTACAGGACTTCGCGGCAGCACAGGCGGCTTCGAGCCAAGTGCTCAGTCGTGCCGTCCATTCACTGGCTGTTGTCATGCGGACACAGACCAGGGCCACACGGGCACTAACTGCTGCCACCCTCGCTGGATCAGCCAGGCATCGCCAGGGCACTCGCCGCGCAGCAGCAGCCCAGCAGTCTGTTCTTCAGCTGTTTGCTGCGCATGCTGCAGTGCTGGCCCGTGCGAGTGCCAATGTATCAGGCGACCAGGGAGCACCTGCAATCTATCAAGTTGGCACCATTCCTGCAGCCGACACTACCACTCCGCCATTGCAGCTGCCACGAGCCGCTGGACAGACTGCTGCCGCCCAAGCAGAGTTGGAGCAGTCAGCAGCCGGCCCCTCCAGGGCCAGAGCTGGTGCAGGCTGACCCCCAAGGGCATCTGCCGTCTCGCCATCTGACCCTCAGCAGCCTTCCCCCAGCCTTGCTGCAGCCACTGGGCTCCCATTGAGGAGGAGCTGCAGGGCGGGCAGGGGCCAGGCAAGGATGCGAAAGGCATCGCCCTCGCAGGGCAAAAAGTAGAAGGTCTGCACAAATGCTTTGTGGTTGTTGAAAGGCCGAGACTGGTGTAGTTGTGTTTTTGTAAGGCCGAGACTGGTGTCTTTCTTTGTTTTTGTAAGGCCGAGACTGGTGTCTTTCTTTGTTTTTGTAAGGCCGAGACTGTTAGTTTTGTGTTTTTGGAGGGGGCTTCTCAACATGAGGTTGTAATGTGGGAAGGGCAGAGGTTTGCAATAAATTAATGTTCTTAAATCGCACTGTGCATGTTTTTTTTGGCAAGTCCTGGTTGCCCTGCTCGGCTGAGGGCTTGTGGAGCGGCTACATTCATCTGCTGACATTGGCACAAGCCATTCCCTGAGAGGGGGCCTAGAACCGACATTCAATAAGCCGGCGACGGGCGGCCCTTGCACTTTCTGCCTCCCTCCTGTGCTGGTCCTCCTCCTCCTCCTCCTCCTCCTCCTCCTCCTCCTCCTCAGGTGGTCCTCCAATCTCTGGTGGCAGTGGCTGAGTCCTGCGGATAGCCAGGTTGTGCAGCATGCAGCACACGACCACGAAATGGGAGACTCGCTCCGGCGAATATTGTCGGGCTCCACCGGAACGATCCAGACAGCGGAACCGTTGCTTCAGGATGCCGATTGTTTGCTCAATGATGTTCCTGGTTGCTTGATGGCTGTCGTTGTATCCCTCTTCAGCAGGGGTGCTGGGCGCACGGAGCGGGGTCATCAGCCAGGTACACAAAGGATAGCCTTTGTCCCCAGCCATCCTCGTGGGTGAGGCTGGGCCTGGAACATGTCTGCCACAGGATGAAGGCATCGTGGCTGCTGCCTGGAAAGCGGGCATTGACAGCTAGGATGAGCTGCCTGTGGTCACACACCAGCTGGACGTTGAGCGAATGGTAGCCCTTTCGGTTGCGGTAATCCTCGGAATTCTCCAGAGGTGCCCGCAAAGCCACATGTGTGCAGTCAATAGCGCCCTGCACCATGGGGAAGCCCGCGAATGCTGCAAAGCCCATTGCACGCTGTTGCTGCTTGGCAAGGGCCATGGAGAAGGAGATGAACTGACGTCTCCTTTTTAAAAGGGCATTGGTTACCTGGAGGATGCAGCAATGCACGGCGAACTGGGAGATGTTGGAAATGTCCCCAGTAGCGGATTGGAAGGAGCCGGTGGCATAGAAGTTGAGAGCCACCGTCACCTTCACTGCCACCGACAGAGACGTCCTGCTCCTCAGCTGTGGCTGCAGATCACCGCCAAGCAGGTGGCAGATCTCTGTGACCGCCTCCCTTCGGAATCGCAGCCTCCGAACACACTGCTCGTCAGACATGTTCAGATAGGAGAACTGCTGGCGGTATACCCTGAGTGGGTAAGGCCTCCATTCCCGATGCCTGTTGCCCCCTATCCGTCTAGCCAGGACTGCCACTCTCTCACGGCGTCTGTGAGCCCTTTGGATGCAATGGAGAAGGCCAGCGTTTGCACCCATTGCAGCCCCCATTATATGTTAGCAAACAATGATATGTCAATGAAGGCAAAGACAAGTGGAAAGCTGTGGCCTGAAGCCAGAAGTACCTGTCCGAGTGTTGAGCCAAAGCAGAAAGCTCTCTACCTTGGTCTCTCTGCAAAGATCCGTCTCTCAAGAAGGAGTGCTGCGAAATGGCAGCCTTTTCTAGTGCAGGAGGAGTGCCCTTTAATTTGCGCCCCCCGCGCCCCGCATCGACTGAGCACCGTTCCACTCTACCAGTCGCTAGGGGCGCCAGGCGCACAAGAGGGCGTCGCGACTGAATTTCCGGTTTGGGGCGCACAAAGGGCGTTGCACGAGGAAATGACGTCAGGATCTGCGCGCGCAGCTGAGCGCGCGCAAAGACTTTGCGCCGCCGCTAAATCGTGAGTGAAGTTGGGGAGAGGCGCAGATCGCGCTGCGCCCGGCCGCTAGCCGCCTAGCGCCCGACATCTACTCCTCCTAAGGCGCTACCGGCTGGCGCAACCAACTGAATTTCTAGGCCTAGGGATCTTAGTGCTGGAAATGGAACTCTTCATTTCAGGCACCCAGTCCCCTCATCAGCATTGGGCACTGCCACGTCAGGCATAGCTCCCTTTACTCTTGCCCCAATAATGTGTCTTAGTGCCCATGTCAGACACACACATCAGAAGAGCCCTCCATACTTGTACCAGTGTCCTATTTCTTCCTTTCAGCCATGGCTGAGTGGGCAGCGCTCTCACCTCTGAGTCAGAAGGTTGTGGGTTCAAGTCCCACTCCAGAGACTTGGGCACAGAAATCTGGGCCGACACTCCAGCGCAGTGCTGAGGGAGCGCTGCACTGTCGGAGGTGCCGTCTTTCGGATGAGACGTTAACCCTCTCAGGTGGACGTAAAAGATCCCATGGCACTATTTCTTTGAGGAGCAGGGGCGTTATCCCTGGTGTCCTGGCCAATATTTATCCCTCAATCCCAGATATAAGCATTAAGATCGGAGATAAACTTTTGTGCTGCTTTGCATCGGATGTTATGGTTGGGATTAGTCCTCTATATCTGTCTCCAATGTAGATTAGAGTTTGCTGAAGAATTCAGTCCACTGGTCCGGCTGGCTTTAGAGTCCAGGAAGGTTTTCACTGAATATCTCTGCCAAATTGGGCTGTAATATTCCATCACTGAGCAGACACAGGCTTTGTAGAACACTGAACTCACAGATAGTGATAAACAGGGACATACACAATTACATACATGTACGTTGTGGTCCTTAAGCATAATCTTTGTGGATTTTTTTAATCACAAGTCAAGACTGTTGCTATGCAGAGCAGCAGAGATGATCTTTGAATTATACAGCTGCTGCCTTTTGTTGGAGTTTACTAGGGAGGGAAAAATATTGGCCAGACTTCCACTCCTAATCACTATCCAATGCCTGCTGCTAGAATAGTGCACACAGGATCATGCTCCCTTGGGCAAACAGCCTGCCAGCACTCAGCGTGAAAGCTTGCACGTGAATAATGGTCAACTGCTTGAGGAAAAAATATATATATTTTTTTTTAAAAAGGAAAAATTCAAAAGGACTTAACCACCTCCAACCATGAAGTACAAATCCTAATGATGGAATATGACCAGATTTTTCATTCATGTATATTGTGCAAATTTTCTGATAACACCAGCATATCGATAATTTTCCCTTCACGGACGACAGCATTTTTAATATGTAAACATACATTTCAGCTTGATAAGCACCCCTAACTCTGGACTCGATATCCACCCCTCCTTCACTCGCACACTGTGGCTGCAGTATGTACCATCTACAGGATGAACCCCAGCAACTCACCAATCCTACTTCAACAGCAACACCAAGCCCTGCAGCCTTCATCACGAAGAGCGCACGAGCAGCAATGCTATGGGATCATCACCTCCACTTTCTCCTTGAAGTCACACACCACCAACTTGGACATAAGTCAATGTTCTTTGATCATCGCCGAGTCACGGTCCAAAATTTCCGACTTCAACACCATTACAGAAGCACCGTTGCCACAAGGACTAAAGTGGCTCAAGATTGGCGAGTCCACGAGAGAGGAGAGAAAGGGGGGCGAGCGAGAGAGAGAGGGGGGGGGCGGGCGAGAGTGGGCGAGCGAGGGGGCGGGCGGGCGTGGGGGGGGCGGGCGAGAGCGGGGGCGGGCGAGAGAGGGGGCGGGCGAGAGAGCGGGCGGGCGAGAGAGAGAGAGAGAGAGGGGGCGAGAGAGAGAGAGAGGGGCGAGAGAGAGAGGGGGGCGAGAGAGAGAGAGGGGGCGAGAGAGAGAGGGGGGGCGAGAGAGAGGGGGGGAGAGAGAGAGGGGGGGCGAGAGAGAGGGGGGGCGAGAGAGAGAGAGGGGGGCGAGAGAGAGAGGGGGGCGAGAGAGAGAGGGGGGCGAGAGAGAGAGGGGGGCGGGAGAGAGAGGGGGCGAGAGAGAGAGGGGGGCGAGAGAGAGAGGGGGGCGAGAGAGAGAGGGGGGCGAGAGAGAGAGGGGGGCGAGAGAGAGAGGGGGGCGAGAGAGAGAGGGGGGCGAGAGAGAGAGGGGGGCGAGAGAGAGAGGGGGGCGAGAGAGAGAGGGGGGCGAGAGAGAGAGGGGGGCGAGAGAGAGAGGGGGGCGAGAGAGAGAGGGGGGCGAGAGAGAGAGGGGGGCGAGAGAGAGAGGGGGGCGAGAGAGAGAGGGGGGCGAGAGAGAGAGGGGGGCGAGAGAGAGAGGGGGGCGAGAGAGAGAGGGGGGCGAGAGAGAGAGGGGGGCGAGAGAGAGAGGGGGGCGAGAGAGAGAGGGGGGCGAGAGAGAGAGGGGGGCGAGAGAGAGAGGGGGGCGAGAGAGAGAGGGGGGCGAGAGAGAGAGGGGGGCGAGAGAGAGAGAGAGGGGGCGAGAGAGAGAGAGAGAGGGGGCGAGAGAGAGAGGGGGCGAGAGAGAGAGAGGGGGCGAGAGAGAGAGAGAGGGGGCGAGAGAGAGAGGGGGCGAGAGAGAGAGGGGGCGAGAGAGAGAGAGAGGGGGCGAGAGAGAGAGAGAGGGGGCGAGAGAGAGGGGGCGAGAGAGAGAGAGAGGGGGGCGAGAGAGAGAGAGACGGGGGCGAGAGAGAGAGAGAGGGGGCGAGAGAGAGAGGGGGCGAGAGAGAGAGAGAGGGGGCGAGAGAGAGAGAGAGGGGGCGAGAGAGAGAGAGAGGGGGCGAGAGAGAGAGAGAGGGGGCGAGAGAGAGAGAGAGGGGGCGAGAGAGAGAGAGAGGGGGCGAGAGAGAGAGGGGGCGAGAGAGAGAGAGAGGGGGCGAGAGAGAGAGAGAGAGGGGGCGAGAGAGAGAGGGGGCGAGAGAGAGAGGGGGCGAGAGAGAGAGAGAGGGGGCGAGAGAGAGAGAGAGGGGGCGAGAGAGAGAGAGAGGGGGCGAGAGAGAGAGAGAGAGGGGGCGAGAGAGAGAGAGAGAGGGGGCGAGAGAGAGAGGGGGCGAGAGAGAGGGGGGCGAGAGAGCGAGAGAGAGAGAGGGGGGTCGAGAGAGAGAGAGGGGGCGAGAGAGAGGGCGAGAGAGAGAGAGGGGGGTCGAGAGAGAGAGAGGGGGCGAGAGAGAGAGGGGGGCGAGAGAGAGAGAGAGACACACACAGAGTATATACAAATTATATGAATGTATATTTATACACTCAGGGATATATCTGTCTATACACTGTATGGATAGATCTGCGTTTATGTGTTCAACCATAAATGTTTTTCGATGTTTTGGCAACATAAGATGTACCTTGTCATGCCAATAAAGCGATTTGAATTGAATTGAATTGAATTGAGAGAGGGGGGAGTGAGAGAGAGAGAGAGAGCGGGATGAGATGAGATACTGGGACTATCACTGTAGCCAAAAAAGCTGAAGAGATTTAATTGAGGTTTTTTTAAGTCATGAAGGGTTTTGATAGTGTGAATAAGGAGAGACTATATCCTCTGGATGATGAGTTGGTAATAAGGGGGCATCAATATAAAATTGTCAAAGTGAGGAGAGGCAGGAGAAATTTCTTCAAGTGCATATCCAAGTACTTTTTAAATGTGATGAGGGTCTCTGCCCCTCTCACCCTTTCAGGCAGTGAATTCCAGGCCCCACCACCCTCTGGGTGAAAACATTTCTCCTCAAATCCCCCTAAACTTCCAACCAATTACATTAAATCTGTGCCCCCTGGTTATTGACCCTTCTGCTAAGGGAAATAGGTCCTTCCTATCCACTCTATCTAGGCCCCTCCTTATTTTATACACCTCAGTTAGGTTTCCCCTCAGCCTCCTCTGTTCCAAAGAAAACAACCCCAGCCGATCCAATCTTCCCTCATAGCTAAGATTCTCTACTCCCGGCAACATCCTCAAATCTCCTCTGCACCCTCTCCAGTGCAATCACATCTTTCCTGTAATGTGGTGACCAGAACTGCACGCAGTACTCTAGCTGCAGCCGAACTAGTGTTTTATACAGTTCAAGCATAACCTCCCTGCTCTTATATTCTATGCCTCGGTTAGTTTTGGGTTGCTTTAGCAAAGAGCTCTCTTTATCTTTCTTTTACCGTGTGAGCTCAGACAGTGACCGTTAGCAGGCGATTCAACTGTGAGGCAGCATCACAGCCAATCATAATCTGGTGCTCGACGTCTACATGGATCAGTGAACAGTGGACTGATTTCCGCTTCTTGCCCACGCTCCTTAGCTTGGGGTGCTGAGGCGAGCTGCAGTATTTCTACCGCTGTCCTATGCAGCACAACCTGGGACCTTCCCGGTCTGTACAGCTCTGTTCCATAAATACTGTGGCTACCAAGGCAGGTCAGAGGCTGGGTATTCTGTGGCAAGTGGCTCACCTCCCGACTCCCCAAAGGCTTTCCACCATCTACAAGGCACATGTCTGGTGTGTGATGGAATACTCTTCATTTGCCTGGATAAGTGCAGCGCCAACAAAAGAAGCTCGACATCATCCAAAGACAAAGCAGCCCGCTTGTTTGGCACCCCATCTACCACCTTAAACATTCACTCCCTCCACCACCGGCGTACCGTGGCTGCAGCGTATATCATCTACAAGATGCACTGCAGCAACTCGCCAAGACTTCTTCAAAAGCACCTCCCAAACCCGCGACCTCTACCACCTAGAAGGACAAGGGCAGAAGGTGCAAGGGAACTGCATCGCCTCAAAGTTTCCCTCCATGTCACACACCATCCTGACTTGGAAATATATCGCCAATCCTTCATCGTCGCTGGGTCAAAATCCTGGAACTCCCTCCCTAACAGCACCGTGGGAGTACCTTCGCCACACGGACTGCAGCGGTTCAAGAAGGCGGCCCACCACCTTTTCAAGGGCAATTGGAGATGGGCAATAAATGCTGGTCTTGCCAGCGATGCCTACATCCCGTGAATTAATTTTAAAAAAGTGCCTGTACTAAGTAACAACCATTTTATACTTTGTGGCTTTAACCATTAGACAGGCTGCACAAAGCATTCCAACTAAAGAGAGGGGGAGAGGAAGGGGGTGGGGGGGGGGGGGGAAATACATTTTATCTCTGGTTTGATGAAAATGAAGTTGAATGCACAGCAGAACTCCATGATCAACAGGCTGCTGAGGGAAGATACACAGCCATCAGTAACCAGCTCCTTCCTGCACCAGTGCTGTGGTGCTAAATAAGCAAGCTGAACAGCCCAACACGTTTTCTGGCCTTTCCTGCTGCTCTGTATTATGAGCAAAATAACCAAACCGCATGCAAACTATGTTCAGTTGAGAATGTTACACCTTATAAACGGCTCTGCATTCACTTTAATAAAACTTGTATTACTTTGGCGGGGGGGGGGGGGGGTTGGGGGGGAAGAGACAGGGTGCAATTAATGAAAAGGAAAACTTTTATTTAGAGAACAATGAATTGATACGTGTCAGACGGTCCTTTCTTTCCCCAACTCCAAGTAAGTATCAAGCATCAGGAATGTGCACATTATTTTACAGCTGCCCGGTACAACTGGCACCGTTACTGCAAACACCGTCATATGTATTTCGGCAAAATTTATTACAAATCATCTGTGCAACACTCATAAAATATGCACTTGGTGGTACAATGGGGAAACCACTGACTGCTCTCATTACAAGTAAAGCTGTGATGGAAAGTGTACTATGTCAAACAGATTTTCATGAAACTCCTGTTAATGAACACAATCTTGGGGCAGGTCATACGCTTAAGGTCATGGTACCCATTTTGAAAAATGGGCCATGCCGTTTTCCGATTGCAACTCAGGCAGAAACCCCTCCATAACAGCCATTTGCTTTTAATTGTGTACCCAAAAGATTAAGTTCCTGGCTTGCTGAATTATAAAAGTACTCAACAACAACTTATATTTAAATAGCACCTTTAACGCAGTAAAATGTCCCAAGGCGCTTCACAGGAACGTTATAAAACAAAACTTGACACCGAGCCACATATGATGATATTAGGGCAGGTGACCAAAAGCTTGATCAAAGAGGTAGGTTTTAAGGAGCGTCTTAAAGGAGCGAAGAGAGGTAGAGAGGCGGAGAGCTTTAGGCAGGGAATGCTAGAGCTTAGGGCCTAGGCAACAGAAGGCACGGCCACCAATGGTTGAGCGATTAAAATCAGTGATGCTCAAGAGGCCAGAATTAGAGGAGCACAGATATCTCGGAGGGTTGCGGGGCTGGATGAAATTACAGAGATAGGGAGAGGCGAGGCCATGGAGGGATTTAAAAAGGATGAGAATTTTAAATTGTGGCGTTGCTTAACATAACATAAGAACATAAGTAGGAGCAGGAGGAGGCCATACGGCCCCTCGGGCCTGCTCCGCCATTCAATAGGATCATGGCTGATCCGAACTTAGACTCACGTCCACTTCCCTGCCCGCTCCCCGTAACCCCTAATTCCCTTATCTGCTAGGAAACTGTCTATCTCCGTTTTAAATTTATTTAATGTCGCAGCTTCCACAGCTCTCTGAGGTAGCAAATTCCATAGATTTACTACCCTCTGAGTGAAGAAGTTTCTCCTCATCTCAGTTTTGAAAGGGCAGCCCCTTATTCTAAGATTATGCCCCCTAGTTCTAGTCTCACCCATCAGTGGAAACATCCTCACCGCATCCACCCGATCAAGCCCCCTCACAATCTTATATGTTTCGATAAGATCGCCTCTCATTCTTCTGAACTCCAATGAGTAGAGGCCCAACCTACTCAACCTTTCCTCATAAGTCAACCCCCTCATCTCCGGAATCAACCGAGTGAACCTCCTCTGAACTGCCTTGATAGCAAGTATATCTTTTCTTAAATATGGAAACCAAAACTGTACGCAGTATTCCAGGTGTGGCCTCACCAGTACCCTGTATAACTGCAGCAAGACTTCCCTGTTTTTATACTCCATCCCCCTTGCAATAAAAGCCAAGGTTCCATTGGCCTTCCTGATCACCTGCTGTACCTGCATACTAACCTTCTGTGTTTCATGCACCAGGACCCCCAGATCCCTTTGTACTGTAGCACTTTGCAGTTTCTCTCCATTTAGATATTAACTTGCTCTTTGATTTTTTCTGCCAAAGTGCATAACCTCACACTTTCCAACATTATATTCCATCTGCCAAATTTTTGCCCACTCACTTAGCCTATGTCCTTTTGCAGGTTTTTTAATGTCCTCCTCACTCACTGCTTTCCCTCCCATCTTTGTATCGTCGGCAAACTTGGATACGTTGCACTCGGTCCCTTCCTCCAAATCGTTAATATAGATTGTAAAGAGTTGGGGTCCCAGCACTGACCCCTGCGGAACACCACTAGTTACTGATTGCCAACCCGAGAACGAACCATTTAACCCAACTCTCTGTTTTCTGTTAGATAGCCAATCTTCCACCCATGCCAGTATATTGCCCCCAATCCTGTGATTTTTTATCTTGTGCAGTAATCTTTTGTGCGGCACCTTGTCAAATGCCTTTTGGAAGTCCAAATACACCACATCCACTGGTTCCCCTTTATACACCCTGTTTGTTACATCCTCAAAGAATTCGAGTAAATTTGTCAAACATGACTTCCCCTTCGTAAAACCATGCCAACTCTGTCCGATTAAATTATGCTTACCCAAATGTCCTGTTACTGCTTTCTTAATAATGGACTCCAACATTTTACCAACCACAGATGTTAGGCTAACTGGTCTATAGTTTCCAGCCTTTTGTCTACCTCCCTTTTTAAATAAGGGCGTTACATTAGCAGTTTTCCAATCTGCTGGGACCTTTCCTGAGTCCAGGGAGTTTTGGAAAATTACCATCAATGCATCCACAATCCCTACCGCTACTTCTCTCAAGACCCTAGGATGTAAGCCATCAGGTCCAGGGGATTTATCCGCCTTTAGTCCCATTATCTTACCGAGTACCGCCTCCTTCGTGATTTTAATCGTGTTTAGCTCCTCCCCCCCCTATAGCCCCCTGTTTGTCCAGTGTTGGGATATTTTTAGTGTCCTCTACTGTAAAGACTGATACAAAATATTTGTTCAGCGTTTCTGCCATCTCCATGTTCCCCACTACTAATTTCCCAGTCTCGTCCTCTAAGGGACCAACATTCACTTTAGCCACCCTTTTTCTTTTTATATAACTGTAGAAACTCTTGCTATCTGTTTTTATATTTTTTGCTCGTTTATTTTCATAATCTATCTTCCCTTTCTTAATTAATCTTTTAGTTATTCTTTGCTGGCTTTTAAATGCTTCCCAATCTTCTATCCTCCCACTAGATTTGGCTACTTTATATGCCCTTGTTTTCAGTCGGATACTATCCTTTATTACTTTATACTTAGCCACGGATGGCTGTCTTTTCTTTTAACGGGCAGTCAATATAGGTCAGCGAGCACAGGGGTAATGGGTGAACGAAACTTGGTGCGAGTTAGGTCACGGGCAGCAGAGGTTTCGATGACCTCAAGTTTACGTAGGGTAGAATGTGGGAGGCCAGCCAGGAGTGCGTTGGAAGTGTCAAGTTTAGAGGTAACAAAGGCATGGATGAGGGTTTCAGTACATGAGCTGAGATAGGGGCGGAGTCGGGCGATGTGCTGGAGGTGGAAATAGGCGCTCTTCGTGATGGCGCGGATATGTAGTCGGAAGCTCATTTCGGGGTCAAATATGACACCAAGGTTACAAACAGTCTGGTTCAGCCTCAGACAGATGCCAGGGAGAGGGATGAAGTTGGTGGCTAGGGAAACGGAGTTTGTGGCGGGGAGCGAAGACAATGGTCCAGTTTGAAAACGGATTCAGCAGAGTATGAATTAAATCCTGGAAGAAAAATCTTGTAAAAGCAGCGTACACAGCCACGCCTGTTCAGAGGAGGCACTGCAGTAAACACTGCTTTTCAGTAGTGACTGAGCAAACCCTAGTGGTGAAAGATGATTCACATTTCTGACACACACTGCTACAAGCTGAACAATAATGTCCATTGCCAACTCCAAAATTTATATATAATGACAAATATTTTTAAAGTCAAAAATTCAACTTGGAGAGGGTGGGTGGAAAGAGGGTGAATTTTGGCCCATTTTCTAATCTTTTACTCATCACCTTTACTGAAGTCATTTAGCCTGGACACACCTGTACATTGCTGCTTCCGCGTCCTCCTGCCAGGACAGGGCGCAGTTCATCAGAAAAAAGAAATTCCCAGCTATTGGTGGAAAGCTTATATTCTAAGGTAGTCTCGCTTACTATTTTACTCTAAATTTGTTTTACAAAATAACAATGAACTGAAACAGAAGCTTATTCCCTAAATAGATGTTAGCTAACCTGTTTATGCAAGCTTTCAACTCCTCAAAGCTTGAAGAGTGCAGTAAAAAAAAAGTCCGCTTTTTTGGTGATCCTTGCTTCCATTTCCATCTTCTCTCCTTCACTCTACGCAATGAATATAAACCATCTTCAATATCACACGTTACCAAGCTTTACGTTCACTTTGTGAATTGTTGTACAAGTCTGCGGGCGTTGGGGGGCCCCTGGTGCTTTGCCCAAGTGGATTTCTTCGCAGCTGCTCTCAAGTGATTCAACTACAAATGGTTTCCTGGCCCAGCTCAATCCTGTCTTCACCTGATGCCCACACACAGGCACTTCACAACAGAGGTCAAACAAAATCCGCAATTCGGAAGGGAACCCTGGATGATTTTACCCCCTTCCCGAGCTCAAGAAAGTGCTGTAATTGCTGCCCCAGCTAAGAGCAGCTAATTCAGCACATGGAGATTGAACCCGGGACTGTCGCGTCTGTACGGTTCAGTATCGTAGCACACAGTGCAGGAAACCCACTAAACCATTATGGAGCATCAGTTCAAAAAGGTCACAGGGCACCACTGTGCCAGGGTGTACAACTTGGCCCAAGTCGCCAAACTCTAGATTGCCATACCTGTTGAGTGAGATTTACACATTTCAGTTTAAAATGCTCCGACGCATGTCACTCTTAGAAGTAAGCAGAGCTACACGGATTTAATTGAAATTTGTGATCTGTTTCACTCATTGTAAATCTCATTCTTAACACCTCTTTTCTGCATTATGCACCTTTAACTCTCAGGCAAGCAACCCAACCTTTAGGCCATTTCAATTCTGAATTACTGTGTAATAGAGCATCAGACTGTGCAGTTGTGTTATTGTTTGGCATCATTCGACCAGTAAAATGATGCCTGGTCAATACTAGGACCAAACTTAATACTGTAAATAAAAAAAACACCAGAAACACGCACAACTCAGGCACCAGATGGCTAAATATTGTGTTGGTCTTGTAATCGGTCAAGCCTGGATTCAAACCCAGCCCTGCCAGGAGAGACAAAGGTCTCCTCTGGTGCGAACTGCTAACTCCTCAGTGCCAGTCATAGCTTTTGCAGCAGTAACCATACGGAGTTCTCCTTTATTTAGCGGGTTAAAAGGTCAAGCGTCGCATGTGTCCAGCAGCTTTTGAGCAGTTTAAATCCACATCTTAAAAACTTCCCCTCAAGATGCAAGACGCAGAGAAATCCACGTCTGAATAAAACTACACACAAGAACTGCATCACATGCAAGGCTGGTCAGGCACACATCCTATTTCAGAGAACAGCACCGATTTAACAAGTCTTGAATAAAAAGCAGAAGTGAGCACAAATCTCTTGGACATGTTGTGAAAAATGAGTAATCAATTCCTAGTCGGTGACTGACTTTGGATTGAGCCACCATTCTAAAATTTAAAAGTCAACTCCAGTTGCTGCAGAAGTTGCCAAGATTCTTTTACAGTCGAAACTAATAGTTGCTGTGTTAAAAGTGAGAAGGCAGCGAGCACAGACAACAAACCAAGCCGGTCTGGCAACTGGGGAAAGACTGCATGCACTTTATATACAGGTGCTAAAAATAGCCCGCAAGATCAGCGTGATGCGGCTCTAACCTCACCCACAAGTTCTGTGACCTTTCGCTGTGGGAAGGAACTGCAATGAGTTACACACCTATGCTTCAAAATTGTATGAAAGTAACTTTGACTTCATATGATCAGCCACACGGACTGAAAACTTCTCTCTGACCAGCTGATTCTTTGAGGGAACAGTCATCGCCACATGCAGTGCAGTCTTAAGGAGGTGTGCCTGTTTAAATTTTTAGATGACTGAGCATTTATACAACGTAATTTTCCTGACCTCGGTCATAAAAGGGATGGAACATTACGTATATCCATATAAGGACATATGTGCAGCAGCACGGATTAGGCATAGCTATACACACAAAGGTGCAACAGTATGTTAGGTACATCCATATACAGGACATGGATGAGGCAGTGCACATTAAGTACAGCCATCTATCCCTCCTTTAGGACCCTTGTTAAAATCCACCTTTGACCAAGCTTTTGGACACCCCGTCGAATGTCTCCTTCCTTGGCTTGGTGTCCATTTTTAAGATCATGCTTCTGTGAAGCATCTTGGTATAGGTGGCATAGTGGTTAGCACTGTTGCCTCACAGCGCCAGGGACCCGGGTTCAAATCCGGCCTCGGGTGATTGTGCAAACTCCACACAGACATTCTCCCCGTGTTTGCGTGGGTTTCCTCCGGGTGCTCCGGTTTCTTCCCACAGTCCAAAGATGTGCGGGTTAGGTTGATTGGCCATGATAAAAATTGGCCCTTAGTGTTAGGGGGGATTAAATATGTGGGGTTACGGGGATAGAGCTTGGGTGGGATGGCTGTCGGTGTAGGGGCCGGGTGCTAGGGTTTGGATGATCAGCCATGATCTCGTTGAATGGCGGAGCAGGCTCGAAGGGCCGAATGGCCTACTCCTGCTCCTTGTTTCTATGTTTCTATTTTTCTACGTTAAAGGCACTATATAAATGCAAGTTGCTGTTCTTGTATACAATAGCACGCACGAGTTGCTACACACACGAGACAGGCGACATCCTTCGCGCTCAAAATTCAAATGACTCATCTAAGTGTCCCACTGCGAGCGCAATAAAGGGTGCTCTTCTGAACCTCGGATGGGAGGCGCAATGCATTATTAAAACAACTTCGACATGTTTCACTGTCAAAACTTTTTGAACTAGATGATACAGCGACAACCAACCACCAAATCAGCAAGCAAGCTATTCAGTTCCCACTTACCACTATAGATATTATAGATAAAAAGACCTTTACACAGTGCCTCATCACATCTCTCAAACCAAGGCATCGTCTGCCCTCTCAGGTGGACGTAAAAGATCCCATGGCACCATTCTGAACAAGAGCAGGGGGCGTCCTGGCCCTCAACCATCACTAAAACAGATTATCCAGTCATTATCACATTGCTGCTTGTGGGAGCTTGCTGTGCACAAATTGGCTGCCGCGTTTCCGACATTACAACAGTGACTACGCTTCATTGGCTGGAGAACGCTTTGGGACATTGAGGTCGTGAAAGGTGCTACATAAATGCACGTCATTTTTTTTTCCTTTCAAACATTTAAACACGACTCACACAATATATTGCTTTTCAAGTGCAGCAACTGACTGTTGTGTTGCCAAGCATGGCAGCGCACAGTGAGATTCCATCAACTGCAATCAGAGATACGCTGGCAGAGGGAGGAATGTTCAGCAGAGCATTGGAGCGACGCCGTAAATCTTCTTTGAGCAGCGACATGGGATTTACAACCTCCACCAGAACCACTGAAACAGACTGAGATAGATAGATGGGGCCTCAGTTTAATGGCTCAGCAGACGGACGGCATCACTGACAGTGCAGCACCCCCTCAGTCATGCACTGAACTGCCAGCCTGGATTAACGTGCTCAAGTCCTGGAGCGGGCAGGACCTTCTTAGGTGAGGGATGACCAACCCAGCCAAGCTGTATGGTAAACAAAAATGAAACTGGATGAAACAGAGCTAGTTTTCAGTCATCGCAAACTGTTGGTGGATTCCAGAGTGAAATTTGAAGCGGCAAAAATAAAAGCGTGTGCACGGCCACTGCCAGCCGATTATCTCTCGATTCAATCACAGCTCCCAAATGCAATGATCATGGAATCTACCTGGACACGAGTAAAAAGCAAAGTTAAATGGAGAACGATTAAGCACATTGCTGATCATCGCTGGAAGTTGTGTTTGAATCAAACATGGACAGATGGGATTGAAGTCACTCCCTCTGCCAGCTACATTGAAAGTCTAAGCAGTCTCTGCTCACTTCTTGATTGTCATGTGTTCAGAGCATAAAATTGTCTGTATTTTTACATTTATATAGTGCCTTTAATGTCGCAAAAACAGCCAAAGTGTTTCACAATTGGGCCTTAATGTCGCAAATTGGCACTAAACGTGCAATCTCACTCTGAAAGGCCTTAGTAATAAGCTGCGTGGGAAGCAGAAATACTCCCAGTGGTACTGTGTGTTTGAGAGGGTGCAAGTTGTGTGCACACACACGCAGGGGCGAGAAAGTGGTTCATCTGAGGCTGGGGTTGTTCAGGCAGTGTTAAAGAAAGCTTCATTCCGCCCCTGGACCCGGCCCAGATACAATGGGCCAAATTGCCGTCTATAATTCTATGTGGTATCTGATGTGCTAAAAGCTAAAACCGGGTGCCCAAAGTGCATTGACCCCAGTTTGCCGGACAAATTAACGAGAAAACTAAACTAAAAAAGGACAATGTTCAGTTTGGACGAAAGGTCATCGGCCTGAAACGTTAACACTCTGTTTCTCTCTCCACAGATGCTGCCTGATCTGCTGAGTATTTCCAGCATTTTCTGCTTCGATATTACAAAGAAAGGGCACTTGTGTGTGCTCTTGCACGCGGCCTTGTTGCCAGTGAGTTTTTAAAAGTGTTTTTGTACCCAATCAAGAGTAGTTCTGTCCCAGATAGACGCCATTAAAACCCTCCAACGACAGCTCAAGTAAAGTGGGACACTAGAAGTTTGCTGTGAATTTCGGCTGCCGCTGTTTTTCCTTCCATATCAATGAAACTACAATAGTGGCATTCTGCCAACAGGGAGACAATCGAAATGACCAGAGTGGCGTTTAAAAGCAGCTCAGCGCCAATAAATCAGGCACAAGACACTTGGCAGTTAAAGACTCGTTGTGAAAACTCCCAACAAAACAGAGTTTTTATCCATTTTAAAAAGCTACTACCGATGCCTTATTGGGCCAGATGTTGAATTATAGAGACAGCATTTACCGGCTGAGACACTTCACAGACGTTGGCCTCCTTTACCGTCGATAGACTGGATCACAATTCTACATCACAAAAGGGGCAGAACGCTGGCTGCAGAACTGCTTGTAACAAGATTTATGCCACAATTAAGGGACATCCTGGTGCAAAGACAAAAAGGTTCTATTTGATGAAAGGCGAATTTTCAGTTGGGCGGGGGGGGGAGGAGCAGAGAGAGGGGGGTTTGTGTTGCGTTCTGTCCCTCGAGAAACCAAGATTAGCAATAATCCAAGCTTTCAAAGTGCCATGCAATTCAGCTTCTTTTAATGACGTGCTATTTTAAACTTTGTCAAGGAAAAGTCTCGGAGACAAAGCACTCGTTTTATTGAAGAGAATGTAAATGCTTAGAAAAGCAGTTGCTGCCTTGTGTGCTGGTTTTATGTCAGTGGCTCTGCTCGCACGGGTCATGTGTAACCAGCTGCAGCCACAAAGTAAACATGCTGGATTTGCCACCAGGGCGGGCGGGGTGAAGGGGATCGGGTGGGGGTGGAATTGCAGTCGACGACACAAGGCCCATACGTCGTGATGCGCCAGCGCCAACACTGACAAAAATCAACCCTGATAGCAGCTTATGACGTTCTTCATGGGTGTGGGAAGAAGTTTCTCCCCCCCTACCCCACCTCACCCCCATCTTCCTTCATCTATTGAAAACAGAGTGCTACTGTGCATGTGAATGCTGGACTGTCTGAGGCGGTGCATTGTGAGCCTTCTCACACGCTCATTATTTTCAGGGGGGAGAGGCCGGCGTGAGCGGTAGAATTTAGTTTCTGTATGCCAAACCAAAAGATCGAGTGGGAGCTTTGCAGGACTAATTCCATTTCATGCCTATTAAGTTTAAAAATGGCGAACAGACACAAGAGAAGTCTCTGCAGCTTGACACCAGACGAAGCAGCGTGCTAAATGAGGTTTGCGATTTGATTTTTTTTTTAAAGATACATTCTTGCACTTTCTTTCGGATACACTTGGTTTGCACAATGTTAACGCAGATGTGAAATGTTATTGATTACATAAAGATGTGCAGCGGTGCCAATCTAAATATAGGTTCTAGCTCTCTACAGGGACTGCTCGAAAACCTCTCTCTGAAGGGTTCCAGCTGTAAAAGGGCCCACACAAACACGCTGCATATACAGCAACTGCCAGAGAAGTACAAGTCATGAGGTGTGAAGCAGCAGAAGTCACATCAACCAGAGTTAGGGCCTCGCATTTAACAGGGGGCATTTCCCTAACTCTCGGACTCTACATGCAAAATCAATAGGTGCGACACTGGCTCTGCGGGTTTGTCCAGTTGCTAGTTCAGCTATACAGGCCAACTATGTTCCAGCTACAAAGCCCTGCTGCTCTGTGTCGAGTTAGCCCTCGGTCAAGGCAGCAGTAAGCTGCTACAATTGACACGGTCTGGATTCTCTGCTTGCATTTAACAGCCTGTGCTGGCACTGCGTGGGTGGATGCCAGGTGAGGAGACGAACAAGTGTGGCTGTGATGCCCCCCGTGGTCGACTAGCACAGGGGACACTTGCCGGCAAGGGGCACACACGAGCAGTGGCTACAGAGCACCCGGCACTACCAGAACATTGCAGGGATAAGGAATCGACATCTTAAGCGGAAAAAGTATTTGTTTAAAGAAAAGACCAACGTGCACATGCGTCACGTCCCACCTGTCCACCCAAAAATACCAGTTGACCGAAAGAAAACCGCTGAGTGAAGCTTCCCTTGGACCGCTTCAGATCCATTTATCAAACTGCGAAAGTGCACTTCTATTGCTTCTCTTCCCCGACACCTCCACCCTTTTGTTCAATCTTTTTACCGAGAAAAAACCCCAAGAATTTTAATTTGGTAAAATACAAAGAAAACAACGAAAAATGAAAAGGACAACTTCACACTTGTTGCCAAGGATTGCACGTTTGAATGCAAGATGAAATAGGCCTCAGTTGAGGCAACACCTGCCCTTATACCTCCCCACTTCCCACTGTCCAGGGCCCCAAACACCCCTTCCAGGTGAAACAGCGATTTACTTGTACTTCTTGCAATCTAGTATACTGTATTCACTGCTCACGATGTGGTCTCCTCTACATTGGGGAGACCAAACGCAGATTGGGTGACCGCTTTGCAGAACACCTCCGTTCAGTCCGTAAGGGGGACCCCGAGCTTCCGGTCGCCTGTCACTTTAATTCACCGCCCCATTCCCACTCAGACCTCACTGTACTCGGGCTCTTGCATTGTTCCACGGAAACCCAGTGTAAGCTCGAGGAACAGCACCTCATCTTCCGATTAGGCACTTTACAGCCTTCCGGACTCAATATCGAGTTCAACAATTTCAGATCATAACCTCGGCCCCTATTACATTTTTATATATATTTTTTATCCACACCTTTGTTTTGTGCCCTCCCCCCTTTTTTTCTCTCCCACATGGCAGCTGTCTCCCATTCTGCCAGCGCATTTCACACCTCATCTAGAGCCGTCTTTTGTCTCTTTACTAGTCCTATCACCATCTCGTCTCGTCCTGAATACCTCTTAATGTCTCTTCACTTCTCTTTTGTTTTTTCATCCCCATTTCCCAGCCCCCAAACTGGCCTTTTAATCTGTTTCATTTCCTGTGTTTTTTCTCCGTCCCGACGAAGGGTTTCGACCTGAAACGTTGACTCTATTTCTCTCTCCACGGATATTGCCTGGCCTGCTGAGTTTTTCCAGCATTTTCTGTTGGTATTCAGGCCTCAGTTGATGCAGTAAAAGGAAGGAAATGGTCAGTGAGGTAAACCAACGTTGGTGCGGGTTAGGATACAGGCAGCAGAGAGTATTGGATGAGCTCATGTATATGGAGGAGGAGAGGTCGGCTCGGAGAGCATTAGAATAGTCGAGTCTGGATGTGACAAAAGCATGGATGAGGGTTTCAGCAGCGGAGGAACTGAGGCAGGGGCGGAGGTGGTTGATGAGGGAAAGAATATGGGGTCAGAAGTTCAGCTCGGGGTCAAATAGGACACAGAAATTGCAAACAGTCGGTTTAGCCCGAGACAGGAGGTGGGGAGGGGGTGGAAATGGTGACGAGGTTGTTATGTGGTGGCGGGGGGGGGAGTGCCAAAGACGATGGTTTCGGTCTTCCCAATGTTTAGCTGGAGGAGATTTCGGCTCATCGGACAACACAGGCAGTGGCGAGATAGAGCTGGATGCCATCAGCATACATGTGGAACGTGACGTCATGTCTTCGGATGATGTCACCAAGTAGATATTGTCACCAAACATGTAGACGAAGATTAGGAGGGGGGTCCAAAGGTATATTCTGGCGAGACCAGAGACAACAGTGCAGGGATGGGAAGAAAAGCTATCGGCTATGACTGGATAGGTAAGCGGGAGCAGTCCCACTCAGCTGGATAACAGAGGAGCAGTATTGGAGGAGGATGGTGTGGTCGACTGCGTCAAAGGCTGTAGACAGGCCGAGAAGGACGAAGACAGAGAGCGCGCCAAATCACAGTCACATAGGACGTCACTGTGATTTCAGTGCTGTGGTAAAGGCAGAAACATCATTGGGGAGGTTCAAACAGAGTTGTGGGAAAAAGGAGCAGAGATTTGGAAGGCGACAGCGCGTGCAAGGACTTGAGGGGAAAGGAGGTTGGAGATGGGGTGGTAGTTTTCAAAGACTGAGGGACTGAGGGTTGATTTTTCGAGGGGGGTGACAGTAGCAGGTTTGAAAGGGGGTGGGAGGGGAGGGAATCGTTTACAATGTCAACTAGCATGGGAGATATAGGAGAGAAACCAGAGAAAGAGGTCGGTTTAGGGCGAGGACAGCGAGGGGAAAGGAAGATACTCCGAAGGCAGCTGAACAGACGGTCTCAATTTCAGTGACAACGCAATCCATGAGCTCCTCGCACGTTGTTGGAGGCGAGGGTGGAGGGGGCAAGGGAGAGGGGGTTTAAGGAGACGGTTAGAAGTGGAGAAAAGAAGCCGGGGGGGTAACTCTGCATTCCAGAATTATCCTAGAATAGTGAGTTTTGGCAAAGGAGAGCAGGGCCTGGTGGTGTTTGATATCATCCAGCCAGGTCTGGCTAGGACGGGCGAAATCCAGCTGCGAGCCAGATACGTTGAAGTCAAAGATAGATTCTCTACACATGTTCAATACCAGGCCCAGCCTCATTCCTTTCCCGTTTAGCTAATCTTTCCAGAAACCAAGATAAAGCAATTTCTAACACGCCATAGATCTAGGAAACGAGCCTGCAGCCGAGAAACCAGTGTCGTGTTTACAGGAATCAGTTACTGAATATGCAGCAGCTTAAGCATTGTTCTTTAGATGTGGCAGTATTTAAGATATATAATTAGTCAAACAGTTCCTGCAGAAAGAGTGCATTACAAAAGGTACAGGAAGAGCATCCATCAGATATCACCACAAATGTTGCAAGCTGTGGGAATTAAAAAAAAGACAAAAATAAAATGAATCACTGGCATTGTTTTTTCTAGTTACTGTTCGCGGTCATTTTTCCAAATAAAACATGCTTCGATCTTTGATCGAGATTGAGCATCTCAACAGCACGGACTTGGCTGATGAAAGATGTAATTCAGTCGTCCCGTAAATGACAGAGACTGTAGGCCCCGCATTGGACTAATCAGTCACCTGCGAACTCATTTTTAATGTGGAAGCAAGTCATCCTCGGGTCCGAGGGACTGCCTAAGAAGAAGAAATTATTACACAGATCTGCAAACAGCTGACCTCTCAGTACTCAGGAAAATGCTGTGTGGTGCGCCACCTCTAGCTGTAGCCCATTCACTACATCCCTCTAGACTGAAGCTCACAGTGTTTGCTTTGCTACGGAGGTCAGACCTTTTCAAACCAATAAAGCAAGAGCGATGGCGAAACTGCACTTGTACGACATTTAACTCTTTCAAAAATGGCTGTATCTATTTGCCATTTTATCCTGAAGCTGGTAAAATCCCCCATTTCACCCTGCTTCATCGGTAAACATGGTCATCCCGAGTCTGCTTCTACCCAGATCACAACTGAAATGGTTCAGGCAGCACTGAACAGTACCACATCTCCTCTACATAATGGATAAAACTGGCTGAGTCTTGCACCATATTATATCGAGGAATTAGGGTGTCCCATCAAAACATGCAGTGGCTTTTATAGTTGCACAAAGCTGCCAAACTGTAGCTCATATGGCTTCCTGTTCACTCTTGACTTGCATTAACATGGTCACAAATCTATGCTAAGAAGCAGAGCATGTGCACCAGAGGACTGTACTACAGTACGGAGGAAGCGTGCAGTCTACACTGCGTTCAGTTGCTTGGTAAAGTCAAAGGGGTACTCGATTCAACCAAAGCTTTTACTCGGAGTTTTCCCATGTGTTCATGACACTCCTTCTGAAACTAAGTGTCCACATAAATAAAATTACCACAGTCCAGACTCAGCGTTCCAGTCCGGAAGGCAGATCGGATTTGCTTTGATTATATGAGTGCCATTTAAAAAATTCTCCTTGGCTATTTTCTCTGCTGCGCTCTACCCTTGAAGGCATCGACACCCCCTGGAGCACGGTCCCACTGGCATTCTGCGCCCTCTCGATTTTGTTCATAATTTATATATGAGGGTGGACAGTGAGCGCCACCGAGCTATTCATCATAACATGTCCTTACTCCAATGTCCACGTGTTCAATTTAAGAGGGGTCGCTGGATAGCAAATTAGGAGCGGGAACCTGGATCAATTTCTCCTCTTTGAGCTGGGGACACTGAGGCTGTCTGCACCCCCTCTCGCTAATCCAGGACAGAATGTGGATTGAACGTGTAAATGCTCTTGTTTGGCTTGACGACTCACTGAATAAACGTATTGAACCATATGCTTAGTTTTACATCTTTTAAGACGTGTGTATGTATATATAATGTATGTATGTGTACATCTTTTTAGATGTACACATATATACACACAGCGAATCAGTAAGGCTTTAGGTCACAAGTGCATTGCCAGTTTATAACCCAGATCTGTAACGCAAGTGACAATGTCTGCTGCTCACTTCTCTCTCTCTAATGTTTGGTGCAATTTTGTTCATTTTTTTTTCTGCACGAATACTGGTGCACTGTAAAACACTGAAATTCCAGTGGGATTTCTTTTTCCCTTTCCCCCAGTGCATGGTGACTTGCTTCCTGATTCAATGTGCTTGTCTGACAGTTTTCAGGGTCAGAGGCAACAGAAGAAAAAAAAGAGAAAGACGCGCACAAAACAGAAAAGAGAGGGGGTGGGGGGGAAACCAGAGAACAGCGTTGGGGACTGGGAACCGGAGAGACTGAGCTTAGTGTTCATTAAAGATGCAGAGTGGCCAAACTTAGTACTACACGGCCTGCTTTTTGGCTGCAAAGCAAAGAAAACGTGCATTTTTTTTGCCTGTTACATAGTGCCGCACTCTCTTTCAAACCCCACCCTCTTTATGGCCTCCTTCCTTTACCCCATGCTGAAGGCAGTTACCCCTAGCAGGTTTGTAATAAATGTACTCAACGAGCAGAATATATCCTCCCCTCCATTTGATTTGCTATTTCTATTTCGGAGTCATCATCTGTGTTTAAGTGGATCAATATATCTCAATTGAGCTGCAATCAATCAATCCAACGGTTCTGCTCCTAAATCATCTGGCATCCACAATAAGCTGCTGACTGGCTTCATCGCACAAAAAAGAGTAACTGAAAATGGTGAAAGAATGTTGTGTTCAAACAAAGGTCAGCACTCACACAGTTAAAAAAAACACTTCATTTTCTGCTGGATAACATTTCAGCACAAACGCACGCTGCTGGCGACAGCTGGTGCCCTCTGATTGGACACCGTCAACGTGCTGGGTCATGTGGCAGGAGGAGCTCATCTGAAGGGCAAAGGTCAAACTCCCAGCTCCTGCGCCTCACAGAACCAAGGCATAACTATAAACATGTGGCGGGTTGCCATAGCAAATATTACTGCCAATAACACAAGACTGCTGTTAACTTCATTTATTCTACTCTTAAAAGGCTACAGTGCATTATTATTGGATGACATACCAGCATTGGCATAAACAGCTTTTAATTCATACAATACCCAGCAGAGTGTCCGTATCTCTTCAGTAAAGCAATGCCAACAGTATTCTCACAATATTCTACTTCGCCCCTCAATAAACCCCAAATAGTAAGATTTAAACATGCCCATTATTTCATTTTGCTGATTGACTTAACACTGCAAGATAGCAGTCACATGCGAGCTATAACAATCGGGAGGCCACTTTGAATGTGAAAGGTATTGGACCCAAATCAGACTCTTCTCTTGCCCAACATCCACCCATGTTTTTTCCAGCTGTGGTCACCGGACAGCGATCAGTGTGAACCCCGATTGATTTTCCCCTCCTTAGATTTTGGGCCGAGAGTAGGGTTGACGACGCTTCCGGATTGCCCTGGAGACTCCGGGAATTAAAGATTCATCTCCAGGGCACTGCTGCGAGCAACACTGGGAGAAAAATCGTTCGAGCATTAAAAGCAATGCGTTTCCCTCCCACTTTCTTTGAAAACTTTCATTTCTTAGTTATAAAAATACCGGACATGGGGGGAAAAAGGTTGTTTGACTGATGGTCAAGAATCATCCAATCGAAGAGTCTGATCACTTTCCAATTAGGGTGGGAAAGTGGTGCGACACCAGGATGGATGTGTCGGGCGACCAATGGTGGGAGCATGGGGATGGGGAGGCGCGATGAAACCTGCAGAAATACGTCCAACCAGAATTGGCAAACCTAGCGGAGGTAGGCACTGAGGTCAACTGTAGCCATGGCTGCAATCAGCTAAGCACAGACTGAGGATTAATCAGAGGACTTTCTGCTGTGTCTAACTCTGTACTGCACCATTGCAGGCCGTCTATCCACTAAATAATTAACTTACGATGAAGTGCTCATAGATAGGGGAACTGGGAAACAGTGTTCAGCCAGGCACGGTTTAGAATCTATATTCTGTTTAGTCAGAGCTCTCGAATCCCGATGAACCTGGTCACAGAATGAAGAACATGCCAACAAACGCGTATTTTGATTTGCAATTCATATATGAAAAGTATTTGAGGAAAATCAGCCATGAGCAGCTGAACACAGAAGTACTGCAGCTGACCGTTTCGGAAAGTGCACACCTGAACAGGAAAAGGGGACACATGAAAAGACTTCAAATTCTGTGCATTTAATAAGACCTTTTTCTCGTTACTCCCATGCCATTCACCATTCTCTGTCTCAAAAGGTAGGCAGATGACCTGCTCCCAACGTCTGCTTAATAAAGCCACTGGGAAGCGAGAGAGCAGCAGCAGCACGTGTTGGCTCCCGAGATCCTTCCCCTCCCCGCCCACCCACTTTCCTGTGGGTTGTAACCTCCCCAGCTGTGAGAAGTACTATTGAGAAATGATGGGCAAGAACCCTAGTCGAACCACGTGCTGCTATACTTTGGCCAAATGGTAAAAATGACGACACGGTAAATGCATTTTTTGAAAGACAGCCAAATGCTGCTAACAGGCTTGAAAATAAAATGGCTATGTTTCTAACATGGTTATCTACTGGATTCAGCACTGTAGGACAGCTTCCCGAGGTAACCTTGACGTTGGTATCTGGACTGAGATATCACACTGCATTCCAATAAGCAGCACTTACCTGGTCAGTAATAGGCAACGGGCTGATATCAAATGAATCAAACAATATACCTTGTTACTATGGGTAACATATCTTCAGGCATAAACAGGTATTTGTCCCTGGGAGTAATGAAGCTTTTATACAATCTGCACCATAACAACACACTTGATGTGGCAATCAGACAGCAGCAATGAAACACTTGACAAATACTACAATCACCTCATCAATAAGAAGTGAAATACTTTTAATGTAAGCAAGATCATCAAGCGATTATATTCTGCATTACATAAAAGCAACTTTTTGCCCATTTTAAGAATGGGGGGAAAAAAAAGTAAAAAAAAAAAAATCCTACAAAAAATTCTGGGATTTTATTCAACCCCCAGGTCTGTCCCGCAGCGCTGCACTGAGGCTCCTCGATACTGTATTATTTTCAACTGTCTTGAACCGTTGTGTATACATGAGCTGAACAGAGGAGAGTGGATTTGAATCAAACTTAGTTTTAAATCAAACAGCGAGTGATTTTTATTCCCTTTGATTTGAAACAGCTGTATGTCCAGAACCAATCTAACTTTAGAGCTGTGGTGGAAACAGCATACTTGATGCACAACCACACAAAAAAAAACAAACCAGACGGTTCTGCAATATGTCTTCACAAAGTAGGCGAGGCAGATTTTAGCAGCCGAACAAAAACTAGCTGATTGGGACACATTCCGACTGAAAAAATGACCGATCGTCACAGCTCACGTTGCTTTCCAAACCCAAGATAATGGCGATAGCGTTTTTTGCATTCTTCCCCCGTGCTGCACAGCAGACTTTCAATGCAATGCCACACAAATCAGTTCCATGCCGCTCGAGCTGAGTCATGCACTTCCGCCCTTCCCCCGACAGCTTCAGCTCTCAGCCACTCCTCCTCCTGCCATGCTTTCTCAACCCCAGTCATGCCCCTCAGTCAGCAGCACCAGGCCATATAAGGAAGAAATTATCTGCCGCAATTTTGGTGAGGGGCGGACTCCGATTTTTGCAATCGAAAGGGCTTCTTCATTGTGCAGATCGCTGCAGCTCCCTTCACAATAGAAACAGCGGCTCCTGTTTAATTTCCACTACTGCTTAACTCACGTAGCATAAATATATCGCTTGTTCACAAAGGATCAATACCGTCGTGTTAAAACAGCATGAATCAAGTGACTGACATTTCATATTATAGGTATTTGACTTATCTTTGTACTAACATATACACGAATGCTGGTGCTGCCAGTCTAAAGTTGAGAAGGCTCACGGTTTAAAAGGGAAGCAAATATCCGCGTGCTCACAAGTTAGTATTTATAAGGAAATATTAGTTGTACTATTTAGATTATTTCGGGATTTTTTAAGACACAATTGATACCACCAAAGTTGGCTGGTAGCCTGGGTTAATGAATTGATCAGCAGTGCTTTCCTTGGGCAAACACTACTGTACACCGTAGTCATAGCTACACTCAAGATTCAAAGGTCGAAAAGTAAACTGGTTTCTAATGCAATGCCACTAAAGGGGCCCCCGAGGACCAAAAACTGGTTCTTTGGTACCACTGTGCCCCGCCCATCAGTTTAAAAAAAAGCTCAGAAGCCATCACTTCCCTGACATGTAGCTACGTGTGGCATGCCCACCGATGACGATTCACTAAAGACTGCAAAAGGGAGAAGTGAAATGTGCCTTGCCCCACTGCAGGAATGTCTTGGCTGAGTACAGAGTGCATCTGCAGAATGTGGTGAATCCCGTTCGCAGAAGGAAAAACATGAGAACTGGCACAACTTGGGACCAAGGCGGGTAAAATGGAGTTAAGACAGACCAGCCATGATCTAATTCAATGGCGGAACAGGCTCGAGGGGGCTGCACGGCCTACTTACGTTCCTAAGAAACCATTTTTCTTTCCCTGAACACGCAGCATGACTTGCATCAAATACACCAATCAATGCTTCAGTATTTCTCCTCATCTCAAGTGTGAAAATAAAGGGGGAAAGTAAAAATGAAAATCCCTTGAACAGTCTGGTTAAAAAAAATCAGCAAGTACATGGATTGGAAAGCAACAGGAAACATTGACCTTTTCCATTTCTATGCTAACAGGCATGTTGCAGACTTTACACAACACTGGAAGACTTGCCTCTTTGTTCCAGAGTGAAGGAAGAATTGTAGGGTTGTCAGCTATCCTCAGTTTTTAAAATCCTCTCCAACTACACCAGACAGGGAGTCATTGTAATCTTTTAGTTTACTTTACTGGTCACTTAACTCATCTCAATGTCCAGGGATCTAAATTGCTCTTGTTGACAACATACTTATGTCAAACAGCAGAGGATTTAAGACTGACCCTGTATGTTCCCAACACTCACCTGCATTCCTGTCAGACAGACAACAAAGCAAGGCACTTTCAGATAATTGGGGTTTTGTCTCCACCCTGTCCTTTATTTGCAATCAGGGCATGTCTCCCCTAATCTCTGCCAAACTAATGTAAACTCTGTCCATTCGCATACGCACTTTGGCTGACACTCCCCCAACCCAAACCAGTTACTTCCAGCTCCCTTTATTTTCTCTCGGATGGGTCTTTAAGGCTGTTCTCTCCCGCCTTTGCTGTCATTTTTCATTTCTCCTCTCTCAGGGACTTTGCCCCACCGAATCCCTACCCAATCCATCACTCTTCTTCTTAAGCAGTTCCTCGGAACCGAGGATGACTTGCTTCCACATTAAAAATGAGTTCGCAGGTGACTGATGAGTCCAATGTGGGACCTACAGTCTCTGTCACAGGTGGGGCAGACAGTGGTTGAAGGGGCGGGTGGGTGGGGTGCTTGGGTTGATGTGCGCTCCTTGCGCTTGGCTTCCGCTTGCTCCCGGCGAAGAGACTCGAGGTGTTCGGCGCCTTCCCGGATGCTTCTCCTCCACTTTGTGCAGTCTTGGGCCAGGGATTCCCAGGTGTCGGTGGGGATGTTACACTTTTTCAAGGAGGCTTTGAGGGTGTCCTTGAAGCGTTTCTTCTGCCCGCCTGGGGCTCTCTTGCCGTGCCGGAACTCCGAGTAGAGCGCTTGTTTTGGGAGTCTCATATCGGGCATGCGGACGATGTGACCCGTCCATCGGAGCTGATCGAGCGTGGTCAAAGCTTCGATGCTGGGGATGTTTGCCTGAGCAAGGACACAGACGTTGCTGCGCCTATCCTGCCAATGGATTTGCAGGATCTTGCAGAGGCAGCGTTGGTGGTACCTCTCCAGTGTTTTGAGGTGCCTGCTGTTCATGGTCCATGTCTCTGGGGTCCAATCACTACTCTTCTGCCATCACTCCAGGCTTAAATCCTCCTCAAATTAGCCCGTGGCTACCCTTTGTGCCTCTCACGACATTCTCCAAAGGACCCAGTGAGGCACCCATCACTTCCCCCACCACTCATGAGCAGCAACCCCAAATGCCCCACCCTCCTCTCACCAACTGCCCCACCTAGCCATACCAACAGGGGGCTAGCCTTGTCAATAATCTTCCTGTCCCGCTCACTCCACCCAACACTGCCCCCTTGGATTCTGAGGCTGGTTCAAGAATCACCGCCCCTGTCCACATTTCCCTCCAGAATGTTCGTTCACTTGCAAACAAGGCCTATGCCATCCACCACCTTATTGTGGACGACAGCACTGACATCCTGGCTTTGATGGAAATTTGGCTCACGGGTGGCGCTCACCAAAGCCTCCCACCTCCCACGCCGCTTGAATCTCTCCACTCCGGTTTCTGCCCCTCCCCAGCACTGAAACAGCCTCAACTAAAGTCACAAACAACATTCTCTGCGCCTGTTACCACAGTGCTGTCTGCAGCCTTTGCCATGATTAACCACACCATCCTCTTTTAAAGTTTCTTCGCCATTGTCCAGCTCGGTGAGATTTTCCATGCTTGGTTATACTGTTATTTATCTGATTGTAGCCAGAGCATCTCCGGCAATGGCTTTGCCTCCAGCCCTTGCACCATCACCTCTGGAGTCCCCTAAAAATCTATCCCTGGCCCTTCCTCTTCCTCATCTACATTCTGCCCCTTGGTGGTATTATCCATAGACAAGGGGTCAGCTTCCATATGTACATTGACAACACCCATCTCTAAATCTCCATCACCTCTCTTAACCCCGCCACTGCTTGTCCAACATCCAGTCTTGGGTAAGCCCCAAACTTCCTCCAGCCAAACATTGGGAAAACTGAAACCATCATCTTTGTTGCCCTTGCCATTCTCGGTCACCATCTCCGGCTGAATCAGACTCTCCATCCACCTGCGTAACAGCACCCGCTTCTGCTCCGACCTTAGCCCATTTCCCAACGTTTAATACAGAAAGAAAAGGGGAGGGGAATGGAGCTTACTTACACCTAGGGAATAATCTCCTTCTACCCCAGACTGGCACTTTTACAGCGACAGTCCCAGTCATCCAGCAATTTGCGGTGTCCCGGCCAACATTTATCCCTCAATCAACATCACTAAAACAGATTATCTGGTCATCATCACATTGCTGTTTGTGGGAGCTTGCTGTGTGCAAATTGGCTGCTGCATTTTCTACATTACAACAGTGGCTACACTTCAAAAAGTACTTCATTGGCTGTAAAGCACTTTGGGACGTCCGGTGGTCGTGAAAGGCGCTATATAAATGCAAGTCTTTTTTTTTTCTTTCCATCCATTTTTCTTCAAGTCCTCCGAGTTGCTATATTGTTTCCTCATGTACATACACCTAAAAATGTAAGTTTATACCATAAAGTGCACAAGTTATAAGTCAAGGCAAAAGCAAATCATTTGGATTCTTCCCATGAGGATTATTCCAGCTTCTCTAGTGCTTATGAGCAGCTTGAAACCTGCTCCCGACAGGACAGTCAAACAGTTGTCTTTTTATCTGCAAACGCCCAACACCTCAGGCAATATCGCCCAAAGAGAAAGCACACAATGTGGCATATCTAATTGTGGATGCCTTGGTTTAGCAGTAATCATGTTCTCTGCAGTTTATGAATGCCTCAGGATAAAGATGCAGATTCAGGGACTGTGCTCTTGCTGAGCACGTGGTTTGCTGGAGAACAGAGTTGCCTCTTTTGTTCCGCATCTGCCGACGTCCAAGGATCAGAGAGAGTCAATAATCTAACAGACGACATTATTTTTTAGTCTGCAAGTTAGGTTGCCTGCCGAGCGAGACAGCTGTGTGCTCCAAGTCAGTTCAGCAAAGCCCATCCATTTTATCAGTGCTCGCTCCAAGTATGTCAAGCGCGGAGGGCTAGTAAAGAATTATATATGACGAGACTATGGCCAGTTTCTCGCTAAAATTTATTTCATAGGTTTGTTCCTTTGTCAGCAGGAATTCCACCGCCTCCAAAGCTCTTTGCGATTCAGTCTCGATTAGCTGATGTTATGGGTAAGCAAGCTGCCGACTTTCCCCATTACTTCATGGTTGCTTCCTGCTAAGCTAACAGAAAATGCCCTGCTACAAACAAAGAGGAAATGTTCCACTACCCAACCAACAATCCAGCCAAAACTCAAGTGTGGCTAATTTTACAACAGGTCTGCTTGGAAACCACCAAATCTGGCTAAAAACCAGTCTCAAAATGCGGCACTCCCTAATAGTAAGGCACAAAAACTAAGCGCACTAGCACAATGTGTTAGCTTTATTCCAGCGCAGGATGGATCCTGTCACAGTAGCAGTGATCCTCAGTTTGATAGCTGGATTGCTTCGCCTATATAATGCATTGTCTAATGTTGTTCCGTGACATTTCACAGACCAACCTGTTCAGGTGCCCTAAAACTTGTGTTCCAAAGAGCGGGCTTTGTGCAAACTGACCAGAAGTGCGCGTCAGTGTCTGGTGCGGCCAGAACCCATCCTAGACTGGCACCACAAGCAAGAACAGCCGAGGTACCAGCCAGCACAGCAATGAACTAGGATCTTAACTGCTATGCAACTGAATACCTTGCCAGGAGAGTTCTTTTTTTTTGCAGGCCATCCTGCTGTGAAATACTAAATGAGGAATGCATGGAAATGCAGGGTCGCCGCTGCAGCAAAAACTGACAGTACACCCACCTGTCAGTTGTCTGACTATCAACTGTTGTGCCCAACCCGACGAGGCGGGAAGCAGTTTTAATAACTTATCCTTTTTAACTGTGGTATTTAACATCTAAACTTTCAGCGAGCTGCCATACGATCAGAAGCCGGCTGCTGGTGCGTCAGCACTCTTCCAAACATCATATGGATGCTGTTTCCATGACGACGTCTCCCAGCTGATTGAACAATTGCACTCGCAGCATGAAGAGCCAGCGGGGTGCCGCGGGCTTTTTTTTTCTTTAAAGCTCACATGTACAGCTCATTTTAATCCAAAACAAAATCGGAATTTAAAAATTACAAAAGCAAATGTGGGGGGGGGGGGGGGGGGGGGAGATAAGAGCAGATAATGTGCTTAACTGGAATGTTGCGCAGTCACCCGATTGCCATTCTAAGCATGCAGAAATGTCAGAGGAGGAACTCATCCGGCCTTATCTAGATCGCAAATGGCACAACTCGCAAAAAAAACACCCCAGCTTTAAATCAGTGACAATATGCCCGAATCTGAAATACTCAGAATGCTTATGAAAATGGCAAGACCCCGTACTGAATCGCAAGCTTCAATGTAACCTTTGCTGCACGCTACATTGTTGGTTCCTTGATCACCTTCAAATCACAGAACTGTAAAATTATAATATTCTGTATATATATATATATATATATAAAAAAACACTAATGTTTGAAAGGACCGTCAACATAGAAGTGGGAGAGTTCTAACTACATTTTTATCTATTGCAAGGACTAGGACACAGATTTAAGGTTTTGGGCAAGAGATACGGGGGGGGGGGGGGGGGGGGGGATGTGAGGAAAAACTTTACGCAGCGAGTGATGAGGACCTGGAATTCGCTGCCGACGGAAGTGGTGGAAGCGGAGACACTCAATGTTTTCAAGGGGAGACTGGATAGGCACTTGAGGGAAATAAACTTGCAGGGCTACGGGGATAGAGCGGGGGAATGGGACCGACTGGATTGCTCTAGAGAGCCGGCGCGGACTCGATGGGCCAAATGGCCTCCTTCTGTGCCGTGATGACTCCATGAATATAACTTGAATCATTTCAGTGCTATCCAGATTTTTTCTTGTCCTATGGTTCCTCCACAACTAAAATTTTACTTTACATACAATAATTTTTGCAGATCCATTGCTTCTACAGAATTAAATTGGACTTAAAAAAAAAGCTATCTTTCCCCATTCATGGCTACTTCTAATGATTACTATTTATGCATTGTTAATAACAGTGTCAGCTTCATGGTGATGCCATGCTGTCTGTATAAAGGGAAAGTTGCCCAAAAGTACCTGATGCTTCATTCATCTCCTTAGGCAGTCCCTCGGAACCGAGAATGATTTGCTTCCACATTAAAAATGAGTTCACAGGTGACTGATGAGTCCAATGCGGGACCTACAGTCTCTGTCACAGGTGGGGCAGACAGTGGTTGAAGGGGTGGGTGGGCGGGGTGCTTGGGTTGACGTGCGCTCCTTCCGCTTAGCTTCCGCTTGCTCCCGGCGAAGAGACTCGAGGTGTTCGGTGCCTTCCCGGATGCTTCTCCTCCATTTTGTACGGTCTTGGGCCAGGGATTCCCAGGTGTTGGTGGGGATGTTGCACTTTTTCCAAGGAGGCTTTGAGGGTGTCCTTGAAGCGTTTACTCTGCCCACCTGGGGCTCTCTTGCCGTGTCGGAGCTCCAAGTAGAGCGCTTGTTTTGGGAGTCTCGTATCGGGCATGCGGATGATGTGGCCCGTCCATCGGAGCTGATCGAGCGTGGGCAAAGCTTCGATGCTGGGGATGTTGGCCTGAGTGAGAACACTGACTTTGGTGCGCCTATCCTGCCAATGGATTTGCAGGATCTTGCGGAGGCAGCGTTGGTGGTACCTCTCCAGTGCTTTCAGGTGCCTGCTGTTATTGGTCCATGTCTCTGAGGCATACAGCAGGGCGGGTGTCACTGCTGCTCTGTAGACCATGAGCTTGGTGCCGGGTTTGAGGTCCTGGTCTTCAAACACTCTCTTCCTCAAGCGACCGAAGGCTGCACTGGCACACTGAAGGCGGTGTTGGACTTAGTCATTGACGTCTGCCCTCATTGACAGTAGGCTCCCGAGGTATGGAACGTGGTCCACCTTGTCCAAGGCCTTGTCGTGGATTTTGATAATTTGGGGTGCAGTACCGCGTGGTGGGGGCAGGTTGGTAGAGGACCTTTGTCTTACGGATGTTTAGTGTAAGGCCTATGCTCTCGTACGCTTCGGTGAAGGTGTTAACGGTGGTTTGGAGTTCGACCTCCGAGTGTGCGCAGACGCAAGCGTCGTCTGCATACTGTAATTCGACGACAGAGGATGGGACGACCTTGGATCTGGACTGGAGGCGACAGAGGTTGAACAGTTTCCCGTTTGTTCTGTAAATTAGCTCCACTCCAGTGGGGAGCTTACTGAGGGTGAGATGGAGCATTGCTGCAAGGAAGATCGAGAAGAGCGTTGATGCGACAACACAGCCTTGCTTGACCCCGGTCCGTACATGACACTGTCAACCGTGAGGGATTATGGAGTGTCCTCCTCAAATTTGGCTGCCCTCAAAAGTTTGTCACCATCCTCTGCCTGCTTCACGACGACATGCAAGCCGTGATCCTGACCAACGGTTCCACCACAGACCCAATTCATGTACGATGCCTCATTACCCAAAACAACACTGAAACTAGTTCAGAAGAATTTACCAAGATTTATCGTAAATGTTGCAGAAATGCTCAAACTGAAACCAAGATATCGATCATGCGTTAAATTACATTAATATTCAGAACAATGACCTCACATCATTAAGGCTGCACACTGATGTCACTGGTGTCATGCAGTCTAGCTGGCAAATACATTCCACTTTACTACTTGGTACTACAGTACTTGGTTCAAATCAGGAGAGCAACAAACGCTCTGTCATAAGCAACCTTCTCAAAGGATTGAGCCATCTTGGTTTCTTATTATATGCCAAATTTGTTTTTCACGACCAGTTATATCACTGCACTCTGATTACTGGGCCCTACAATATCTTGACAAAGGGTTTTTGACCCGAAACGTTGACTCTATTTTCTCTCCACGGATGTTGCCTGGCCTGCTGAGTTTTTCCAGCATTTTCTGTTGTTATTTCGGATTTCCAGCATCTGCAGTATTTTGCTATCCTACAAAATAGTGCATTGATTTCAGCTTAGACTTGAAAGTGAATTATCTGCAGTTTATTGAATTTATGTTGCATCTTGTTTATTGCACTTTTACTTAAATGACACTGCACCAAATGCTGACCTGGAATAAGTTCGGATTGGAAGTTCAGCTTAAAAGCACTTCATTGACTAAAGCGCTTTATGAGATGTCCGGTGGTCGTGAATGCAAGTATTTCTTTTAAACTGAACAGGTAGACTGTGCGCAACTTTAACAGACGGCGCTTTACAATAACAGCATTTTTCTAAATTACTTATTATCCATCTCGAGGATTGTCTAGCAGTATTATATAGTCCCTTGGTCCACAGGCAGTCTGTTAATGAAGTCTGCTGGAACACAGCAGCTATCTGTAGCAGAGTTGTGGGTGTGGCTGCAAGCCATTTACTGTGCTGCTGTCTCCCTCTGATGGCTACTCCTGTACCAGCACAGAGCATGCAATGCACTGCGTGAGAAATTCAACTGAAAAAAAAGAGCCAAGTAAAACTAGACCAGAGTCTCATTTCCACCATTCACAAATATCACTTTTGGCGAAAGACTGTTTTAAACAATACGGATTTTCAATCAGAGTTTATACACTTTATGGTGGGCTGCACAGCAATTGGTCTTATAATTTAGATTAGAATTTAGGGAAAATTCTACATTCATATGCCTAAATGTATAAATAGAAAAAATAAGTGCACTGGAAAGAATATGTGCATCTTGTATCTGAAGTATTCATGGATTGTGCATCACCAGCGTACATCAATGAATACATGCACATGAAGTGGGTATTTATAATACACCAGGGCTTTGAAATTCCGCTCTTCCATATGTGAGCCCAGATACAGAGAGCTGGTAGGCCCGAGCACAGCGGAGACCAATCCCCCGAACTCACTTAACGCCCACTTCTAGCAATCAGGAGCAGGAAATCCTGGGCAATCTGCTCCCTTCGCTAGCCCAGGGAGACTGAAGCCGCTCGCAATGCCTCCACCATCAGCCACGCGGACATCAGTGAATTCAGCACAGACTAAGAGTTGGAACTGGAATCTTACTGCGTGACGTGGCTCAGTTTCACGTCATGCAGTGCATTTGCCCACAGTGAAGCTTTGTGGGGACCACTATTATGTGGAATTCCACACAAACAGGGTTACACATATTGGCTGTGATGCTCATTCACTAAGCTAACAAACTTACTGGATAAATATCAACAATGTGTGTGCGCACTAAGGTCGTACTATTTTCATCTGAGTCAGAATCATGGGTTTTAGCTGCATTCATAGACTTGAGCACGTAATCTAGGGCTGACACTGTAGCAATTGAGGGAGTGTTGCACTGTCGGAGGCGCCATCCTGCGGAAGAGATGTTAAACCAAGAGCACAACTGCTCTCTAAGGTGGATGTTAAAAATTGCCATGGCACTATTCTTAGAAGAGCGGGGCAGTTCTCCTAGTGCCTCGGCCAATATTTATCCCTCAACCAACATTAACGAAAAAACAGATTATCTGGTCATCATCACATTGCTGTTTGTGGGACCTTACATTGCATTAATTGGCTGCCACGTTTCCTACATTACAACACTTCAAAAAAAAAAAGTACTGCATTGGCTGTAAAGCGCTTTGGGACATGTTGAGGGAGTGAAAGGTGCTATATAAATGCAAGTACGTTTTTTCCCCTCTTTCTTTAACAAATGCATAGCAATACAAAAACCAGCCTGCACAGTGTTCAGCATGTCTTAAAGAACAGTGAATAATTCTAGTCTTTTATTTGTGGTAGTTGGTGGCTAATTTCCCATGCGTGTTTTTCTCGTGTTTAGGAATATCAGGTACAATTGAAACATGTTGTAAAAATATGAAGTGAAAAAGTCTACCTCGCTGAATGTTGTCGACTGGATTAAACAACGCAGTTAGTGACATTTTTTGTGCAGATGCTGGATTAATGTACAAGGATTTTTAAAGTCTTATACAATACAATGAACTTCAAATGTTACTGCATCCTGTTTATGCATCATCAAACTGCAATGTACTTTGCAGTTCCACCTCAGCATCTCAGTCTTGAAGACATTATGCATTAGCGTGTAATTGAAGTTCACACCTCCAGTTTTTTTTTTCTAAATCAAGAATATTCTTTTTAAAACAGTGCTTCTCAGAAATGTCCTTAATGGGGACCCGGGGGACCGGAGAAGACGGGAATTCAAACGTAAACTCCTCTCTTCCCCACAAGCCATTACAACAGTGACTACACTTCAAAAAGTACTTCATTGGCTGTAAAGTGCTTTGAGATGTCCGGTGGTTGTGAAAGGCGAGATATAAATGCAAGTCTTTCTTTCAAGGACACAGTCTTGCATACACACGTGTGTGTGGAGATGGCTGGGGATAAAGGAATCAGGTAAAAAGCATTACTGCTTCACAGATGACCTTTTAAATAAAGCATAGAATTTTACAGCAGAGAAACAGACCATTCGGCCCATATGGTCTATGCCTGTGTTTATGCTCCACACGAGCCTCTTTCCAGCTTACTTCATCTCACCCCATCAACATATCTTTCTATTCTTTTCTCCCTCATATACTTATTTAGCTTCCCCTTAAATGCATCTGTGCTATTCGCTAAGGCATCAAGGGGTATGAGGAGAGAGCGGGAATATGGTATCGAGACAGAGGGTCAGCCATGGTCATATTGAATGGCGGAGCAGGCTCGAAGGGCCGAATGGCCTACTGCTACTCCTATTTTTCTATGTTTCAACCACTCCATGAGGTAGCAAGTTCCACAGTCTCACCACTCTCTGAATAAAGAAGTTTGTCCCGAATTCCTTACTGGATGTATTAATGACCATCTTATATTTATGGCCCCTAGTTTTGGACTCCCTTGTAAGTGAAAGCCATCAATATATTAATTATCTTCAGACTTAGGTTACTAAATGGCTCACCAGTGATGGGGGGGAAGGGGGAAGGACACATGGCGGGTTAGAAATTAGAAAAAGCACTCTGGTCTGGATGCTTAGGAGATTGTCTCATCAGCTAAAAAAAAAATTGGGTCTTCAATGCAAGGGGGAAATGAACTGTGAGGAGGAGGGGAGAAATATTAATATTGAAAAACGCTGGCTGCACCGAGGGGCACTGCTCAATATGCAGAATGGCCTTGTGTCAAGTTATGGCTGTGCAAGTCCACTTTGGAAAACATCCTTTAAGTAATAAAAGGGAAATAAACATCAGCCGAGTCTATTCAAATCAAACCTGTATCTGACACAATGTCGAGCAGTCGGAATTATTCTCTGGACTTCTGGAGCATTCCTGTTAAATTTACAGAACTCAGCAAGTGTGGCTAAAGAGAAAGTTGAGCTCATCTGGTAGTTTGTGTTCAGTGCTTTCAAAAAAAAATCGCGAAGAGGGGAAAAAGTGTCACTGTTGTGAACTCTAATCTCCCTCAATAGTGCCTGCGCCATCTGACATGACACTTTGAAGATAATAAGTTAAATCCTCGTTTTACTGGATACACAATACTACAAAAATGCCATGCTGACCCTCAAAGAGTTAGCTTCACAATGCTGTCACAGTGTGCCAGACTGAACAAATGCTGCAGGAAGTCTCCAGCAGCCTCCTGGGTAATAAAGCATTCAGGGCACGCGTTTAACACACACTCGTCTCTCTTCCCGAGGTAAAGCACTGCAGTGGAAAGCATTGAGGGGAAAAAAAAAGTGTTACCGGGTCACAGCTGCAGAACGCCTGCAAAAACCACATCCACACAGCAGTGACTGCCTGGCCTAATTTGACTGAAGATCCAAGCTGGAGGACTGGGGAGTGGGGGCGGTAAAGAGAAAAGCTTAAAAAAAAAACTTCTCTTCAGGGAAACCAGTCATGCTGTGCAGCTGATTTTACAGATTCTGCTTTGAGCCGTTTTAATCTACTTCTTAAAACTGCAGTTCGGGTCTCATCTGCATTTTCTTCCCCCAATGATTCCACCACAGCCCTGAGACAAGTTTGTTGGAAGATGCCCTCGACTGTGATCGACAAGATTGACAACTGAATAACATTCATCTCTACTTCTCCCATCAAGGTACCCCATTTACACCAGATGTAATGTGATGAGACCTGAATTGAATCCAAGAACACTTAGTTTTTACATTACGCCTTTGCACAGATCCAGTTGACATGCAATATTGGTGGTAACTGGCTGCTGCAGGTTCGAAGGGGCGAGATTGGAGCTGGGATTTAAAACAAGATGATACGGTCCCGGTCCTGGTCTATATACAGCACCAGTGCGAGGATTTACTCTGAAAATCAAACTAACTCAGCTTTTAGCATGCGGGCCATGTCGCTCTCTTCAAAAGGGCTGACAACTTCCAACAGGCTGCAGGTCACGACGATAGGGCAGGAATCAAGAGTGGCGACACAATCGGTAAAACGCAGGTTGAAAGGCATTTGCTGGTGTGGACCAGTGTGATAACAACAGGAATCCCAAGGTGCAATTTCAGAACAAGGCCTTCGATGCAGGGGGAGATCCCAACTTGGAGAGTCACAGCAATGATGTAAAAGAATGAAGGGGCGGGGGGGGGTTGCGGGGGGGAGGTGATGGGTGAATAAATGAGGAAGTCAGTGGCCCAGAAATTCGGGTCCCCACGGGCGAGTACGCGCTGGGTACTCACGCGTAGGCCCAACGAAAGTGCCGGTTTTGTGCATGCACGGGAAACCGGAACTTCCGTTCCCTTAAAGGAAGGAGTTCACAGGTCGAACGCGTGCGCCGGAGAGGCAGCGCGTACGCCTGGAACTTCTGCTTTTTTTTTTTAAAAATACAGGTTTCTCCGGGAGGGTAAGTCTCCAGCTGCTATGCTTCTAAAAAGCAGTCGCAAGGCCTGCTTTTAACAAGGTAAGTGGTGAATTAAGTAAAATTAAAACATTTTTTCCCCACAGGTTTATTATTTTTAAATACTTTAAAGAAAGGTAAGTTTATTTTTAGCCCCGTTAAAAACTAATTAATTTTTTCAAAAAATAACTTTTAAACAATTTAAATTTATGTAATTTAGTTATTTTAAAAATGATTTTAAAAAAATTACTTGAACTTCATGATGTTTTGGGGCCGAACTCTATTCATAGATTTGACAGGTCTTCCTGTCAAATCTATGAATAGAGATTCCCTGCTACGATTGGCTCTCCATGGCCCACGTGATCCCAGGGGACGCTTCGAACTAACTGCGCCCCTGGGATACGCAAGCACTGCACGCTGGCAGTTGGAGCAGGCCCAGGATCGGAATCCCACGCGGGCCCACAGCATAACGGCCGGCGCGCTAGGTAAGTGCAGGTCGGGGGCTTGCACCCGCGAGAAGCCTCCGGCCCGAATTTTTGGCCCAATTTCTTTTTCTTTAAATACCAACCTAATAGTCAAAGTATTGCATTAAGCCACAAATAGTTATCCAATATATTTTTCTCTTCTCGTTTCCTACATTATAAGTGACTACACTCCAAAGTACTACATTGGCTGTAAAGCGCTTTGGGACATCCGGTGGCCACGAAAGGCGCTATATAAATGCAAGTTGTTCTTTAACTTCCTAAATATTATTCTTCCCCAAAATAAAATTCTCCCAGTCACTGTCCAGTGATCCCTGCTGCAAAGTGCATGGATGCAGACATCAGAAGGATCAAGTTTTGCTGTGATGGCCCCTCCACTGTTGAATAGCTGGCTAACACCAATTGTCCAGGCTAATACCCGAAGAATGGGTACTTGGGTGAAATACAGGTGGGCAGTCACTGCTCTTGGAACCAGCACTACCAGAAAAAGGGGGAGGGAAAGAAATAGAGTCTTAAAAAAAGGTCAACTGTACCTCACATTATGGCTTTTTTCACTTAAAACACATCAGTAACTTTGTGCAGATATTTTGCTTTGGTTGGGGACGGGGATGGGGGGGGGGGGGGGGGGGGCGGGGTCACATCTGCTGTGGTAAACTGACTATCATAGGCCGAACAACTGCTGGAAGTGATGCAGACCTGTTTGATTTTTGTACATTTGACACCGAATCATCTCCCACTGGCTTGAAGAAAGTGGAGTGAGGTTTTAAACAATCGCAATTTTGAAATGTAGAGATTTGGGCCAGATGAGATTTCAACAAACTGGGTTCCTTATTTTTATAAACGACTATTCTCATTGAGAGATGGCATACTTTTTTCTTTGAGGAGCCTTACCCAGAATAAACATTACCAAATAAGATTTTGAAACTGTATCAAAACATCAGATTCCACTGATTCCACTTTTTTTTGGTTAATAAAGTAACATTTCAGCTTGCGTAAAGATAGCAGACTATGGTTTTGTATCATTGGGTTCATCACTACAGAATCTGTACCTTCATTGTTTTAAAACGTTCATTACTTTGTAACACATCCATTTATCACTTTTCACCAGAAGTTGAAATCAGAAACTTTCAGGTGGCGTTGCTCATTTCTACAACAGAATCAAAATAATCTTATGATTAAATTAACATTTGTATAGTAAAAGTACAGATTTGTAATGCACGCAAGGTATCTCCACTTGCTCTTTCTTCTGGCATCTAACAGTCCTTTTGTACTGGAGTAGGTCTCTGGTGTCAGCTCTCGGTCTCTGTTGTTCAAAATGCCTGGTTTATATTGCAGGACAGTTTTACAGCACCCAGTTTGGAAGAGGCGACAACCAGTAATATGGCTACTGCCAGGCTGGGCAGCTGGAACGCTCCTGTGAAGCATTTGGGACGTTTTAGGAGTTATACAAATGGAAGTTGCTGTTGTTTGCCTCTGTGAAGAGAGTTTCAAACAACTGTTCAAATGTTCTTTTCTGCTAGTTTTCATCCCTTGGCCTCTCCTGAAGACACTGACTAGCATTAGGCTATGGCGCCCTCTGGGAACTCGCGCTGTTCGTGCGAGAGTCTAGACAGCGAGTGCCCTGCAGTCTAGTCAATTGTGGAGGGGTATCAGAGCAGTGCCTGATCCTATCCTCATCCACACACAAGCAACTTTCAGAGATCACTGCAGTGATCAGGAGCAGGAACCCTGGCTGATTTCGCCCTTTTCCTAATCCAGGGTGGTAAGGTCACTTAGGATGCCTCTGTAGTCACCCTGACTGAGATGAGCTAGCTCAACACAGATCAGAAACAATAATCAGGGACAAAATTAACAGTCTCTTGGACAAATGTGGATTAATTCAAGCAAGCCAGCAGGGATGTTAAAGGCAAATCGTACTTAACTAACTTGATTGAGTTTTTTGAAGAGGTAACAGAGGGGGTTGATGAGGGTAATGTGGTGTCTATGGACTTCCAAAAGGCATTTGATAAAGAGCCACATAATAGGCTTACCAACAAAGTTGAAGCCCATGGAATAAAAGGGACAGTGGCAGCATGGATATGAAATTGGCTAAGTGACAGGAAACAGTAATGTGAACGGTTGTTTTCCAGACTAGAGGAAGGTATACAGTGGTGTTCCCCAGGGGCCGGTTCTAGGACCACTGCTTTTCTTGATATATATTAATGACTTGGATGTGGGTGTACAGGGCACAATTTCAAAATTTGCAGATGACACAAAACTTGGAAGTATAGTGAACAGTGAGGAGGATAGTGACAGACTTCAAGAGGACAGACAGGCTGGTGGAATGGGCGGACACGTGGCAGATGAAATGTAATGCAGAAAAGTGCAAAGTGATACATTTTGGTAGAAAGAATGAAGGACATATAAACTTGAGGATACAATATTAAAGGGGATGCATGAACAGAGACCTAGGGGTATATGTGCACAAATCATTGAAGGTGACAGAGCAGGTTGAGAAAGCAGTTAAAAAAGCTTCATGAATAGAGGTGTAGAGTACAAAAGCGTGAGAATTATGAAGAACCTGTATAAAACACTGGTTTGTCCTCAACTGGAGTATTGTGTCCAATTCTGGGCACCGCACTTTAGGAAGGATGTGAAGGCCTTACAGAGGGTGCAGAAAAGATTTATTAGAATGATTCCAGGGATGAGGGACTTCAGTTACGTGGATAGACTGGAGAAGCTGGGGTTGTTCGCATTGGAGCAGAGAAGATTGAGAGGAGATTTGATAGAGGTGTTCAAAATCATGAGAGGTCTGGACGGAGTAGATAAGAGAGAAACTGTTTCCATTGGCGGAAGGGTCGAGAACCAGGGGACACAGATTTAAGGTGATTGGTTGAAGAACCAAAGGCGACATGAGGAAAAACTTTTTTGCCCAGCGAGTGGTTAGGATCTGGAATGCACGGCCTGAAAGGGTGGAGGAGGCAGACTCAATCGTGGCTTTCAAAATGGAATTGGGAAAGTACCTGAAGGAAAACAATTTGCAGGGCTACGGGGAAAGGGCGAGGGGGTGAGTGGGACTAGCTGAAGTGCTCTTGCAGAGAGCCGGCACGGGCTGGACGGGCTGAAACGCCACATCCGTGCTGTAACCATTCTATGATTCTATCCTGCGACCTTTGGTCTGTGTGGTCTAGCACACCAATTGGCACCTTGACCTACTGTACTATCAGAGAAGCAAGTATTTTCTTCAGTGCCAATATCTACATCAGTGGCAGGGGAGGACGACAAGCAGAAGGTGAAGTCCAGGTTTTTAAAGGGTCCATGGGGCTCGCACAGAAAGAAGTTACCACTTCAGGAGAAGCGAGGTATTGGTGGAGAACGATGGGGAGAAAAAAAAATTCACCATGTGCTTGGGTGACCAACTTTAATTCAAGAAATGAAGGAGTCCACAGCAAATTAATTATTAATTAAAAAATGCTTTCACAATCGGCAGGACCTAGAATACACTATTCATCTTTTACACCGATGTAAAACTCAAAAGCAAGGCACAAATATCTTGCTGCATATCTGTGCTGTGGTTTTCAGTATGTGCTTTGACTAATCTCTTACATTAGCCCAATTTCAAATGTCAAACAGGGGTATACGCATGCAGTCATGCGATGAACGTAATTCAGCAATCACTTTAGATCACCATGTAGTTTCACGATTGTCATACCATATCTCAAAAATACTCGATTAAAAACAAAGCCTATACTTGTTCTGGTATCAGGCGGTTCAGGGTTTGAGAAACGTATCTAGTTCTATGATCACATGTTCTTCCACAACAACATGACACAGAACAGGGCTCCAGTGGAAGATAGAACAGATGAATGCGTGGCTAAAGGGATGGTGCAAGGGGGAGGGCTTTAGTTTCCTGGATCACTGGGTCTGCTTCTGGGAAAGGTGGGACTTGTACAAGTCGGACGGTTTACACCTGAACCAGGGGGGAACCAATATCCTTGCGGGGAGGTTTGCTAGCACTGCTGGGGAGGGTTTAAACTAACTTGGCAGGGGGTTGGGGTACAGAGTGGAGCTATAGTAGGGGGTGATTTACGGCCAAATACAGAGGGAAAAACAAGTCAGCTGGGAAGGCAGAGCAAATATGTGAAGGCAAAAGAGAATATGGCAGGGCTGGAAGGCATTTATTTTAATGCAAGGAGTCTTGCAAATAAGGTGGATGAACTGAAGTTGTTGTTGAACACATGGGAGTACGATATTGTTGCTATCACGGAGACATGGTTGAGGGAGGGTCAGGACTGGCAGCTCAATATTCCGGGGTATAGAATCTTCAGGCGAGACAGAGGGGGGTGTAAAAGGGGAGGGGGTGTTGCAATATTAATTAAGGAGTCAATTACTGCTGTAAGGAGGGATGATATATTAGCGGGTTCCTCTAATGAGGCCATATGGGTAGAACTTAAAAACAAAAAGGGGGCAAGCACTTTGCTGGGAGTGTACTATAGGCCCCCAAACAGTCAGGGGGAGATAGAGGAACAGATATGTAGGCAAATCTCCGAGAAGTGCGAAAATAATAGGGTAATAATAGTGGGGGATTTCAACTTCCCCAATATAAATTGGGACAGTCAGAGTGTGAAAGGCTTAGAGGGTGCAGAATTCTTAAAGTGCATCCAGGAGAGCTTTTTGAGCCAACATGTAGAAAGTCCTACAAGAGAGGGGGCGGTACTGGACCTAATTCTGGGGAATGTAGCCGGGCAAGTGGTGGAAGTGTCAGTAGGAGAGCATTTTGGCGACAGTGACCATAATTCGGTGAGATTTAAGGTGGTCATGGAAAAAGACAAAGACGGCCCGGAAATAAGGGTTCTAAATTGGGGGAAGGCCGATTTTAATATGATAAGGCAGGATCTGGCCAAAGTGGACTGGGAGCAGCTGCTTATAGGAAAATCCACATCAAAACAGTGGGAGACTTTCAGAAGGGAAATAGAGAGAGTACAACGCCAACATGTTCCTGTAAAGGTCAAGGGTGGGACCAACAAGCAAAGGGAACCTTGGATGACAAGGGATATACAAAAATGCATTAGAAATAAGAGGGGGGCTTTTGGCAGTTACAAAAGACTAAAGACAGAAGAAGCCCTAGAGGAGTATAAAAAGTGCAGGGGCATACTTAAAAAAGAAATTAGGAGGGCGAGGAGGGGCCATGAAATAACACTGGCGAGCAAAATAAAGGAAAATCCTAAGATGTTTTATAAGTATATTAAGGGCAAGAGGATAACCAGGGAAAGGGTAGGGCCCATTAGGGACCAAAGTGGCAATCTGTGTGTAGAGCCAGAGGATGTAGGCGGGGTTTTAAATGAATTTTTTGCATCTGTGTTCACTATGGAGAAAGACGATGCAGACATAGAAATCGGGCAAGGGGACTGTGACATACTTGAACATATTAGCATCGAGAGGGAGGAGGTGCTAGCGGTTTTAGCGGGCCAAAAAGTGGATAAATCCCCAGGCCCGGACGAGATGTATCCCAGGCTGCTGTGGGAGGCAAGGGAGGAGATTGCAGGGGCTCTGACACTAATTTTCAGAACCTCTCTGGCCACAGGGGATGTACCAGAGGACTGGAGAACAGCTAACATAGTACCATTATTCAAGAAGGGTAGCAGGGATAAACCAGGGAATTACAGGCCAGTGAGTCTAACATCTGTGGTGGGGAAATTATTGGAAAAAATTCTGAGGGACAAAATTAATCTCCACTTGGAGAGGCAAGGATTAATCGGGGATAGTCAGCATGGCTTTGTCAAGGGTAAATCATGTCTGACAAATCTGATCGAATTTTTCGAGGGGGTGACTAGTGGGGTGGATGAGGGAAATGCTGTGGATGTGGTGTACATGGACTTCAGTAAAGCTTTTGACAAAGTCCCGCATAGGAGACTGGTCAAGAAGGTAAGAGCCCATGGGATCCAGGGTGCCTTGGCGCGTTGGATCCTAAACTGGCTGAGTGGCAGGAGGCAGAGGGTGATGGTCGAAGGTTGCTTTTGTGACTGGAAGCCTGTGTCCAGTGGGGTACCTCAGGGATCGGTGCTGGGTCCCTTATTGTTTGTGATCTACATAAATGATTTGGATGAAAATGTAAAAGGTATGATCAGTAAGTTCGCAGATGACACGAAAATTGGTGGGGTGGTAAATTGCGAGGAGGAAAGCCTCCGGCTACAGGACGATATAAACGGGTTGGTCAGATGGGCGGAAAAGTGGCAAATGGAATTTAACCCTGAAAAGTGCGAGGTGATGCATTTTGGACGGACAAATAAGGCAAGGGAATACACAATGAGTGGTAGGACCCTAGGAAGTACAGAGGGTCAGAGGGACCTTGGTGTACATGTACATAGATCCCTGAAGGCAGCGGAGCAGGTAGATAAGGTGGTTAAAAAGGCATATGGGATACTTGCCTTCATTAGCCAAGGCATAGAATATAAGAGCAGGGAGGTTATGATGGAGCTGTACAAAACGCTGGTGAGGCCACAGCTGGAGTACTGTGTGCAGTTCTGGTCGCCTCACTATAGGAAGGATGTGATTGCTTTGGAGAGGGTGCAGAGAAGATTCACCAGGATGTTACCTGGGATGGAGCGCCTCAGCTATGAAGAGAGGCTGGACAGGCTGGAGTTGTTTTCCTTGGAGCAGAGAAGGCTGAGGGGGGACCTGATTGAGGTGTACAAAATAATGAGGGGCATAGATAGGGTAGATAAAGAGGAACTTTTCCCCTTAGTGGGGGGGGTCAATAACAAGGGGGCATAGATTCAGGGTAAGGGGCAGGAGATTTAGAGGGGATTTGAGGAGGAACTTTTTCACCCAGAGGGTGGTTGGAATGTGGAACTCAATGCCTGAAAGGGTGGTGGAGGCAGGAACCCTCACAACATTCAAGAAGCATTTGGATGAGCACTTGAAATGCCATTGCATACAAGGCTATGGACCAAATGCTGGAAAATGGGATTAGACTGGACAGGGATGGATGGGCGGCGCAGACACGATGGGCCGAAGGGCCTCTTTCTGTGCTGTAAAACTCTATGACTCTATGACTCTAGTGAGCAGTGGGAGGTGAAACAGTGCAGCAGTATCCCAACTTCATCCTCTCAATGGCAGTGAGATCAGAAATATAATCAAGTGTGCGCAGAAGCCTAAAACTGAGTTTTTAATTTTTCTGATTTTCTCTATTGCTCTTCTATAGATCGCTGCTCGAGTTGGGCACTATTCTATAGGTGCCGCCATTTTCTGACAGCTCACCCAATTGGCCATTCTTCACGGGAGAGCCGAGGCGATGAACACTGGCAAGGTATTCCACGATGGCGAGGATCACAACCAATCCCAATTCTACAACGACCTAATATCTACCTGCATGCATGTTCAAGCAGCAGTTCCTTGCTTGCAATTGGGAGCAGGAACGCAATCCGAATTTAAAAAAAAAATCTTTAATAAAACCTCTCCTATCACTGCCTTGGCTGAGGTCAGCACGGACCAGGGATTGAACCCGTATTCTTCTAGTCTGCATGATTCAGTACCACACTACACAAAAACACTGAACCACGGAGTCATTGGGGGGGGGGGGGGGGGGGGGAAGTTCACCTACAATTCAATGACACCAATTTTAAATGTGGTAATAATGGAGATAAGATTTTGATGGCCTCAGTGGGTGCTCTGATGGACTGATGTCGCTCTGCGGTGTCAGTGGGCTGCGGCATTATTCCACTGCAAATGACTCCTTGCACAGACTAAATAAGAGAACGCTGCTGGATCTGACAATTCCTTCCAAGTACACTTTGCTTCCACAGGTGGTGTGTGTGTGCTGGCTTAACCTATTCCACTCTGCAATGTGCCAGAACCACAAACCTCGAGTTAAATGTACTGGCTCTGCAGTCTGCATTTTTTTTAGCCCCTCAGCCAGGTAATTACAGCCCTAAGCTCTTCAAGTGAGCAGGCTACAGCTAGGACAGTTCTCGGAAGGGCCAGTCGGCAGATGACTGTGTGAAACCAGAGCGTTTCCACCACATCCCGTTGTACATTGACCATTTCCCAATCTTGGACCCGCCTGAGGACAAGCCTATAGCCAGGACTTTGCCCCTCCTGCCTTTGAGGGGAGAGCGCAGGAGGAAGGGGCAGCACGGTGGCATAGTGGTTAGCACTGTTGCCTCACAGCGCCAGGGACCCGGGTTCGAATCCGGCCTCGGGTGACTGTCTGTGTGGAGTTTGCACATTCTCCCCGTGTTTGCGTGGGTTTTCTCCGGGTGCTCCGGTTTCCTCCCACAGTCCAAAGATGTGCGGGTTAGGTTGATTGGCTATGATAAATTGACCCTTAGTGTTAGGGGGATTAAATACGTGGGGTTACGGGGATCGGGTGGGATATGTGTCGGTGCAGGCTCGATGGGCCGAAATGGTCTCTATCTGCTCTGTGGGGTTTCTGTGATTCTGTGAATGAGGCACAAATGCAAAATGGCCTCAAGGGCAAAGGAAGCCAAATACCAAATTTATCTTCAAAATATAATTTTGTAACAGAATTAAAGGGAAGAGACCGGTGCAAAGTATATTTTGTATTAGACTAAGTAAATACAAGTGGTCTCGTTATTGATCTGAGGTGTAATTTATTACTGCAGCTCTTCTTCGGCAGTCCCTCGGAACCGAGGATGACTTGCTTCCACATTAAAAATGAGTTTGCAGGTGACTGATTAGTCCAATGCGGGGCCGACGGTCTCTAACTTCATTTTAAAGGGTGGAAGATGCCTGTGCGAGAATTCTTTTAATGTGGGGTGGCCGTTGCACACCAGCTACCACACGGGCTTGACAGAGCAAGGTCTTGGTCCAATGGCAAGGGGATCCAAGACGATTGGAGACCAGGCTCTGCTACAACAGCCTAGCACTAACACACACACACACAAACATACTGCAACTGTCCTCCTCCCTCCTTCCCGCAGGTCCCCTCTGCCTGGGTTTCATAGGATGCATTGTGGTCCTCCCGACCTCGCTGTTATCCCGTGCCGCACCTTCCCTGGGCCCCGACCCCGCTGCTGGTCCACGCTGTGCCGCTCCACTGCAGCTATCAACAGGTTAAATGTCTGCATGAACTTGGATATCACTTCCTGTGGTCAATGGGCTGTTCACTACTTTTACCATATAAAGCTTTCTTTGTCTGCTGAAGGAGGGGGAAGGATGCGAGTTGAACCAAATAACAGCAAAATAAGAAGCCGAGCTTACTGAGCATGAGTAAATGAGAAAAAATTCAGTGTGCACAAAAGGCTTTACCATTTGGAGTTACTTTCCAAATTTGCAGACATGAAGCTATGAACCTTCTTTTTGCATATTCAATGAATAATGCATTTTTGTCAACCTTTTTCTATATTAGTTTACAGAATAACACTGAAAAATGTAGGGGTAAAAACACATCCATTTGCTGCAAGGGAAGGAAATGTGATCTTATCTTGTTTGGCTATAAGTTTATTTCTTCACATCAAGATGGTCACCAGTGTCCATAAGAATGTGCCGCTCAGCGTTCAATTCCTCTCTCAATTTTCAACCTTTGAGAAGCCAAACACCAATTTGTTTTGACTGACAGCTGTGTGAAACTCCCCAGAATGCTCTTGAAGCGGTTTATGTTAATAAACACAAATCTAATCACCAAACACCAAAACAAAAGCATTTCTTAAGCAACATTCAGTGAAGTTGCAACAATCGCACAGTAGCCCAGAAGAAAAACACATATTTTCAGGGTCATGATTTTTCCACAAAGTGTTTATTTAGAAACTGCACGGTTTAAAAATTCTTCAAAAGATTGCAACTGTGGGTGCGGACAGTCAGCTGCCTGACACGAGTTTCTGTTCTGCTGAATCAAAACTCCCTTATAATGCATCTGAAAATCTTGAGGACAAAGCTGGGTGAAAGCTAAGGATGCAGTTACGATCTTGCAGGGACAGAGAGTGAAAGTGGAAAAAAAAACTACCAAAACTCGGTTGCACAAAATCAAAGTTATTTTTACACTGACCTATTGAAGTTAAGCCAGCTTCTACTGAAAATGTGGGGAACCGGCTACTGTGTTTACTTGGCAGGAAAAGGCTCCTTTAACCCACCAGCAGACCGATAGCATTATAAACCCTTGAAAATGTTGCTCTGTTTCCTGACTGTCCCACCGTTCACACCAAGCAGTGCAACCAACAGAAGGAGAACCCCAGATTCTACTCATGGCTAAAGTGCTGTAATGTAAAAATACCCCAAGAGTGGAACAGACAAGGGGCAGGCACACAGACACCATCACGCTGCAGCGCATTGTGATAATAATACACTAATGTAGAATAACTGCCCTGCCCACATATCACACACTTCTAGTCTATAAATGTTACCCGACTCATTGTTGTATTTAAACACTACTAAACTTACTTGATGCTGCTCCATTTCCCTTAAGAAATAAAATGGCCCCATAAGAATGAACAATCCAGATTGAGCAACAGAGAAGTGAAATTGAAGAGATCACTGCAAAGTGCAGTACTTCTGGAGAGGGATTGGGGCGAATGGATGATGGTTGCTTAAAGCAAAACGCTCCTTAAAAAATGCTCAAAGGGCCTTTTATATTTGCCCTTCAATTTCGATTCTGGGGGACCGGTGTCTTGTGTAAGCTCCCAGTGCTTCTTCCATTGTTGAATCTGACTTCAAAAGGCCAGGATCAGGTATAACTGGGTCCAACAGTCTGCTGCTGGTCTACAGAAACCAGATGCAACAGCGTAAACACTGGCCGCTGGCTCACACACTGAACATATGGAATCCAACTTAAAATGCCAATGTAAAAGCAGCTAAAAAGATTGTATTACAAGTTCTACCTAAACACTGGTGACTTAATCTGGCAACCCTCCCTGGAGTTTACGAGCAACTGGTAATTAAACTCTTAACGTATTTAAAAGCTCTTTTAAAACACACAGTTTTAACCGCGCACTCGGCCAAGATTCTCGCTATTCATCCGGTAATGAGGATCAACATCAGAAAAAACTCTTCTTCGAAATACTGCCGTGGGATCTCTTACATTCACCAGGGCAGACTAGACTGCCCAACATCTCATCCAAAAGCCCAGGTTCCTGGAACCGACAGCATCACAGAGCCACACAAAATGTGGGTCTAGGGTCGTGTTGTTGGGATAAGGGAGCCGTATGGAAGTCGGTCCTCCAAATGCAAAATTGGTAGAGTAGTGAACGCTTTCCGAGAACTGTCTGGCAAACACAGAAGACCCGTATGATTTTAACAGACTGCTGTTAATATTTTAACTTAACAGTGTGCCTGGATAAGAGGATGGAGCAAATGGTTAATATTCACATTTACATTGTGGGGCATTCAAAAAGAATATTGCCCCTTTGTACATTAAAACAAAACGGTGGCCCAAACCACATAACCTATAATAGTGGTCTTAACTCACAGATATACTGTAATGCACTTTCACAAAGCCCAAATCTAAGAGTAAATACAATTTACGTAATACAAACGGAAATGCCTTGGATCAATAAATAGCACCGGCATAAATTCATTCATCCAATCAACTGCTTAAACAGCATTTAAAAACCTTAAATGGACTAAAATCTGTTCAGAGTGACCTCTGTTGGTAACCTTTGGAAAACCACATCCAGAACTGAACAGCAGTAGCTGGAGAAAAATGTACTTTTTCTTTTCAACTGGCCGTCAATCCAGAGTGGGTCAGCCCAGAGTACAGATTTTCAAACTCGGGTCACAAATAACCCCACCCCACCCCCCGAGGGATTCATGAGGCGATCCTGTGGAGCTCCTGAGTCATTGTTTTCCATCTGTCTCCTATAAGATTGCTGTACTTGTTGACTGTCCAATATTATTTCTGTTATGTGCTAATAAAAACAGTTTTTGGCAATGATGGTACGAGATCGTGGACATCATCTTTCACAAGTTGAAACGCCAGGTTTCTGGGAGTGCGTCAATATTTGCAAGCCCTCCGACACAGAAACGCTGGAACACCATTGTTTAACTGCAACACTGGCAAACCCACAGGCCAGCATCATTCATTCTCGTCCCATGAAAATCAACTGAACTTCAATCTAAAATCCCCAGCTTACCGTCGTCACCCGCTAACTATTATAGGATTACTGTAGCTGGGAATTTCCTGGGCACTGCTCCCACTCCATGACTGTAACTCAGCCGGAAGTGGGGCAGAAACCCTCTTTATGGCTCGGACTTGAAATTTCCAGTGAAGTTAAGGCGCCAGAGTGGGAGCAGTTCCCAGGACATTACTGGGCTATGTATTAGTTATTAAAAATTAAGGGTGCACACAGGAGCACCTCCAAAGGATTAGTGCATAAAAGGAATTTCACTGATCACACAGGAAACACTAACCCATCTCGGTCTGACCGACCTGTTGTGCAGAACAGCATTTTTACTTTTATATTTTGGATTTCACACATTCGCAAATACTAAAAGAGCAACTTGTACTTATATAGCACCTTTAACATAGCAAAACGTCCCAAGGCGTCTCACTGGAGCGTTATCAAAACAAAATTTGACACCCAGCCACATAAGGAGATATTAGGACAGGTGACCAAAAAGCTGGATCAAAGAGGTAGGTTTTAAGGCACGTCTTAAAAGAGGAGAGAGGTGTAGAAAGGTGGAGCGGGGTTTAGGGAGGGAATTCGAGAGCTTGGGGCCCAGGCAGCTGAAGGCACAGCCGCCAGTGGTGGAGCGATTAAATTGAGGGATGTTCAACAGGCCAGACATAGAGGAGCGCAGAGATCTGAGGGTTATGAGGCTGGAGGAGATTACAGAGATAGGGAGGGGCGAGGTCATGGAGGGATTTGGAAACAAGGATGTGAATTTTAAAATCCAGATGTTGCTTAACCGGGAAATAATGTAGGTCAGCGAGCGCAGGGGTGAACGGGACTTGATACTGAGCGTTACACCTTTTCAATTTTGTTTTCAAAAATAGTTCGCTATTTAGATTTTTTTTTTAAATCACAGCTAGTCTCTCTTTTGCTTCCTGTTTTTTACCTCCCCATAGAATCTCAACAAGGTAATGTCCATGACAGAGAAATCTGTACATGGTCTATTGGAAGCAGGTTAGATGGGATAAATGAGCACGTCCCCATCTACACTTCAGTTCCGACATTTTTTTTATTCAGTCTTTTTGTAATATACCAGTTGTGCAAGGTACGAACCTCAAAAGCTAGAAGATTATGACTACGCGTCATTTACAAACATCAGAGTACTGCCCATTGTGAAATCTCCAGGAAATGCAATCTGTAGTCTCTGACTCGGGACACAAAAAGGCAATTTCAAAAAAAATCTAAAAGCATTCCGACATTAGCACACACATATGGTGAAATGGCGGCCAAAAGGGGATCCTGCAATTCAGGCCAGCTCTGAACCCCAGTGTTGGGGATGTTGTATGGCGAGGAATCTTAGGCACAGGCCTGGCCCAGAACAGACAACACCCTTTGTTTCTGAGCTGCCTGGAAATTTAGAAATGGGTTTTGACTGTCAGCTGCAACAACAAAATGGCAAACTAAGGGGAAAGGAGTTATAACATTCTAACAACAACTCTGGTTACATTCAGTCAAAAAAAAGGATACTTGCCCTTAAAAGGAACAGAATTGATTTTAACCTCTAATAGTTCGTTTTTCAGATCTTTAAAAGTAGTTACAACCTCGCTGACCTACACTGGCGCCCAATCTGGCAACGCCGCGATTTTAAAATTCTTATCCTTAATTTCAAATCCCTCGCCACACCACCACCCTCACCCCCCCATCCCCCGACCCCGCGCACCCCCATCTCGGTCACCTCCTCCAGCCCTGCAACCCTCCGCGATCGCTGCGCTCTTCCAATTCTGGCTATTGCGCATACCTGATTTTCTTCGCTCTGCCATTGGCAGTTGTGCCTTCAGCTGCCTTGGCCCCAAGCTCTGGAATTCACTCTAAACCTCCCCGCCTCTTTCTTCCTTAAAACCTACCTTTTTGACCAAGCTATTGACCACCTGTCCCAATGTCTCCTATGTGGCTCGATGTCAAATTTTGTTTGATAACGCTCTAGTGAAGCGCTGGGATATTTGACTACGACAAAGGCGCTATATATAAATGCAAGTTGATGTTGGTTCATCCTGTCCTCCAGATGCTCCCTTTCATCCCCCCGTGTCACCAGAGCAGTACGAGTAAAAATGGGAACGTGTATTTGTGAGATTAACCAAGTGTGATCTTACCAGCATCTGAATACAAGATCTGCAACAGTAACATAAATTATTTTTGTCACTCAGAGAAGCAATATTGGCAATTCAAATCCTAACCAATAAGAAGCGGCAAATTAGAAATTATTACAAATCCTTCAGTTTTCCAACTCCCCTTCTCTTGAAGATGACGCATTCTGGGGTAAAATTGCACTCGGGATTGTGTCTGCAGGACAAGTATACTCGGGTAAAGTTGTAATCGAGTCTGTACCGGCGGCTGTTAATGTGCCCTCAACACAAGGTTGCCAACCCTCCAGCATTGCCCTGGAGTCTCCAGGAATTGAAGGTTAATCTACTGGACACTGCTGTGAGCAACACCGGGAGAAAAATCAAAGCGGCACCAGTATTTGAATCTGCGTCGTCGCTCACTAACATCGAAAGCTCTTCCGAATGTTACAATTTGAAGCCCATTTTTGCTTTTCTTCCCCAGCAATTTATTATGTAGGTTTAAAAAAATTTTTTAGAATAGGAACTGAAGAAAATGCAGCTTTCAGCTGAAATGCTTCAGTGTTATCTCTGGAGAATTCAGCATTGGACAGAATTCAACTTCTTCTGAAGCAGAATCAAAGAATTTGAAACTATGAAAACCAAGCGTTTCTCCAAATTTGGGGACACTGTACTCTGCTGCACTGCAACCATTGTTTCAGCGTAAACATACCAACAATAAACCGATCTGAAAAGTGCCTGGAGTATGTCAAACCAAAGTGATACTTCCTTGTTAACTTTCCTGTCAAAACTTTTCTACTAAGCAATTTTTTTTTGGAAGTATAGATATGTTGTGTCATATTAGAAATAGGTCATAAAAAATGGAACATGCGAGAATCTGCTTCCTCATTCAAGAGGAAGTGAGCGTCGATCTGCAACTCCCCTGATAAGAACCATTTCCTCTTGCTTGTATGATTCGACCATGCAGGTTAAGTCTCTGCTGCAACTCTGACCAAATTAGGCAACAATTCTGGATTCAAGCTCCAAAGCCTTGCTTAACCCCTTCATGAGATGCATTTGCGACATTACTTTAAACTTGTCTTTTAAGATGTACACTGCTTTCTGGAAGCCAGATGTAAGCCTTTCAACTTAGAAGGAGCAATAGGTTTTCACTGGACCAGTCACCTCAACACCTGATATTTCTTGCCATACTTTGGTGTATTACAAAGACAATTTTTTTGGTATTGAAATTACAGAAGAAAACCTTCCGATGAGAGTCCTGCTGGTTCAGTTGGTCATGGGGATATGCGGCTGGCCAGAAGGCCTCATGTGGAGATTTGCAGTCTGAGCCAAGTTTGTTGATCTCAGCCAGGGGGCGACGGATTGTTTCAGCACACTGGAGTTAGGGAGGGCAAAATCAGATGGGAGTCCCTACTCCTAATCCTTGCCCAGCTATCGTTGCTGCAAAGTGCATGGTTGTACTCACTGGGCAAGGATAGGACTTCTTGCAATTTAATATACTGTATTCGCTGCTCACGATGCGGTCTCCTCTACATTGGGGAGACCAAACGCAGATTGGGCGGCCGCTTTGCGGAACACCTCCGCTCAGTCCATAAGGGGGACCCCGAGCTTCCGGTCGCCTGTCACTTTAATTCTCCACTCCACTCCCACTCTGATTTCACTGTCCTCGGCCTCTTACACTGTTCCAGTGAAGCTCAACGTAAGCTCGAGGAACAGCACCTCATCTTTCGATTGGGCACTTTGCAGCCTGCCGGACTCAACGTAGAGTTCAACAATTTCAGATAATAATCCCTGCCCCCATTTTTCATGCAGTATGATTTTGCCATTCCCATTTGCAACATTTTCACAGCATGTTCTTTCAATTCCTTCCTCCCCTCCTAACCCCCCCCCCCCTTGTCTCTGCTCCTGATTAATATCTGTTACATTTCCAGCTTTTTCCAGTTCTGACGAAGGGCCCCAGACCTGAAACGTGAACTCCGTTTCTCTCTGCACGGATGCTGCCTGGCCTGCTGAGTATTTCCAGCATTTTCTGTTATTAAGGATAGGACTAGGCTCAGTTGTGATGCCCACCACAGTCTGCCGACATGCAGGTACAGCAATTAGGAAAGCAAATGGTATGTTAGCCTTTATTATAAAGGGTTTGGAGTACAAAAGTAAAGGAGTCTTCCTGCAATTATAGAGGGCCTTGGTGAGACCACACTTGGATTAGTGTGTAGCTTTGGTCTTCTTACCCAAGGAAGGATACACTTGCCTTAGAGGGAGTGCAACAAAGGTTTACTAGGCTGATTCCTTGGATGAGGGGATTGTCCCGAGGAGAGATTGAGTAAACTAGGCCTATATATTCCCTAGAGTTTAGAAGAGGTGATCTCATTTAAACATCTAAAATTTTCCAGGGGCTTGACAGGGTAGATGCAGGGAGGATGTTTCCCCTGGCTGGAGAGTCTAGAACTAGGGGTCACAGTCTCAGAATAATGGATCGGCCATTTAGGAGTGAGATGAGGAGAAATTTCTTCCCTCAAGGGGTTGTGAATCTTTGGAATTCTCTACCCCAGAGGGCTGTGGAGGCTCAGTCGTTGAGTATATTCAAGACAGAGATCAATAGATTTTTGGATACTAAAAGAATCAAGGGATATGGGGATAAGGCAGGAAAGTGGATTTGAGGTCGAACATCAGCCATGACCTTATTGAATGGTGGAGCAAGCTCGAAGGGCCCACTCCTGCTCCTATTTCTTATGACACTTCTCCGTGAAGATTGGCCACTTGGGGGGCGTTACAGTAGAGTTAAAAGACACTCGTGTAACCTACTCCAGCAAAGCAGTCAGGAGGAAGAGGCAGAGGAAACGGTTAATAAAAAAGCTGCAACACTGTAAAGTGTTGAGCAGCATAACTAACACATAAAAGGAAATCATCCTGCCATGTGAATTTCTTGTAGCGACGACTTCAATCAATCAAAAACCCTGTGCCCAACACTTGAGGCATTCTGTGTATTCATTCATAGCCAGCGCACAAGATGAGTTTCCTTGACAAGTGAAACGTTCAGCTGCTTTATACCCCTGATGGAATCCTGAGCAGTAGATAATCGTCACTCGAGCAGCCACTTGCTCACTCTTGCTCTCGCTGATGAATGAATACATGCAGATTAAGGGGCTGTAAAGTTTCATCATTGTGCAAGCTACATCAAAATTCAGTGGCGGGTTTCACAATCCAGATAAACTCACTGGGCCACTAGTGCTCAGCATGAACTGTACTAGAGTTAGACGGAGAACAGCATAATTGGTCCCCCTTTGAGACAATTTTGCTTTGTAAGCTACACAGAATAGAGAATCCCACCCTAGCTCCTTACCCCCCTCAAGCATCTACAGACCTTTCAACACGATATCTAGCTACTTCTTAAATGATCCCAGGGTAGGCTACGCTCGCTGAAATTTTCATCGACTGTAACTGTTCATCTCGAATGGGCAGCCAATTCAAATGGCTATTTCGCCAAATCTAAACCCAATGTCTGCTTCAAGCACTAAAAAATACACTGAACTCGGAGAATTCTGCTCGGACGGAGTCAACACTGACCCATCTCAGATCGGTCAGACACATGGAGAAGCTCCTTGCTGCTCAATGGGATCCAGGGGACCGAAATATATGAACACCATTTTCTATGACCACTCCGTAATTGGCCCCGAAACGTTCCACCATGGCTTTTCTCCTACCCATCCTCTCTACAGCACTGGGTATGGTCAAGTAGTGTGGCATAAAGGGAAATGGTTTGTTAGCATGCAATGGGTGTGTGTTCTTTTTGTGAAAGCCACATTTGTTCAAACTGGTCCCTAGGTAGCAAAGTTAAGTGTGCAAACGGATAACAGGAATGGTCAGGAAGGCAATAGTTCAATGTTTCTGGTACCGAACTCAAGTCCAAACCAGATAAAGTGGACAGGAATGCAGGTGTTTGATTATTATGCACATTCTACGGAATCTAGTACAGTGCCTGTTTATATATACACCAAACAGTATCAGACAGGCTGTCTTCAGTACACCCGTAATTCAGCCACTGCTGTCGCGTTGCCTGGAAGCACATCAACAGCGGATCTAAAATAACAACAAAACGCTGGAAAAACTCAGCAGGCCCGGCAGCATCCGTGGAGAGAGAAACATAGTTAACGAAAGGGTCATCGGCCTGAAACGTTAACTCTGTTTCTCTCTCCACAGATGCTGCCTGGCCTGCTGAGTTTTTCCCAGCGTTTTGTTGTTGTTTTAGATTTCCAGCATCCGCAGTGCAAGAAACTCTCGATTTACCGGCACCTAAATAACCGGAAATCCGTTAACCGGCAAAATTCAGGAGTAGGTTCAGGTAAGTTTTACTTCATATTAGTGGCCGTTCCTGGAGCTGTGGCTGTCTCACCGGGGTTCCTGCACTTGTTGCTAAGCAACAGGGACGCTTGGTCTGTGGCCGGGGTTCCTGCAGCTGTTGCTAAGCAACAGGGAAGCCTGGATTTGTTGCTGTGTACGGAGCTCTCGCACCTTTTAACTATACCTATCTGTAATCCGGACTTTTTGATAAACTGACACCACGCCAGTCCCGTCGGTGCCAGATAAAGAGAGTTTCCTGTATTTTGCTATTGTAATGGCGGATCCAAACCTGGAGTGAAGCGAGACTCCCCAGGGGATTTTCCAAATCAAAGCTTCTGAGAAAGACAGCTATCCAGAGAGATACATACGCGCCAACCTAGAAAACTAGCAAAAGCAAACAGCTTCAAAAAAAGCTTACCGCCCTCAAAAGGCTGACTATTTAAGAATGCTCCTTTTTAAAAGACTAACATGTGAACACAAGTAATTACACAGGGCTTTGCAGCTTAAGCTCTAGGTATAACCCCAAACATTTCTTTACTTGTACTGGAGAAAAAAAAACATAAGTACATGAAAACCTGAAGGAGGAAATACAAATACTGCAGGTGCAAAAATGAGGTTACATTTCTAAGCATGCTCTCCTTGGGAATCTTTGAATTTTTACATTATTATATATTGCGATGAATGAATTTTAAGCACTTTTAAGAAAACAAACTTGGATTTACACAGTACTTTTCACATCATCAGGACATCCCAAAGTGCCTCACAGCCAATGAATTACTACTTTTGTATTCACTGTTGCTTTGCAGACAAACATGGCAGCCAATCAGCACACAAGAACCCGCAAACAGCGATGAAATGAATGACCAGTCAATTTGTGTTGGAGGTGTTGGTTGAGGATTGGCCAGAACACTGGGAGAACTCACTTCTCTTCTTTGAAAAGTGCCACGGGATTGTTTGCATTCACCTGAACAGGCTTCAACCAATATACCCTTTACCCTGGAATTCTATCACCGTGTGGTTGTATGTCTCCAATGCTCTCCTTACCAGCTGCCCCATTACAACTCTCCATAAGCTGCAGGTCATTCAGGATGCTACATCATCCACATCCCAGTCATCGTCTGTACTAAGACCCGCACCTCCATCACCCGAGTCTTGTGAAGCAGCGCTGGCTGGAGAGCCGACTTCAAGATTCTCATCCTCATCTTCAAATCTCTCCACCAAGTTGCCCCTCCCCATCTCCACAACCTCCTCCAGCACCATGTCCTCATGTGCACCTCTGCTCCTCCTACTCCAGCCAACATCTTGTCCCCTGCTCCCTCCACTATCAGCTGTCCCTATCCCCTCACTCTCTAACCTCAGGATCTCTGCCTTGGGACTTCCCTACGTTACTTCAAAAGTCTCGAGACCCTTTTCTTCGACTGTGCTTCCCTTTGCCACCTCCAGAGTCCTGACCCTCCTCCCATTTCTCCCTTCATGTCCACGAGCTATCCATCCCTGGAGAGCACAGTGATATTTCCCTATGTAATGAGTGCTATAGAAATGCAAGGAACTGCTGTTCCGAAACACATCCAACTGGCTAAAGCTCTCCTTGCTTGCAAAATGCTCCTCAAAACTGCAACTCCATACGTGTTTTTAGTGTCAGCTGTGGCTCAGTGGGTAGCACACTTGTCTCAGAGTCAGAAGGTTGTGGGTTCAAGTCCCACTCCAGGGACTTGAGCACATAACGCTAGGATGACACTCCAGGGCAGTGATGAGGGAGTGCTGCACTGTTGGAGGCGCCGTCTTTCGGATAAGACGTTAAACTGAGGCCCCATCTGTCCTCTCAGGCGGACGTAAAAGATCCCACGGCACTATTTCAAAGACGAGCAGGGGAGTTCTCGCTGGTGTCCTGGCCAATATTTATCCCTCAACCAACATAACAAAAACAGATTATTTGGTCATTATCACATTGCTGTTTGTTGGACCTTGCTGTGCGCAAATTGGCTGCAGCGTTTCCCACATTACAACAGTGACTCCACTTCAAAATTACTTCAGTGGCTGCAAAGTGCTTCGAGATGTCAGGTGGTCGTGAAAGGCGCTATAAATGCAAGTCTTTTTGTCATGTGCTTTGGGATATTTTACTAAATTAAAAGGCGTGACAGAAGTGCAAATTGTTGTACAGTTAGACTACCCTTTATCTGAACTTCCGAAAACCGAAACCCTCTAAAAGCCGAAGGTTTTTTCGGTCAGCGTAAGTCGTGCGCACGACATGACCAGAGTGGCGCACGACTTACAGGCCTAGTCGGATAAAGGATAGTGTAGCATTTTTCCGCACTTCTGAAAACCGAAATCGCTCAGTGTAAGTCGTGCGCACGACCCCGACCCCCGCCCCGACCCCCCGGCCGAACCCCACCCCCGCCGACCCCCACCCCATTTCGGATAAGATATAGTGTACCAGCCTTTATCCGCACTCCCGAAAACCGAATTAATCTGAAAACCGAAGTGTTTTCGCTCAGCGTAAGTCGTGCGCACGACCCCGACCCCCGCCGACCCCCACCCTTGCCGACCCCCACCCTTGCCGACCCCCACCCCCGACCACGACCCCCCGCCGACCCCCACCCCGACCCCCTCGCCGACCCCGACCCCCCGCCGACCCCCACCCTTTCGGATAAGGGATAGTGTATCCTTTATCCGCACTCCCGCAAACCGAATTACTCTGAAAACTGAAGTGTTTTCGCTCACCTTCCGAAATCCGAAATTTTCCGAAAACCGAAACACGGCTGGTCCCGAGGTTTTCGGATAAAGGATAGTCTACCTGTCCTGCCACTTTTGCTCAAGTCTGTCTTGCTATTATTCAATTTATAGATTGTGCTTTTAGGATTAAATTTGTAACGAACAGGCCAAGTATGGCTGAACTCCTAACAGTTAAGAAGACCGGAACCATCAGTGTAAGGTACGTCTACCTGAATTCCTGCAATCAGATTGTTGAGAACCTGCACTGAACATTAAAGGAATCAGCAAAAAAACACCGCATCATCTCTGCAAATGTATCCACGGTCACGTCATTAGAAGTTTATTTAAACTGACACGCAGTGTGTGCTAATTAGGGCAATATGTGGACTATATTTTTTACAATACATGTTACAGGAAATAGTGTTATAGAAGCTAAAGTTTAGTACATGTGTTTCATTCCTAACCCTCGGCGCTTACTATTTAACCACGCATGCATTAAGAAATTCTGATAACATCTCTTTTGTCTTCCTGTGATGATGTATTCGAACTATAGATGAATTCCACTGCCCTTTTATGGTAGCAGTCTGAATTAAGCAACAAGGAAACAAATAGCGTCGGTACATGATTCGTGAAGCAACAATACAGCATGCTGTGGCTCAAAGCCAACAACAGCCCTTTAAATGCGACAGACTCACCTGCAAATGTTAGAAATAAGTCTGCTTTAAGTATGTGGCTGTGGGGGAGGCAGGAGGCCATCACAGCCAAGCCTTATCCTGTTTGTGCACACACAGTCAACTATTACACAGCAAGTTGGAATGGACCATGGCCAATATTTCCTCTCCCTAGCCTGACAAGGCAAAGGAAATTGCCGCACTGCAAGCATGAACAAGGATGTCAGCCTTGGTTCAGTGGCAGCACTCTTGCCCAAGTCAGAAGGTTGTACGTTTAAACTCCACTCCCAAGACTTGAGCACAAAATCTAAGCGGACACTCCAATGCAGTGCTGAGGGAGTCCTGCACTGTCTGAGGTGCCGTCTTTCTGATGAGACGTTAAACCGAGGCCCCGTCTGCCCCCTCAGGTGGACGTAAAAGATCCCATGGTAATTTTCATAGAAGAGCAGGGGAGTCCTCCCCGGTGCTCCGGCCAATATTGATCACTCAAAAACTAGTAAAACAGATTATCTGGTCATTTTCTTACTGCTGTTTGTGGGACCTTGCTGTGCACAAATTGGCTGCCACGTTTCCTACATCACAACAGTGACTACACTTCAAAAAGTGTAGTGTATGTACCTTTAAGAGAGAACTACTTTTACAGCTCCTGTATACTGTAGTACCGGCAGTGACCACACCTGTATATAAGCCTTGAGCATGCCTCTGTACCCCAGTCTTGAGACTACCCTACTCCAGTAAATACCTGTTGATTATTAAGTTACAGCATCCGTGTGGTTATTGAAAAACATCATACTCTCAGAATCACGGATCTAACAGTGGCGACGAGTGTCGATTCGAATCTACCTGCAACTCTACATTTCCCTTCGAGGATTCGCTCCGGGAGGGCGGTGGAAGAAAGTCGAGGCCAGAAACACGGGCGTCGACCACGAGCAACCGCCCAGTCGTCCGGCAGAGAGTGAACATCGCAGGGGAGGCTGTGGAGAGCCGGGCTTGGTTCCCCAGCCACGACGATCAGCAATAGACTGACGACAGGTACAGTGCAGACCCTTCCCGGACAGCGGCGGCTGGAGCCGACCGACGGCGGAGAGAAAGCCGAGCAGCATCGATGGGGTAAGACAGAGGGTGAAGCGCACAGGGCGCAGCCGGGGGTTGAAAACCGAGCGGCGTCGAGGAAAAACAAAACGGAGAGAGAGAGGGTAAAGCAACAGCCGGGTTCAGGACCGAGCAGCGTAAACTGGAAAGGCGCACAAAAAAAAAAACACGCAGAGCACAGCCAGGGCTCAAGGGCGGAACAGTGTCCACAGGGAGAAGAAGGGAGAGCGCGGGAGACGCCATTGAGCCACAGAGAAGGAAGAGCGCGGGAGACGCCATTTTTAGAAGCCGCAGCGGAGAAGAAGGGCGAGCGCGGGAAGGAAGGAAAGCGCGGGAGACGCCATTTTGTGCCAGCGGAGAAGAAGGGGAAGCGCGGGGGACGCCTTTTTTGACAGTTAAATCACACCCAGGGATGCCGAAGAGTGGCAGTATCTCTACGTTCGACAATGAAGTCGAAGATTGGGCGACATATGTGGAACGTATTGAGGTGTACTGCAGGGCGAATGAAGTGCCAGATGCTAGGAAAGCACTGGTTTTGTTAAATTCCATGGGTGCAAAAACTTATGGGTTACTGCGAAACCTAATAACCCCAGAGAAGCCGGTGAACAAGAATTTCGAAAGCATAGTGGAAATCCTACAGGACCACTTAAACCCCACACCGCTGCTGATAGCAGAACAATTTAAGTTCCATAAAAGGAACCAACACAAAGACGAAAGCAATGCTGAGTACCTAACGGAACTGCGCAAGCTATCAAAACACTGCCAGTTTGGAGCGGGACTAGCAGATACGTTAAGGGACAAGTTTGTGTGTGGGCTGCAAAGTGAAGGAACTCAGAAACGGCTTCTATCAGAAAAGGATCTTACGCTGGACAAGGCTTTCAGTATGGCAGTATCACACGAAGCAGCCGCAAGGGGCGCTGCAGAGATACAACGGAGACCGCAAGAATATGGCACCAATGAAATGTCCTATGGAACAGGGAAGTGCTATCGCTGCGGCAGAACAACACATGACCAGAAGGATTGTTGGTTCAAGGACCAAGTGTGCAGACAGTGTGGGAAAGCAGGACACATAGCAAGAGTCTGCAGGTCTGGGAAGAAAACCAACAGTAAGAAATCTCCACAGGAGAAGTACAAAAAGGTACACCAGGTGATGGACAGTGGTTCAGACGAACAGAAAAGTGACACAGACTCCGGAAGCAAGGAGCTGGGTTGTCTGAAACTACATAAGGTAACCAAAATGGAGGATCACCAGACTATCTGGGTTACACTCAAGATAGACGGAGTCCAAGTGAAAATGGAATTGGACACAGGATCAGCCCTAACAGTCATAAACAAAAGGGACTACAAGCGGCTATTTTCACACATACCCTTGAAAGCTACAGAGATTGTCTTGAAGACGTATACGGGGCAAAAAGTCTACCCCAAAGGAAAAATAAGGGTGAAAGTGACATATAAAGGCCAGGAAATACCTAAAATGGATATATATGTATTGCCAGATGGAGGACCACCACTGCTAGGACGTGAATGGATCCGGAAGATACAATTAGATTGGCATTCCATACAGGCACTGAAGGTTGAGGCCAAAAAGGATGACGACGTCACACCTGGACGACCGCCAAAAATGCTAACTGACGCAAAAGAAGTGTTCCAGGAGGGACTCGAAACACTAAAAGGCATAACAGCAACGATTAAAATAGAGGAAAATGCAAGCCCAAAGTTTCTTAAGGCCAGACCAGTGCCTTATGCGATCAGACCAGCTGTCGAAGCAGAGCTGGAAGGGTTGGAACGTTCAGGAGTACTGTCCAAAGTAGACTGGAGCGAGTGGGCTACACCCATCGTTCCTGTAATGAAGAGGTCGTTGAGTAATACGCCTGGGGAACCAAAGAAGGTCCGCATCTGTGGGGATTTTAAGGTGACAGTGAACCCAGTCCTTCACACGGTACAATATCCGCTTCCACGAATTGAGGATATTTTCGCCTCGCTATCTGGAGGTAAACTTCACCAAAATTGATCTAGCCCAGACATACTTGCAAATGGAGGTAGAAGAAGCCTCGAAACAATACCTTACGATTAACACTTACAAAGGTCTTTATCAATACAACCGGCTGGTGTTCGGGGTAGCATCGGCTCCGGCTATTTGGCAAAGGGCGATGGATCAAGTCCTGCAAGGGATTCCAGGGACCCAGTGTTATTTGGACGACATCCTGGTCACAGGCGAAAATGACAGTGATCACCTCGCCAACTTGGAGAAGGTGCTCACCAGATTAAAGGAATATGGGCTACAAGCTAATCGCCACAAGTGCGAGTTTTTCCAGAAGCAGATCTCGTATTCTGGCCACGTCATCGATGAAGAGGGGTTACATAAGTCCCCTGAAAAGATTGAGGCAGTAGTCAAGGCTCCAGCACCGGAAAATGTGTCACAACTGAGGTCGTTCCTCGGGCTGGTAAACTACTACCATAAGTTCTTACCAAATTTGTCCACGGTATTACACCCACTGAACACCCTACTGCAAACAGGGGTACCATGGAAGTGGAATGACGAACGTAGACGAGCTTTCCAGAAGTGTAAAGAATTGATCACATCAAAAGAGGTGTTGGCCCATTTCAACCCAGCACTACCAATTCGTTTGGCATGTGATGCATCACCCTATGGTATTGGAGCGGTGCTGTCGCACAAATTCCCAGACAGGTTGGAGAGGCCAGTAGCCTTTGCATCTCGGTCACTAACCTCAGCCGAGCGCAACTACGCCCAGATTGACAGGGAGGCCCTCAGCCTAGTATGGGGAGTAAAAAAATTCAACCATTATCTGCATGGGCAGAAGTTCACCTTGCTGACTCACCACCAACCACTTGTCTCCATCTTTAGTCCTAAGAAGGGCGTTCCAGTGATGACGGCACAACGGTTACAAAGATGGTCCCTGTTTCTAGGGGCGAATCAATATGAAATAGAATATAAAGGCACGAAACAGCATGGAAACCCTGATGGGCTATCGCGCCTGCCACTGCCTACTGTGGAGGAAGCACCAGCAGTGGACCCTATCGAGATATTTTATTCGTCAATAATTGAACGATTGCCAGTAACGAATGCGGATATAGAGAAGGAGACCCGCAATGATCCGACGCTGTCTCGGGTATATGATTTGACGGTGAGGGGATGGCCAACACATGGCAACTCACTGTTGCCAGCATTCTCATCCAGAAGAGAACAGCTGTCAGTCTGCCAGGGGACAGTGATGTGAGGATCCAGAGTGGTGATTCCACCCAAGTTAAGGGAGAGAGTGCTAAATGAGCTACATGAAGGTCATCTGGGGGGAGTGAAAATGAAAAGCCTTACTCGGGCTTATGTGTGGTGGCCAGGAATCGATCAACAAATCGAAGACCTAACCAAGAGCTGCTCAGGATGCCAGAAGGTCCAAAATGCACCACCACATGCCCCTCTACACCCATGGGAGTGGCCCTCCTCTCCATGGCAACGGGTGCATATTGATTTTGCTGGTCCATTCATGGACTCAATGTTCTTAATAGCAGTGGATGCTCATTCAAAGTGGCCTGAGGTGATAAAAATGTCCTCAACCACTACAGAGAAAACGATTGCAGTCCTACGGACCATATTTGCCAGAAACGGCTTGCCAGAGCAGATTTGCTCTGATAATGGACCACAGTTTGTGTCCGAAGAGTTTCGAAAATTTATGAGAAGGAATGGGGTAAGGCATTACACATCCGCCCCGTATCATCCAGCCACAAATGGATTGGCTGAGAGGTTCGTACAAACCTTTAAGAAGGCGATAAAGGCCATGTGCGACGATGAAATTCCACTACAACATAAGGTGGACAATTTCTTATTAGCCTACCAAAACGCGACACATGCAGTTACCAACAAGACCCCGGCCATGATGTTCTTTAACCGAAGGTTGCGATCTCGTCTGGACTTGCTTAGACCAAATGTGCGAAGAAATGTTGAGGATAAACAATTCCAGCACATCAATGAGAAGCCGACAAGGAGCTTCAATGTAGGACAACCAGTCTTGGCCCGTGACTACCGAACAGAGAAATGGCAACCCGGAACGATATGCACACGGCAGGGGCCATTAATGTACACAGTGGATGTCGGGGAGAACATTGTGAGACGCCACATTAATCAGATCTTAGCGTCACAGGAACGAGTCAACCCCATGTCTTGCGTACCCGGGGATGAACCCGACATACCGGTAGCATCTACCTCCGAACCAGTAGCAGTGGAACCCGATGAACTAACCGATAAAAAGGGGCCAGAATCGCCTCCGCACCAAGAACAAGAACCTCAGGAAAGGTGCTATCCCGAAAGGATCAGGAAGCCACCCCAAAGACTGAATCTATAAATGGACTATTGTTGTTTAATGTACATGTTAAAGTGTTAATTGTTATTTGAATATTATGGGTACTACTAATCTAAAAGGGGAGGAATTGTAGTGTATGTACCTTTAAGAGAACGACTTTTACAGCTCCTGTATACTGTAGTACCGGCAGTGACCACACCTGTATATAAGCCTTGAGCATGCCTCTGTACCCCAGTCTTGAGACTACCCTACTCCAGTAAATACCTGTTGATTGTTAAGTTACAGCATCCGTGTGGTTATTGAAAAACATCATACTCTCAGAATCACGGATCTAACAAAAAGTACTTCATTGGCTGTAACGTCCTTACATCCAGAGGTCACGAAAGGGGAAAATGCAAGTTCTTTCCTTCAACTACAGACTGCACCAGGGACTACCTTGGTCTGAATAGCTCACTACCACACCACATGGTGTACAGTTTGAACATTATAAAACCAATGTATAAAATGAGTACAAGTTCATGTTTTTTTTCCCATTCTCGGGATATGGACGTCGCTGGCTAGGCCAGCATTTATTGCCCCATCCCTAATTGCCCTCGAGAAGGTGGTGGGGAGCTGCCTTCTTGGACCGTTGCAGTCCGTGTGGGGAAGGTGCTCCCGCAGTGCTGTTAGGTAGGGAGTTCCAGGATTTTGACCCAGAGATGATGAAGGAAGGGCAATTTATGTCCAAGTCGGGATGTGTGCAACTTGGAGGTGGTGGCGTTCCCATGTACCTGCTGCCCTTGTCCTTCTAGCTGGTAGAGGTCACGGGTTTGGGAGGTGCTGCCGAAGAAGCCTTGGCGAGTTGCTGCAGTGCATCCTGCAGATGGTACACGCTGCAGCCACGGTGCGCCGGTGGCGGAGGGAGCGGATGTTTCAAGAGGTGGATGGGTTGCCAATTAAGCGGGCTGCTTTGTCCCGAGTGGTGTCAAGCTTTTTGAATGATTGAACTGTTAATTCTAAAATCCTCACCAAACTTGTAGAGTTGCCATGATCATCTGAACTTTTAACACTAAATTCGGTCTATATCACGGAGAGACATTTTATACGTTGATTCTATGGGAGCGATGTCCAATCTTTGTGGGCCATGTATAGGTGTGTATAATGGAGCGTCAGGGGGCCACACAAAGTTTAAATCCTTGTTCACATTAATTTCATACATCTCAAGTTGTTACGACTAACAGATCTTGGAGTTGTGATTTAGGAGACAGCATTAAGAACATCCCTCACGAAGCCTTTAAGTCAAGAAACCTTTAAGTCAAGAATATTATAACAAACTAGCAAAAAAAAACTTGCATTTATATAGCGCCTTTAACATAGTAAAACATCTCAAGGTGCTTCATAACAGCGCTAACAAAAATCTGACACCGAGCCACATAAGGAGATATTAGGACAGTTTACCAAAATCTTGGTTAAAGAGGTGGGTTTTAAGGAAGAGAGAGGTGAGAGACGGGGAGGTTTGGGAGGGAATTTCAGAGTTTAGGGCCGAGGCATCTGAAGACACGGCCGCCAATGGTGGAGCAACAGATGTGCAGGGATGCACAAGAGGCCAAAAGTGGAGGAGTTCAGAAATCTGAGGGTTGTTGGGCTGGAGGGGGTTAGAGAGATAGGGTGGGGATGCAAATGCCTTTGCTTCAAGGGCCAGATTGCCAGTGCCGGGGCCACATGTGGCCTGAGACTTACTATATGGACACCCCTGCTCTACCTGGAAGTGCACCTCGATTTTAAAATGATCATCCTTGTTTTCAAATCCCTCTACGGCCTCACCCCTCCCTATCTCTAATCTCCTCCAGCCCCACAACCGCGCCCCCGCCAGCCCGAGGTATCTGCGCTCCTCCAATTCTGGCTTCTTGAGCATCCCCAATATTAATCACTCCACCACTGGCGGCTGAGCCGTCAGCTGCCAAGGCCCAAAGCTCTGAAATTCCCTCCCTAAACCTCTCTGCCTCGCTCTCCCTCTCTCTTCCCCCCGCTTTAAGACACTCCTTAAAACCTAACTCTTTGACCAAGCTTTTGGTCACCTGCCCTAATATCTCCTTACGTGGCTCGGTGTCAAATTTTGTTTGAAAACACACCTGTGAGCGACTTGGAACCTTTTACTACGTTAAAGGGGCTATATAAATGCACGTCGTCGTTGTATTTGGACACCGGGTGCCATATTCCAGTGCCAACATCCTTCACCTTCAGCAGCACAAAATTCATCAATTAATTTTCATTGTTGAAAACTTCACGTAAAATGTGATTATTTTTTGTTCAGTAATTTTCTTTAGAGTAAATTGCGTAAAGATTGCATCATAGCTCCCACAAACCAAAAAATTTGCCAACTGGCCATTTTTGATCTGTAGTTTATAGAAACCCTGATCCAAGCAGAATCCTGGTAACATTTCTTGGGAACGAGCTACTGTTTTAGACGGACTCGCTGTATAGTACTATACCAGAAAATTAATGTAGAACTTGGAGGATTGCCCTTGGTACAAGTGAAATGGGTCCACCGTGGTCTTCACCAAGCTAACGTTGATCTACACACCCTGGAGTACTGTGCACAGTTTTGGTCTCCTTATCTAAGGAAGGATATACTTGCCTTGGAGACAGTGCAGTGAAGGTTCACTAGATTGATTCCTGGTATGAGAGGGCTGTCCTATGATGAGAGATTGTGTAGAATGGGCCGATACTCTCTGGAGTTTAGAAGAATGAGAGGTGATCTCATTGAAACATACAAGATTCTGAAGGGGATTGACAGGGTAGATGCTGAGAGGTTGTTTCCCCTGGCTGGAGTGTCTAGAACTAGGAGGCACAGTCTCAGGATAAGGGGTCGGCCATTTAAGACCGAGATGAGGAGGAATTTCTTCACTCAGAGGGTTGAGAGTCTTTGTAATTCTCTGCCCCAGAGGGCTGTGAATGATGAGCCTTTGAGTATATTCAAGGCTGAGAGATAGATTTTTGGACTCTAGGGGAATCAAGGGATATGGGGATCGGGCGGGAAAGTGGAGTTGAGGTCGATGATCAACCATGAGCTCATTGAATGGTGGAGCAGGCTCGAGGGGCCGTATGGCCTACTCCTGCTCCTATTTCTTAAGTTCTTAAATCAGATAATGGATTATATACACCACAATATAACCATCCCAGTGTGGTGGTCTGCAGTTTCTTTCTGTTTTACCAATTTATCCCCCCTTTTTTTTTGTTGAAGGGGGTGACTCATAGGAACATCAGCATTGCTAGATGAAAAAAGACCGTTGGTCCGTCAAGTTCGCCTTCTCCCATCCTGGTACCTTTGGAATTAGATCCTCATGCTGGGATATAATTCCAAAAGGTGCCAGCAGCCCTTTGATGTCTCATACGAGAGAGAGAAATTCTTCGTGTTGAGATCCAATAGCAAGCTATTCGACAGCAGAGAGCATCACAGGCAATCCCAATCCTATCTTCTTCACCCTATGCTCACACCTATGCAATTCAATGGATGCCAGTCAGAAGCAATCAACCTGGCCAATTTCCTCCCTACCTAAGGAGCACCAAACCAAATTTAACACCAGCTGAAGCCAGCAATCTCAACACAGATTACAAAGAGAGCCTGGAATCTTTGTTCTACATAAGATGTAGGAGCAGGAGTAGATCATTTGGCCCCTCGAGTCCGCTCCGCCATTCAATAAGATCATAGCTGATCTGATCTTGGCCTCAACTCCACTTCCCTGCCCGCTCCCCATAACCCTTGACTCCCTTATCGTTCAAAAATCTGTCTATCTCCACCTTGAATATATTCAATGGTGCAGCCTCCACAGCTCTCTGAGGAAGAACATTCCAAAGATTCACGACCCTCCGAGAAGAAATTCCTCCTCATTTCCGTTTTAAATGGGTGCCCCCTTATTCTGAAATTATGCCCCCTAGTTCGAGATCCCCCCACGAGGGGAAAACATCCTCTCTGCATCTACCCTGTCAAGCCCCTTCAGAATCCTATGTTTCAATACGATCCCCTCTCATTCTTCTAAACTCCAATGGAGTATAGGCCCAACCTGCTCAACCTTTCTTCATAAGACAGCCCTTTCATCTCCGGAATCAACCTCGTGAACCTTCTCTGAACTACAACAAACCTTTTGTACACATTTACCCACTAATTCAATCTCCACTTTTTCTTTTAAATACGAAAAACTATTCAAACCGTTGGGAGCCACACAGTTCAGTAAAATCTAAATCTTGATCATTGGGCTTTGCTGAATTTGCCATCACAACCAGGGCAGCAGCACAGATGCCTCTTCCCTCCCCATCTCCGTAACCTCCTCTAGCCCGAGAACCCTCGGAGATCTCCGCGCTCCTCGAACTCTGGCTTCTTGCGGATCCCCAATTTCGATCATGCAGTAGACCGCATATCAATGATGCTTAACTGCACCCCTGTTTGGACTTGGACCCATGACTGCCCAGTGGCAAAGTGTCACGTACTGGGATTTTTGAACATTTTGCCACAGCAGGATCTTGGTATGACTTAGACTAAAATGTTACTTTTCAGTTAAATGCTGCTTTCAAAGGGCTAAATTCTCTAAACAAGAGGGCTGGGAGATGTATACACGAGCCAGACTGACCAGTTTGTAGAATGCAGTTTCTTGCATGCCACTTATACTTTGGACAAAGGAGAATATTCAGCCTATCTGTAAACCAACCAATCTGTAAATCATCCGGTCAAAATAGTCCTATTCATTTTGAGAACAGCGAGCAATGGTTTCCAGGGAGCCCTTCCTTCTGAGGGCGGAGGAATGGGGCAGGGACAGCAGCTCGTTTGATTGGCAGCCCTACTGGCCAATCCCAGGACAGGCAGAGGGTTAGAGGTCAAGGTGCTACCTTCCTGTCTAGCTCGGAGAGCAAAACAGATAGAAGCGCAGGTGGAGTCTCAAAGTCTGCTGCCAGAGTGACAGCTAAGAGCCAGGGTCGTTTCCTTAAGATACAACCAATCAGATTCAGAGAAAAGGCAGGCCAGAAAGAGTGAATTTTTAGCCCAGTATTAACGTGGCACAGTTTATTTTCTATACTAGGAGCAGATTCGTTGAATTGAGGTGGGATTTACTGTATAGGTTACTCTGGAGGTTCATTTAAGGATTGTGAAATAAACCAGTTTGTTCATTTGCATTTGGCCATATCCCTAAGTCAGTTCACCCTTCAGAAGATCGGAGAAGGGCACACAGAGGAATGTGCAAGATTAGTGTCCAGCTCCTATAGCAGAGTTTTCATTGCTGTGACCGCAGGTCACCCTATCGTACGACTAGATATTGGACAGTGAAGATTAACTCCCGATCGGAAGAGACACAGGATCCACTTATGGGAGAGATTGGTGTTGCTGCACCCCAAGAGAATATCTGGGGCACACCCAAAATTTATAAACACAAATAAAATGTTAATATGGCTACTTCAGTAGGCAACTTGAAACCGAGAAACATGGAAAGTTTATGATTACTACATGGATTAATTATACATCATGGTAGAATAAAACACAGCGAGGAATTACTTCTCCAGTTAAATAGGCTAAATAGTCGTGATGCTACCATACATGGTGGAACAAATCGCAAGTCACATGAGTAGCAACACCAGCTTTAAAATCAACATTAAATGCACTTAATGCAATTCCCACTAAGTGAAACAATGAAATATACAAGTCACACCAATGAATCTGAGAAGTTATAGTTCCCTCCATTTGTGACATTTCTTGGCTAATCATCAGTCCTTTGTTAACATAAAAGATTTCAGCACCACGCCATCTCCGAACAGGATAACAATTTAAAAAAAATCATATTTAGAAATCATTCTTTAGAAGAAATACCAACTATTCTAAAAATGTGTATTCCGTAGATCAGTTAGGATAATGTTTACAGGTCTTGGTCTAATTTAGATTGTAGCAATTCTAGAACAAGGATGATTATGAAGACAAGCCTGGGATACAAGTGAAGGGAGAGCTTTTAAAAAAAAAAATATATATATATATTCAAAACTATTTATTCTGTATTGGCATTCATGCACAATGAACATAAAATGGTTTCTGTACAGCTTCCTACATATGCAATTGGTTAATGACCTGGCTACACACTACCCTATTGGAGGAAGTGAAGATGATTTGAGAGTTAAAAGTACTACTTGCAACTTTATAGCTTCCTTATATGGAAATAATGGTAATCGCAGCTGCAGACTGGTGCAGGAAACATAGTACATTTTTAAGGAAACATGCACAGGCGTAAGAGTTCAAATGTACAAAGTCTGCGTGTCTTGTAGCATCGGGCAGCCCATTAGAAGCAGCATTAGCACTACTTGACAGACTATTTTATTTTGCCATTTCTACATTACTTTTTATAAAGTGGCAAACATGCACCACAAGAACATTTCCTTTTACACTACAAATGTGGGAATGAGATTTGACAAGACCTCACAGTGGGCATGACATTTAACGAGCAGGTTCACTGCAGGCAGCTCGCTCGAATCCGACTAATGGAGCTTACAAAACTGCACAGCGTTTTTCTAAGTAATAAGGTCTTGCAGAGCATGTAAAAAAAACACCGCACTGCCAGCACTCATCCTCTCATCAGGCAGTGCAGGCATGCAAGAGTCATAACATGGCGAGTCATTCCACAGGACCTAATTTGATCCTTTCCTGGTTTGGCCCCCTCATTTTCCCCCATTCTGGGGAGCGGCACTCACGAGACTCCCCTCGCCAAGTGTCACACTGTGACAATCATTCCAAAAGCAGTCAAGGTGACAGCAAAGGCGGTACGCTCACACACAGAAACATAAATGTCACTGTAAATAATTGAGTCCTCGCGTTTCAGCAACAGCACATTATTTTTGTACCACGAGTGAAGGTTTGCCCTTTCACTGCCCCTGTGCCCATCTCTGAATGTGCATTTTGTGATGGAATTAAGCCTTTTTGTGTCTCATGGGAATCTAGCACAAGTGCAAAGTTACCACTGTGCCAATTTTCTGTCACTATCTCCCACTTTCTGACAAACACCGCATTCAACGAGAAAGCTATTTAAGCATTTGGTTAAATCTTATTCAAGTTACAGAGGAAGGGTTTGCATGTCGAAAGAAGAGCAGCTGAAAATACTTAATCGTCTGACCTTACTAAACATCTCTCTCTCTCAATTTTCTGCTTTCCCTCCATCTGAAGGCTGGGGTATGGGACTGTCGGCGTCCAAGGCTTCCGCTACCATGACCAAGTGTCATTATTTGCGAGCACAGACACAGAGTGACGGTCAACGGGTTATTCGACTGCAGGAGGCAAATCACAGCCAAGTTTAATCCTGCCTTCATCCAACGTCCACACGTGCATAGTTTCAGTCGGGACGTCCAAACAATGATTCCACGTTGGAACTCTGGCCAGTCTCCCCCTGCCTAACCAGGAGCACCGAGGGCAATGGGAGCAATGTCAGCACTATTCGCAGACAACAGCCAACACAGCTTAGACCAGGGTCGTACCCGTGACCTTCTTTTGCTCCTTACGGCTCAGTTACTCACTGTTTTAACGAGCTGAACCAACTGGAGAGGCCAACTGAGCACTTGAACCGACGTCTGCTTTCAATAAAGCGAAAGAATTCCCAAGCCTAAGTCTTAGCTGTGCAGGTACAACAGTGTGAATCACATATTTTGCACCAGTAGACGGCAGTAAAACACCAAGCTAAGTGTCTGCCTGTAGGAAGGGGCAACATTTGCCCCACCCAAGTTGCACACCTGGAAACTTAGGCCAGACAAGTGGAAAAAAATCAATAAGTACAGATGGTTGATAACAAAAGAAATCAGTGGATACAGGTTCAGTTTTGACTTATTTCCCAAGTTCTCTCAAATGTTTTCACATATCAAGATTCCACTCCTTACTGGTTACTTCCCCCTCCCTGTTACTTGATGTGTGAAAATTCAAGTAAAAAGAGAAGTACAATTTAATCATTTGGCTTGGCTCTCTTGTTGAAACAGGACAAAGACAAAAACAGGACAATTTTCACCATCAGTAATTTGCAACTGCTCAGGCACCGAATATGCAAACTATCCAGCAGGGGTCAGCGGAGAGCAAAGAGGAAGAGGAATCCAAACAGATTTTCCTTCTGCCTTTCATCCGTCTTTTGGGCAAGGCGTTAAACCGAGGTCTCATCTGCTCTCTCGGGTGGACACAAAAGATCCCATGGCACTATTTCCAAGAGTAGGGGAGTTCTCCCCAGTGGCCTAGCCAATATTTTTTTTTGATCATTAAGAGGGAGATTATCTGGTCATTATCACATTGCTGTTTGTGGGAGCTTGCTGGGCACAAGTTTGTTGCCGCGTTGCCTACATTACAACAGTGACTGCACTTTGAAAAGTATTTGATTAGCTGTAAAGCGCTTTGGGATGTCCTGAGGTGGTGAAAGGTGCTATATAAATGCAAGTCTTTTTTTTTTTCTTTCTCATATCCAAGGAATAAATGGATGCCTTTCTTGAACGTCTGAACAAGCTATTGGAAAATCAATGCCATCATAGGTGCAGAGTATGATGTACCTTTTCCTTCCAGCTGTCCCTTTGGGGTTTGATTTCTACATTGCCTTGGCCACTTCCTCTTTCCTTTTTTTGGGGAGTGTTACGTGCCAAGATTTAATTACTGCAATAATAAGAGCTCTTACTGTTTTATCCACAGAAACCCAGGGAACAACTGCAGCAGCAATGGGAGGGAAGTGACAGCTCCCTGTTTTGGTTTGGGTTAATCAGCTGATTGTAAGATTTACTAAATTAATAAAGTCTATTAATTCTGAAAGGACCCTTGTTAAAAGTGCATTCATCTCTGCTTTAAAGTTGTGGGAGCTCAAGAATTGTTGCTTGTCAGATGTTGCTTGTACTAATTAGTACACTTGAGATTTTTTTTCCCCTAAGCAGTTCGAAAGAGTTTTCATGTTTATTGTATAGTCAGGACCACTAATTTTAGAGCAATATTTAGCAGCAAAGATTGATAGAAAAATAAGCAATCAGTTAATCTTCCAATGTTAATAGATGCGGGCTCCACGTGTACATGTGATTTTTGTGACTTCTAGTGAAGGCTCCTGGTTTAATTTTTGGTCTCTTCCCAAGATATCTAATCTCAGCTGGGGCAGTTGTACAGGTGCTAGGGTTGACCGAGAATAGGCAAAAAGAAAATAATATAAGACTTGCATTTATATAGCGCCTTTCACGACCACCGGACATCCCAAAGTGCTTTGCAGCCAATGAAGTACTTTCTGAAGTGTAGTCACTGTTGCAATGTGGGAAACGCGGCAGTCAATTTGTGCACAGCAAGCTCCCACTAACAGCAATGAGATAATGCCCAGATAATCTATATTTAGGTGTTGGTGGAGGGATATTGGCCAGACACTGAAGAATAAGCAGGGGCGTTCTCCCCAAAGTAGTGCAATGGATCTTTTACGTCCACCTGAGAGCAGAGACGAGGCCTCGCTTTAACATTTCATCTGAACAAAGGCATCCCCGACAGTGCAGCACTCCCTCAGTAATGCACTGGGAGTGTCAGCCTAGCTTTGTGTGTTCAAGTCCCTGGAATGGAACTTGAACCCACAACCTTCTGACTCAGAGGTGAGTGCGCGACCAACTGAGCTACAGCTGAGCCCATGGTGTATTCAGGGTTTGATATTTGTGTGGAACTCGACAAACAGTGCTACAACCTGCACCCCTACTAGGCCCAGAGCTCTGGCATTCCCTCCCTAAAGCACCTTTTGTCGCTCGGTGTAAAATTTTTACTTGATAACGCTCCTGTGACTTGGACTATAATACCCCATTTGCATTATTAAATTCTAAGAATTGGCGCTGGTTCCTTTGAAGCCACATTTGCCGTTGACTGTAGGATAAATTCAGCAAAGGAACAACTACAGATTGTGCAAGATTTACACATGCACAGCTGCTCCGAAGTCGCATATGCACCTTTACAACAACTGTGCTCACAATTCTTGCGCACGCGTAGCTACTTCAAACTTGCATTTGTGACTTTTGACAATCTAGGCAGGACCTTCCCCACACCCGCACCTACAAGCAGGTGAAGGATGCTGTTTAATGTTGCCATCACCAGCACCCCACAGTCGGAGGCACCTCAGGAAGGCCCCTTGATCGAGAGTTTTGGTACCTCTGACAGCACTGACCAAACGTTCTTCATTTTATAGGGCTGCCTCCCATACTGCTTGTGCTCTAAAACAGACCGGCATTTTTATGAGAAATAAGATTCAGCTAATGAGCTACGCCTTCCGAGAGATTACAATGGTGCATTAAAAATATTACTCAGCATCGGCAACTGTAACTTCCCCGAATATGGCGAAAAAATACTGAGTCAAGTAACGGGAAATTTTCGCAATAGTTTAAACTGTTGGAGCAATAAGACCATCATTTCTAATTTCTATATAGATGTGAACCTTCCTCTCTGGCTACCTTGGGATTTTGCATTGATATTTGGAAACAAAATGTGGAGTTTGCACATTCTCCCCGTGTTTGCGTGGGTTTTCTCCGGGTGCTCCGGTTTCCTCCCACAGTCCAAAGATGTGCAGGTTAGGTTCATTTGGCTATGATAAATTGACCCTTAGTGTTTGGGGATTAAATACGTGGGGTTACGGGGATAGGGTGGGATATGTGTTGGTGCAGGCTCGATGGGCCGAAATGGCCTCGATCTGCACTGTGGGGATTCTGTGATCTGTGAAAAGACTAGTATTTTCAGAAGAAAAAAGGCAGACTTGCATTTCTATAGCACCTTTCACAATCTCAGGATGTCCCCAGAGTGATTTACAACCAATGAAGTACTTTTGAAGTGTGGTCACTGTTGTGATGTGGGAAAAGCAGCAGCCAATTTGCGCACAGCAAGCTCCCACAAACAGCAATGTGATAATGACCAGATAATCTGTTGTTGTTACGTTAATTGAGAGATAAATATCGGCTAGGACACCGGGGATAACTTCCCTGCTCATCTTCGAAATAGTGGCATGGGATCTTTTCCGTCCACCTGAGGGAGCGGACGGGGTCTCAGTTTAACGTCTCATTCAGAAAGATGTAGCAGTACTGAAGGCCGGTTGTTGCCCATCTTTGGTCCTCTGTTCTGTATTTTAGCTAAACAGAATGAAGAAAATACCCACTCTGCTCAACGTATTTCACGGTAAACATGACTCTCACTCCTCCCTTCCCACCAAGACCCTTTAACAATCTCCTGTTACCCAACTTAAAATGCAGTTGAGAAAGAACACTTCATAATTCATTTGTGTCCCTGCCACAGCAGTGAAACAGCCATAATCAAATTCACAAATGTCTCTGATTGCGAGCATGGTGCATTGCCTCTCCTAGTTTCCTCTGCAGCCAGTGACACGGTTGGCCACACCATCCTCTTTCACCACCGGTCTCGACCCCACCACTGCCGATGTGTGGTCAGATTGCTTGTCCAGTCTTTCATGAGCCGCAATGCGCTAATGGCTAAACAGCTGCAGCTACTATGACCGGAAAGCCCTGCAGCGGGTAGTCAAAACTGCCCAACGCATTACCGGCACCCGGCTACCGACCATAGAGCACATATACCAGAAACGCTGTTTACGGAGGTCACTGACCATCATCAAAGACCCTACCCACCCCAGCCACAGTCTGTTCGCCCCCCTGCCATCTGGGAGACGCTACAGATGCATTCGCACCCGTACGACCAGATTTAGGAACAGCTTCTTTCCCAGGGCTGTCATCCTACTGAACTCCACAAATAAACTCTAAAGCCTGCACATCTGCCAATGCACTTTATTATGGTTATGTTTATGTTAATGTATTACAAGCCAAATGTATGTTGAATGTTTAAATATCTTAATCTAAATGTACACTCTCGGGAGCCGCAAGCCTACATTTCGTTGTACTGCACTTGTGCACTAACAATGACAATAAAGTTGATTATAATTATTATTATTATTGGGAAGGCCAAAGTTATTGTCTTTATTCCCTGCCAAAAACTCTGTACCCTTGCCATCGATTCTATCCCCTTTCCTGGCCACTCTCTCAGGCTGCACCAGACTGTTCAAACCCTTGGTGTCCCATACCATCCCAAACTGAGTTTGCAATTCCATATCCTCTCAATCAAGACCACCTAGTTCTACCTTTGTAACACTGGCCGATCTGTCCCACCTCAGCCGTTCTGCTGCTGAAACCCCCATCCATACACGTCACCTCGAGACTCGACTATTTCAATGCTCGCCTAACCGGCCTCCCATCCTCTAACCTCGCAGTAAACTTCAGCTCGTCCAAAACTCTGCTGCCCAGATCATATGATGCACCTGCTCGCCCATCACCCCTGTCCTTGCTGACCTTCACTGGTTCCCAGTCCAACAATGTCTCCCGTTTAAAATTCTCATCCTCGTGTTTAAATCCCTTTATAGCTACATCACTGTAACCTTCCCCCGCCCCTCCCGCACAATCGTTCCCCACTGAACTCACCGTGTTCCTCTGACACTGGTCTCTTGTGCATTCACCCCAGCTGCACTTTCAGCCACATAAGCCCCACATGCTGGAATTCCCTTCCTAAACCCTTCTGCCTCTCCATCTTCCTCTCCTTTCAGACCCTCCTTGAACCCTACCTCTTTGACCAAGCTTTCGGTCACCCCTAATATCTCCTATGTTAGCTCGGCATCCATTTATTTCCAACTTACACGACTGTGAAATGCCTTGTGTGTTTTTTCTACATCGAGAGCCCAAGAGAGGTTTTACATTGAAAGCCATTCTTTTACCGTCAGTGGCACTCAAAGTGAAATCCTTTTTGGCACTGCCTGTCTAAGCTTCTATCACAATTAGTTTCGTTACTTAACACTTGCATCATTCGCCAACCCACCCAAAGTCCTAGGGGAACAGCTCTGCGTCTTAGATGGAACTCCAGCAGTAGAGACCTACATTTTCTTGAATCGCACAAGCTGCTATTGGATTAGCTACTTGCTATGGCATCCTGCTAATTTTCTGGAGCTGGTTCTGGTAGTCTGCATGCTTGCGTGATGGCGCTATTCAGATCAGAACCAGCTCCACATTAATTTCCAGGCCTGTACGGATCCCCTACTGGTAAGTCAGGAGCAATAGGTTCATTTTTTAAAATGGATTCTATATGGGTGTAGCATCAAGTCATGTTTCTAAAGCATACGATGACATTAACAATGTAACACACATCTACAATTATGGATGGTGGTTTTACTTTCAAAGTGTGGCGGATACCAGTACACGTGTACAGTTAAACAGGTATCATGCATACTATCCACCTGCCACCACTAACTATTATAATTTATAACAGAAAATATCCCAAGGCATTTCACAGCTAACATTAGAGTGGAAATTGATTAATGAGCCAGGAAGAGAGAGAAAGATCAGCAGAAGAGAGGGGTTTGGAGAATGTTTTTGAAGGAGAGAGAGCGAGAGAGCGCGCGCGAGAGAGCGAGCAATGATTGCAAAATGAATGGAGGGAAGCATTGCGTGGAAATTGCTAGTCTCATTTTTATGGCACTCTATCAGACCCAAACAATGAGGCAAAAATGCCAAAAGACCAGATCTGCTGCAGCAAAGAGGTGATTTGCCACTGATTGATAGAATAGACATTAGGGAGAAATACATTTTGCCTTACTACCCAGGGGAAAGATGCTGTATGTTTGTGCTACAAAGCCACAATGGAAAGAGTCAGGTTTGGAATCGACCAGTATTTATAATGGTGGGAGCCTCAATGTGGAACAAATTAAATGCACGAAAACAATGGATTTGGTTTTATTTGAATAGAGTCAAACAGGAGGCATTTCGTTTTGTTGATTTCCCTCCAGTTGTTAAGATTAATTACAACACGATATTTGGAACAGCTAGCAACATAGTGGAAGAAAAAGAGCTGACTGCAGCAATAAAGAAAAGGAAAAACCTACATTTGCACAGTATCCATCATGATCTAAGGAGTCCCAAAGCGCTTCACAGCAAATTAATTACTTCTGAAATGTAGTCACTGTTGTAATGTAGGCAAGTGCAGCAGGCATTTTGAGCACAGCAAGGTCCCACAAACAGCAATGAGATGAATGACCAGTTAAATCTGCTTTGATGGCGTCGTTTGAGGGATGAATGTTGGCCGAGTCATTGGGAAAACTCCTTCCTCTCCTTTGGAAAAAGTGCCGTGGGATATTTGATGCCCACCCGAAAAGGCTGCTCGGGCCTCGGTTTAAAGTCTGATCGGAATGACATAATCTCAGACGATGCAGCACGGATATCTCAGCCTAGATTGTGCTCATGTCCCTGGAGTGGGGCTTGAATCCACAACTTATGACTCAGTCAAGAATGCTACCACAGCCAAGCCAGCACTTAAAAAATACATTGTTTAAAAGCAAAAGAAAAAGACAGCTTGGTCAATCATGGATTCGACCCAGTTTATTTACAATTCTACTCCATTTATGTAATCTTCTGAGGCATTTCCTAACCATAGATAAAAGTTACCAGGTAAAATTAGGAGAGATTGGGTCGATTATTCTTATATTCGCTAGAGTTTAGAAGAATGAGAGGGGATCTCATTGAAACTTATAAAATTCTAACAGGAAGAGACAGACTAGATGCAGGAAGGATGTTCCCGATGGCGGGGGAGTCCAGAACCAGGGATCACAGTCTAAGGATAAGGGGTAAGCCATTTAGGACAGAGATGGAGGAAGAATTTCTTCACCCAGTGGCGAACCTGTGGAATTCTCTACCACAGAAGGCAGTTGAGGCCAATTCATTAAATATATTCAAGAAGGAGTTAGATATATTTCTTAAGGCTAAAGGGATCAAGGGATATGGGGAGAAAGCAGGGACAGGGTACTGAGTTTGGATGATCAGCCATGATCTCATTAAATGGCGGAACAGGCTCGAGGGGCCGAATGGCCTACTCCTGCTCCTATGTTTCTAACATTTTCTCTGGCGTGCAAGGACCCAGACGCACAAGATCAGGGTGTTCTGCGGAGAATCTAATCAGCTGCATCTAACCTCGTCATCTCCAGTCCTGTTTGCAGCCAGTATCGAATCCAGCTTTTAAAAGCCTTTAATTTGTAACAGTATCAATTGCTTCTGATGGTGTGCTTTTCCAGAGTTTTTAAAACTGGCATCCCCAAGGACAATTGATTTTAGGTCGGTCATTGGGTATTCTGTATTTGCTACCTTACCAGCATGTTATTCCTGTTGCTGTAAATTAATAAACAACTGTTTCTGCACAGCCTAGCTGGCACAGTCTTTCACAATTAGCCCATGAATGTGTTATTGCAGGGGTCACTGGAAGTGGAATACTTGTGGGATCCCTCACAGCTTTCCTTCGCTTCCTTATTACTTCACGGGGCACGTTAAATGGGGAGAAAAACATACCACGTTATTATTTCCCCGTTTCCACCCAAGGGTCCACGGAGTGGGTTAACGGATGCTTTAATAGAGGTGATCAAAAGCACGAAGCGTTTTGATAGAGTAAATAAGGAGAAACTGTTTCCACTGGCAGAAGAGCTGGTAACCAGAGGACACAGATTTAAGTTAAACGGGCAAAAGAACCAGAGGGGAGATGAAGAAAAATAATTCTACGCAGCAAGTTATGATCTGGAATACACTGCCTAAAAGGGTAGGAGAAGCAGATTCAATAGTAACTGTCAAAAGGGAATTGGATAAATACTTCAAGGGGGAGAAAATTGCAGGGCTGTGGGGAATGGGCGGGGGAGTGGGACTAATTGGAGAGCTCGTTCAAAGAGCCGGCACAGCCACGATGGGCCGAATGGTCTCTTGCTGTGCTGTCAGATTCTAAAATTCGATCTTTTTTTAAATTATTTCATGGGATGTGGGCGTCGCTGGCAAGGCCAGCAGTTATTGCCCATCCCTAATTGCCCTTGAGAAGGTGGTGGTGAGCCGCCTTCTTGAACCGCTGCATTCCGTGTGGTGAAGGTACTCCCACAGCGCTGTTCGGGAAGGAGTTCCAGGATTTCGACCCAGCGACTATGAAGGATCGGCGATATATTTCCAAGTCAGGATGGTGTGTGACTTGGAGGGGAACTTGCAGGTGGTGGTGTTCCCATGCGCCTGCTGCCCTTGTCCCTCTAGGTGGTTGAGGTCGTGGGTTTGGGAGGTGCTGCTGAAGAAGCCTTGGCGAGTTGCTGCAGTGCATCTTGTAGATGGTACACACTGCAGCCACGGTGCGCCGGTGGTGGAGGGAGTGAATGTTTATGGTGGTGGATGGGGTGCCAATCAAGCGGGCTGCTTTGTCCTGGATGGTGTCAAACTTCGTTGTTGGAGCTGCACTCATCCAGGCAAGTGGAGAGTATTCCATCACACTCCAGACATGTGCCTTGTAGATGGTGGAGTTGCACTCAGCAGAGAGACCAGGAGGTTCCAGCTGTATATTGACATCTCCCAGAAATGTTCCTCTGTAATTACAAAAATACTCACCTCGAATGGCTTTTCATTCAACAAAAAAGGGCCCCTGATGATGACACAAAACTTGACTAGCATACACTTTGAGTTAGTTAGTTGGGTCGGAGTGATAGGCAACCAAAAAAGGTTCAGAAGCAACAACAACTGGGTGCCAGAGGCTCGCTGGTATGTGTCATTTTCCAGCCTTGGTCGAGATCGCTTTTCCCTCCTTCTGCCACCCTCCAACGATTGAAAAATGCTCCACCTGGCAGCCGAGCTCAGAATGGACAAAACGGCAAACTTAACACCGACAGATTCAAGTGACCCTGGGAGACAACCGCACGTTAACCTAGGTGAGGAACAGCTGATCAGCAGCTTCCCAAAGTTGACTGCCTCCCAGAATACTGACACCCTACCCCCCCCCCCCCGACCCACCCGCACCCCCCCCACACAGCCCAGAGTATATGGCATTACTTACAGGCAAGTATGAACAGTGGGCTATTGGGCTCGTCATAAAATACGCTGCAGATATAGCCAACATTCACGGTGGAAAAAAATCAAAACTACACAAAGGCACGTGTAGCAGCGGTGGATTTAGAAATGACTGAAAGGGATGGAGTGCTGATTGCGTGGGATTTATTCTCCATGCCCTCTGACTAGACGTCGTCTGGTTGACAGCACACTACTTACTGGAACTCTGCCTTTCCCACCAAAAATCATTTATCTTGGAAGGGCTACAGATATTTTAAATTACACACAAAAAAAACATACGGGCTTCAATTCAGCTTTATTGTGCCCCGCTCCATTCATTGGGGATCTAACCTTGGATACATCATGTTAATGTGTGTTGAGAACTGACACACCTATGGTAATCCCAACCAACAGTGCATTCGACATTCACAAGACGGTCCCCTATTCCAGACCTCAAGGCTGATGGGGGATTACGTCAATCGAGAGCAAGCTGATCTCCCTTTTGTGAATAAGCAAGGGGGGGGGGGGGGGGGGTCGGGGTGGGTTAAAATCATTAACAAAACCGTTGAAGCGAATTCTGTTGAATGGTCACATTAAGACATTCATTTGCCTTTTTTTCCCCCTTCTGCATCAATCGGCTGTGCGTTTCAAACATTTTCTGTATTTGAAACCTTAAAACACACGGGGCCAGAAAACACTGTTGCTGATAATCACCGACAAAAGCTGAACAGAAATTTCCTCTGTCTGCTATTTCAAATGGAGGCATTAATCCACTTAAAAAGTAGGTTAACATCTCTGCAAAAACAGCTTGTTTGCCATCATCATTTACAGTAATTTGTAGCTTAAATGTTCTTTTGACCATCTACAAAAATTTTTTTTTAAATCTTCGTACTTCATTGGATACGGTGATCATCAAAGAAACTAAAATGCACGAACATGTTTGTGGAAACAGGTACAGGAAGCTGCATTTTGTGCTCTTGGGTGGACCGGGCCAACTCCCTCCAGGATAGGGCTCGTTATTAATAACTAATCTCATTCCTCGCATTTCCTCCTGTGCGTCGGCCCTCTAATACAGACACTGCACGTTCTCTTTCCCCAAGTATTCCACAGGACCTCCACCACATAAGCCAAAATGGAAAACAACTTTTAAAAGTTGCATAACCAGGCGTTGCACTCTTGCAGAAACAGGCCAACAAGTCTGCTTCACACCACATTCGGGCTACATTTTTGGCTTTTTCCCTCAATACTTTTTACTCATGATTAACACAAGTGTCAGCTTCCACAGCAAGGCTGTGCTTCAGATGACCTGAAGCTTGACCTTTGTGTGTGAAATATCTGGAATAGCACTGCACAGGATGAAGCATTAATCCCGTTCACCACTGGTGCACGCACCAAACTAAATACTACTGGCCATGTGCTCCAGAAAACGGCTCAACAAGACACGCAGCTCAGGCTAAAAACAGTGAATACATTTCCTGAGAAGTAAGATTATACAGAAGCAAGACGAGATCAGGGGATTAGATAGAACCATGTTATTTAACTTTTAGAGTGTTGCTTTACCAGTTTGAGTCCAACATCATCATTTCACGATTCTTAAGAGCCCATTTATCAGAATTGTTACAACTGCATTGGAAAAAACACATTTATGAATGCTTCAGTGTCCATGGAGTTCCCCAACACGGAGCTCAACAGTGAAATCACAATAACTGAAACAATCATCATCAATAGCTGTTAACATCTATTCCCAGTCTTCGCTGCCTCTGGAGTCTGAACTACCGAACAAAAGGCAGAACAAAGATACAACAGCAGGAGATGGCCCCACACCCGGATTTAACCAGGAGATGCTAATTCTGACACACTGCACTCGAACAGATTTTGAAAAACAAAGCTTAGTTTTTGATGGCTCAACCAATAGAGATAATGATAACATCTCCCCTTGTCGTTGCAAACGTAGATATCTTAGCACATCACAAGCTTGAGGTGGTTGGTCAGCCAATCTGGACCTGTCTGCAGATAAAGACTTTGAGGGAAAAAAAACTGCAGGAAAATCACCACGCCCGCACTCGAACACGTCAATATTAAACCCAGTTTGTGCATTCTCTTCTTCACAACGACAATCTCTCAAATAGTTACAGAAACTATTTTTAAACTGCTACAATATTAGGCGGAGCTATAAGCTCCTATAAAAAAAAATGAAGATTTTTATGATTTGCAATGGGGCAGACTCTCGGCTCCATCATCCTAGTATATGGTGGCAGGATTTTAAATATGACACTCTTGGTGTAACTGAATAAATTAAGGAAACGTCCGTCACGACTTGCCATATTTTACTTATAAACCCTGGCACTTCTGCAAGTGCAGTGACAGCAAGACTCATATAAAGCCTGGAATGCAGTCATGCCCTTAACATCTCAAAACCTCACTGCGACTAAAAGCAGATCTGCACACAAGACAACAACTGGGCAGGCTCTGGAGGTTCTGCTGAAGGTTTTAAAGAAGGCAGCATTCCATCACCTTGTTAGGTATAACCTTTTAGGGGACCAAACACTGAATAAACACACCTGTAAACTATTAGCTCGTTTCAAATAAAACTTTGCTGTCTATAGCTCAGTGCATTCACTTCGGATCACGCTGTACCAATTTTGTTTTCAGTATCTCATCGCATCCTAGGACGACTTGACGTGAACGACTCTGCCCTGTAGAAATGTATTCCTTTCAGAGCAGGAAGCAAGTTTCTTCAGGTTTTTTTTTTAAAAAAAGCCTGCATCTCAGTTTCCGTTTGGCACACTCTCATTCCACAGATTCCAAGATTTAACTTGCACTTGGCACATTTATCTAGGTCAGCCTAACTTCCCTTTCAATTGTTTCCATGGCGACTGCCTTATAAATGAGATGCTTGGCTGTAGGCCAAGAACCAACTTTCAGCAACTATTTTTCCTGTTACACAATGCACCCAATATAGCCCGAGTACCGCCAGCATCCATAAGAGGCCTTTAAAGGTTTAAAACCTTACTTTAATTCTGTGAATACAGTCTGCCTATTACATATCAAAATGGGCCTTCCGTCATATCTGCACAAAAATGACTAAATATACACAACACTAAGTTTGCATGCACAATTCTCAACAGGACATTGTTTCTGAGCTCACTGAGGAAAAGCTAGGTGAGGGATTCTGCAGAGACGGAAAGGGGGCTGGTGGTGAAGATAAAATAAAGTGGTCAGAGCACTCTTCTGTACTTTCTGTCTTGGGATGCAAGTTCTAGGACACAACCAAGGAAAATGGAATCACAGGATATTTATTCCTAATTTTCCCTGAATAAGCCTAGATGAGTGCAGCTCCAACAACACTCAAGAAGCTCGACAAAGCAGCCCGCTTGATCGGCACCCCATCCACCACCTTACACATTCATTCCCTCCACCACCGGCGCACCGTGGCTGCAGTGTGTACCATCTACAAGATGCACTGCAGCAACTTGCCAAGGCTCCTTCGGCAGCACCTCCCAATCCCGCGACCTCTACCACCTAGAAGGACAAGGGCAGCAGGCACATGGGAACACCACCACCTCCAAGTTAGACACCATCCCGACTTGGAAATATATCACCATTCCTTCATAGTCACTGGGTCAAAATCCTGGCACATCCTCCCTACAGCACTATGGGAGTACCTTCACCACACGGACTGCAGTGGTTCAAGAAGGCAGCTCACCACCACCTTCGAGGGCGATTAGGGATGGGGCAATAAGTGCTGGCCTTGTCAGTGACGGCCACATCCCACGAACGAATAAAAACAAATTCTGAACAGCAATTCACCTTGAATCTGGGCGCCCCTGCCCACAGAGAATAGCTTTTCAGCTGATCTGCCCTCCTTAAAGTATCTCCCAACAACTTGATCAAAGAGCAACTTGATGAGAATGATGCACATGAACTGGTATTTCCCCACACCTTGGTGTAATATACTGGAGCACTACCCCAGCCCGCAGCTAAAAGTAAAGTTTAAAATACAAGAAAATTGAAACTATGTCCTCAAAAGGCTAATAAACCATAGTACCTATCAATATGATCACACATAAAACAGAACTCTATTTTCTTGTTCTCTTCGCTTCTTATACAATTGTCACATTACATCAGGTTATGTTGAAAATTAGGCCCCTGATAATTTGTCCCAAAAAGACAAATCTCTTTTGGAAAGGTACAAAGTGTACTGTCTCTAACACAAGTGACAAAGAGCACATACAAGCAGAATGCAGAACAGATTTCGGAAACTTACAATTTTTCTGTACTATCAATCTTTTCCCAAACCCCTCCAACCCGATAGTCAGGAGATTTCTCCGTTCTGGGACAAAATTAAGAGTCACTTGGACAAGTGTGGATTAATTAAGGGAAGCCAGCACGGATTTGTTAAAGGCAAATTGTGTTTAACTAACTGGATTGAGTTTTTTGATGAGGTGACAGAGGGTTGATTGGGTATTGCGGTTGATGTGGTGTGCTTGGACTCCCAAAAGGCGTTTGATAAAGTGCCACATAATGGGCTCGCCAGCAGAGTTGAAGCCCATGGAATAAAAGGGACAGTGGCAGCATGGATACGGAATTGGCTAAGTGACAGGAAACAGAGAGTAGTGGTGAATGGTTGTTTTTCAGACTGGAGGAAGGTATACAGTGGTGTTCCCCAGGGGTCGGTACCAGGACCACTGCTTTTCTTGATATATATTAATGACTTCGACTTGGGTGTACAGGGCACAATTTCAAAATTTGCAGATAACACAAAACTTGGAAGTATAGTGAACAGTGAGGAGGGGAGTGATAGACTTCAAGAAGACATAGACAGGCTGGTGAAATGGGCGGGCATGTGGCAGATGACATTTAACGCAGCGAAGTGATGCACTTTGGTAGGAAGAATGAGGAGAGGCAATATAAACTAAAGGGTACAATCCTAAAGGGGGTGCATGAACAGAGAGACCTGGGGGTATATGTGCACAAATCATTGAAGGTGGCAGAACAGGTTGAGAAATCAGTTAAAAAGGCTTACGGGATCCTGGGCTTCATAAATAGAGGCTTAGAGTACAAAAGCAAGGATGAACCTTTATAAAACACTGGTTCGGCCTCAACTGGAGTATTGTGTCCAATTCTGGGCACCACGCTTTAGGAAGGATGTGAAGGCCTTAGAGAGGGTGCAGAAAAGATTTACGAGAATGGTTCCAGCGATGAGGGACTTCAGTTACGTGGATAGACTAGGGAAGCTGGGCTTGTTCACCTTAGAGCAGAGCCGGTTGAGAGGAGATTTGATAGAGGTGTCCAAAATCATGAGGGGTCTGGAAAGAGTAGAGAGAGAGAAACTGTTCCCATTGGCAGTAGGGTCGAGAACCAGAGGACACAGATTTAAGGTGATTGGCTAAAGAATCAAAGGCGACATAAGGAAAAACTTTTTTTACGCAGCGAGTGGTTATGATCTGGGATGCACTGCCTGAAAGGGTGGTGGAGGCAGATTCAATTGTGGCTTTCAAAAGGGAATTGGATAAATACCTGAAAGAACAAAATTTGCAGGGCTGCAGGGAAAGGGCGGGGGAGCGGGACTAGCTGTAGTGCTCTTGCAGAGAGCCGGCACGGGCTCGATGGGCCGAATGGAGTTCCTCTGTGCTGTAACCATTCTATGATTCTCACTGGTTTGAATGCATTGCTTACATCAATGCACAGTCCTGCAGCACCATCTAGTGGGCATTCCATGACACTTCGTCTGACGCTTCTGAACTAAAGAAGAAAAAAGCAAACACTTTGCTGCTTGAAAAACCACCAAAATAGATGAAGTTTACAAGTGGTGCTGAACTAGTAGTCTACGGTAGGTCGCCCGGACCCGTTCTAAAATCCTGTCTTCAACCAAAACAGAAAGCCATCTTCCACATGCTCCGATGCATTTCCAATATTGTTTTTACTTCAAACACCTTTTAATCCAATGGGCTGTGGACCTTCAGCTATTATGCATCTCCCAGCAGTGGTAAACTACGACACAGAGTGCCTCAAGATGTGATGAAGGAAAAAAAGTGGGGAAAAATACAAAGCGGCTTACAAAAAAATATGTACTTACAGTATTTGGAACGGATCTCAGTAAAACCTGGCAAGCTCACTATGTCACACTTTTACAAAACTGAAATATTACAATAAATGGACCGCTACCAGCCTCAAATCGCGACTTGCACCACTATAGACGCCAACTCAAGTGTTAAATTTATATTGTCCAACTCCAACTGCCTCAGTGCAAGCAGGAACTGAATCCAACACAAGCTAGGGTACCGCAGGGATCGGGGCTGGGTCCCTTGCTGTTTGTGGTCTACATTAACGATTTGGATGTGAATGTAAAAGGTATGATCAGTAAGTTCGCAGATGACACGAAAATTGGTGGGTGGTAAATAGCGAGGAGGGTAGCCTCAGTCTGCAGGACGATATCGATGGGTGGAACAGTGGCAAATGGAATTTAACCCTGAAAAGTGTGAGGTGATGTATTCTGGAGGGACTAACAAGGCAAGGGAATACACAATGAATGGTAAGACCCTAGGAAAGACAGAGGATCAGAGGGACCTTGGTGTGCATGTACATAGATCCCTGAAGGCAGCAGAACAGGTGGATAAGGTGGTTAAAAAGGCATATGGGATACTTGCCTTCATTAGCCGAGGCATAGAATATAAGAGCAGGGAGGTTATGATGGAGCTGTACAAAACGCTGGTTAGGCCACAGCTGGAATACTGTGTGCAGTTCTGGTCGCCACACGATAGGAAGGATGTGATTGCTTTGGAGAGGGTGCAGAGGAGATTCACCAGGATGTTACCTGGGCTGGAGCGCTTCAGCTATGAAGAAAGACTGGACAGGCTGGGGTTGTTTTCCTTGGAGCAGAGAAGGCTGAGGGGGGACCTGATTGAGGTGTACAAAATTATGAGGGGCACAAAGTTATGAGGGGCATAGATAGGGTAGATAGAAAGGAACTTTTTCCCTTAGCAGAGGGGTCAATAACAAGGGGGCATAGATTCAAGGTAAGGGGCAGGAGGTTTAGAGGGGATTTGAGGAAGAACTTTTTCACCCAGAGGGTGGTTGGAATCTGGAACTCACTGCCTGAAAGGGTGGTAGAGGCAGGAACCCTCAACATTCAAGAAGCATTTGGATGAGCACTTGAAATGCCATCGCATACAAGGCTACGGACCAAATGCTGGAAAATGGGATTAGATTAGACAGGGCTTGATGGCCGGCGCGGACGCGATGGGCCGAAGGGCCTCTTTCTGTGCTGTATAACTCTAAGACTCAATATGACTATTACGTGGAAAGAAACAGGTTCCCAGACTTGCATCGTTATTATTCTTACAGTCCCTTAGTCTGCTTCAGGCAATACAACGCTCTGCTCTGCCAAACTATGTGGATTTAATTCAGTGTGCAGACACAATCCAGATTTTTGTTTCCAAATACAGGAAACTTTGGTTTATCCGGAGGTTAACTGTCCGGAATGCTTGAGCCACCGGCAAAAATCAGGAGCTGTTTCGTTAGGTTTTTTTTTTCTTTTCGTTGCTTTTTTTTTTTCACCAGTCAGGCTCTGCAAGGTCTCGCTGAAGCTGTTGCTAAGCAAGAGTTTGTTGCCAGATATGGAGCTCAAAATCTCCGTATGTTTCAACATTAGCGCTGGTTTGTCCGGCAGTTTTGATGGGGCGGCAACAGCTCGGTCCCGTCGGTGCCAGATAGCAAAGTTTCCTGTATAATGAGACGTACCGAAATACGAAGGAAGTAAACTCAGTTACGCAATTTCGCCAATGGATGCTCGAAGTTCCCGTGTTAGAAAGCAAGGAGCTATTGGACATATTGTTCCCAACCACTTGCTCAGGGAATCTGCTTCACCCTTAACTTTCTGAATCTTTCCTGCACCCTCTTCCGGACAACAGGTTAATGGTCCAACATGGATGCCTGTATTAATTTCACCTACACCGTCCCAACTGCAGTTTTAACCGACTCTTCAACCTTGGTCTCTGTCCAAGTTGAAATTCCACACCCTTTTCTCAGTTACTAACTATATCACTCTCCTTTACAGATACCATCTCATTAGCATCTTAAGTCACATTCATTCGCACAACATTGAATCTGCTTTAATGAAGTGTTTGTTCATTGCCTACGATGCATTGTTTAGCTGTAGAAATGTTGTCCAGCGCAGTTAAAAATCACAATACACATTCAGGAGGTTACCGTTAAAATGATGATTTTTTTCTGGTTTGACCTTGACTGAAGCACGGATTAATTCTAGAACACAGTATATTCATAACATACAATAATCACTGGTGGCGATGCAGTATTGATCTACAACTATTTTAATTAGAGCTGATAGTTAAGTTATGTCATACATTGGGAACAAGATGACCTTCATCTACCCATTTTCCCCCCAGACAAGGCAGTGAAATCTACAGCAACCATACAAGAATCCTTCTTAAATGAGAAGGCACATAGAAGCAATTGCATTGCCCAGTCACCATTCCTCGTTTTTATCTGGCCGTTAGCAGACTTTCAACATCTAATGCCACCGTTGCATCTAACCTTGTTTGGATACGACACGGTACAAAACTCACAATAGGCGGAGTTGTGCATCGCTATGAATGACTGAAACCAGATTAAAAGCAACCAAATGCAGAAGACAATTCTCAAAGGCCGCTGTTGTTTAAGAAAGGAAGCAGGTTCTTACTTTTCGACAGCGTGGGTTGGGACAGCTGAACATGTTAATATCTTTGTCTAGTAGTGCTGGGAAGTTGCAGAACGGGCACCTGGAAAGTGAGAGAGAGAGAGGAGCTTAAACAATACAGCACGTGCAAATACTCTTCATATATGTCCGTCCAATTACCTGCTTAGTAAAGGTAATGCCTAATACCGTACAGCACTACAGGTCCCAGATTTAATTCCTGATTTGTGCTGTTAGCTGAGCTTAGGCAGGACAGCAGTTAGGGGGATAAAATTGGCTCCAGTATGGAGGAAAAAGACACATCAGTGAGGGTCTCCATTACTGCCGACTGTCCAGAAGCTCTTACTACAAATTGTGTGTATGTGTGGGCATTCGGTGAGGCAGGATCAGACTCACATATTACATAGTATTTACAGCACAGCAACAGGCCATCCAGCCCAACTGGTCTGTGCCGGTGTTTAGGCTCCACACCAGCCTCCTCCCACCCCTCTTCATCTCACCCCATCAGCATATCCTTCTATTCCTTTCTCCTTCATATGTTTATCTGGCTTCCCCTTAAATGCATCAATGCTGGCTGTCGTGCCCTCCGTGAGGCGACTGCCTGCAGACAATCACTGTTCAGGCTCACGCATAATAAATGGACACTTCGGCAAGACAACGGAAGGATGTCTGCACCTGTGGAATCGTACCCCAGCAAGAGTCAGCGACTTCAGGAGACAAGGGAGAAAAATACTTTGCCCATATTTTAGTTTGTAATACAACATAATAAAGCTCTTATCGCCGTTTAGTTTGGAGTTTGGTTTCTTCTTCCAACTACCTAGACTGTTATTACCGTGACAATATCTGACTAGAGATCATTTTGCATCATATCATATGAATCAATATATAGAGGTGGACAATGCCTCTGACAGCAAGTTCATGCAAATATGGAAGCTGGCCAACTGGTAATATCCAGTAACACACGAGACATTAAAAAGGACATCAGTACAATTAAAATAAAATTCTAAACAAAAGTAGCTCAGTCGCTCATGCGGCTGAACACGCCAGTTCAAGTCCCAGCAGCATCCGTGACTCAACCCTGCTTGTTTTTTGGGACAAGCTTTGTCCGCTCTCAGTCTGACCAGCAGATGGAGCAGCACACTGAAGCAAGGCACTGCACCTTGCAGCAGAGATCGACAACAGGTACAGCCCAGCTCGCCTGTTCTCGGTCTCCCGCTGGTGCCTCATCAAACGGCATTAATCATCAAACATCACAGAAGGCATAGGAAGTAAAATACCGCTAAAGGGAAAGGAGAAAAAAGTTAGGATATTAAATTATGACTAAACAGTTAATTCGATATAAAGGAAAATGTGAGAATTTGCGCTTTAGAGCGCCTTATGCCCCAAAGCGTTTTACAACTAGCTTTCAAAGTTAGTCGCTGTTGTTAAGTAGGCAGATGTGACAGACAGTTTGCGCGCAGCCCACAGACAGCAAATGAAAGGTGATTCTGGTGGTGTTGGTTGCCAGCACACCAGCTGAACTCCACGCTCTGGTTCGAAGAGTGCCGCGGAATCTGTTACATCCACCTGAGCAGGCAGGCCAGTGATTTGGAGGGGGGGGGGGGGGGGTGGGAGCGGGGCAAGGATCGGATTTATCTCCAAGATGTATATATTAGTGAGAAGGATGCTCAGTCAGCCCGGGCGGGGAGGGGGGAGGGGGGGTGGGGTGGAGGATGGGATTTATCGCCAAGTTGTATATATTAGTAAGAAGGATGCTCAGCCACGCTCAGGTTTACAGTCACCATTTGGAGAAAACTCTGCTGGACGCATCATCCAAGTGGGAAAATTCAACCCAAGGGACCTCGAAAATAGCAGGTTTCTGTGAGGATAAACGGAGGATATTTCCTCTCGGGAGGAAAGGCAATCTGGGGATCTTTTCAAATAAACTTGGGGCTGGGAGGAGGAAAGAGGATAATCTTTAAACAGGTGGCCTGTTGCTAAGATTCTCAGTGCCACTTTTAAACTAGCACCTATATATAATTGACACACCGGGGAAGACGTTCAAGGTACACTGACTTTTGGATTCAGATGATTTATAAAGTGCTTGAGCCTCACTCTCACCAGTTATGTCATGAACTTAACATCCTGGGTTTGAGGGGGAGGGTGAGTAACAGGCAGGTTTTTATGGTTCCGGATAGCTTGCCAGGGAAAGTGCACAGGTGAACATTGTGGTCTAACAATATGCAACTCAAAAGGATATATTGACCTTGGAGTGGGTGCAGCAAGACTCACCAGAATGAAACCGGGGCTAAAAGGGTTAAATTATGAGGACAGGTTGCATCGACTGGGCTTGTATTCCCTCGACTATAGAAGATTAAGGGGAGATCTAATTGAGGTGATTAAGATGATTGAAGGAGTTGACAGGGTAGAGAGAGAGAAACTATTTCCTCTGGTGGAACAGTTCAGAACAAGGGAGCATCACATCAAAATTAGAACCAGGCTGTTCAGGGTGATGTCAGGAAGCACTCCCTCACACAAAGGGTGGTGAAAATCTGGACCTCTCTTCCCCAAAAAGCTGTTGAGGCTGGGGGGGGTCAACTGAAAATGTCAAAACTGAGATTGATAGGTTTTTGTTAGGCGAGGGTATTAAAAGTTGCAGAACCAAGGCGGTTAAAATGGAGCTAAAACTCAGACCAGCCACGATCCAATTAAATGGCAGAACAGGCTCGAGGGGCGGAATGACCTGCTCCTGTTCCTCGGTCTAAACTTACACATGAAGAATCATTTGTTGGGCTAGGTAGCAGAAGGTGGTCACCGCCTGCGAAACCATTATTTCAGCAGGAAACAAATATTGGCCCAGAAATTCGGGTCCCAACGCGTGAGTACGGACCGAGTACTCACGCGTGGGCCCGATGGAAGTGCCGGTTTCTTGCATGCACTATGCATGCGCAGGAAACCGGCATTTCCGATCCTCTGAACCAAGGGGTTCAGAGGTCGAACGCGTGCGCGCAGGAGTCTGCGCGTGCGCGTTGAACTTCCTCTTTTTTTACAGGTTTGTCCGTGCGTGAAGGCCTCTACGTTTTACACATTAAAAAACCAAACGCAAGGACTTCATTTTAAAAGGTAAGTGGTCAATTAATTAAAATTAGAACATTTTTTCCACAGGTTTATTATTTTTAAATACTTTACAGTAAGGCAAGTGTATTTTAGCCTCGATTTTTTATAAAATTATTTTTTTGAAAAATTTAAATTATTGTTTAAAATAGTTATTTAATGTTATTTATAGTTGATTTAAATAGTGTGATTTTTTTTCAAATTTATTTTAAGGTTAAGTACTGTTTTGGGCGCCCGGAGTTTTCATGAGTTTGACTTCTTTCTGTCAAACTCATGAATGGACTTTTCCTTCCTCCGATTGGTTGCCCAGTGCTCACGTGATCCCAGCCGACGCATCGCACTAACTACGCCGCTGGATCACGCAAGCACAGCGCGCCGGGAGCTGGACCGGGCCACAGACAGGAAATCCACGCAGGCCCAGGCCTCAACTGTCGGCGTGCTAGGTAAGTGTAGGTCGGGGGCTTGCACCCGCGGGAAGCCCCTGACACGAATTTCTGGGCCAATGGCCCGGAATTTACAGTCGGGATGACGGCGAACTGGCAGCGTTCGCGGTCGTTCCGCCTTTGGAACTGACAACTTTGGGATTTGGCGCAGGCGGCCCTGAAGTTGCGGTCCATCATTCACTGCTCCGACACAGGCTGCGCTGCGCCCCCTCCGCCCCCCACACACACACAGCCGGCAATCAGTGTAATCACCCAAATCAGGGAAACTTACAGAAACTTCGGCTCTTCCGCAGTAATTACGTGGTTAAATTCCCCACTAAAAGTTCGACCCAAAGGGATTAGGTGTAACTGGGGTTTTAACAGCGTATTGACGGCTAAACAAAGGTTATGGGCCTGAAAAACTCTTTGAATGTTGTGCAGTGTCAAATTTATCCATTTTAATAAAATTTAAAACTTAAGAAAATTAAATTAAAAAAAAAAAATTAAATAAATAAAGTTTGTTCATCTTTATTTCAGATTTGCCTTTATGCGAGAGTCCCAATCTTTGTTTTGCGCGCTCTAATATTTTCAATGCGCCACCGACCGCAAATTCTGGGCCACTGTCTCCAGGCGAGCAAGAAAAAAAATACTGTATGCGCGAGACATGCGTCAGTCAATAGATGCGCCAACAGAATTTATTTTTCAGCTGGTGTCGGCAGTTATTTCTTACTTCTATTCCCCACCAAACCTCAAACACTTCAGTGAAAAGGCTGCAATCTAATCTCTGGGTTCAGATGACAGCTGGAGCCAGACTTTGGGTTCCCCGAAAAAGAAAATCTAAACCAGAACAGCATGGCAACCCCATGCAACTATTCAAAGAAAAGCCCGGAGTTAAACTGGTGTTTTGGCAAACATTTGGCGCTTAAGCTAGACCTTCAGCTTCATACCACATTCAGCACCCAACCAAAAAACACAAACAGATAATTAACGGTAAAACTTCAGATATTGGCCCAGATATCCCGATCCCTACGGGTGTGTACGCGCTGTGTACCCACCCGTAGGGACATCGGAAATGCTAGTTTCAGGCATGCACTGCGCGTGCGCTGGAAACTGGCATTTCCGATCTGTCGGGAATCCTCTTGACAGATCCTCCGGCTGCCCGGGAGAAGGTCCTCTACGGGCGGATAGCTCCGCTTTTTGGAGACCCTCCACCCGCAGAAAACCCTTACAATTCTTGGGCCTGGTGAAAGCCTGCGTAAGACCTGCTTTTACCAGGATAAGAGTTCAAAAAAGTTTTTAAAAAAACATTTTTTCCCCCACTGATTTATCATTTAAAAATACTTAAAAAAAGGCAAGTTCATTTTTAGCCCCGTAAAAAACGTTATTTTTTTCAAAAAATCTAATTTTTGTTTAAAATACTTAATTTATTGCAATTTCAAGTCATAAAAATGTGATTTAAAAAAATGTATTTAAAGTTTTACTATGTTTTTTCATTGATCTCCATTCATATATTTGACAGGTCTTCCTGTCAAGTGTATGAAGGGAGATTCCCTTCTGTGATTGGCTCCCCATGGCCCACGTGATCCCAGGGACGCTGCGAACTACCTGCGCCTCTGGGATACGTGGGCCCTGCGCACTTCAAGTTTGGTGAGGCCAAGGAGCGGAAGTGTGTGCGTCCCAGTAGCCCTCAGGTAAGGGCGTAGATTTTTCCAGATCCTGCCTATGTAGAGACAACTTGGATTTATATAGCGCCTTTAACTAGTAAAATGTCCCAAAGCGCTTCAGAAGAGCATTATCAGAGGAAACTGTGCACCATTAAATCATAGAAACATAGAAGATAGGAGCAGGAGTAGGCCATTCGGCCCTTCGAGCCTGCTCCGCCATTCAATGAGTTCATGGCTGATCATCCAAATTCAGTACCCTGTCCCTGCCTTCTCCCCATATCCCTTGATCCCTTTAGCCTTAAGAAATATATCCAACTCTTTTTTGAATATACTTAATGAACTGGCCTCCACCGCCCTCTGTGGCAGAGAATTCCACAGGTTCACCACTCTCTGGGTGAAGAAATTCCTCCTCATTTCAGTCCTAAATGGCTTACCCCTTATCCTTAGACTATGACCCCTGGTTCTGGACTCCCCGGCCATCAGAAACATCCTTCCTGCATCTAGTCTGTCCAGGCCTGACAGAATTTTATAGGTTTCGATGAGATCCCCTCTCAATCTTCTAAACTCCAGTGAGTATAAGCCCAATCGACACAATCTCTCCTCATACGTCATTCCTGCCATCCCAGGTATCAGCCTGGTGAATCTTTGCTGCACTCCTTCCATGGCAAGAACGTCCTTCCTCAGGTAAGGCGACCAAAACTGCACACAATACTCAAGGTGTGGTCTCACCAAGGCCCTGTACAACTGCAGCAAGACATCCTTGTTCTTGTACACGAACCCTCTCGCTACGAAGGCCAACATACCATTTGCCTTCTTAACCGCCTGCTGCACCTGCATGCTTACCTTCAGCGACTGGTGCACAAGAACACCCAGGTCTCTCTGCACTTCCCCTTCTCCCAATCTATTGCCATTCAAATAATAATCTGCCGCCTTGTTTTTGCCACCAAAGTGGATAACCTCACATTTATCCACATTATAGTGCATTTGCCATGTTTCTGCCCAATCACCCAACCTGTCCAAATCGTACTGGAGTTTCACGACATCCTCCTCACAGCATACCCTCCCACCCAGCTTTGTGTCGTCTGCAAATCTGGAGATATTACATCCAATTCCCTCGTCCAGATCATTAATATATATTGTGAACAGCTGGGGTCCTAGGACCGATCCATGCGGTACCCCACTAGTCACTGCCTGCCACTCGGAAAACGACCCGTTTATTCCAACTCTTTGCTTTCTGTCCGCCAACCAGTTCTCTATCCAAGTCAATACCTTGCCCCCAATCCCATGTGCCTTAATTTTGCACGCTAATCTCTTATGCGGGACCTTATCGAAAGCCTTCTGAAAGTCCAAATACACCACATCCACTGGTTCTCCCTTATCTATTTTACCAGTTACATCCTCAAAAAATTCCAGTAGATTAGTCAAGCATGATTTACCTTTTGTAAATCCATGTTGACTTTGTCCGATCCAGTCACTGCTTTCCAAGTGCTCTGCTATTACATCTTTTATAATGGACTCTAGCATTTTCCCCACTACCGATGTCAAGCTTACCGGTCTATAATTCCCCGCCTTTTCTCTACCACCTTTTTTGAATAGTGGGGTGACATTAGCTACCCGCCAATCCATGGGTACCGTTCCAGAGTCTAATCGAGTTCTGGAAGATGACCAGCAATGCATCTACTATTTCTAGGGCCACTTCCTTAAGTACCCTGGAATGTAGATTATCAGGCCCTGGGGATTTATCGGCCTTCAGTCCCATCAATTTTCCTAACACCATTTCCCTACAAATACTGATTTCTTTCAGTTCCACCCTGTCATCAGACCCTATGTTCCCTGGCATCTCTGGGAGGTTATTTGTGTCCTCCTTTGTGAAGACAGAACCAAAATATGTATTTGGTTGGTATGCCATTTCTTTGTTCCCCATTATAAATTCCCCCGATTCTGACTGCAAGGGACCTACGCTTGACTTCACCAATCTTTTTCTCTTCACATATCTATAAAAGCTTCTACAGTCAGTTTTTATGTTCCCTGCAAGCTTACTCTCATATTCTATTTTCCCTTTCTTAATTAATCCCTTTGTCCTCCTTTGTTGAATCCTAAACTGCTCCCAATCCTCAGGATTATTGCTTTTTCTGGCCAATTTATATGCCCTCTCCTTGGACCTTATGCTATCCCTAATTTCCCTTGTTAGCCACGGTTGGGTCACCTTTTTTGTTTTATTTTTATGCCAAACTGGGATGAACAAATTCTGTCGTTCATCCATTCGGTCTTTGAATGTTTGCCATTGCCTATCCACCGTCAACCCTTTGAGTGCCATTCCCCAATCAATCCTACCCAACTCGCTCCTCAGACCATCGTAGTTTCCTTTATTTAAATTGAGGACCCTAGTCTCCGAGTCAACTACTTCATTCTCCATCTTAATGAAGAATTCGATCATATTATGATCGCTCCGACCCAAGGGGCCTCGTACAACAAGATTGCTAATTAATCCTTTCTTGTTACATAATACCCAGTCTAAGATGGCCTGATCTCTGGTTGGTTCCTCGACATATTGGTCCAGGAAACCATCCCGTAAACACTCCAGGAATTCCTCCTCCACAGTATTGTTACTAATTTGGTTGGCCCAATCTATATGTAGATTAAAGTCACCCATGATGACTGCTGTGCCCTTATTGCACGCTTCTTTAATTTCCCTTTTAATGCCATCCCCAACCTCCGCCTTACTGTTTGGAGGTCTATAAACCACTCCCACTAACGTTTTTTTCCCCTTAGTATTTCTCAATTCTACCCATACAGATTCCACCTCATCAGAGCTAATATCCTTCATTACAATTGTGTTAATCCCTTCTTTAACCAGTAATGCTACCCCACCTCCCTTTCCTTTTTGCCTATCTTTCCTGAATATCGAATACCCCTGGATGTTGAGTTCCCAGTCCTGGCCTTCCTTGAGCCACGTTTCCGTAATCCCAACCAAATCATATTCGTTTACCTCTATTTGCACAGCCAATTCATCCACCTTATTACAAATGCTCCTCGCATTAAGACACAAAGCCTTCAGGCTTGTTTTTTTAACGCTCTTAGACCTATTAGAATTATTATTTACTGTGGCCATGTTTGATTTAAACCGTTGATTTCTCTGGCTGCCACTTTTGTTTTTCTCCTTCCTATCTTTTGCTTTTATCCTTGTTTCCCTTTCCTCTGTCTCCCTGCTCAGGTTCCCAACCCCCTGCCATTTTAGTTTAAACCCTCCCCCACAGCACTAGCAAACACTCCCCCTAGGACATCGGTTCCAGCCCTGCCCAGGTGCAAACCGTCCGGTTTGAACTGGGCCCACCTCCCCCAGAACCGGTTCCAATGTCCCAGGAACTTGAATCCCTCCCCCTGGCACCATTCCTCTAGCCACGTATTCATCTGAAGTATCCTTCTGTTTCTACTCTGACTAGCACGTGGCACTGGTAGCAATCCTGAGATTACTACCTTTGAGGTCCTGTTTTTTAATTTATCTCCTAACTCCCTATATTCCGCTTTTAGGACCTCATCCCGCGTTTTACCCATATCGTTGGTGCCTATATGCACCACGACAACTGGCTGTTCACCCTCCCCTTCCAAGATGTTCTGCAGCCGCTCGGAGACATCCTTGACCCTTGCACCAGGGAGGCAACACACCATCCTGGAGTCTCGTTTGCGGCCGCAGAAACGCCTATCTATTCCCCTTACAATTGAATCCCCTATTACTATAGCTCTACCCCTCTTTTTCCTCCCATTCTGTGCAGCAGAGCCACCCCTGGTGCCAGGAAGTTGGCTGCTGCTGCCTTCCTCTGATAAGCCATCCCCCCCCCAACAGTACTCAAAGTACTAAATCATCTAGCCTTCCTCTATTACCGTTTTGAGACTTCCATGGCTTGCATTACTATTGATAAAAAATACTTCTTGCCGATTATGCTATGCTATTATGCGTCAGCCATGGCTCAGTTGGTAGCACTCTGTCGCCTCTGACTCAGAAGGTTGTGGGTTCAAGCCCCACTCCAGAGGCTTAGCACAAAAATCTAGGCCGACACGCCAGTGCTAGTGTTGAGGGAGGGCTGCACTGTCGGAGGTGCCGTCTTTCGGATGAGACGTTAAACCGAGGCTCCGTCTGCTCTCAGGTGGATGTAAAAGATCCCATGGCACTCCCTTGAAGAGCAGCAGGAGAGGTATCCCAGGTATCCTGGGCCAATATTTATTCCTCAATCAATATTAAAAACAGATGATCTGGTCATTATCACATTGCTGTTTGTGGGAGCTTGCTGTGCACAAATTGGTGGTCTTGTTTCCTACATTACAACAGTGACGACATAAAGTGCTTTGGGATGTCCTGATGTCGTGAAAGGCGCTATATAAATGCAAGTCTTTCTTTCTAACTGCTTAAATAAAATGGAATATCATGGCATCGTGCAGCTTTATACTACATTTTCAGATCTAACAACTGCTGAGCATAGTTATAGCCATCAGCCCCAGGATGCAACGCACAACTGTGTCTCATGAGCTAGACGCTGGTCCAGGTTTGTTTAATTAAGGAGAAGTGCAGAAGACAACGTGCGTCAGATACCAACCGTACAAGTTCATCAGCACAGGCTGTAGCAATCGCCTCCTCTGCTTGACGTTCATAGTATTTGCATAGTATGTTCTCTGGCAATACCTTTTCCAGTTCGCCATTGAGGAATGTGCAGGTACAGCAGCTATCCATACAGCTCAACTGGGACTGAAAACAAAAGGAAAAACAGACACGATGATCCATCGTAAAACACATCAGGTCCGTTACCTAACATTTCTGGTTATCAAAAACCTTAATTACTTGCCGCCTACATCAATTAGGCGGGGAACTTTTAAAGGGAGCTGTAAAAAAAAAATCTTAAATAAATTAAATGTAATCATCATTTAATATTATCTTCAATTATTTCATTCCCAGTGCAAACCTTGCACTACACTGAAAACCACAAAATCCACAACCCAGAAAACTACTCACTGCTACCCAAATCCCACCTCGTTTCTATTTTTCCTCTCCTGTTCTCAGTTCGCCTTTCTTCCTTAAAAATGGTCTTCACCATTTCTCCTTGTCCTTCATCTGCATCTCAGATTCTCGACTAGGCTGGGTCTTGGCATTCCATTTGATGAAACTCTCATGGTGGACGCCATCCTTGTTTGTGTGTGTTAAATTTCTCTGCTCCCATCCAGAAAGTACTAACTTCAACTTGGGGTACGGGGCCACATTCTGGTATCTCAACCAGCTGGCCATTGTTCAGGTTTTGAGTCGAGATAGTAAATGTTGTTAACTGGCTATTGAACCATTGGTTGAATCTTACACTTTGATCATCCAAATTCTACACAGACAAACTTTTTTTAAACTGGGATTGTTGGATAGTGATCAAGAGTATTCGCTCGCTGTCTTTTCCTTTTTCTACCTCAGGGGAAGGCGGTTTGGGGAGCCGTGGAAGGTGAACTTTAGCACCCCTTCCACTGCATTCCAGCCTTTCAAATACCAGCATCATTATTTTTAATCTCTTCATTATCTCAATCAGTAACTTGCCCTTGAGCCTCTCTCTGTCCGCAATGTACCATGCCTACATAATACTCATCCAAACCATGTTCCTCTATTGGCAAAATAGACCTGGTGTTAATTGCCATGGCACAGGATCACTTCCCCACTAAAAATCCAGAATTAACCCACGGTTCAGCTTCCTCAAATAAAATACCACATTTCAACTAGCCAATGACACAACATGCGGTACAATGGCGAGAGATCCTTTAGCACAGAATAAACCAACAGACAGCATAATCACTTAAGCCTGCAGTCATGCACTTCACTGCAAAATTTGGCACAGTTTGTACTCAAAACAACTAGAACCAAGTAAAATCACCAAAAGGTGGATTATTAGAGATCAGGCTCTTTTTATTCCAGGTACACATTTAAACCTTGGGGACACAGGCTGCCAGTTTTTTTAAAAAAGGGGCACTTCTTTTAAAGTGAGTCCTTACCTTGCCAGCTCCAAACACGGCCTCCTGCGCATACTTCACGAGGCATTCTTTACAGAAGAGATGACCATCACTGCATTGTGTCAACTCCTCAAAGGCAAATTCTCCGTAACAGCAGCCACATTCAATCAGCTGGCCATCCTGTAAGCAGCAACAGTGGATTTATTGCAGATCATTTTTATTCACGTGCTACACAATATACACCTGACAATCTGCAGTTGTTTTTTTTTTTTTTAATGTTAAATAAATTCAAGTAATCCAGTCATTTGAATTAGGCAACTGGAAAAGAACAGTACTGGCGGATTCAATTAAACCACCATCAATTATTATGAATAGCCTGCGGTGATGAAGGATGCCAATTCTGCAAGGCAATGTTTGTTCTGATTTGCAACATTTCCACTGACGGCACCAATCACTCTGGTGTGATGTTGTTCACACTCAAGGCACGCTTCGGTCAATGGCTCACCACCACCTTCTCAAGCTAACTAGGGATGGGCAATAAATGCTGGCCTTGCCAGCGACGCCCAGATCCCATAAGCGAATTAAAAAAAATACCTAAATTCCAGTCTTAAAATATTTCTTGCCCACCCCCCGCCAACAAATCACACCATTTCTCTATATCTCATGGCCTTCAGGAGCACAATTACTAATGCACTTTCACCGAGTATAGAAGCTAAAGGTGTTTTGGAAGCTGCATTAAAGATTCCACTAAAAGCTGGTTTGTCCAGATCGGATAGAAACACTGCAATCAATTTGACTTTGGACATTCAAAGATCCAAAGATGTGCGGGTTAGGTTGATTTGGCTATGATAAATTGACCCTTAGTGTTAGGGGATTAAATACGTGGGGTTACGGGGGTAGGGTGGGATATGTGTCGGTGCAGGCTCGATGGGCCGAAATGGCCTCTATCTGCACTGTGGGGATTCTGTGATTCAAATGGAGGAGCGTGTGACCGAGACTTAAGTAGGAAAAAATAGTGTGATGCAACACAGTGCACTCTTTTTTTTTTTTGAAGAGGCATGCTTTATCTATTGATGCTGGTGGGAGGTGGGGGAGACACATACCTGGATTATAAAAAAAAACTTCATTTATATAGCACCTGTCACGACCACCGGACGTCTCAAAGCGCTTTACAGCCAATGAAGAATTTTTGAAGTGTAGTCACTGTTGTAATGTGGGAAACGCGGCAGCCAATTTGCGCACAGCAAGCTCCCACAAACAGCAATGTGATAATGACCAGATCATCGGTTTTTGTTCTGTTGATTGAGGGTTAAGTATTGGCCAGGACACCGGGGATAACTCCCCTGTTCTTCTTCGAAATAGTGCCATGGGATCTTTTACGTCCACCTGAGCGCGCAGACGGGGCCTCGGTTTAACGTCTCATCCGAGAGACGGCACCTCCGCCAGTGCAGCACTCCCTCAGCACTGCACTGGAGTGTCAGCCTAGCTTTATGTGTTCAAGTCCCAGGAGTGGGACTTGACCCACAAACACCGTCTGACTCAGAGGCGAGTGCGCTACCCACTGAGCCACAGCTGACATAAGAGACAGAAAGAAAGAGATAAATGGTTGGTGACAACAGGAGAACACTGATCAACAACACAGAACAACAGAAAAGCTGCAGAACTGCTGCACTCCACCAAGGACAACATTTAAATAAAATTTGCACTTTGGGGGAAAAAAAATTGCCACGCAAGAAACACAGTAAATGCCTTGGCCGAGAAATTCGGGCGCTCCTATATTTATTCATTCATGAATCCCGGGATACTGGGCTTCGGGCCTCATTGGAATGAAGGTGGTGCTGCGTGAGGAGTGGAGAAGGGACCAAGATTCTGCTACGACTGGCGCAGCAGCAGCCCACAGGTAAGTGAAGGCCGGGGTGGGGAAGAAAGAGTTGGGCGGGAGGCGCGCGCTCGCTTCCTGTCCACCATTTTGGGGCCTTGGCTGTCCGCATAGTGCCGAAAAACAGGTGTTACGCAGCCCACTTTCTGGGTCCTCAAGTTTTCAGATAGGCTTGTGCTTCAGAAATGCACAGTAAATACTGGATTCTGTTTTTTCCGCTGGAATCAAACGACATGATTCAAAGAATGTACGCCAGGCACTCAATACTCTTAATTGACCAGACAATGTGCAAATCATTCAGAAATCTTCTGAAGGAAAAGGAAAAGCACAAATGTACAATTGCCATTTTAAATTGAAGATAAAAATCCAACATTTTAAAACAGAAAATGCTGGAAATACACAGCCGCTCCATCAGCATCTAAAGAGAGAAAAGACAGCTCAACATTTTGGTCTAAACCCTTTTGTCACAACTAGAAGGGGAAGATAGCCGAGGCCCTTCATAGAACTGGCGCAGAAGAGAACATGTTCTGGCTGTTCTTCCGTCCTCTCTCCGTTTTAGTCAGTTCTGTAAAAAAAAAAAATGTCCCTACCCCTCCCGTCCTGACCAAGGGTTTCTACCGGAAACATAAAGCTTATTATCTCTCTTTTCAAATATTTTGTTGTGTGTCTGCAGCATTTTTAAGTTTTATTTTAGGCAAAAAATTCGACAGGTTAGCCTTTAATTACAGCATTTCAAGATACAATCCCATGCTCGGATGGCTCTTAGCATGCCTACTTTCAAAGTCGAATCCAAAAGACAGAACAAATCGCATCTGTTAAAAATCCAATAGCTGCTGAGAAGATGCATCAGTTCTTTAAGATGCATGAATGGAACACTCAGGTGGTCCTCAGCATGGCCAACTTTTGAAAGAAAACAAAGTCACTTATAAATGATTATGACGTTTGGCGCTACTCTAAAGTTGGAGATTGTGGACTGTAATATGCTGGCTTGAAGTGTTGTGCAACTTGCGCTTACCTTCTGATATTGTTCTTCATTCATTTGCATAGCAAATTGAAAATCTGCATACTGCAACAGAAACAGAGTTATAAGTATGGCTCCAACAGCGAACGATCTAACTTTTCAATTTTCTCTGCCTGCTGTGCTCTCCCACCCGCCCCCTCACCCCCACTAAAGGCGCCGACTCCTTTTTGTGGTACCGGTTCCACAGGCGTCAGGTACCCTCAGCAACTTATTCCTGTGCGAGGTTGGACAGTCAACTGCAGGGGGCGCCACTGATGAGCCAATCCTGTCTGCACATGAAGGGCTCTTGCAGCAGGGCTTGCGGGATAGCAATCAGGAAGGGGAATTTGCACCGATTTTCCCCGTTGCCTAAACTTGAAGCACGGAGGCAGGTTGTAGCACACCCCTACTGCTGCCCTGGTCGAGATCAGCAAATCCAGCAGCAATGGGGAATTCCAGACTGTGTGACTCAGTTACTCACTGCATGAAATCACTCAGCCATTAGGGAGCTTCCAGCTTAAGTTTTTCCCCCCCTTAGTTTCCTCCCTAGTTTTCTTCAGTTTTGAAATGATTGACTCCCAAGTAAATTCAACAGCATGCTGCATGTGTGACAAATGAAACTTTGAATATTCTAAATTTCAAGCGGATTCTTGATATTGTAATGCTTCTAAATATTTACACCATTTCTTCTATTTATCCTCAGTCCTCAAAACACAACAATTACTCACAGATAGCAAGCTCTGGAAAGACTGGATGGTTGGTACGACGGTTCTGAACAAAAGTCTTGAATTTAAAATGCTTGACCATAATATTCTGCTTAAATACACTAAAGTACAGTTGCAGATACTTTTGATGAAGCAAAGACGCAAATAAAAAAATATTAAACTTAAGTTTTATGTATTTCTTGGCTTTCACTATAAAAAGGTCGCATCCTAACTAAACTGATGGGACAATGAAGATAAAGAACTACTACCCTATATTACCTGGGGAGATTTGTTTATACAAATTCATTTCTCTACCCATGATTGGCAACAAAAATGCTTATTTATTTTCCAGACACTTTAAAAATACTTAATTGGTCGTCTCTGGGAAGATCTCTTCTAAGCTCCTTCCCAAATTCTTTGATGGATATGTAGACCTCCTCCACTTTCACATCCAACCCTGTCCCCCATCCCAGGCAACACGCAACCAACAACTCACCGTGTGCAATACCACAAGAGATCTACTAAAACATATATTTAAAATGTGGGCCAAAAAATATACAGCAGATTGCAAAAACAAGAGAATGTAATGGGTGAGGGGGAGGAGGAGGGGGGAGGGGAAATAGAATGGGGGAAAAAAAAAAAAGAGTAAAAAAAAAATCAATGAGGGTCAATTGACCATGAAACATATTGGAGCCAAGGCCATCTATTCGCACCCAATGTTCTACCAAGATCAATTGCCCCACCCCAACCAACACCCCAGTTGGCATCAGCACTGAACAGGGATTCTGCTCGGCACCATGGTGGTCTGTATGACAGCACCAAATGGAAGGTGCACAAGAATGCAACTGCATGCGGGTTTATGAAGGATGATGTAGTTTAAGTCAGAAATATGGTTCTAAGCAACACTGCACTGGTGTGAAGAACTTGCGTTTCATATGGGAGCTTCGCCACACAAAAAGTAAATAAACAGGTGACAGCTGTCTTCCATCGGAGAAGATGATCAGTCGGTTGCCCTCACCCCGCCAATAATACAATGCAGACCAATGCCTTGTGTCTAGGCATTAGATATCGAAAAAAACAAAGACCTGCCCCACAAAATGTTTCTACCAGATCACTTGAGATAAACTTTCGGAACAGCCATCTGGGACTTGCAGGCCCCCCAGTTTGCACTCCCCTTCCGAACAGGTCATTTACCTCTTCCATCTCTTTCATCTTCTGATGGAAGAACTCCAGTTCCTGTCGCACTACTGGATGAAGGCCATCCTGCTCATACGATCTCCAGTGTCGTCTTTTGTTTTCTAGAAAGCGCATCTGTCTCTCTATTTTAAAGGCACCTGAGAGAAATGCAGCTAGAATGAGAGGCCTCTAACATTTAATCCTTCTAATATCGCAAAAAATATATATATATTTATAAATATTTATATACACACGCACATTGGAAAATTCCATGCATAAATCTACTTTGGTTTTCAAAATTTTTCTATTTTTTTTGTATTTGGCCAACGCTTCACATTTAAATGGTTTCGAGTGAATGAGGCAGACAAAATGATTGTTTAAAGACTGTATTAAAGGGAGGTACAAGTTAATGCTGTAATTAGAGATAGTATGGTAACACTATCGGACCTCGATTATAATGGCGTTCTTGGAAGACTATCTGTTCCCATTGAGTGGGATGAAAACAGCTGCACAAGGGTTGCCAAGCACAATAAAAGGACACATTCCCATGTGTTAAAAGACAGTTTTTCCCAGACTATTAAACAACCGTGTCACCTTCACTTTTCAACACAAGAGTCATTATGACAACCCCGCGAGGAAGAGGAAAGATGCAAATAATTTCTGGTTACTCACGCTGTTCTTCAACGTGACTGCCAAAGTTCCATTTGGAACAAATCTCAGTAACAGGCCAAATAGAAATGTTACAATTTTTGCTTATGTACGAACAGTACTGGGAGATGTTACAGCTTTATTGTGCATAAACATGCAAGACATTCAGAAGTGTCGTGTCTAATACACGCAGTATATTAACACCCATCCCCAGCATTCTGCACGCTTGTGTCATTAAATCGGACATGGATTTTTTCCCCCTGAATTACTGGAATGAAATACAAATAGAATTGGGGCCTACCCCATTCACTTAAATACAACAACTAGCACTTAAAAATTACAGGCAAATTAGATTTTACTCTTTGAAGCTACATTAATCCACACGGTCAGGGCTTACAGCATGGGCGCTCCAGACAGTAGCAGCTTTCATTCCTTACCTTGTTCAAATTTGAAAATGATTGAATTAGATGAGCTCATTTCTTTTCGTCTGCTCTTTTTCTGGCTGGATTGTGGCGAGTTTTCCTGCCACTGCTTAATAGCATCTGATAAGGCCTACGAAGCAAATCAGCAGGGAAAGAAATGCTAAAACAGCAGGCACTGTGTACGGTTCATAGAACAAAATCAGTTTGTCATTCGAAAACTAGAGTTCATAAATAAAATCACAAAGAGCATGCGCCATAAAGGTCCTTACACGACAGCTAACTATTTACATACAATTTCCTTTTATAAAACGGAGGGAATTCACGAGAGATTTGGTTTTTTACCCCACTGTGGCTGTTGGTGCATCTACCTAAATGACGTGGAGATTTTAAAAACTGAGTTTACCTGACAATGTGCAACTTAAATCACAAATAGTGGCATTTATTTAAAACAATGACAGGATGCCAATCAGAAACAAAAATCTTGTTTTGGAGCAACGACAATCAGCTTTGTTGCCTATTCAAATAAAAGTAAAAATACAGTTTTAAAAAAAATCACGAAAGTAAGTTTAAGTTCACAGAGATTAATGCACTATGGGAGACTGAAGGACAGCAGCATGATAACCATTTTGTTCTACTGATCGCCTCTTGGTATTTGTGTATGCATTAAGACTGTCACTTGCGTAAATCAACTAACAGAGGATGCTAGGCTAAGAAGTAAGAACATATCGTCAATATGTTAATCACCTTCCCAGCTACATTGAGCTCAAGGTGCAACCATACCACTTCCACCATAGAATCATACAACACAGGGGGAGACCATTTGGCCCATAGTGTCTGTGTCGGTTCTTTCCAAGAGCTATCCAATTATTCCCACTTCCCTACTCTTCTCCCAGAGCCCTAACCCATACCCCTCTGTTCCCTATCCAATGCCCCCTTGTCCCCATCCCATACTCCATTTCCCACACCTTCTGTCCCCTATCCCATACCTATACTATAACTGTTGTGTATGTACCTTTAAGGGAATAACTGGTCTCAGACTGCAGTACCGGCAGTGACCACCCCTGTATAAAAGGCCCTAGCAGGCTTCTGCACTTTCAGTTTCCAGGTTGTCTCCATTCAGTAAAGACTTGTTATAATCAACTCCTGCAGTCCGTGTCTCAATTATACACGGACATAATAATAACCTGCCCCAACATATAATTATATACAGCACAGAAGGAGGCCATTTGACCCAGCGTGCCTGTCCGTTCTTTGAAAGAACTATCCCATTATTCCCACTCCCCTGCTCTTCCCCCATACCCACTATCCCCTATCCCATACCCTCAGCCCCCCAATCCCACACCCCGTATCTCCTACCTCTATCCCATATCGCCTATTCCCATTTAGAAAGGTTAGCAAAAGGACACAATTTTGACTCCAACATTACTTACACCCTCTCTTACTTTCACTCACTCAGTTCAAGCTTATCAGCCACTAAATGTCACTATTCAACAATTCAAGCACCCAAGCAACATCTCATAACAATAGAATGCTGCAACATTTTGATGTTACAATACCAAATTTTATTTTTTCCTCACTCATTAATTTTGTTGTTTGCCCGCCTCTTCTGAACACGTTAACAACTTGCATTTATATAGCACCTTTAACGCAGTAAAACGTCCCGAGGCGTTTCACAGGAGCATCAAACAAAATTTGACACCGAGCCACATAAGGAGATATTATGACAGGTGACCAAAAGCTTGGTCAAAGAGGTAGGTTTTCAGGAGCCTCGTAAAAAAGGAGGTGTAGCGAGGCAGAGAGATGGCGTGGTTGAGGGAGGGAATTCCCGAGCTTAGGGCAGAGGCAGCTGAAGGTACGGTCGCCATTAGTGGAACGAGGAAAATCGGGGATGCGCAAGAGGCCAGACTTGGAAGAGCGCAGAGATCTCAAAGGGTTGTAGGGCTGGACAACGGGCGTCAGACATCCTCAATTACTTCACCTGATCCTGTCCTCATTTGATGTCCTTGCATATGCTCTTCCAGCACAGATCGCTGGATAGTAATCAAAAGCAGAAAACATGGCCGTTATTTCCCCCAGCCTAACCCATGGCACTGAGACAGATTGTCAAGCCTCTTCTACTGCCCGGCCGAGATCAACTGACCCAGCACGGACTAGGGATACTATTTCTGGAACCTTCTAGATCTGCATGGCTCACCTACTAACTGGATAAACACAGCCATGACAGAAGATGGGATTTTAAGCTAACCAGTCATACCTCCCAGTAGCCTGTATCAAAATTAAGTCTTCTTAGACTTCAGTCTGCCATTATATGATCTGTCCTGGGTGATATCAGGGCAATGCCAAAGTATTTGACTAACAAAGGACAGGAAAGGTAGTCAACTCCATTTTCACACAGCATATTGCACGCATGCACGGGCTATGTGCATGAATGACGTGACAAGTTTTGTTAAATAATAAAATGTGAGGAACAAAATCAATTTCTTCCTGTTCATTTTACAAATGCATTAAATAAATCCATTTGGCAGGTAAAATCAACTTCAGCAAGTTGCTATCCTGAACCTCCAATCCATTGTACCTCAAGCCATCATTTCAGATTGTGGTCTTTAGAGTGCATGAGCAGAAAGTTTCCTCTTCCCCCATCCTACCAAGCTTCATCTGCTTCACACATTCATTTCTGAGCAGATAAATTGCAGATCACAGCCATGTAATCAGCCATTGCAACTGTAATACTGGCATCTGAATGTCGGTACTGGGAGCAGATCTTTTATTTGTTCCATACAATTATAAGTAATCAATAAATAAACCAAATTGAAAAGGATGAGAAAAAAAACACAAGTAGCGGAGGAAAAAGCACCTGGCAGCACAAACCTTGCGGGTGATTGCATAGTGTCCCTTGAGCTCGTGTAAAGCCCATTTGATGTCTTGACTGTTTAACATTTTGAAATCTGCCATGAGGAGGTCAGAGGCTTGAATAAAACACTGCTGGTTCACAAGAGCGAGCTTTGAAAAGTCAAAAAAATCCATCTTGGGTTTCTGTTTAAATAGAAAACATACCGACATGCACAAACACATTAGGATGTGGTAATTGTTCACATGACACTAGCTTGTACCTGGGAGGAACACAGACACAAATAGCACGTTACTGATGTTTCTAACTTTGTACTCAGTTTCTTCCCATCAACTTGAAACCCATTATTAATAATAAGTGGAATAAAGAATAGCCAAAGTAAGCAATGTGTTGTCATATGTAATTCTAATCCGCAAACACTTTCCCTAACCGGATAGACTCTCTCCCTCATTCCCATAGCCAGAACACTAAGTTCAGCTCTCTCAATGCCATGCCCCTCTATTCCCTGTGACAGGAGACAAACCGGTTGCACAATAGTCAAACCCAGCTTCTCTCCAGCATCTGGAGTGAAAGGATATTCCATATGAAATGGCGAAAATAAGCAGTTACCTCTTCATTACTTTCAAGCAAACTGCTGGTGTGTGTGAAAATTAAATTTTTCTTCGGATAATCGGGATTTTCCAGGAGCTGGTTGCACAAGCTGAAAACAAGGGCGGAACAAGTGTTGGTACACAATTGATGTAAAGTCACAAGTAGCTTCCTATCTATGTCAAATAGGAGGCCAGAACCCTCCATTCAGTGTTATTTAGTCAATGCCCTTTTTTAGTCAATGTATAAGGAGAAGCGAAGGGAAAATAATGTATTCCATGGAAATCTATGTACAAATTTCAATGAAGACTATAACCATCCTGAGGATTTGGTACCTTTCAAAATGCCTTAACCTCATTTAAAAGGAATAATTCCCTTTAGATCTCCTATACATCCCCAACCAAAGCTTTAATCAGCAACAATCCATAGCCAGTCCTTCAAGTGACTTTCCATCTCATATCCTTCATCCACTCTGAAGAAGCTCCCAGTTTCTGTTTGGTGTCTTAACTCACCTTTTCTGACTGGATGTTTATGATCAATTCCTTCTGGGCAAAGATGAACAGTGTGTGTCAGGAATGGACAGAGAATTTAACAGAAATAGTGCATCAGTGAATAAAGTGAAAGCAGGGAATAATGGTAAAAAGTTAAAATTAAAGGCACTTTATCTGAATGCATAAAGCATTCATAACAAGATAGACAAATTAGTGGCACAAAGATAACAAATGGCTTTGATCTAATAGCCATGACAGAGACATGGTTGCAAGGTGACCAAGATTGGGAAGTAAATATTCCAGGGAACTTGAAGTTTCGAAGACAGGCAGACTGGAAGGGAGGGGGGGGGGGTGTAGCCCCAATAATAAAGGATGACCATAAGGACAGTAGTGAGAAAGGATCTTGGCTCAGAAGATCAAGAAGTAGAATCATTATGGGTGGAGCTAAGAAATAACAAGGGACAGAAAACACTGGTGGGAGTAGATTATAGGTCCCCTAACAGTAGCTATACTGTTGGACAGAGTATTAATCAACAAATAATAAGAGCTTGTAACAAAAGTAATACAATAATCGTGGGCGACTTTAACCTTCCTATAGACTGGCAAATCAAATTCACAAAGATAATCTGGAGGACGAGTTCATGAAATGCATTTGCAACAGTTTCCCAGAACAATACGCCGTGGAACCAACCAGGGAAGAGGCTATTTTAGATCTTATGAGAGACCGGGTTAATTAGTAATCTCATAGTAAAGGATTCTCTGAGGAAGAGTGATCATAATATGGTAAGTAGTTCACTCTGAAACTCAATGCGAAATTCCAAGTCCGAAACTAGAGTCTTAAACTTAAAATAAAGCCAATTACATAGATAGGAGGAGCAAGCTGACGAAGGTAGATTGGGAAATTAGATTAAAAGGTATGACGGTAGATAAGCAGTGGCAAACATTTAAAGAAGTATTCCAAAATTCTCAACGAATATACATTCCATTGAGAAATAAAAATTCCACAGGAAAAGTGATCCATCAGTGGCTAACTAAAGAAGTTAAGGATAGTATTAGATTAAAAGAGGTGGCTTATAATGTTGCAAAGTATAGTAGTAAGCCCAAGGATTGAGAGAGCTTTAGAAACGAGCAAAAAAGATAAAGAAATTGGGGGCGAAAATGGAGAATATAAAATGAGAGTAAACTCTTAATATAACAGATTGTAAGAGCTTCTACAAGTATGTAAAAAGGAAGAGAGAAGCAAAACTAAGTGTTGATCCCTTAGAGGCTGAGACAGGAGAAATTATGGAGAATAAGGAAATGGCAGAGACTACAAACAAATATTTTCTATCTGTCTTCACAGTAATAGACACAAAAAGCACACCAAAATGGTGGGGAACCAAGGGGCTAATGAGAGTGAAAACTTAAGTAATTAAGATCAGTAGAGAAAAGTACTTGAAAAACTAATGGGACTAAAAGCTGACAAATCCCCTGGACCTGATGGCCTACATCCTAGAGTTCTAAAAGAGCTGGCTGCAGAGATAGTGGGGATGCATTGGGTGTGATCTTCCAAAATTCCCTAGATTTTAGAATGGTCCCAGCAGATTGGAAGGTAGCAAATGTAACCCGGCTATTCAAGAAAGGAGGGAGAGAGAAAACAGGGAACTACAGACCAGTTAGCCTGACATCAGTTGTTGGGGAAATGCTGGAATCCATTATTAAGGAAGTGGTAACAGGGCACTTAGAAAATCCTAATATAAATTAGGCAGAGTCAACATGGTTTTATGAAAGAGAATTAGTGTTTAACAAATTTATTGAAGTCTTTTGAGGATGTAACTAGCAGGGTAGATAAAGGGGAACCAGTGGATGTAGTATATTTGGATTTCCAAAAGGCATTCGATAAGGTGCCACATAAAAGGTTGTTACGCAAGATAAGGGCACATGGGGTTAGGGTTAATATTTTAGCACGGATAGAGGATTAGCAAAAGGATAGGCACCAGGATGTAGCATTAGAAAGGAGAAACAAGGTGCATAAAGGATTGGGAGAGACAGATAGCACTAGAGTAAGAAATAGTACGGTATTAGGTGGGGTCAGACCAAGAGAGAATACAAGAAGGTTTAAGATCGGTTTCCAGTGCATGTGCGTGAATGCATAAAGTGTGGTAAATAATGTTGGTGAGCTGCAGGCGCAAATAGCCACATGGGAATATGATGTCATAGCGGAGGATAACAGAGACCTCGCTCAAAAAAGGACAGGATTGGGTACTAAATATTCCTTGATACAAGGTGTTCAGGAAAGATAGGGAAGGAAAGAAAGGAAGTGGGGTGGCAGTATTGATTAAGGAGAGAGAGGATGTCCTGGAAGGGTCAAGGACAGAAACTATTTGGTTAGAGTTGAGAAACAATAGAGGTGCCATTACACTACTAGGTGTATTCTATAGGCCGCCAACTAGTGGGAAGGATATAGAGGAGCAAATTTGCAAGGAAATTAGAGGGGTGCAAGAACTATAGAGTAGTGATAATGGGGGACTTCAACTATCCTAATATAGACTGGGATAGTAATAGTGTAAAGGGCAGAGAGGGGGAAGAATTTCTGAAGTGCGTTTAGGAGAACTTTCTTGATCAGTACATTTCCAGCCCACAAGAAAGGAGGTTTTGCTGGATCTGGTTTTGGGGAATGAGGTGGGTCAAGTAGAGCAAGTGTCAGTTGGGGAATATTTAGGGAACAGTGGTCACAGTATCATAAGGTTTAGACTAGCTATGGAAAAGGACGGTGCAATAGAGAGTAAAAATACTTAATTGGAGGAGGGCCAATTTCAGTGGGCTGAGAACGGATCTGGCCTGGGTAAACTGGAATCCAAGATTGGCAGACAAAACTGTAATCAAATATTGGGCTGCCTTTAAAGAGGAGATGGTTTGCGTACAGTTGAAGTACATTCCCACGCGGGGGAAAGGTAGGGCAACGAAACCAGAGCTCCCTGGATGACGAAAGAGATGGAGAGTAAGCTGAAGCAGAAAAAGGGAGCATATAACAGACGGCAGGTTGAGAATACAAGTTAGAAACAGGCTGAATATAGAAAGTTCAGAGGGGAAGTGAAAAAGCAAATAAGAGGGGCAAAGAGAGACTATGAGAATAGACTGGCAGCTAACATAAAAGGGAATCCAAAAGTCTTCTGTATGCATATAAATAGTAAACCGTTAAGAGGAGGGGTGGGGCCAATGAAGGACCAAAATAGAGACCTACGCATGGAGGGAAAGGGTATGGCTGAGGTACTAAATGAGTACTTTGCACCTGTCTTTACCAAGGAAGAAGATACTGCTAAAGTCATAGTGAAAGAGGAGGTAGTTGAGATACTGGATGGGATAAAAATTGATATGAAGGAGGTACGAGAAAGGCTGGCTGTACTTATGTAGATAAGTCACCAGGACCGGATGGGATGCATCGGGAAATAAAGGTGGAAATTGCAGAAGTACTGGCCATAAACTTCCAATCCTCCTTGGATACAGTGCCAGAGGACTGGAGAATTGCAAATGTTACACCCTTGTTCAAAAAAGCATGCAAGGATAAACCCAGCAACTACAGGCCAGTCAGTTTAACTTCGGTAGTGGGGAAACTTTTAGAAACGATAATCCGGGATAAAATTAACAGTCACTTGGACAAGTGTGGGTTAATTCAGGAAAGCCTGCACGGATTTGTTACAGGCAAATCGTGTTTAACTAACTTGATTGAGTTTTTGGATGAGGTAACAAAGGGTTGATGAGGGCAATGTGGTTGATGCGGTGTACATGGACTTCCGAAGTGGTAAAGTGCCACATAATAGGCTTGCCCAGCAAAGCTAAAGCCCATGGAATAAAAGGGACTGTGGCAGAATGGATGCGAAATTGGCTAAGTGAAGGAAACAGAGAGTAGTGGTGAACGGTTGTTTATCTGACTGAAGGTACATAATGGGGTTCCCCAGGGGTCGGTACTAGGACCACTGTTTTCTTGAGATATATATCAATGACTTAGACTTGGGTGTATGGTACAGGGCACAATTTCAAAATTTGCAGACGACACAAAACTTGGAAGTATAGTGAAGCGTGAGGAGGATAGTGATAGCCTTTAAGAGGACAGGCAGGCTGGTGGAATGGGCGGACACGTGGCAGATGAAATTTAATGCAGAAAAGTGTTGCATTTTGGTAGAAAGAACAAGGAGAGACATTATATAAATTAAAAACAGTACAATTCTAAAGGGCGTGCATGAACAGAGACACCTGGGGGTATATGTGCACAAGTCGTTGAAGGCGGCAGAGCAGGTTGAGAAAGCGGTTAAACATACGGGATCCTGGGCTTCATAAATAGAGGCATAGAGTACAAAAGCAAGGACGTTATGCCGAACATTTATAAAACACTGGTTTGTCCTCAACTGGAGTATTGTGTCCAAGTCTGGGCACCGCACTTTAGGAGGGATGTGAAAGCTTTATAGAGGGTGCAGGAAAGATTGACAAGAATGATTCCAGGGATGAGGGACTTTAGTTACATGGATAGACTGGAGAAGCTGGGGTTGTTCTCCTTAGAGCAGAGAAGGTCAAGGGGAGATTTGATAGAGGTGTTCAAAATCATGAGGGGTCTAGACAGAGTAGATAGAGATAAACTGTTCCCATTGACGGAAGGGTCGAGAACCAGAGGACACAGATTTATGGTGATTGGCAAAATAAGCAAAGGTGCCATGAGGAAAAACTTTTTTTACGCGAGTGGTTAGGATCTGGAATGCACTGCCTGAAAGGGTGGTGGAGGCAGATTCTATCGTGGCTTTCAAAAGACAATTGGATAAATACCTGAAGGAAATTTTTTTTGCAGGGCTAAGGGGAAAGGGCGGGGGAGTGTGGTTAGCTGAAGAGCTCATGCAGAAAGCCAGCACGGGCTTGACGGGCCGAATGGCCTCCTTCTATTCTACGATTCTATGGTTAATGGACAGAAAAGAGAGTGGGAATAAACAGGTCATTTTCCAGTTAGCAGGCTGTAACTAGTGGGGTGCTGCCAGGATTAGTGCTTGGGCCTCAGCTATTTACAATCTATATTAATGACTTAGATGAAGGGACCAAGTGCAATGTATCCAAGTTTGCTGATGATCCAAAGCTGGGTGGGAAAGTAAGCTGCGAGGAGGACACAAAGAGCCTGCAAAGAGATATAGACAGGTTAAGTGAGTAGGTAATAAGATGGCAGATGGAGTATAATGTGGGGAAATGTGAAGTTATTCACTTTGGTAGGAAGAATAGAAAACAGAATTTTTTTTAAATGCTGAGAAACTATTAAATGTTGGAGTTCAGAGAGATTTCCCAATACAGGAAACAGAGTTAGCATGCAGATAGGAAGGCAAATGGCATGTTGGCCTTTATTGCAAGGGGCTTGGAGTACAAGACTAATGAAGCCTTGCTACAGTTGTACAGGGCTTTGGTGAGATCACGCCTGGAGTACTGTGCACAGTTCTGGTCTCCTTATCTGAGGAAGGATATACTTGCCTTAGAGGCGGTGCAACAAAGGTTCACTAGATTGATTCCTGGGATGAGAGGGCTGTCCTATGAGGAGAGATTGAGTAGTTTGGGCCTATACTCTCTGGAGTTCAGAAGAAGTTATCTCATTGAGAACATACAAGATTGAAAGGGATTGACAGAGTAGATACTGAGAGGTTGTTTCTCCTGGCTGGAGAGTCTAGAACTAGGAGGCATAGTCTCAGGATAAATGGTCGGCCATTTAAGACTGAAATGAGGAGGAATTTCTCACTCAGACGGTTGTGAATCTTTGGAATTCTCTACCACAAAGGGCTGTGGATGCTGAATCATCGAGTATATTCAAGGCCGAGATAGATTTTTGAACTCCAGGGGAAATCAAGGGATGTGGGTGTCATCAAGGAAAGTGGAGTTGAGGTCCAAGATCAGCCATGATCTTATTGAATGGCAGCGCAGGCTCAAGGGACCGTATGGCCTACTCGAGCTCCTAATTTTTATGTTTATAAAAATATAGGGGGTGAAACACCGGAAAAATGGCAGTAATTCATCCCCTTAATAGCACTTAAATTCACACTTGAGTTTGCTCACAAAATAGTGCTTCAAGTGGAAAAAAAGATAGAATTTTGGAAAAGGGATGAGTGCGTCACAAGGCACATATTTAATGTCCAAGATTATGGGTAGGTGCAGAATTTTCTTTCCATTCTCACAATCGAGTTTCAGACAAACATTATTGTTCAAGTATTGCTTTGCAGTAGCAGATTCCAGTTTTACAGTTGTGATTCTTTATAACGCACATTGTTGATCTTAGCCTCACTTGTGGGCAGGCGACGGGACATACCAAGCAGATGCTGGGTGTTCCTTCACAAAGGCGAGAGAGAAAATGAGATGGAAAGTCACCCTACGGTGCTCTTAAGCACTTTCTAGTGACTGATGTTGGTCAAAGCATGGGTTAAACAAGAGAATGATTTTAACAAGATGAGGAAAAGGATATTTTTGAAGCGTTAATATGAGAGTACTATGTTCAATTCTGGCCATCACACTTTAGGAAGACCTTAGCGAGGTTGCAGAAAAGAATGGGAGCGGGGATGAGGGGCTTCAGTTACGTGGAAAGACTGGAGAAGCCGGGGTTGTTCTCAGAGCAGAGAAGGTCAAGGAGAGATTTGATAGATGTGTTCAAAATCATGAATGTAAAAAAAAAACCAGAGTATATAAGGAGAAACTGTTTGGCAGAAGGGTCAGTAGCCAGGAGACAGATTTACGGTGATAAGCAAAAGAACTAGGAGGTGACATGAGGTTTTCTTTTTTAAGCAGCGAGTTGTTGCGATCTGGAATGCACTGCCTGAAATAGTGGTGGAAGCAGATTCAGTAGTAACTTTCAAAAGGGAATTGGATAAATACTTCAAGGGGAAAAATTTGCAGGAGCTATGGGGAAAGAGTGGGACTAATTGGACAGCTCTTTCAAAGAGCTGGCACAGGCACGATGGGCCCAATGGTCTCCTCCTGTGCTGTGTCATTCTATTATTCGAAGAACTCAAACTCATCAAATATGATCCCGAAGTAGTGTTTGGGAAATTCTTTCTGCAGGGGTGCTATTGTATGGAACAACTACTGCTGAAGAAAAACGTCATTCTCAGCAATACAATGCTCATGAATTTCTTTTAAAAATGATTGGCTATACTAAGTTGGTTATACTTTTAGCGTCCCATTACCTCATTTTCCATTAATCACAAAGCTATCTCATATTTTCTGTTAGTTCCCTTCAAACGATAACATACTTACACATTTAAATCCCAGATTTCATTTGTCGTAATTAGCTCTTCAACATACTGCTCTTCTATATCAGGGAATAGATCCACCTGCATGAAAAATAAAGCTAAATTAAAATGTCACACTAAAAAAGTAATCGTGCCTAACCGAATATTACAAACTTGAAGAATGTATCTATTCCTAAAACAAAATGAATTTTTATTGTCTATTTGCACTGAACAGAGGATTGCTGTATTGACCCAATTCCATGGCAACTGGATTCTTGAAGAGATTACTCTCAAAAGTTAGGAGAGGGCAGATCATTTTTCCCACACTAATCATCCTTGTGGCTTCCAAGATTGCCGATTAATTGTGAAGTACAGGCATCTTTTGCTGTTGAACTGCATGCAACTCCCAGCAAAATGGGTTGACACTACCCAAACATATACCTTTACGGTCACCAGAGAGAAGAGACTTTCAAACCATTTGTCTGGCGAGTTCAAAATCCGAACCAGATGTGAAAGGACAATATTCGAACCTGAAGCCTCACCGTCAGCAACTCCTCTCCATTTGAGGACACTTTGACCTCTTACGAAGTACAGGAAACTTTGGTTTATCCGGAGGTTAACTGTCCGGAATGCTCGATCCACCGGCAAAAATCAGGAGCCGTTTCGTTAGATTTTTTTTCTTTTCGTTGCTTTTTTTCCCCCACCAGTCAGGCTCTGCCAGGTCTAGCTGAAGCTGTTGCTTAGCTACATCGACGCTTGCAAGGTACGGCCAACTGTTTAGAAGCTGTTAGGGTTTGTTGCTAGATTCGGAGCTCAAAAGCTCCGTATGTTTTAACATTAGCGCTGGTTTGTCCGGCAGTTTTGATGGGACGGCAACAGCTCGGTCCTGTCGGTGCCGGATATCACAAAGTTTCCTGTAACCTTTGTTCACAGTACTCTTATGGGCTGCAAAATTATGAAATGGTCATATTCGAGAAGCTAATTTTCTAATTAGTGCAACCATCGATAACTTTGCACAAAACAGAACTGTGCAGCAATTACAACGAATATTATATAGTCGGATAATTTATACTTTGGTAGGATTTTCCACATTCTTTGAAAGATCAATGAATTTAGTTGAGTCGTCTAATGGGGGGAGGGGGTGGTGAAAGGAAATAAGATATACAAATATAAAAAAGTGTGCTTTCATCCAAGAAGAGAACAGACGAATAAGATAGCCAGTATATATTGTTATATATCCAGATTGTAAGACAGTGGGAATACAGAAATGTTTGTTATGTGGACAAGAATGAAGCCTCAAACAAAACACGGGGAAGTTAATAAAATTTACAAGGGGTCATTTTCTGACTTTATGCTCCTAATGGGACACAGGAAACTCTTCTTTAACCGGCACAGACGGGACCGGCGTGGTGCCGGTTTATCAAAAAGTCCAGATTACAGAGTTAGTTAAAAGGTACGAGAGCTCGTACACAGCAACAAATCCAAGCTTCCCTGTTGCTTAGCAACAGCTGCAAGAAGCCCGACCACAGACCAAGCGTCCCTGTTGCTTAGCAACAAGTGCAGGAACCTCCGACTACACAGCCAAGAATCAAGAAACGGCCACTAATATGAAGTAAAACTTACCTGAACCTACTCCTGAATTTTGCCGGTTAACCGAGATTTCCGGTTGTTTGGGTGCCGGTAAAGCGAGAGTTTCCTGCACATTCATCAGAAATTTGGATGCGATTGTGCAAAATATTCTGACCACTGATTTAAATGGTCAGAGAATCAACTGCAGCGTAGCCGAATTCCAATCTGTGCTCCTGGTGGGGCAAGGCTCACCACCATCAGGGCTTTTGTTTGGTCAGATGTCTCATGCATATGGAAACTCATTGCCTTGTTGATGTGCCCAAGCCAAACTACCGAGAAGACGACACATGCAGATTTTCTATTTGTTGGATGCAGGGTGCACACTATCTCCCTAGAGGATAAAAATAACCTGCCCATGTCTAAAGAGCTTATCCACAGAGTGGCAGAGCCAAGGCTGAGGGAACCCAAGTGTGTGCGGAAATATTGCTGGCGTTGAGCCAGCTACAACCCCACAGCTTACTACTAGAGTACGGAGAAGCTTGCCCAGCTAGAACCACTCTACCCAATAGGGTACCAACTTGCAGGACTATCTAGAGCCAAGTGGGAAGAATCCGAGTGACAGATCTACTCTCCAGGTTCTACTAGTGAATCATGTTGACTGGTTAATCATCAAAAGTGCTCTGGAATACTGCAGACCTGCCTGCTTTTGGTATTGGGAGAACAGAAGCTACCATAGACCGTTGAATTGGTTCTGAACTTCCAAAGATAGAAAGCAGAGGTTAGAAGTAAATGGTTGTTACCTGACTGGCAAGATATAACTAGCTTTCTAAGGGACCCGATTGAAATGAGTTGGTGCAGTCTTTTCATAGTTTGTAGAGACACAGAACCGCAGTACAAAACTCTGCACACATTGACACTACATTAGCAAACTCACTCAAATGATAGCTGGGGTGTGAAGTAATAATCACCCTCGCACAGTAGTGGGTGATCTTGAGGTTGTGGCTAAGGCATGTTCTCGAGACCGAGGAGGAGCAGTGCATCCTGCACCCAGTCACATTGCACCTGACCCAAGATATCATGACAATGACTTTGGGTAAAATGCTCCATTCTCCAGCTCGAATAGTTTCACCTTAATGGGCATAATAATGTACCAGGAAACAAACGTAATGAGATTGCAGATATTTTTTCATTGGTTAAGAATTAAACAGCAGTGCAAAATTATACCTCAAATTAAGAATTACATTAAAAATACAACTTCTGTGCTTTTTAAAGCCACAAGTTGAATTTTCCTTCAAATCTCTACGCAACCAAACCAACATGATATACAATTTCCATCGCTCTCAACTATACAAAACTGAGTGCCTTGATCAAGGAAAATAGCCATTTGGAAAACTTCCAAAAGAAACTCTTTTACAGTCAGATTTCCGTTCAGTTCCTTTTAAGCTCTTGATAATGGGTTATCCTGTTCCTCCTTCTCCATCTATAAATTAGATTACTCTAGTGAAGCCAGCTTTCCCATTGTTAAATTTAAATATCATTTTGTATCTCTTACAAGGTTAGTTTGCTCATGCTCTACTCAGCAGTTTTCTCTCAAACACACTTGTGTCGTCCTATGCAAAAAGCAGTTGCTCAAGTAAAAGAAAACATTGCTATACAGGAAACTCTCGGTTTACCGGCACCTAAATAACCGGAAATCTCAGTTAACCGGCAAAATTCAGGAGTAGGTTCAGCTAAGTTTTACTTCATATTAGTGGCCGTTCCTGGATCTGTGGCTGTGTAACCGGGGTTCCTGCACCTGTTGCTGAGCATCAGGGACGCCTGGATCTGTGGCCGGGGTTCCTGCACCTGTTGCTAAGCAACAGGGAAGCTTGGATCCGTTGCTGTGTACGGGGATCTCGTACCTTTTACTATACCTCTCTGTAATCCGGACTTTTTGATAAACTGGCACCACGCCGGTCCCGGATAAAAAAAAAGTTTCCTCCGGGGTGGTGAAAAAATGCCACCAATACAGATTTTGGCAAATGCTTCAATAAACTCCTACGACATGCTCCAAAAACACTACCCACATTCTTCCAGACAACAAAATGAAATATAATTACAACAACTTGCAATTATATAGCGGGGCTTTAATGTAGTAAAACATCCCAAGGCGCTTCACAGGAGCAATTTGACACCGAACCACATAACAATATATTAGGACAGGTGATCAAAATCTTGCTCAAAGAGGTAGGTTTTAAGGAGTGTTTTAAAGCAGGGGAGAGAGGCGGAGAGGTTTAGGGAGGGAATTCCAGAGGTTAGGGCCTAGGCAGCTGAAGGCACGGCACACCAACGGCGGAGCGATGAAAATCTGGGATGTGCAAGAGGCCAGAATTGGATGAGTGCAGAGATCTCGGTGGGTTGTAGGGCTGGAGGAGATTACAGAGATAGCGAGGCCATGGAGGGATTTGAAAACTAGGATGAGACTGGGCCCCAATGTAGGTCAGCGAGCGAGTACAGGGATGGTGTGTGAATGGGACTTAGCATGAGTTAGGGAGCAGAGAGGATATCCTGATGGAATCACAAGATATCAAAAACGACAAATATTAAATTTCTGTGTTGATATTTTCCCCATACGTTATGTTCTCCAGGTGGCGGCACCATATTTGGCATTTGGAAGGAAGGAATGCGCGGCCATGAGTAAAACTACTTCAGAGGCACAAATAAGTTTTCATGAATAAAACTAGTCAATCTCCTGTGGGATGTAAAGAACAGGAATCATCGAGTGTCCAATGGCAGGCGGTGGCAAAAGTCGGGTGCAAATGTGCCTCAAAGACAGCTGCAAATTTGAACAGTGGTACAAAAAAATATAGGGGAGGAGAAACATTACAGCTAAAGAGGAAAGGGACAAAATAATATGGGATTTTTTTGTAACTAATAATAAGGCAAAGAAAGAATTAACAAAGATCAGGGAAAGAAATCAAGCTTCAGGCGAGGAAGAAAAGTGAGTCCCAGGCTCTTGTGACACAAGTAGGCCTCTGGAAAGAAACAGTAGGGTTGCAAGGTGGAATACCAGATCCAACAGAGGAATTGTAAATTGTTCATGGGGTTTATTAAAGAAGAAACTACTTGCATTTATATAGCGCCTTTCACGACCTCAGGCTGTGCCAAAGCTCTTCACAGACAATTAAGTACTTTGTAACCTAAGAAACGCAGCAGCCAATTCGGGCACAATTAAGTCCCACAAACGGCAAAGATGTAAATGAACAGATTATCTGTTTTTTTTTTTTAAGGTGTTGTTTGAAGGATAAATGTTGGCCAGGAAATCGGGAAAACTCCCCTGTCCCTCTCCGAATAGTGCCGTGGGATCACTTACATCCATCTGAGCGCGCAGACGGGGCCTCAGTTTAACGCTCCATACCTAAAGACGGCATCTCCAGCAATGCAGCACTCCCTCAGCACTGCACTGGAGTGCCAGCCTAGATGATGCGCCCAAGTCTCTGAATTGGTGCTTGAACCCACAACCTTCTGACTCAGAGCCGAGAGTGCTACCACTCAGCCAAGGCTGACACCGTCTTATCTTATAAATATTAGCATATGGCTTCATATTCAGCTAGGTCAGAAATTTAAAAAAGTCAGCTGGAGCCACTTCGAAAAATAAATGCAGTGATGCAAATGGTGAAAGTTGCAGCCTTTCAGGTAGTTGCTTTCGCGGAAGGTCTTTCCTGGTCTAAATTTCAGCAACTCAGTCCACTTAAAACATCACTTCCACATTCCAGCAGTATTTTTGTACCCCTGCAGTATAAAAATTGCATTCAACATATTTTTCGACATTATTGATCATTCACAACGGTCACAATTACACAACATAAAAGACCTCAGCATCGCAATGTTTTTTGTTTGCTAATTTATTGAATGCTACAATGGCTGCGACGTGACTAAACCATAGCAGGGCAATTCAAGGTTAACTGAAAAGTGCTCGGTTCAGACACGTATTTCAACAGGACTGGCTGCAACCCAGTATATACTTCAAAGTCTTCTATACAAGAGGGACTTGGTGTACAAAATATGAGGCAGCCTGAACAGGGAAAACCAGATCTGTGAAGAAACACTCAGCAACACACGCACACACCATTTATACCCGAAATGGTAATCAAAGAAATATGAAGATAAGTCAGGCAAACATATAGGAGGTAAACTGTTTAAGATTAGCAGAGTCAAGGGCTTCACTTTAAGTCAGATTATTAAATATAGTAACTGCCATGAAATAAATGTATGTATGTTTATATTAAAATAAATATTACATCTATCTATCTAGAAGTCCACCATGAATCAGGAAGGTTAAAAAAATGGTGCCAAATAAATGCTGTCGAGGCATTTATACGGTAGTGTTGTCCACCTTAGTGTAACAACTTAACCATCACACGAACAAGAAAAAATAGAAAAAGATACTAAAAGTACTGAAATCAAGTAAATAAGTCACTGAATATTGTAATTCCCTGATTTGACCAAATACTGGAAAGCAATATTTGATGAAAATGTTAATCTTTCGGTCTCTGTGCTGCTACAATAGATTCCCCAAAGTTATCAGAGTTTAGGGTATAAAAACAGGCATGGAGGTAAAAGCTTCCCTCAGTCGAAAGCATTCTTCCGCGAGTCAGAAGTTGGAGGTTCAAGCCCCACTCCAGGACTTCAGCATGTAATCTAGCCCGCCACTTCAGTGGAGGGGGTGCAGCTTTGTCTGAGGTCCCACCCTTCAGAGGAGGTGCTAACCAAGAGTCCCGACCTTGCAGGTTCAGATGGACAATGATCCCATGACACTTTCTGACGAGGAGCATGGAACTCACCTAGTGTGCTGGCCAATTATTTTCCCTCAAATCAACACCATCAAAAACATTAACTGATCACCATGCTGCTGTTAGTGGGACCTTGCTGTGCGCACAACAGCTGCAATCCCTCCACCCGACAGGGCTGCACTTTCAAGTATGTGAAGTTTCTGAGAGCCTTGATAGAACGGACATTTAGAAAAAGTGCCCTATCTATACAACAGAATATACACTACAATTGCAAAGTAAAAAGACAAAGAATTATAGCAAGGAATTTTTAACTGTAACTAAATGAACTGTAGCCTGCATTCCATGAAGATAGCTACAATTGCAGGGAGCTAAAAAAGAGATGTCCATGATTTTCAGAATGATAGCCAGAAGTACCAGAAAAACTCAACCAGCTTCAAGACAGGCGAGGACCAGCTTGTTTTTTTCTATGGAAGGCTACTGCCAGAATCCCTGGTATAATTCTAATTACATGACAAACCATGATCCCTGCAAAAGCCTAGATGAATAGACAACAGATTTTAAAATTCATTTTCAATAGGTAACATCCATGAGGTGAGCACAGAAAGTAGAGTCGCGGTGAACGGCTGATTTCAGATTGGAGGGTGGTGTGCCCCAGGGGTCGGTATTAGGACCACTGCGCTTTCGTGTATATTAATGACCTGGACTTGGGTTTACAGGGCATTATTCCAAAGTTTGCCAATGACACGAAACTCAAATGCAGTAAACAACGAGGAGGATAGGAACAGACTTCAGAAGAACATAGGCAGACTGGTGAAATGGGCAAACACATGGTAGATGTAATTTAACAGAGAAATGCAAAGTGGTTCATTTTGGTAGGAAGATTATAAGGAGGTAATATGAACTAAATGGTACAATTTTAAAGGGGATGCAGGAACACAGACCTGGTAGTGCACATACACGAGCCTTTCAAGGTGGCAGGACAAGTTGAAAAGGCAGTTAAAAAAAGCATCGAGGATCCTTGGCTTTATTAATAGAGGCAGAGTACAAAAGCAAGGAAGTTGTGCTAAACCTTTATGAAGAATTGGTTTGGCCCCAGCTGGAGTACCGTGTCCAATTCTGGCCACCACACTTTAGGAAGGATGTCAAGGCCTGAGAGAGGGTGCAGTGGAGATGAACTAGAATGGGTCCAGGGATGAGGGACTTCAGTTACGTGGAGAGACCAAAGAAGCTGGGGTTGTTCTCCTTGGAGCAAAGGTGGTTAAGGGGAGATTTAATAGAGGTGTTCAAAATCTTGAAGGGTTTTGATAGAGTAAATGAGAAACTGTTTCCAGTGGCAGAAGAATCGGTAACCAGAGGACACAGATTTAAGGTAATTGGCCAAAGAATCAGAGGTGAAATGAGGAGTATTTTCTTTTATATGATCTGGAATGCACTTCTGAAAGGGCGGTGGAAGCAGATTCAATAATAACTTTCAAAAGGGAATCAGAGAAATACTTGAATGGAAAAAGTGCAGGGCAATGGGGAAAGAGCCGGGGAGTGGGACTCATTGGAGAGCTCTTTCAAAGAGCCGGCACAGGCGTGATGGGCCGAATGCTCTCCTTCTGTGCTGCATCAGTTTATGATTCTATAAGAAAACGAGGAGAAAAGCTTGAAGACTGTCCACAATAAAATTCACCCTACACCATCACAGTAAAGCCTTCTGCTTTACAATGATGTTAAAACTTGCATCACATGTTCAAAAATGGTGTTTAAAAACGTGTTTACAATGAGGTTTGGTGCACAGAATTGCTCTCAGGTACACAATGAACAGTGTTAAAAAAAAGACAGAAATCAGGAAAGCAATTCCTCCTTGAGGTATGACTGTTTCCACTACACATAATGGAAATCCATTGGGGAATTGTTCAATAAGTTAGCTTGTTGAGCATTCAGACTTAATGTTAATGTTAAAAACACTGAGCGAGCAGAGATTCATAACCTATGATGACAAGCACTTACCGTTTCTTTCACAAGTGACTTTAAGATTTCCTTGCCTTCACCAGCAGCAGCAGCACCGGGTAGCTGCTCAAAGTCCATTATATTATCCAATAGGTCTTCCCCTTGGCGCGCCTGCCCAACCTGGTCATTATCAATTGGCTGAAAGTCTTCTCTTACAGCTTCCTGTACAATATCCGGCTGAGGTAACACAGGATCTTGCTCCCTCACCAGATTCACTGGTGCCTCTTCCTGCTCCGCTCCCATCGCTTGGGCTGCTGGAATGCCCAGTATCTCAGTTTCATTTGCCTGGCCCACTGGAGCCTGCAGGGCCTCGCTGGGATCAGCAGTTGCTCCGGGGTCCACCCCATTTTGTTCTTCATTCCTTTGCACAATGGGGTGCTGTTCGCCCGGGGCAACCTCCTGGTTTCTGGGGGCTAGTTGATGGTGGGCTTGGTCAGGTTCTACCTTGATCTCTACAATATCCAACCCAAGTCTACGTTGGGCCAAGATACACCTCCTCTCCTCCTGAAAGTTTCCAATATCTCTGTGGTTTTCCCTCAGCAGTTGTTCTTGCTGCACGTTTTGCCATCCAGATGCAGGTCGGATGATGATTGGAGGTCGAATTTGTCTCACTGGGGTCTGGAATGGATTGGACAGAAGACAGGTAGTTAAAAAACGAGTCTGTAAAAGGCAGTAGCCAAATCTCTAAATAAACAGGGGGGGGTGAATTTCCTTGGGGATACTCCCGCTGCACAGCCGAAGCTTCAGTGGGAGTTATGGTCTGAATACTGTTAATGTACATAAACGGGGTACCCGCCGAGTTGCTGCCAAAGTTGGGGTGGCGGACTGGGAGAAGCCCCAAGGAAATTCCAGGCCATATTTGTCTCTTCTCTCAACCAAAGGACTTTGGCGATCACACAGCCTTCTTCAGAATTGCAAGCCAAGTGTGTAGGACCTTGAAATCTGTTCCACTTCATGATGAGTAGACAGAACATTCATTCAGTCACCTGTATTGCATTTCTTCTGCCGCTATTCTTGTTTACATATTTTGTAGATCCTGTTCCACTGCCTCAGATTTAACTGGCCCACCTACTTCAGTATCATCTGCAAATCTGACCAGTTTGTGTTGAGCTTGTATTACCAGACAAGAATGCACTTGTACAGCAAGAAGTTTGGCACTGCTATTTCAAAATCCATCACAAATATCGTGAAATCAGCATTTGGAGCTCATAGTGGAGACGAGGTCATTATGAAAAAAGAGCAAATGAACAATCATCAGCAAGTTATAACTTAACAGCTTCAATATATCAAGTGGATCACGATGCAATGAACAGGAAACAAAAATATGCAAAATAAACTCTGGTGACTTGCAATTAACGACTACCAATTTTATTTGAATGAGCAAATTGGATTATTCATTTTTTGCATCTGAATTAAACCATTAGTTTGGGTGCACTGTATAGGTCATCATACTTCCTACTAGGTCACTCTCCCTCCCATTTAATAGTTTAATATATGATTGTGATTAGATTTTGGGTACTGTGATGTGAGGGGCAGATAGTCCATCAGACAGCCATAACAATATATGATTATAACTAACGGGAACAAACAACTTGAGGGAACATAGGAACAGGAGGAGGCCATACAGCCCCTCGAGCCTGTTCCGCCATTCAATTAGATCATGGCTGATCTGTACCTAAACTCCATTTACCCGCCTTTCATCCATACCCCTTGATACACTTACCTACCAAAAATCGATCAAGCTCGGTCTTGAAAGCTTCAACTGATCCAGCAACCACACCCTTTTAATGATTCGTGAACATGGACACCTAAATCCTTTTGCTCCTCCACAGTTTCTAGTTTCTCACCATTTATAAAAATACTCCGATTTGTCTCTCTTGGATCCAAAGTAGATGACTTCACATTCCCTATTTACCACAATTTTGCCCACTCACTTAGTCTATGCCCCAGTGTAATTTTCCTCTCCCATCTGCACTACTTACTGCGCCTCCTAACTTTAGTGTCATCTGCAAACTTGAATTCAGAACTCTCCATTTCTTCATCCACGTCATTGACAAATATGGTGTAATATTGAGGCTCTAGAACAGCTCGCTGGGGAAAACCACATGTCAGATCCCGCCAGAGTGTTCATGCTTTATCCTGACTATCTCGAACCTCAATACTACGGCTACCACAACTTGTATTCATATACAGGAAACTTTCGATTAACCGGCCCCTAAATAACCGGAACGCTCTATCCACCGGCAAAATTCAGGAGTCGGTTCCGTTAACTTTTATAACTTTTATTACCTTTTTAAACTCCATTTGTTGCTGTGCAAGGGTGCAGCTGAAGCTGTTGCTAAGCTACAGAGACGCTTGCAACTTGTGCCGATTGTTTTGAAGCACAGGGATTGTTGCTTTATACAGAGCTCTCAGCTCCGTATCTTTTACTATAGCGTTTGGTTATCCGGAATTGTTGATGAACCGGCACCAGGTCGGTCCCGTCCGTGCCGGATACCAGAAAGTTTCCTGCAGCGGCTTTAACATCGTAAAACGTCCCAAGGCACGTCACAGGGGCGTGATGTGACAAAATTTGACACAGCCACATCGAGAGATTAGGACAGATGACCAAAAGCTTGGTCAAAGAGGTAGGTTTTAAGGAGCGTCTTAAAAAGGAGCACGGTGGCATAGTGGTTAGCACTGTTGCCTCACAGCGCCAGGGACCCGGGTTCAAATCCGGCCTCGGGTGACTGTGTGGAGATTGCACATTCTCCCTGTGTCTGCGTGGGTTTTCTCCGGGTGCTCCGGTTTCCTCCCACAGTCCAAAGATGTGCGGGTTAGGTTGATTTGGCCATGATAACTTGACCCTTAGTGTTCGGGGATTAAATGCGTGGGGTTATGGGGATAGGGTGGGATATGTGTCGGTGCAGGCTCAATGGGCCGAAATGGCCTCTATCTGCACTGTGGGGTTTCTGTGATTCTGTGAGCAGAGAGGCGGAGTGCTTTTGGGAGGGAATTCCAGAGTTTAGGCAGGTGAAGGGGGGGGGGGGGGTGGATGGAAGGGTTGGGGGGGGGGGGATGGTGAAGAGAATGAGAAATAGACCGGGGGGGGAGGGAATAAAGAGGGGCAGGGCGACTTTCCAAATTAAAGAGAGGACATCATTTTTCTACTTATTTTCAGTCATCCTCCAAAAGTAGACACGTTGATTTTTCCCCTTGCTGTGATCAATTGCAGAGTCTCCCCGACTGACACTGTAAACTCCCAAATGACATATGACATTTCCTACCACCTTACTGAAGCACCATCTTGTATAAATCTATTTCCCTACAATAGAAGGGAGCGAAACAATGCGTAATACCTCAATGAGTACAACATCTTGATCCTCTGCCAGTCGATTCCCAATGGCCACAACTGGTGGATCATCACCCGAGTCGGAATCATCGGAGATGGTGATGACTGGAGTATTGCGAGAGTCTCTCCATACTGAAAGAGAGATTGGGGAACTATGACTTGATGTAAAAACACAAAACCTTTATTGACGACTTTTTAAGCTCTCGTATAGTGTTGCCCACAGGTAATGAGTGATACAGGCCAGGACCAGAGCAATTAGATGGAGAAAACAGAGGGGAACAGCTGGGAAAAGTGGGAGCAGAGCAGGGATGGAGTGGAACAAGACGCCAGGGGAAAGCATGAATGGAGCAGGGACACTTCCAGGAGGCTGAAGCTGGGGGCAGCCAAGTTTCTCAGAGCGGATGCCTGGGGCAGAGGCTGGTGAGGGTGAAGGGTTGTTTCTGTATAACAAAGCATGTTTGCACCATTATTTATTATAGATCACAAATCAATTAATTGCAGTGCTTTTCCTTTCAAAGTTCAAAAGTTAATTTTTACTCTGTTTAGTTGTTTTAATACAAAAAAAAAATCACAACAATCGTCAAAGTTATCATGACTTTCCGGGTTTTACTGCTGTCAGTCTTTTTCCATCGATAGACTGGGTGGAAGAGAGGCTGACAAACAGCAAACATGCTCCATGAATGGCAAGTCTTGCTGCCAATTATTAAAAAAAGCCGAGTGATATTCATCCCGCTTTCCCCGCCACTTCAAAGCACAGAGAGAGAGGCAGCCTTAAACGCATGTGTGCCTGGAGAATGCTTGTGCAAAACGAAACTCGCCCAGAGAATTATAATCTGCCACCTGGTTGGATCTCTTTATTCAGGGTAGAAAACAGCTGACGCAGATGGCTGTGGGAAGCAGGCCACAGCTCACAACTCAATCTCTCCCTTTTAAAAGAAGAAGCGTTCCTAAGTCACTCAAAAGGTTCCGTTTATTTTGAATCCAGTGTTGAATGACGGCTTTCTCCTAAAGGCCAGTGGCTGGGAATGTCCCCCCTTGTCTCAATTACATTACGGACATGTGTTCCTGGAAAGCCCCTTCACATTTTCTTTGAAGTGTGATGCAAAGTTGAGTGCGGCGGAGAGGAAAGTCGCAGCTAGATGCGCTATTCTAAAATATTGTAGAACAGGCATGCATTGGGCTCAACGGGCAACAAGGGGGGAAACTAGGTGGGCACAGTTTGCATTTCTTTTAACTCTGATCTCGGATTAACATAGAAACATAGAAGATAGGAGCAGGAGTAGGCCATTGTGAGATTTTTCAATATTTAACTTGAATCAATCCCAGCTTGGTGTGCTGAAAGACTCCTCTTTTTTGCCAGCAGTAAGGGGTTATGTGAACGAAGTTTTAGCATGTTCAAACCCGTTCTTACTGGCTGAAGGCCCAAAGAACAAAAAATGCCGTAATTTGTAATCTCACCAAGGGGCCTGCTAAATACTGAAAAATCTCACAAGCTCAGCGTTCTTTTAAGGTTGGGGTTTGGTCCCAACACAAGCAACAATACAAGTAGCTTTACTTTTCATTTCGTCCAGGAGACATCTTAACTGGGAGCACTCAACACTGACACTGGGTGCCTAAAATGGGGAAAAGTTTAATTCCCAGCTCCAGAATGCATCATCTTGAAGACACCAAAAACTCACAAAATACAAATTTTAAATGGAGGCACTAAAATATGTATTGTGCACAGCACATTTGCGCCAGCAAGATTGCACAGTAAAAATAAAGGGGATGCGGTGCCCACACACAATGGGCATAGAAGTTGGAAAGTGTCAGCTGGGGCTCAGTGGGTAGCACACTCGCCCGAGTCAGAAGGTTGTGGGTTCAAGTCCCACTTCAGAGGCTTGAGCACACTCCAGTGCAGTGCTGAGGGAGCGCTGCACTGTCGGAGGTGATCTTTCAGATGAGACGTTAAATCGAGGCCCCGTCTGCTCTCTCAGGTGGACGTAAAAGATCCCATGGCACTATTTCGAAGAGGAGCAGGGGAGTTATCCCCGGTGTCCTGGCCAATATTTATCACTCAATCAACATCACTAAAAAAAAATTATCTGGTCATCATCACATTGCTGTTTGTGGGAGCTTGCTGTGCGCAAATTGGCTGCCACGTTTCCCACATTATAAAAGTACTTAATTGGCTATAAAGCACTTTGAGACATCCAGTGGCCGTGAAAGGCGCTACATAAATGTAAGTCTTTCTTTTCTTTAAAGGTTAGGGTCAGGGGGAAATATCAATCTGAGCATTTGAGATGTACTTGATTTCACCCATTAGATTTCTTCAGTCAAGAAGGGAATGATGAAATAATTGTAATGGAAGAGAGAGATACTTAAAAGAACATTTTAAACAGGTCTCTATAATGGCTACAATGTCATGTTTTCATCTGAAAAATAGAGCAATGAACCTAAATATTAAAAAAAAGGTACAAGCTTTTAAAGGGCATGACCTCCCAATTCAGCCTCCCCCTTGGTAACATTTTCAAGCAGGATCTCTCATCAGTTGGGAGCCAAAGCTAAACAAATGATTACATTACAGAAACATTCCTATAATAACACTCAACATAAATTGTTACATTAACAATCTTCAGGGAAATATTTTGTCACTTCAGCCTCCAATTACTCAGATTACAAGAATACAAAATTTGCAGCAGTTCCAACTTATCCCTGCTTACGGAACTGCGTCTGGGACACCCAAACCCAGTTGCACGTCTTGAGGGTTAAGTGCTGATGCAAAGAGCCTTCCATATGAATCTGGTCAATGTAACTGGGTATGAATTAAACTGCAAAGGGTAGTGGAGATCTGGAAATCTCCCCAAACAGCTGTTGAGGCTGGGGGTCAATTGAAAATTTAAAAACAGAAATTGATAAATTTTTGAGAGAGATTTTTGATAGGCAAGGGTATTAAAGGTTAGGGAACCAAGGAGGGTAAGATGGAGTGAAGATACAGGTCAGCCATGATCTAATTGTATGGTGGAACAGGCTTGAGGGGCTGAATGGCCTATTCCTGTTCCTACGTCCCTTCCTGAAATATTCTCGACAAGAAACTGCACAGATACAAAAACTGGAATGGTGGCCACGCTGGAGGAATGTTTAAGGAAAGTTAATCATTAATCGAGTGGAAAATTTCACAAAGAGAGCACCTGCTTGCACATCATCTTTGCCATCATTCGTCAACACAGAAAAGCTATAACTAAAGACACAGAAAGGTGACACTGCTGTGCTATCACAGTACTTACCACTATGGGAATCTCCTTGGTAAATGGAAAGGTTGATTACCTCCTCCTCCTCCGCTCCTCCCTCAGACATTGCCGCACAATGAACTGGAATGTGCCACTCCCAAGCGTTTCACATACCTGCAAATAAAGCAACATGCATTTTAGTCAAATGGACCGTCAACACCCGCCTGGAGGACTGATGGACCACCCATTTTCCATCTTGGCTATAAGTTACAATTCATAGCAGGAGGGCGATGCAGTTCAAGCTGGGCTCAAGTACTTGGTCAACAAACATTCTATGGCCTCCAACCAACAAAAATTTGAAACGTTAAGGCTTTCCTTAAACAGGGATGTTGAACGACAACTTTTACAGCGAGGAACATTTTGGAAGGAGTTTCACCGTATGAATGCGTTGTTAAGGCACAATTAAGCACGGGTTATAGTGGGTGCGTCCTAGTGGAGGTTTGTTCATTCAGTAGGGTATAGTTGGCGTATCCATTCAACGGTCTTGTTCATTCAGCAGGACGAGTTAATTGTGCATTAGGATATCTGAATACAAGGCTTCCATAGCTGTAGATTAACTGCTGTACAAACACATCTGAATAACCAATTTTGGAAGGTCCTAACTATTTCATTACTGCTAATTAGTAGCGTTTTCAATGATCACTTTTCCAATAAGATGTAGGGGGAGAAATTCAACACACGGCTGTCTGTTTTGCACCTGAGGAACGGATGGCCTTGGGTTGTAAATCGGTAGTTGGTGGCAGGGGGTGCAAGAGCAGAGAGGGTCACTTCAGCAGTCACACGGATGCTCAAGGCGTGTCTGATACCATATACGTCTGGCGCCTGCAGCTCGCTGCTTCTATTCAAACGAGGGCCGGTGCCGAACTTGGCTCGGACCGCAGGCGGAGCAATCACACTGCTGACTTGCCACCCATTGTGGGCACAATTCCAATTTCTTCCCCCGTTGCCTCGTATGCTAATCCCTCCTTCAAATTTTGTATTAGCCGGCAGAAAATTTCGATTCCAAACTGTAAATTCTGATGTGAAACATAATTGGATGCTTGTTCTTCTGTGAACAATGCGATACCACCTACAGGAAACTCTTTTTTAATCCGGCACCGATGGGACCGGCGTGGTGCCGGTTTATCAAAAAGTCCGGATTACAGAGAGGTATAGTAAAAGGTACGAGAGCTCCGTACACAGCAACAAATCCAGGCTTCCCTGTTGCTTAGCAACAGGTGCAGGAAGTCCGGCCACAGACCAAGCGTCCCTGTTGCTTATCAACAAGTGCAGGAACCCCGTTTACCACAGCCACAGATCCAGGAACGGCCACTAATAGGAAGTAAAACTTACCTGAACCTACTCCTGAATTTTGCCGGTTAACAGAGATTTCCGGTTATTTAGGTGCCGGTAAATCGAAAGTTTCCTGTAGTAAGCCTTGTGTGAAAACAGTGCAATAACCTATGCTTGGAGTGTGAGCAATCTCCTACCCAAGTGCTTTCTGTACTCTTGTAGGTTGATATAAAATCCTAACTGGGCTACCATGTTTCCCATCCCATTTCCCTCCTTTCTCCATCATATCTAAAGGTCCAATCAGTTTGAACTTACACAGATACTTAAGATACAGTTACTAGAAGAGCCAATGTAAATCCATTCCTGTAAGCATGTTGTGACTTGAGACTCAATGTGAAACCAAAAGCCGAAATCCATAGCACCAAAGCGTTAATATTAATATAGCCCTTCTTATGCTATCAAGTATTCGATCTATGTAATTTTAATTACTTTTTAGAACGGTTTTGGATTTCTTTGAATGACAAGATGGTGAACTGGGTTCTGTGAGGAGATATTTGTGGCAGCGATGAACTGGAAAGGTCAAAAAGGACAGTTTTATCTCAATTGGACGTAGTGATACTGCTTTTAAGTTGAAAACATAAAATCCCCTGCCACTCCCACGCAAGTCTGGTATTCCCCGGCCATGCATTGCTTCCTGACTGGCTGCTCCCAGGCTTTTGTCCGTACCGCTGGGATGTGTGCACAAGACCAGCCCAAAGCCCCACGTCACTCAAATCACCCACTTGCTCATGAACTAAATTCCCCAACAGCTAAGAAATATTTTTTTTAAATCCACCATTTCTTGTTATCATCTTCTTAGGCAGTCCCTCGGAACCGAGGATGACTTGCTTCCACACTAAAAATGAGTTCTCAGGTGACTGATGAGTCCAATGCGAGACCTACAGTCTCTGTCACAGGTGAGGCAGACGGTGGGTGGGGTGCTTAGGTTGACGTGCGTTCCTTCCGCTGTTTGCGCGTGGCTTCCGCTTGCTCCCGGTGAAGAGACTCGAGGTGTTCGGCGCCTTCCCGGATGCTTCTCCTCCACTTTGTGCGGTCTTGGGCCAGGGATTCCCAGGTGTCATTGGGGATGTTGCACTTTTTCAAGGAGGCTTTGAGGGTGTCCTTGAAGCGTTTCCTCTGCCCACCTGGGGCTCTCTTGTCGTGTCGGAGCTCCGACTAGAGCGCTTGTTTTGGGAGTCTCGTATCGGGCATGCGGACGATGTGGCCCGTCAATCGGAGCTGATCGAGCGTGGTCAAAGCTTTGATGCTGGGGATGTTGGCCTGAGCAAGAACACCGACGTTGGTGCGCCTATCCTGCCAATGGATTTGCAGGATCTTGCAGAAGCAGCGTTGGTGGTACCTCTCCAGTGCTTTGAGGTGCCTGCTGTACATGGTCCATGTCTCTGAGGCATACAGGAGGGCGGGTATCACTACCGCCCTGTAGACCATGAGCTTGGTGCTGGGTTTGAGGTCCTGGTCTTCAAACACACTTCCTCAGGCGGCCGAAGGCTGCACTGGCACACTGAAGGTGGTGCTGGACTTCGTCATCGACGTCTGCCCTTGTTGACAGTAGGCTCCCGAGGTATGGAAAGTGGTCCACGTTGTCCAAGGCCTTGTTATGGATTTTGATAATTGGGGAGCAGTAGTGTGGCGCGGAGGCAAGTTGGTAGAGGACCTTTGGCTTACAGATGTTTAGCGTAAGGCCCGTGCTCTCGTACGCTTTGGTGAAGGTGTTGACGATGGGTTTGGTGTTCGACCTCAAAGTGTGCGCAGATGCAAGCGTTGTCTGCATACTGTAATTCGATGACAGAGGATGGGACGACCTTAGACCTGGACTGGAGGCAACGGAGGTTGAACAGTCTCCTGTTTGTTCTGTAGATTAGCTCCACTCCAGCGGGAAGCTTACTGAGGGGGAGACGGAGCATTGCAGCCAGGAAGATCGTGAAGAGCATTGGTGCAATGACACAGCCTTGCTTGACCCCGGTCCGTACGTGAATTGGGTCTGTGGTGGATCCGTTGGTCAGGATCACTGCTTGCATGTCGTCGTGAAGCAGGCGGAGGATGGTGACAAACTTGAGGGCAGCTGAATTTGAGGAGGATGCTCCATAAACCCTCACGGTTGACAGTGTCGAAGGCCTTTGTGAGGTCAAAGGCGGCCATGTACAGCGGTTGGTGCTGTTTCCTGCATTTCTCTTGTAATTGACTCGCGGTGAAGATCGTGTCCATTGTGCCCCTTAGTGGGCGGAATCTGAATTGCGACTCTGGGAGGAGCTCTTCAGCCACTGGGAGAAGGCAATTGAGGAGGATTCTAGTTATATAAAAATGACTGACAGAGATACAAGGCAATGGAATTTCTGGCTTTTGATGGCACGGAACACTGTGCAGGGGATCAGAATCCTCAGATACCATCACACCAAGCTATTATAAAAGTAAAATGAAAGAATTGCATTTATATTGCGCCTTTCACGACCTCGTGACATCTCAGAGTTTTAAAGCCAATTAAGTACTTTTGAAGTGTAATCACTGTTGTAATGTAGGAAACGCGGCAGCCAATTTGCACACAGCAAGCTCCCACTAACAGCAATGTGATAATGACCAGATAATCTGTTTTTAGCACGATGGATTGAGGATCAACATTGGCCAGGACACAGGCGATAACTCTCCTGCTCCTCTTCGAAATAGTGCCGTGGGATCTTTTACGTCCACCCGAGAGAGCAGATGAGGCCTCGATTTAATGTCTCATCCGAAAGACGGCTCCTCAGCACTGCACTGGAGTGTCAGCCTAGATTTGTGTGTTCAAGTCTCTGGAGTGGGATTTGGACCCACACAGCCTTCTGACTAAGAGGCGAGAGAGTGCTCCCCACGGAGCCCAGCTGACACTATGCTTTATGTACAGTCTCTTATGTTTAAATTCCCTCCCCTGCAAATATATCACAATAACCATTAGATGCCAATTTTTGATTTATCTATCTGCAAGCTGCAATATAAAAATGTTAATAGGCTGAGTCAGGTTTTGGTGCTGGTCATGCCGTGGGTCGTACTTGAAAATACACTGCTCCTATTTACAATCCAGTAGTTTTGTTTCATTTCCTTAAACCAGGTTAAGAGTCCTCTCACCCAGTGCACATTTGGCACAGGGAGAGTGAAAGGATGACACAAAGTAGACAGGTGCAGTGAGCTGGAACAATGTTGCAGCTATTGGTCTTTCAAACAATTCAAACTCAGCACACAACAATACAAGCAACACGTCAAGAGGTCAAAAGGAACAGTTTCAAACGCTGACCACCAAGATGTGTCGAGTGGTCCAAGTCCACAACCGAGAACATCAGAAGTGATTTGCTCATGACAGTTACATTTCAGTGCTTCTGCTGATTTACTCTGCAATGCAGACAGTTAAGAGTGTTTGCTTTACTCCCCAGACAGCTAAACATGCAGTGCTGCTTTTTAAGCAACACTACCGCCTTGCTTTTTCGGGGTGTGGGGAGGAGGAAGACAATCTAGCTAGTGTTGAAAGGCTCCCCTTACTCTCACCTTTAACTGGAGAGAAAAGAGAGAGAACACAGGAAACTCTCTTAACCAGCACCTAAATAACCGGAAATCTCTGTTAACCGGCAAAATTCAGGAGTAGGCTCAGCTAAGTTTTACTTCATATTAGTGGCAGTTCCTGGATCTGCGGCTGTGTAACTGGGGTTCGTGCACTTGTTGCTAAGCAACAGGGACGCTTGGTCTGTGGCCAGAGTTCCTGCACATGTTGCTAAGCAACAGGGAAGCCTGGATTTGTTGCTGTGTACGGAGTTCTCGTACCTTTTAAACTATACCTCTCTGTAATCCGGACTTTTTGATAAACCGGCACCACGCCGGTCCCGTTGCTGCCGTACAATAAAGAGTTTCCTGTACCAGTTTCAACAGAGTGTTTGGGGGTTTGGGGGGGGGGTGGGCGAGAGAGGAGAGAAGAGTACAAGCTTGCACTAGACTGGACAGTGGACAAGAATGAATACCATTGACCTGGGGGGAGGAAAAGGAGAAGGGTACCAAAATGAACTTCCAGGGTTGGAGCTGGAAAGAATGCCTTTGTGAAAGGATTAGTCATTGAATAGGATGCAATGTCTGTGTGAGCAGAGCCCGGTGGGGACAGTGTTCCTCTGTGACTGCAGCTGAGGAATTAAATGTGGACATGTGACCGCTGAACAGCAAATCTTACTTTGTTTTTCTGTTTCTAGAGATTAAAAACCTCAAATATAAAAGGTGCTTAAAATGAGCTGAAATGCATCCCTTTACATATAGACCACACCATTTTTCAGCGAGCACCTCCCCTTCTGTAAATGCACCACTAATTTTGTGCCTCTTTAGTCTTTCATGTACTTGTGTTTTTGTCCAACAGAAGTGAAGGAATGTTGTGTATACCCACAGTTTAAGTTACAAAGCCCATATAACTATTTGACACACCACAGACCATTGTTCAGGTGACAGAGCAGTGTTCGTGACTGGTGCCAGCTTTCTTTGAAGATGTTGGGCAGGTTTTGCTCATTTTCTCAGCTGGCCAGTCTCCGCAGGAAGGCTTCCACAAGCTGCCATAGTAACCTTGGGGCAAAAGGGCACGTTGGGGGGGGGGGGGGTACCCGAAGAACCACGTGCCTGTGGAATTGTATGCTCGCAAGGAGTCTGTACCAGGAGAGGAGATGGGAAGGGTGGAAAATTGGCAAGGAAAGCTAGAGCAACAGAAAAAAAAAATTGAAACAGTTTCTCTGTCAGAAGAAATTTTAGGCAGGCTTAGGCAATGTTTTCCAGAAACAATGTTCCAGTCGCAGATTTTAAGAAGGAGCGGCTCACACCCACCACAGACCCACTGTCAAATGCTGACAAGTTTACTTATTTGGGTAGAAAAGTAACAGGTTATATGGTACATAGCATTTACAGCACAGAAACAGGCCATTCGGCCTAACTGGTCCGTGCCGGTATTAATGCCCCACACGAGCCTCCTCCCACCCGACTTCATCTCACCCGGTCAAGATATCCTTCTATTCCTTGCTCCCTCATGTGCTTATCCAGCTTCCCCTTAAATGCATCTATACTATTCGCCTCAACCACTCCCTGTGGTAGCGAGCTCCACATTCTTACCACTCTCTGGGTAAAGAAGTTTCTCCTAAATTCCCTATTGGATTTATTGGTGACCATCTTATATTTACGGCCTCTAGTTTTGGACTCCTCCACAAGTGGAATCATCTCTACGTGTAACCCATAATTTTAAAGACCTCTATCAACTCATCTCTTATCTTTAATGGGTCAGAAATTCGGGTCCCCTCGGGTGAGTACCCACTGGGTACTCACGCGTAGGGCCAACGAAAGTGCCGCTTTCGTGCATGCACTGCGCATGCGCTGGAAACCGGAACTTCCGTTCCTTTGAAGGAAGGTATTCACAGGTCAAACGCATGCGCCGGGGAGGCAGCGCGTGCGCCTGGAACTTCCGATTTTTTTTTTTTTTTTGCAGGTTTCTCCAAGCGGGTAAGTCCCTAGCAGCTGCGCATGAAAAAAGCCGTCGCAAGGCCTGCTTTTAACAAGGTAAGAGGTTAATTAAGTAAAATTAAAACATTTTTTCCCACAGGTTTATCATTTTAAAATACTTTAAAGAAACGTAAGTTTATTTTTAGCCCTGTTAAAAACTTTAATTTTTCAAAAATTTTTTGTTTAAAATAGTTAATTTATGTAATAGTTATTTTTAAGATGTGATTTTAAAAAAAAATTATTTGAAGCTTCAGTTAGGTTTTGGGGCGAATCTCCATTCATAGATTTGACAGGTCAAACCTATGAATGGAGATTCCTTGCTCCAATTGGCTCCCCATGGCCCACGTGATCCCAGGTGACGCTGCGAACTAACTGCGCCCCTGGGATACGTGGGCCCTGCACACCGGCAGCTGGAGGCGGCCCAGGATCGGAATCCCACGCGGCCCCACAGCACAACGGCAGGCGCGCGCTATAAAAGTGCAGGTTGGGGGCTTGCGCCCGCGGGAAGCCTCCAACCCGAATTTTTGGCCCAATATAAAAAATATCAAAATGAGAAAGTGAGGGGACGGTGACAAAAGACACAAGGAGGGAATTTAAATATTTTAAAGGTATTTTTAATTAAAAAATCATTTAGATTTATTGCTGACATGATTGAAGTGATGACTTAGTGGCGCAAAAAAATACTAGCAGGTTTATGTTTGCATGCAGAGGCAGTGAGGAAGGAAGATAGAAAGCTGCATTTATAAGATATACAGGCCTATGGGAATAGAGCAGGACGGTGGGATTAGTTTTGGATTACTCTAGTGAAGGGGCAGCACAGACAATGGGCTGAGTGCCTCCTTCCATGCCATTAACCAATATGGTTCTACCATTGGGGACTCTTGACTAAGTCAGTCTTAATGGAGGAACAGAAACCAGAATCTCTCATTCCTTCGCCGCCAATCAGTCATCCTATATGCCCTTCCGACACTCTGAAGTCAAGGGTCATACACTATTTCCCAGGACCATAAAACTTGACCTCCACTGAAGTGTTTACTTTCTCATAAAACCGCAAACCTCTAAAAGCAAAGGTTGGCATCATCTAGCCACGACTTCAGCTAACTCCACTTTTTTTTGTTCTTGCTATTTTCAACCTTGTTGGTGTCGACTGCATGGGCCTTGCTCTTTCCCTTTGGTTTCTCAATTAAAAAAAAAAAAAATACAGGAAGAAATCTTCCAAGGCCAAGCCTGCTCTGTATGAAAAGCCTGGTTGCACTGAAGAGACCATGACTGCCACGGCCTCAGCTATCATCAAATACAAGAATAGATGCTTTCTGCAAAAACATGAAGGTCAACTTTGGGCACTTGACTAAACGAGGTCAACTCTGCAAGCATAAGGGAGAAAAGCTAAAAGTATTAAATCCATTACAATGCCCCAAGTCTAAAACAACTGTCCTGGAAGCAATCCAAGTAGACATAAGCGTTAATGATGCAAATACAAGCATTGTTGAGTACTGTGAGACTAGTTCCAAACAAAACTTTTGATGACGAGGCAAATTTCACCCACATGCCTGTTGTCAGGTGACCTGGAGCCACCTCAGCCGACGTATTTTAAACTTTAAAAACATTACCCAACTCACCAATTCCCTGAAATACGAAATGTTTACTATTCTGACAGGCACTGTACAAACTCAGTCCTGATGCTATACTGACAGCGCTAGTTCCACATGGATAAGGCTCAGTGAATTTGATGACTGGTTGATCCAGCAGCCTGCAGTTGCTATTTTTGACATCTACCAGCCTCACACTGGGAAGGTGGAGCTGCAAGGGTGTTGCATGATAACGTCTTGCTGTTTGTTCCAGCATCCTTCATGGATCACACCTGCAGCTCCTTAAGGTTTGTGAATAGACTTTTGAGCAAGAGCTTGTCAAAACCACGTCCAGTCAAGTCGCACAAGCTACATCAGAAAACAAAAATCAGCAAAGATGGTTGTTCTTATTAGGTGCATCATGCATTTACCAAACTTGCTGCCCATGACAGGACGTTTTGGATTTTGGGAGTAATCAAAGGGCGATTGGATCTATAAAGTCTCACACTGCAGAGCGAGGCTAATGCGACTGCTACAAATATTAAAACCAGGAGCATTTTACTACTCTGGTGACATCTAGTAGTAGAGGACAAAGCAAATTACAATTCACCCTCATGCCTGTTGTCAGCTGACCTGTAGCCAATGGGTCTGCCTATATAACAAACGGTAATTCATCGATTGTGAAGCACGGAGATAATTTGAGGACACGGTGAGGCATTATACAAATGCAAGCTCTATCTTTCTTTCAACTTTCCATTTATTCCCCCTCTCTCCTCAGCATGGCATCTCATGTAGTGGCCTTCATTGGCAACAGCCCCTCGAGCCTGTTCCGCCATTCAATTAGAGCATGGCTGATCTGTATCTTAACTCCATCTACCCACCTTGGTTTCGTAACCCTTAATATCCTTGACTAACAAAAAATCTATCAATCTCAGTTTTGAAATTTTCAATTGACCCCCAGCCTCAACAGCTTTTTCGGGGAGTGTGTTCCAGATTTCCACTACCCTCTGTGAGGAAGTGCTTCCTGACATCACCCCTTAACGGCCTGGCTCTAATTTTAAGGTTATGCCCCCCCCCCGCCCCCACCTTGTTCTGGACTCCCTCACCAGAGGGAATAGTTTCTCTCTATCTACCCTATCAACTGCTTTAATCATTTTAAACACATCAATTAGATCACTCCTTAATCTTCTGTATTCTAGGGACTGCAAACCTAGTCTATGCAACCTGTCCTCATAATTTAACCCCTTTAGCCCGGTGTCAATTTGAACATTATTGGCAAGTTAGTCTACCCTGATCCAAACACATGCGGTTCCACCAAGGTCTGCCAGATAGGCATCAGGTTGCAGATCTTGTTTCGCCTCCATGACCTGGGAGCGGTGCAAACTGCTGCCTCAGCGGAGATGAACTGACCCGTTGAAAACCAGGAGTCATACCCCAATCTCCCTGATGAAACCACAGAGCACATTCACTCACTGAACTATGGATACATTCCTATATAAGTTGCAGTATTCTAAAGGTTACAAAGTGATCCCTCGTAATACAATAGCAAAATACTGCGGATGCTGGAAATCTGAAATAACAACAGAAAATGCTGGAAACACTCAGCAGGCCAGGCAGCATCCGTGGAGAGAGAAACAGAGTTAACGTTTCAGGTCTGGGACCCTTCATCAGAACTGGAACCCTTCATCAGAACTGGAAAACGTTGGAGATGTAACAGATATTAAGCAGGTGCAGAGATAGGGGGGGTGGGGGTGGGAGGGGAGGAAGGAATTGAAGGAACATACTGTGCTTATGTAAGAGGCAGGAAAGATAAAATGTTGCAAAGGGGGTGGTAAAATCATACAGCATCAAAAATGGGAGCTGGGGTTATACAGTAGTTTGAAATTGTTGAACTCTATGTTGAGCCCAGAAGGCTATAAAGTGCCTAATCGGAAGATGAGGTGCTGTTCCTCGAGCTTACATTCAGCTTCATTCGCGGACAGAGAGATCAGAGTGGGAGTGAAGCAGAGAATGAGTGACAGGCAACCGGAAGCTCAGGGTCGCCCTTACGGAGGTGTTCTGCAAAGCGGTCGCTCAATCTGCGTTTGGTCTCCCCAATGTAGAGGAGACCGCATCGTGAGCAGCGAATACAGTATATTAAATTGCAAGAAGTACAAGTAAATCGCTGTTCCACCTGGAAGGGGTGTTTGGGGCCCTGGACAGTGGGAAAGGAGGAGGTAAAAAGGCAGGTGTTGCATCTCCTGCGCTTGCACGGGAAGGTGCCGGGCAAAGGGAAAGGGCTGTTAGGGGTGATAGAGGAGTGGACTAGGGTGTCGCGGAGGGAGCGGTCCCTTCGGAATACTGAAAAGGGGAGGTGAGGGGAAGATGCGTTTGGTGGTGGGATCACGCTGGAAGTGGAGGAAATGGTGAAGGATGATCCGTTGAATGTGGAGGCTGGTGGGGTGAAAGGTGAGGACAAGGGGAACTCTATCGTGGTTCTGGGAGGGAGGGAAAGGGATGAGAGTAGAAGTGCAGGAAATGGAACGGACACGGTCAAGGGCCGTGTCACCACAGTAGAGGGGAATCCTCAGTTGAGGAAAAAGGAAGACACGTCGGAAGCACTGGTATGGAAGGTGGCATCGTCAGAACAGACGCAGCAGAGACGGAGAAACTGGGAGAATGGAATAGAGTCCTTACAGGAAGCGGGGTGGGAGGAAGTGTAGTCTAGGTAGCTGTGGGAGTCAGTGGGCTTGTAGTGGATGTTTGTCGAAAGCCGATCACCAGAAATGGAGACAGAGAAGTCAAGGAAGGAAAGGGAAGAGTCGGAGATGGACCATGTGAAGGTGAGGGAAAGGTGGAAATTGGAAGTAAAGTGAATGAACTTGTCTAGTTCAGGGCGAGAGCAAGAAATGGCACCGATACAGTCATCATGTACCGGAAAAAGAGGTGAGGGAGGGGACCCGAGTAGGACTGGAACAAAGAATGTTCCACATATCCCATGAAAAGGCAGGCATAGCTAGGGCCCATGCGGGTTCCCATAGCAACACCTTTAATTTGGAGGAAGTGAGTGGAGTCAGAGGAGAAGTTATTCAATGTGAGAACAAGTTCAGCCAGGCGGAGGAGGGTGGTGGTGGATGAGGACTGGTTGGGCCTCTGTTCAAGGAAGAAGCAGAGCGCCCTCAGGCCGTCCTGGTGGGGGATAGAGGTGTAGAGGGATTGGACGTCCATAGTGAAAAGGAGACGGTTGGGGCCAGGAAACTGTTAAATTGGCGGAGGGTGTCGGAAGAGTCGCAAATGTAGGTGGGAAGAGACTGGACAAGGGGAGAATAAAGAGTCGAGATAGGAAGAGATAAGTTCCATGGGGCAAGAACAGGCTGAAACAATGGGTCTACCAGGGCAGTCCTGTTTGTGGATCTTGGGAAGGAGGTAGAAGCGGGCTGTGCGGGGTTGAGGGTCTATGAGGTTGGCGGCCATGGAGGGAAGATCTCCAGAGAAGATGAGGTCAGTGACAGTCTTGGAAACAATGAACTTGCAGCACTCCGTTCTCTCCGATCCAATCCTAACATTATTAAACCTGCTGACAAAAATGGCACGGTTGTTGTTTGGCGAACTGACCTCTACCGTGCGCAAGCTGAATGGCAACTCTCCGACACCTCCTCCTACCTCTGCCTGGACCATGACCCCACTAGCAAACATCAAGCCATTGATTCCAAGGCTGTCACTGACCTCATCTCTTCCCTCCATGGCTGCCAACCTCAAGTAAGTTTGGTAAACTCAAGTCACTGATAACAAGCTTTTCTCAGTAAAAGGAACAGAATGTTGCCACATTCCAGTACAAGGTTTGTGTGAGGTATGCAGAATGCAGCATTGAGGGACATTTTCAACACCCCTGTAAAAAATGCTACTTTGAAAATTTGTGAATTATTCATTTTTTTTTAAACGGCTAAAATAGCCAGTTTTACAACACATTCAAACACGGGATGTGCAAAATTTGATATAACTGTTTGTTTATTCGCAAGATGAAAGAAAATTAAATCCTTTGGGCCCCAAACTATTTAAAAAAATTAAGTGCTTAAGTCGTATCTTATCTAGACTATTCAGAAACTGCATAACATAGTCATTTATCCCAGCTTAGTCAGATTCAGAGTACAAGACTTTTATTCAGTTATCTTATTTTAAAAGATTATATATATTTAATGGACTAAGTGCACAGCATTATTAGAGACATGATGACATTGATTGCCGTCTTACAAGACAGTGGCGTTATCAGAAGCATTCCCAGACAACCACTCATTTATTAATTCCATGCTCAAAACGCCAATTCTCATCTTGGATACTGCATGCTGATTTACTTGGAGACAAGAAAGGACGCAATCAAAAAAAATATCAGTTGTTCCTTTTCCACATATTCTGTGCACAGAATTATCTGGGTGTGCCCAAAATGCACATCGAAAAGCTTAAAAGCAAACCAGGGCTTCTGCCCAGCCTGGCATTAATTAAAAATTAAGTGTCTTTACAGTAGAAAACTTGCCCAATGATACTTGACCAGAACACATTCACATTTATTGGATTTGTCACATAAAAAAGTGAATTTTCAGTTTATAGAATGAAATTTGTTATTTTCCTGAACTTGGTCCAAAAACTGAGCTTCTTTAAGTTAACTTAAACAGCTGCAGGAATATTGTGTGCATAGGACAATAAGTTACTCTAAATATTGTCCACTGCACTAATAAATAGGGCAAATAAAGCCAAGATGCCTAGCATCAAATCCACACAAACACACCCAAGAATGTAGACTGGCAAAGCATCGCTACAAGTAGCATGTCTGATTGTGGTCTCTGGACTTGGACAGCAGCATTACAAAGGCTGCACGGAATAGCAATAAAAGGATTCACAGCACGGTGGCATAGTGGTTAGCACTGTTGCCTCACAGCGCCAGGGACCCGGGTTCGAATCCGGCCTCGGGTGACTGTCTGTGTGGAGTTTGCACATTCTCCCCGTGTTTGCGTGGGTTTCCTCCGGGTGCTCCGGTTTCCTCCCGCAGTCCAAAGATGTGCAGGTTAGGTTGATTGGCTATGATAAAACTGACCCTTAGTGTTAGGGGGATTAAATACGTGGGGTTACGGGGATAGGGTAGGATATGTGTTGGTGTAGAGGTTACGGGGATCGGGTGGGATATGTGTCGGTGCAGGCTCGATGGGCCGAAATGGCCGCTATCTGCACTGTGGGGTTTCTGTGATTCTGTGACTCTGTCCAAGGGATTTGAAGTCAGAAAATAGCGCAGGTTATTCTCCTCACAACAAAATAAAGAATGCAACAATTTAAAATTGCAGAAAAAAGATAAATAGACGCTATGCAACTATTAATAGATTTTTTGTTCATGGGATGTGGGCGGCGCTGGCAAGGCCAGCATTTATTGCCCATCCCTAATCGCCCTCGAGAAGGTGGTGGTGAGCTGCCTTCTTGAACCGCTGCAGTCCGTGTGGTGAAGGTACTCCCACAGTGCTGTTAGGGAGGGAGTTCCAGGATTTTGACCCAGCGACGATGAAGGATCGGCGATATATTTCTGAGTCTGGATGATGTGTGACTTGGAGGGAAACTTGGACGTGGTGGTGTTCCCATGCGCCTGCTGCCCTTGTCCTTCTAGGTGGTAGAGGTTGCGGGTTTGGGAGGTGCTGGGAATTAAAGTTTAGAGGGAAATATATACTCTAACAATGACCTTGTTTTCTCACAAATTTATACAGTAGAAATTTGAGGCAAATCAGCGTCGTATAGCAAAAATTAGATGGATACAAGCCCAGAAATATTAATGGTAAAGCAACTTTAAGATAGGAAATAAGATAATGGTAACAGAATAGAAAATAATTTTTTGATTGTCAGGACTCTAGCTATGTGACATATATGCATCATTCGGTAGATGGGTTTAATACCCTTTTTTCATTTCTTATGTCCAAAACCTCGAGTTAACACGTCTACAAAATGTTCATCAGCTGCACGGTTGCGGAAAGCGCTCGGTCTGATCCGTGCGGCGTAGTAGTGCACGAGTTGCTCCACCGAGTGGCAGGATATAGGTTAACACCCTCACGTGCTCCAAACTCTGCTAGATGTTGTGTGGGCAAGATGCTCCCCCAAGGGCGCAAGAAAACTTACAGTACAAATGAACGTTGGAACTGGTCACCAGCAAGCATGTGCACGGAAGCCAGTTTGGAAAATAAACGACGTAGTCATCAGTACTCGCATTTCCTTATTATTTGCAGCTTAGTGTAGAACATACAATGGGTTAGCTAGATACATGTAGTAAATTGATGAAACATATTGTAATGTTACATATTTCTGGAGTAAACCCATGAGACATATGGCAACTTCCTCAATAAGTCAAGTACCCAGTAAGTCAATCCGTGCAAGTAAAACAAAATGCTTGATATATTGTGGCAGCACATGGTATTTGTTACAATTCAGCACGTGCAACAGATCTGGGCAGAACTAAAAAAGCATTATAAAACTTAACACTTTATAAACTGAAATTCAACACGTTAACTAAAGTTGCAGTAATCTGACAAATAATCATGGCCCAGAAATTCGGGTCTCCACGGGTGAGTACGCACGGGGTACTCACGCGTAGACCCAATGGAAGTGCCGGTTTCGTGCATGCACTGCGCATGCGCAGGAAACCGGCACTTCCGTACCCCTGAAAGGGGTTCAGAGATGGAACGTGTGCGCAGGAGAGGCTGCGCGAGCTCATTGAACTTACTTTTTTTTTTTTTTGCAGGTTTTCCCGGGAGGTTAAGTCTCCAGGAGTTACACTTTTAAAAAGCAGGCGCAAGGCCTGCTTTTTACAGGTAGGTGGTGAATTAATTAAAATTCAAGAAAGGTGACAAGTCCGATTGCGGTAATTACAGAGGAGTTTCCCTGCTATCTGCCACAGGGAAAGTCATCGCAAGAATCCTCCACAATCGCCTCCTCCCAGTGGCCGAAGAGCTACTCCCAGAGTCGCAATGCGGATTCCGCCCACTAAGGGGCACAATGGACACAATCTTCACCGCACGCCAATTACAAGAGAAATGCAGGGAACAGCACCAACTGCGGTACATGGCCTTCTTTGATCTCACAAAGGCCTTCGACACTGTCAACCGTGAGGGATTATGGAGTGCCCTCCTCAAATTCGGCTGCCCTCAAAGGTTTGTCACCATCCTCCGCCTGCTTCACGACGACATGCAAGCCATGATCCTGACCAACGGTTCCACCACAGACCCAATTCACGTACGAACCGGGGTCAAGCAAGGCTGTGTCATCGCACCAACGCTCTTCTCAATCTTCCTTGCTGCAATGCTCCATCTCACCCACAGTAAGCTCCCCACTGGAGTAGAGCTAATCTACAGAACAAACGGGAAACTGTTCAACCTCCGTTGCCTCCAGTCCAGATCCAAGGTCGTCCCATCCTCTGTCATCGAATTACAGTGTGCAGACGATGCTTGCATCTGCGCTCACTCGGAGGTCGAACTCCAAACCATCGTAAACACCTTCAGCGAAGCATACGAGAGCATGGGCCTACACTAAACATCAGTAAGACAAAGGTCCTCTACCAACCTGCCCCCGCCACACAGTGCTGCCCCCCCCATTATCAAAATCCACGACAAGGCCTTGGACAAGGTGGACCACTTTCCATACCTCGGGAGCCTACTGTCAACAAGGGCAGACGTCGACGACGAAGTCCAACACCGCCTTCAGTGTGCCAGTGCAGCCTTCGGTCGCCTGAGGAAGAGAGTGTTTGAAGACCAGGACCTCAAACCCAGCACTAAGCTCATGGTCTATAGGGCAACAGTGATACCTGCCCTGCTGTATGCCTCAGACATGGACCATGTACAGCAGGCACCTCAAAGCACTGGAGAGGTACCACCAACGCTGCCTCCGCAAGATCCTGCAAATCCATTGGCAGGATAGGCGCACCAACGTCAGTGTTCTTGCTCAGGCCAACATCGAAGCTCTGACCACGCTCAATCAGCTCCGATGGACGGGTCACATTGTCCGCATGCCCGATACGAGACTCCCAAAACAAGCGCTCGATTCGGAGCTCCGGCACGGCACGAGAGCCCCAGGTGGGCAGAGGAAACGCTTCAAGGACACCCTCAAAGCCTCCTTGAAAAAGTGTAACATCCCCACCGACACCTGGGAATCCCTGGCCCAAGACCGCACAAAGTGGAGGAGAAGCATCCGGGAAGGCGCCGAACACCGCGAGTCTCTTCGCCGGGAGCAAGCGGAAGCCAAGCGCAGGCAGCGCAAGGAGCGCACGTCAACCCAAGCACCCCACCCACCCGTCCCCTCAACCACCGTCTGCCCCACCTGTGACAGAGACTGTGGGTCCCGCATTGGACTCTCAGTCACCTGCGAACTCATTTTTAATGTGGAAGCAAGTCATCCTCGGTTCCGAGGGACTGCCTAAGAAGAAGAATTAAAATTAAAACATTTTTTCCACAGGTTTATTATTTTTAAATACTTTAAAGAAAGGCAAGTTTATTTTTAGACCCATTAGAAAATGTAATTAATTTTTCAGAAATTTAAATTATTGTTTAAAATAGTTATTTCATGTAATTTAGAGTTTATTTTAAAAATGTGGGCCCAGAAATTCGGGTCGGGGGCTTCCCGCGGGTGCAAGCCCCCGACCTGCACTTACCTTGCGCGCCGGCAGTTGAGCTGTAGGGCCCCGTGGAATTCCGTTCCGGGGCCTGGCTCAGCTGCCGGCGCGCTGTGCTTGTGTGTCCCAGGGGCGTAGTTAATGCGAGGCGTCCCCGGGGATCACGTGAGCCATGGGCAGCCAATCGGAGGAGGGAAAAGCCCATTCATAAGATTGACAGGAAGACCTGTCAAAATTTATAAATACTACGGGCCCCAAAATAGCAGTAAACCTTCAAATATTTTTTTTTTTTTTTTAAATCACACTTTTTAAATAAACTATAAATTACATTAAATAACTTTTAAAACAATAATTTAAATTTTTGAAAAAAATAATTTTATTTTCTAACGGGGCTAAAAATAAACTTACAGTACCTTGCTTTAAAGTATTTAAAAATAATAAACCTGTGGAAAAAATGTTTTAATTTTAATTAATTGACCACTTACCTTGTAAAAAGCAGGCCTTACGCCTGCTTTTTAAATGTGTAAATCCTGCAGGCTTAACCTCGCGTGAAAACCTGCAAAAAAAAAACAACTAAGTTCAAAGCGCACGCGCAGCCTCCCCTGCGCGCGCGTTCGACCTCTGAACCCCTTCGTTCAGAGGATCGGAAGCGCCGGTTTCCCGCGCATGCGCAGTGCATGCAGGAAACCGACACTTCCATTCGGCCTATGGGCGAGTACCCCGTGCGTACTCACCCGTGGAGACCCGAATTTCTGGGCCGTGATTTTAAAAAAAAAATGTATTTGAAGATTTAGTGATGTTTTGGGGTTTATAGTATTTATAGGTTTGACAGGTCAAACTTATGAATGAAGCATTCCCTGCTACCATTGGCTCTCCATGGCCCACGTGATCCCAGGGGACGCATCGAACTAACTGCGCCCCTGGGATACGCGAGCACTGCGCGCCGGCAGTTGGAGGAGGCCCAGGATCGGAATCCCACGCGGCCCCACGGCTCAACGGTAGGTAAGTGCAGGTCGGGGGCTTGCACCCACGGGAAGCCCCCCAACCTGAATTTCTGGGCCCATATTGGGGTCAGGCTTTCACAGTTTTCTAATCAAGGGCTCTTATACATTTAAAAATGATAAATTTCTAAACATTTAAGAACACTCCTTAAAACCCACCTCTCTGCCCGAATGTCTCCGGAGTTCCTGCGCCAAATTTTGTCCGATTATGCTCCTGTGAAGCACCTTGGGACATTTTACTGCATTAAAAGCTATATAAAATACAAGTTATTTAATTAACTGTTCAGAGCACCCAATTGCCAAGAAACACTTTTTAAAATGAACTTTATGCTCAAAGTGAAAGACGTTTATTCCATACATTGCAGTACCATTGTTAAGAAGTATTGGTAACAGTAAGTGTGTGACTATCTCTACTTTGGCAGCTTGGCTTCCGCCAATGTTAACTAAAGTAACAAGTATTCAGTCTGCGAGGTCCAGCACCCCTCACGCTGTCAACACAGCGGAACCAATGCCATTGCACCGAGGCTTTGAAACTACATGGTGTGAAAGTTAGTGCACAAACACCTAATGCTTTCATATGAAATCTTTGACTGCTATTTTAATGGAGTCACTGCGTGGTTTAAAGCAAATGGGTTAAAGCCTCCATTAAAATAACAAAGGCACTTTGTATAAATGCATCAAAGCTTCTAATGATAATCACGCGGCGTAATTTCAAAGCCTTAATTTGACCCAAAATTGAAGGGGACGGTCAGCAGATGTAAAGAAACGTGAAAATATGCATTGTGGAACATGCTAACTTTACCTCGACACAGAGGCAATCAAATTATGACCTCTATCAGGAACGCTTCTCTGTTTAAGAGGGAAGACGACTCAAGTTCCATAACATTACCAGAGTCACATCAACTGACAAGCCACAACCACAGGGAATAAAGTAGCAGGCGAAGCACTTGTTCAACGAGCTCAGTAACTTTCACTTTGTGAAATCAGAATCCAGTACAGTTAGGAAAGAGAAAAACAGCTTTGGGTTTAGGAGCATCAGCAGTCAATGGAAAGTAGTGCAGACAAAAATGACAATAGAGGGCACAGTCATCACCACTGGAAGGAAAGAGGCAAAAATTGGCACGAGCCCCACCTCAGGTCATGTCTCAACACCCATTGATGCCAACAGCTGACCAGTGTATTAGCACAACAACCCCAGCTCCAACCTTCCATTCTGTTGCAAAGTCCTTGAACATGTTCCCTCTCAAGTCCCTGCCCAACTTTCCCACAACTTATTTAAATCTCTCAAATCAGGTTTCCGCCCCTGCCACAACACTGAAATGGCCCGAATCAAAGCCACGAACGACAGCGGTGACTATGACCATGGTGCATCATCCCTCCTCGACCGCCCTGCAGCCTTTGACAGAGTTGACCAGACAATTCTCCTCCACTCTTAACCAGTCGTCACCGGAGCATCTCGAGCAACAGCTTCGCTTCCTGTCCCAACACAGCTATCTCTGGGGTCCCGCCAAGATTTATCCTTGGCCCCCTTTTCTCCCTTCATCTGCATGTTGCCCCTTCGCGACATTGGTCGCAGTGGTGAAGTCAGCTTCCCCGTGTACGCTGGTGACACTCAGCTCGACTTCTCCAGTAACACTCTCACCCCCTCCACTGTCTGCGTCTGACATTCAGTCTTGGATAAGCTGCAATTTTCTCCAGGTAAACATTGGCGAGACCAAAGCCATCGTCTTTGGCCCCTCCACTAATTAGGTATCATTGCCACCGATTCCATCCTCCCCCCTGGCCACGATCTCAGGCTGAACCAGACTGTGTGCAACCTCCCTCATTGTCCTGCTTGACCACAACTATCCAGCCAAGCTTCTGCACACTGTTCATAATATCTGTTCTTCGGCTTCCAATTACATTTTTGTGCAGCAGTTTAGGACATTTTCCTTAGTTCCCCCAATCCTCAATTATCACCGGCGACGGGAGTAGTAGGAATTAAGAACAGTCTGTATCGTGGCAAATTATTTTATTGCACGCCTTAAAATAGCTAGGAAAGAGAGTGTGGAGAGAAATGAAAACAAGTTTTACTCAACCTCCCCCACCTTTCCTTACAATTCCCCTCATGAAGGCGGTTACTCAGTATTCCACGGCCCCCTGGAGCCTCATTCAAACGGCTATTCTTCATTTCCGAGCATCAAGAATTGGCAAATTATTGCATCATGATTAATCACAGCCAAGCTCGACCCTGTACTCAGTCTACACATCACTGCACATAAACCTTAGAGCAGGTTTTCTCCTCCCTAGCCCAGGGATACAGGCACTGCTGCCACAACTGAGATTGGGTGAGAACATGTGAATCAGCTTACCTGGCTTGTATGGCACAGTCCATTTACCCACTGAGGCGTCATGGCATCCTTGCGTTCTCTTACTAATTTTCTCATCGGGTCACAATGCAGAATGCATATTCACCCTTCCTAGTCTAGTGCATTTTCAATGTTGCACCGCAGGAGGGAAGCAGGAAGAGAAACATAGGGTACCCCTTGGAGGGTGGCGAGGGGTAGAGAATCAGATAGATGGCCTCCATCAGCTCTCTGGTGTCACAGGAAGTGCATGACCTGGCCTTTTGCACCAGTCAGAAAAGCAAGGTACCCTCACAGGAGTGTCATGTACACTCAAAAAGGTACCTCTCTGCTTCTCGGGTCCTCTTGCACCCTGTGCTATCCCTAGCCGACAGGCCGGGCAAGCGACTCACAGGCCTGTACAAATGGCAGAGTGAAGATTTTCTTTGGCAGCTTCAGAGCAGCGTGAGGGGACTAACACAGAGCAAGAGTGGGAGCGAGCGAGCACGAGGGCAACCGCGAAGTGATACGGGAGAGATTGTGAATACAGCACGTGAAAGATCACCACGCTCCAATACCTGGGCTACTGCCCAAATGCAGGGTTTATCTTTTCTTCTAATATTAATTCGCAGCATTTACAAAAGGGCCAAAGAAGGCATGGCAAATTTACGTTAGTTGAACAGTGATGGACAAAATTCTAGAACGTAGAGATACATGCCAAAGGAGTTTCCCCAACAAACACACTCATTGCCACAGGCTAGTGAGCTAGTCACTTAGCTACTTCAAAATGTACACACGCCTCTTCAAGTCCATTAGCACATCATCGAAGAGTGTTTAATCATTTATGCTATACCATAACGCACTGCTGATGTAGTACACGACAAATCATCCTGGGACCCGCTACTTTCCAACAGAAAAGCAGACATAAAGCAGGAGTATTCAAGCCCATTGTCTTTAAGGGCCACTTAAGTTGCTAATATACTGGATGTGTGCAATGGCTCCCAATGCATGGGATCTTGAGCAAGCCAGTGGCATCACCAGAGTAAACTTGCTTGGTTGGCTAAAACTAGCTGTCAGAAAGAACTTAAAAAAAAAAACACATTATCATCGTACGAGGAGAGATCGGGTAGATTGGGCCTATAATCGAGTTTAGGAGGAGAGGTGATCTCATTTAAACATATAAAATTCTTACAGAGCATGACAGGGTAGATGCTGAGAGGCTGTTTCTCCTGGCTGGAGAGTCGAGAGCTAGGGCTCAGTCTCAGGATAAGGGGTCAGACTTTTAGGACTGAGATGAGGAGAAATTTCTTCACTCGAAGGGTTGTGAACCTTTGTAATTCTCTACCCCAGAGGGCTGTGGATGCTCAGTCAGAGTATATTCAAGGCTGAGAGAGATAGATTTTTGGACATTAAGGGACTCAAGGGATATGGAGATCGGGCAGGAAAGTGGAGATGAGGTAGAAGATCAGCCATGATCATATATAATGGCAGAGCAGGCTCGAGGGGCTATCTGGCCTACTCCTGCTCCTATTTCTTATGTTATTTGCCCAGTCTTCATTTGTCACCCCAGTAAACTAACTTGACTGCTTCAGCAGGGCGTTAGCCGTAGTATTAAAACTGTAGAATTGGAAAGTTGCCTTTATTGCATATTAAAACAATAAAGCTCCCGAGGGAAAAAACATGTTTTGCTTAGAAGTTTAATCAGAAAAGTAAAGTGCATGACGTCATGGATCAAGTACATACTGGCCAAATGGAATTTAGAAATAACAGAGCACAGATTTTCCCATGTGTATTATGACCAAGAGGGAAGATTTCATCCCAAAAAAGTATTTTTGTATTTACGGTAGGGGGTACAACAAAGCTGCGTCATTTTGGGCCAAAGCCCTGATGGTCTCCACTGACAGCTGGAACCAGCGGAGAAGATCAAAACTGAAACTGGGGGCAGTTAAGCTCACAGTTGGCAAGGAAACAGAGAAATATCCCATTTTACACAGCAAGCGGAGGTTTTGAACGACAATTCAGCAAATTTCGACATCAGCTGGACGCTAAACCCTCTGCAAGGACACAAGCCGAGGAGATACTTTTAGAAATGCGTACGAGCAAGCACTAGCCACACAGACTTCTTATTAACTACAGATTCCTTCAGATGGTATTTGCTCCCCACACAGCAGCCAAGTTAACAATGGAGGAAACAAACACCGAGCTTCCGGAAATGCAAATGGCGTCCGCGACTAGCCGTACAGATCCGTTAACTTCAATCCTTGGAAGTGGTGCTCCATTTAACTTGGAGCCATCCTTTTTTTCCAAAGCAGTAAACAGATACCAAAGCCCCATTCCTGAATATCGCAAAGCCAAAAATTCCGTTTGCTGTCTCACAGCCAGGACATACCCCTGTGCAATGGTTTTCCCAGACGGAGATCGATAGATTTGTGTTCAGTAAGGATATCAAGGGATATGGAACAAAGGCAGGTAAATGGAGTGGGGGGTACAGATCAGCCATGATATAACTGAATGGCGGAACAGGCTCGAGGGGCTGAATGGCCTACTCCTGCCCCAACCTTTTTGATGGTGTTGATTCAGGGAGGAATGTTGGCAGGACGACAGAATTCCCTGCTCTTCGTATATTGCCATGGATTCTTTTATGTCCATCTGAACAGAGACAGGGCTTTTGTTCAATGTATCAAAAAGACAGCACCGCAAACAATACAGTGCTCCCTTCGTACTGCACAGCACTGCACTGTCAGCACGGGTTATGTGCTTCGGTCCTGGAATTGAATCCACAACGTTCTCATTCAGAGATGACGGCTACCAACTGAGTCAAGCTGATTCAAAGGGCCGAGACTGACTTGTTAGGGCACGTGATGAGTTTTACTATTTCCTGCAATAAATCTCATGTAGTTTGTCAAGGAGTACGAGAAAGAATTTCCTCTGTTGGGTGAATCCGGAACAAGAGGGCACACCCTTAAAATTAGAGGTAAGGCATTTGGGAGTAAAATCCAGAAATACAAAGGGTCGTGGAAATCTGGAAAACTCTCCCCCCATAAAGGCTGTGGATACTTTTGTAAAATGGACGACTGCAATAAAAGACAGATAGACCAGACTGCAGCTTCCAAGTATATTACTTAAGAGTTTGAGCTCTGTCGCTTCACAGCACCTCTGACCCAAGAATGATCTTACAAAGAACTTATCAGTTCTCTTATCTAAGGATCCAATGTAAAGTGAGGCATTCTTGCATTCAGTCTGTACAAGAAGGTAAAACAATCACTGATGTTACCATACCTGTAAAAGTATTCTCTTAAATACTTGAAGCATTATCTGAATATCCCGTTCAGATTCTTAATCTCATTGACACGGTAAACACCAAAAAGGCCACCCACAGGCCTTTTGCTCCAACTGGTTCAACAACAACTTGTATTTATATAGCACCTTTAACGTAGTAAAACATCCCAAGGCGCTTCACAGGAGTATTAAAACACAAAAACATTTGACACCGAGCCACATATATTAGGGCAGGTGACCAAAAGCTTGGTCAAAGAGGTAGGTTTTAAGGAGCATCTTAAATGACGAGAGGTAGCAAGGTGGAGAGGTTTAGGCAGGGAATTCCAGAGCTTAGGGCCTAGGCAACAGAAGGCACGACCACCAAAGGTTGAGCGATTATAATCAGGGATGCTCAAGAGGGCAGAATTTGAGTAGCGCAGATATCTCGGGGGGGGGGGGGGGGGGGGGGGGGGGGAGTTGTTGTGGGGCTGAAGGAGATTACAGAGATAGGGAGGGATCTGAAAACAAGGATGAGAATTTTGAAATCGAGGCGTTGCTTAACCGGGAGCCAATGTAGGTCAGCGAGCGCAGGGGTGATGGGCGAATGGGACTTGGTGCAAGTTAGGACACGGGCAGCCGAGGTTTTGGATCACCGCAAGTTTACGTAGGGTAGAATGTGAGAGGCCAGGCAGGAATAGTCAAGTCTAGAGGTAGCAAAGTTCAGTGGATAATGATTGCACAAAGTCATTGGGCCAAACCAGGAAAACCCTGGTGTGCATTAAATTAGCGAGTCGCAGCTGGCGCAACAGTGGGGAGGCTCTAGAATTGGTTTCAGTCCCCCTGGGGGTAAAGAAAGAGAAAAATATTAACCCGTATTTCCATTCCTGATCGTTATTTAGTGACCCTGTATGTGGATGTCAAGCGAAGACAGTTCAGACTCGGCTGGGATAGGGCCCTACAGTTAAATAAGCTGGCAACATTTCCTGTCACACCAAGAATGTCAAGGCACAGGAGACAGCTGAAGTCAACAGAACTGGACCTGATCAAGCGACTTCAGGAGAACTGAGCAGAAAAAGCAAGCAAGTTTAACAAGTCAGTGCCCACTTTGTTTTACAGCAAACAAATATCATATGATACACGAAAAGCAATTTATACAGCAAACTCCCTCCCTCCCTCGCCTTCAGAGGAGGTCATAGACCTGCAAGGCTGGTGTGTTTTACTCCTGTGTCTGCAGCGCATAACAATGTTTATTAATGCTGTTGAGGCTTCATTACATTTCTTTTGGAAAGGTGCTCATAAAATTATCCAGTCACAACCGTTAACTTAGCACCGACTGTACTATATTTGTCCGTAATCACGCTTGGCTCTGCTTCAGTTGACTTTTACAGTTGGCCCACTGTATTTAATGAGCTGGGATCACAGATCTGTTGGAAATGTCAGCCTCATTAAATTAGCATTTTCTAAGAGGACTCCCTAGTACTCCTGAATATTTGCAGCTTCAGTTTGAGAGAGTTTTTGTAAACATATTTATATTATTTCAGATATAGAATAGAATGCTGCCAATCCCAGCTGGACAAGGGGCCACAGGTTCAAGATTGGATGGATAAGCTTGGGACTGATGGCAGAAGCAATCCTTTACATAAAGTCGAACAGTAGCTACAACGGTGCCAGCTGTGGCTCAGTGGGCAGCACCCTCACCTCGGAGTCAGGAGGGTGCGTGGGCTCAAGTCCCACTTCAGAGGCTGGAGCACAAAAATCTAGGTCGACACGCCCAGCGCAGTGCTGAGGGAGTGCTGCACTGTCGGAGGTGCCATCTTTTGGATGAGACCTTAAACCGAGGCCCCGCCAACCCTCTCAGATGGGCGTAAAAGATCCCACAGCACTATTGCGAAGAAGAACTGGGGAGCTCGCCCCGGTGTCCCTCAACCAACATCACTAAAACAGATTAACTGGTCATTTATCTCGTTGCTGATTGTGGGAGCTTGCTGTGCGCAAATTGGTTGCCGCGCTTCCTACATTACAACAGTGACTACACTTCAAAAGTATTTCATTGGCTGTAAAGGTCTTTGGTGTGTCCTGAGGTGGTGAAAGGTGCTATATAAATGCAAGTCTGATACCTGGGATGGCAGGAATGACGTATGAGGAGAGATTGGGACAATTGGGCTTGTACTCGCTGGAGTTTAGAAGAATGAGAGGGGATCTCATTGAAACTTATAAAATTCTGACAGGACTGGACAGACTAGATGCAGGAAAGATGTTCCCGATGGTCGGGGAATCCAGAACCAGGGGTCACAGTCTAAGGATAAGGGGTAAGCCATTTAGGACGGAAATGAGGAGGAATTTCTTCACCCAGAGAGTGGTGAACCTGTGGAATTCTCTACCACAGAAGGCAGTCGAGGTCAATTCATTAAATATATTCAAGAAGGAGTTGGATATATTTCTTAAGACTAAAGGGATCAAGGGGTATGGGGAGAAAGCTGGGACCGGGTACTGAAATTGGATGATCAGCCATGATCGCATTGAATGGCGGAACAGGCTCGAGGGGCCGAATGGCCTACTCCTGCTCCTGCTCCTATCTTCTACGCTTCTATGTAAGTCTCAAGTCCTTTGAGGCAAGGACACGGGATTCATTTCAGCAGCTTGGAGTGGTCATTGGGAGAGGGGAGAGCTGCTATTCTGGAAGGGCGGGATCAAACAGGCTGAAGGGCTTCTAAACCCAGCAGGTGATTATGTGACGAGCGCGGTGTTCAGATGAGCAAGTTGTTTGCATCAGTGATGTACTGTGTACGCAGTGAACTCACTCAAAATATAAAACAGAACTCTCGCTTTTCGTTGCCAACACAACTTGCTCACGCACAGTGCTCATGCACTTTCATTCATTTTAACCCCTTGTGCCAAGAGGAACGGCTCAGTGCAAGTACAGGCCGTTAACTGCTGTGCTCCATTCAGGTCACAGATCTGTGCAGGCCAGCGGGAATTCAGATTCGTGGCATCCTACTCGATTACAAAATGGCCGATCTAGATATCTAAACTTCAGCGTCTTCAGATTTCTTTTTGACACGCACTCAGCAGGAGAGCCAGAAATTATTCCGCAAACTACACAACACAGATGGACTGCAGTCCTTCCTGGTCCTGTACTTCCCTATTGTTTCCAAGAGGATTCACAAGGAGTTTAAAATCTGCAAAAAGGTGAAATACACATTTTTATAAAATAGCAAAAAATAGAGTCAGGCACATATTGCCCATGTAGTTCCAACTGGTCTTGCCTGCTATAGTCAGAAGTGAGCCCCGGGCTCAATTCCCTCATCTATAGGGAGTAAGTGGGAAGAGAGATTCCACCAAAACCATAATGCTCAGTATGTAAACAAACACTGGAATTTGCACATGAATCTAATTTATGTATTGCTGTCGGTCATAAAACCACAGCGGGGAAAATATGTCCCAATCACTTGTAACCTCCTTCCAAGTCTCTCCTGCTGCACCTCCCATACTCTCATAGAGTCATAGAGTTATACAGCACGGATAGAGGCCCTTCGGCCCATCGTGTCCACGCCGGCCATCAAGCCCTGTCTAATGTAATCCCATATTTCAGCATTTGGTCCGTAGCCTTGTATGCTATGGCATTTCAAGTGCTCATCCAAATGCTTCTTAAATGTTGTGAGGGTTCCTGCCTCCACAACCCTTTCAGGCAGTGAGTTCCAGACTCCAACCACCCTCTGGGTGAAAAAGTTCTCTCTCAAATGCCCTCTAAACCTCCCGCCCTTTACCTTGAATCTATGCCCCCTAGTTATTGACCCTTCTACTAAGGGAAAAAGCTCCTCAGTATCCATCCTATCTATGCCCCTCATAATTTTGTACACCTCAATCATGTCCCCCCTCAGCCTCCTCTGCTCCAAGGAAAACAATCCCAATCTGCCCAGTCTCTCTTCATAGCTGAAGCGCTCCCGCCCTGGTAACATCCTGGTGAATCTCCTCTGCACCCTCTCCAAAGCGTTCACATCCTTCCTGTAGTGTGGCGACCAGAACTGCACACAGTATTCCAGCTGTGGCCTAACCAGTGTTTTATACAGCTCCATCATAACCTCCTTGCTCTTATATTCTATGCCTCGGCTAATGAAGGCAAGTATCCCATATGCCTTTTTTACCACCTTATCCACCTGTTGCGCTGCCTTCAGGGATCTGTGTACTTGCACACCCAGATCCCTCTGACCCTCCGTCTTGCCTAGGGTCTTACCATTCATTGTGTATTCCCTTGCCTTGTTAGTCCCCCCAAAGTGCATCACCTCGCACTTTTCCTGGTTAAATTCCATTTGCCACTGTTCCGCCCATCTGACCAACCCATCTATATCGTCCTGCAGACTGAGGCTACCCTCCTCGCTATTTACCACCCTACCAATTTTTGTATCATCCGCGAACTTACTGATCATACCTTTTACATTCATATCCAAGTCATTAATGTAGACCACAAACAGCAAGGGACCCAGCACCGATCCCTGTGGTGCCCCACTGGCCACAGGCTTCCAGTCACAAAAACAACCTTCGACCATCACCCTCTGCCTTCTGCCACTAAGCCAGTTTTGTATCCAATGTGCCAAGGCACCCTGGATTCCATGGGCTCTTACCTTCTTGACCAGTCTCCTGTGCGGGACTTTATCGAAGGCCTTACTGAAATCCATGTATACCACATCCACTGCGTTACCCTCATCCACACACCTAGTCACCCCCTCAAAAAATTCAATCAGTCAGACATGGTCTTCCCTTGACAAAGCCATGTTGACTATCCCTGATTAATCCTTGCCTCTCCAAGTGGAGACTAATTTTGTCCCTCAGAATTTTTCCAATAATTTTCCTACCACTGATGTTAGGCTCACTGGCCTGTAGTTCCCCGGTTTTTCCCTACTTCCCTTCTTGAATAATGGTACTACATTAGCGGTTCTCCAGTCCTCTGGCACATCCCCTGTGGCCAGAGAGGTCCTGAATATATGTGTTAGAGCCCCCACAATCTCTTCCTTTGCCTCACACAGCAGCCTGGGATACATTTCGTCCGGGCCTGGGGATTTATCCATTTTTAGGCCTGCTAAAACCACCAATACCTCCTCCCTCTCGATGTTGATATGTTCGAGCATATCACAGTCCCCCCGCCCTATTTCTATGTCTACATCGTCCTCCTCCATAGTGAAAACAGATGCAAAAAATTCATTTAGAACCCCTCCACACACAGATTGCCACTTTTGTCCCTAATGGGCCCTATTTTTTCCCTAGTTATCCTCTTACCCTTAATATACTTATAAAACATCTTAGGATTTTCCTTTATTTTGCTCGCCAGTGTTATTTCATGGCCCCTCCTTGATCTCCTAATTTCTTTTTTAAGTATCCCCCTGCACTTTTTGTACTCCTCTAGGGCTTCCTCCGTCTTTAGCCTTTTGTATCTGCCAAAAGCCCTCCTTTTTTTCCTAATCCATTCTCGTATATCCCCTGACATGCAAGGTTCCCTGTGGTTTTTGGAACCACCCTTGACCTTTACGGGAACATGTTGCCATTGTATGATCTCAATCTCCCTTCTGAAAGCCTCCCATTGCTCCGATGCGGATTTTCCTACAAGTAGCTGATCCCAGTCCATTTTCGCCAGATCCTGCCTTATCCTATTAAAATCGGCCTTCCCCCAATTTAGAACCTTTATTTCCGGCCCATCCCTGTCCTTTTCCATGACCACCTTAAATCTCACCATATTATGGTCACTGTCACCAAAGTGCTCACCTACTAGCACTTTTTCCACTTGGCCGGCCACATTCCCTAGAATTAGGTCCAGTACCGCCCCCTCTCTTGTAGGACTTTCTACATGCTGGCTCAAAAAGCTCTCCTGGATGCACTTTAAGAATTCTACACCCTCTGAGCCTTTCACACTCTGACTATCCCAGTTAATATTGGGGAAGTTGAAATCCCCCATTATTATTACCCTATTATTTGCACATTTCTCTGAGATTTGCCTACATATCTGTTCCTCTATCTCCCCCTGACTGTTTGGAGGCCTATAGTACACTCCCAGCAAAGTGCTTGCCCCCTTTTTGTTTTTAAGCTCCACCCATATGGCCTCATTAGAGGAACCTGCTAATATATCATCCCTCCTTACTGCAGTAATTGACTCCTTAATTAATATTGCGACACCCCCTCCTCTTATACCTCCCCCTCTGTCTCGCCTGAAGATTCTGTACCCCGGAATATTGAGCTGCCAGTCTTGCCCCTCCCTCAACCATGTCTCCGTGATAGCAACAATATCATACTCCCATGTGTTTATCAACACCTTCAGTTCATCCACCTTATTTGCAAGACTCCTTGCATTAAAATAGATGCCATCCAGCCTTGCCCTTATATATTTGCCCTGTCTACCAAGCTGACTTGTTTTTTTCTCTATAATTGGCAGCACATCACCCCCTATTTCAGCTCCCCTCTGTATCCTATCCCCCTGCCAAGTTAGTTTAAACCCCCCCCCCTCAACAGTGCTAGCAAACCTCCCCGCAAGGATATTTGTCCCGCTCTGGTTCAGGTGCAACCCGTCCGACTTGTACAAGTCCCACCTTTCCCAGAAGCAGGCCCAGTGATCCAGGAAAGTAAAACCCTCCCCCCTACACCAACTCTTTAGCCACGCATTCATCTGCTCTATCCTCCTATTCCTATACTCACTAGCACGTGGCACTGGGAGTAATCCAGAGATTACAACCTTTGAGGGCCTGCTCTTTAATCTGTTACCTAGCTCCCTAAATTCTTGATGCAGGACCTCATCCCCCTTCCTACCTATGTCGTTGGTCCCAATGTGGACCACAACCTCTGCCTGCTCACCCTCCCCCTTAAGAGGATTACACCCTCGATCTGCATCTACACCGGTTCCCCTCCCCGTCCTGCTCATCACGGTGAAAGAGATCAGTGTTGGGGAATGCAGCACAGTAGGTGCTTTAATATTGCAGCTCAAAGTCAGCTCTCTAATGCCACTCTCCACTATGTTTGTCTACCCGGTGCAGTTCACCATCAGGCACTGGCTGGCAGAGACAGCTCACTAAAGGTAAATCATATCATTCCTATTTCTTAACACAGTCCCCAATGGCTGCACTTTCAGAATCGATCAGTGTCAATATCCAACATTTCCCGATCAGGTACAGCATGGACCAAGTACAAAGCACCTTTGGATGTTTTTCTATATTGAAGGTGCTATATAAATGCAAGCTCTAGCTGTTGTCGAGCAATTCTCTCTTCCAAGAAGGGCGAGACTGTAATTTTGTGCTTTGGGAACTGGGTTGAGGCCAATCTGAACTCAAAAAAACTTGCACGCAACAGGGAAGAGATTTTCCAATCGAAGCTGGATTGACACCCAGGTCCCAACGCATAGTGCGATAACCCTCTGTAACCCCAGTCTCCAATGTGCACTTTCTTCACACCAGGACTATCAAACCACACTAGTGCAACAAAGTTAAGCAGGGGGGGGGGGGGGGGGCCAGAGTGGAGGAGGAAAATACTACGCATGAAGGCAGGAAGAGTGGCAATACTGTTAATAAAAAGATGCAGCAGATTTGGGAGGGCTGATCACACACATTTATGTCAGCCTTAGATCAGAGGTAATACTCTTGCTTCTGTCAGAAGGTTGTGGGTTCAAGATCCGCTCCAGGGACTTGAGCACATAACCTAGGCTGACACTTCACTGCAGTACTGAGGGAGCCCTGCACCGTCGCATCAATCTTTCGGATGGGCCGATAATCCGAGGTCATGGCTGCCGTCTCGGGTAGGTGTAAAAGATCCCATGGCACTATTTGAAGAGTAAGTCTATGTAAGATTCGCTAGTCATTCATCTCATTGCTGTTTGCAGGACTTTGCAATTGGCTGCCTTGTCCGACATTACAACAGTGACTATTCTTCAAAAAAGTTCTTCGTTGGCTGTGAAGCACTCTGGGACTCCCCGGTACCATGAAAGGCACGATCTAAATGCAAGCTCTTTCTTTCTTTATGTCTCAGACCAATGTTTGAGGGGCGTCTGCACCAAGTCAGCGTTCTGGCAGAGATGAAAATGCTCAGTGTTTGAAAAGGACAGATTTGCCATATCCAACAAGTGTTTCAAAAGCATTAAATGATTTTAAATACGATTACAACAGATTCCCCCATTCTCTCCCTTTGAACACATGAACAAAAAAACACAAAATTAAGAGGCAAGGAACTGGAGTTGAGGGGGTAGAAAATGCTCTTAACATATTGATACCAATACCTCATTGAAAGAAGAAAGTACACGTCAACCAGTACTCTTTAGTACAACACCAATTCTCCTAATTCATCACCTCAAATTCTTCTCCCTCTACTCCCATCAACGACAGCCCCACAACCTCAAGTACTCCATCCTGGTGTTCTGCCCCGCATTATACCCGCCAGATAAAAAACATATAATTGCACCGAGGGTAGGTTTTCACAGTTCAAGTGGAGGTGGTAAGAAAATTTGATACAGGAAACTCTCTTAAATGGCACCTAAATAACCGGAAATCTCTGTTAACCGGCAAAATTCAGGAGTAGGTTCAGGTAAGTTTTACTTCATATTAGTGGCAGTTACTGGATCTGTTGCTGTGTAACTGGGGTTCGTGCACTTGTTGCTAAGCAACAGGGACGATTGGTCTGTGGACGGAGTTCCTGCACATGCTGCTAAGCAACAGGGAAGCCTGGATTTGTTGCTGTGTACGGAGCTCTCGTACCTTTTAACTATACCTCTCTGTAATCCGGACTTTGATAAACCGGCACCACGCCGGTCCCGTTGGTGCCGGATAATAAAGTTTCCTGTACTGTGGATGCTGGAAATCTGAAATAAAAACAGAAAATGCTGGGAATACTCAGGTCAGGCAGCACCTGTGGAGAGAGAAACAGAGAGTTAAGGTTTCAGGTCGATGACCTTTCAACAGTGTGAAGCTTTTCCTACCATTGGAATCTTCGAGCCCTGACGAAATGTCATCGACCTGAAACGTTAGCTCTAGTCTCACTCTCTCTCCACAGATGCTGCCTGACCTGCTGAGTATCTCCAAGAAAATGTTACACGTCCGCCATTCCACTTTATTGAAATTCTGGTGACATACGAAAATGGCCTGTGTCCACTTTCACTGTAGGGATTCCCATTATTTCCATGTGGCTCCACTGAAGTTAGGAAATTGATTAAACCAAAAATCTATTTTTTTTTAAATTTGCAGTTATAACAAAGGATTCCATTTAAAAGGTTTACAGGAGCTATAGCTCAAATTCTAGATGTCAGCTGCTCGAACAATGGGAATTAATCTTTTCCTTTTGAACCCAGGGACAGAAATTTGGATGGATTTTATTTCCAAATTTCCTGCAACGCCCACACAGTATGTGTTCTGATTCCATCACCACAACCCAGGATAGACAGGTTTGGGTTTCTGAGCACACTTTGATGTACAGCAGGCAGTGCACAGCCAATTGCGGGTTTGATTTTTGCGTGCGACTCCCTAGCATTAAACTTTCTTTCACTTACTATTAAAACAAATCTCACTTTCAGGAACACAGTCACAGGGAGAAGCACGTTTTGGCTTCCTACTTCGCTGAAACCTGGTACAAAAATATTGAACTGTCTTGTTTTAAATAAGGAGTTGCAAAGACCGTCTGCACATGACCCAATGTATAGCAGGGATAGAAAGACTTGCATTTCTATTGCGCCTTTCATGACCACCGGATGTCCCAAAGAGCTTTACAGCCAATGAGGTAGTTTCGAAGTGGAGTCACTGTTGTAATGCAGGTAACACAGCAGCCAATTTGTACACAGCAAGCTCCCACAAACAGAAATGTGATAAAGACCAGGTAATCTGGTTTTTGTCATGTTGATTGAGGGATAAATATTGGCCAGGACAACAGGGAGAACTCCCCTGCTCCTCTTCGAAATAGTGCTGTGGGATCTTTCACGTCCACCCCAGAGGGCAGACGGGGCCTCGGTTTAACGTCTCATCAGAAAGACGGCGCCTCAGGCAGTGCAGCACTCCCTCAGCACTGCACTGGAGTGTCAGCCTAGATTCGTGTGCTCAAATCGCTGGAGCGGGTCTTGAAACCACAACCTTCTGATTCAGAGGATAGGGAGTCAAAACAGAACTGCAAAGGATCGCACTGTTGTGACGCTAATTGAGACACAGATGCTGAATTAGGAAGTCATCGAGTTCTGTGTCAAGATTAATATGCACTGTATGCGATAAATCTGCCTGCAGAAAGATGTATGGGCCTTTAGAGGGAGTGTCTGCTCGGTTTCGATATTGTTTTGTTTTCATCAATTATCTCCCCATCTAAAGACAGTAAGTTACATGTATGTAACAAATAGCCCAACACACCTCAAAAGGAGGGCGAGAGACACCAAGCAGAAAATAATAAAGAATATATGGGAGGTGAGCAGGGGTGCAGTTGAAGAAATGGGCTTTTGATGGCAATGTTCTCGCTAATTTTTTTGGCTGCGCGGCCCATTCAAATGAGCGTGCATGCTCGGTTATTTCCATTAGAACGCTGTTCAGCAGGCTTCGCAGGACATGCAGATCACCGCGCAACCACGCAGCTTAACGGGAACATTGGTCACTGTTGTTTTGTAGGCAAGGCGGCAGGCGATCTGCACACCGAGATCCCGCAAACAGCACATGAGATAAACAAGATAATCTGTTTTTGATGGTGTCGCTCGAGGGAGAAATGCTGGCCACAACACGGAGAATGTCCTGCTTTTTTTTGGACAAGAACCATGGGCTCTTACGCCCGCCTGAACAAGCAGAGAGGACATTGGTTTTAATGTCTCATCCAAAAAACGGCTTCTCAGACAGTGCAGCACTGAAACATCAACCTCATTTAAGTGCTCAAGTCCTGGAGTGACACCTCAATACGTAACCTTCTGACTAAAGAGATACTATCACTGAACCATGGATTACACTGAAGAAGGTTCACAAAAATTCAAGGAGTGCAGGTGCATGAAGGCTCTGTCCTGAACCGGGATACAGGGGAGGGGGACTGGCCTTAACACCCAGTCGACCAGAGACAGAAGTGTGGTGGGATACAGGATTCAAGGAGATGCCAAAGGTAGGAAACGTTTCACAGGCACTGGGCACTCTCAGGTATCTCGTCAAAGTGGCTATTCCTAATGTGTGAACATTGACAGCGAGTGTCAGGAGGCTATTTAACTTGAAATGGGGGGTGGGGGGGGGGGGGGTTGGCACACAGCTGGTACCCAATCTTGTTCTCATCCGATTTCCAGCGTCATTGTGTTGTAGTGTCAGCTGTGGCTCAGTGGGTAGAACTCTCGCATCTCAATCAGAAGGTCGTGGGTTTAAGTCCTACTCCACAGACTTGAGCACAAAAATCTAGGCCGATACTCCAGTGCAGTACTGAGGGAGTCCTGCACTGTCGGAGGTGCCGTCTTTCAGATGTGACGTTAAACCGAGGCCCCGTCTGCTCTCTCAGGTGGACGTAAAAGATCCCACGGCACTATTTTGAGGAAGAGCAGGTGAGTTCTCCCCGGTGTCCATGGCCAATATTTATCCTTCAATCAACATCACTAAAGCAGATTATCTGGTCATTATCACGTTGCTGTTTCTGGGACCTTGCTGTGTGCAAATTGGCTGCCGCGTTACACTTCAAAAAAGTACTCCATTGGCTGCGAAGCGCTTTGGGACATCCTGAGGCAGTGAAAGGCGCTATATAAATGCAAGTCTTTCGTTTTCTACATGCAGGAACCCTGGCCGATTTACCCCGTCAAAGGCAACGGCGCAACGACTAAATGTAGCAATCTTTCCGCTGTCCGACTCCCATCAGCCAACTCAGAACAGGCCAGGGATTAAACCTACAACCCTCCTGTCTGTGCAGCTCATAGTGAAAGGGAGTGTAAGCAGTTCTAGTCACTGCTGGAGTATTTAAAAACTATGAGAAACTCTTGCATTTGTTTGACAGAACACATTACAACTCCAGTCGGGGCTAACTTATCAACAGAGCGATCAACTGTGACTCGAGGAGGAGGAGTGGTGGCAGATACTTATTTCCGTTTGAAAAATGTGACCTCTTGTGAAGCAGGTCAATGAGATGCTCGATGCAAGTCCATTTGCCTGTGGTTCCAAGCACCTTTAACTTAAATTATCTTCAGGACAAAGCCAGCAGTCTGTGTTGTGACTTGCTTTGAAATCGAAATGTTCTTGCACAAGAAGAATGCGCCAACTCCCACCTGACTGAAAGGCAATGGCTGTGATCATATGTATATTCCATGCCTGTTGCAGTTAATTAAAAAAATATGGGCTCATGAATTATATACACATCATAAATATACAGACTCATCGCTGGCCTGCAGTTTATTTCCTTGGACAGATGCTCACATGACTGTTGAGCGCGCAGACCTGGTCTGACCATATCATGACAGCAAGCAGCGAGCTGGCTCCAGAAGAGAATTCTCTGCTAGTTTTTAAATATAGAACAGCTGAACTATTTTCAACATAAAACATGTTCCCTCGTGCTAAGAACTCGGAATCTGTACAGTTCACAGCCCTTTTTTTGGGTGGGAGGAGGAGGAACAAACAATAGCAGATTCACTCCACTGTCATAACCACGTCAAGCTGGAATGGGAACAGAAACTAAAACTACAGATTAGCCATTCGCCTCCAAACATCCACAGTCCTCCTCCTAGCTAACAGAGCAGCCTCTCTCACACGGAGTACATTTTAAAACACAGGCAATATCAGATCCGAGGGGCTCAAATCAATCCAAGCACAGTTCTTAAAGTAAACAAAAATCAACCCCTACCCTCCCGAATGTGTTGCAAAACGTCTTCATACCCTGCCTGTCTTAGCATGTTCAGTAGGCTGAGTTCAAGCTGCACTGCGTAAGGTTACAGCCCCTTAACATTAGTGCCAAGCAAGGCATGATGGGGTAGGGGAGGGAGGAAGCCGGCAATGAGGAGGAGAGGGGGGGGGGGGGGAGAACCGGCAGGTGAGGGGGGCGGGGGAAGGAGGCGGCAGGGAGGGGAGGGGGGGGGGAAGGGGGCGAGGGGGGGGGGGAAGGGGGCGAGGGGGGGGGGGGAAGGGGGCGAGGGGGGGGAAGGGGGCGAGGGGGGGGGAAGGGGGCGAGGGGGGGGAAGGGGGCGAGGGGGGGGGAAGGGGGCGAGGGGGGGGAAGGGGGCGAGGGGGGGAAAGGGGGCGAGGGGGGGGAAAGGGGGCGAGGGGGGGGAAAGGGGGCGAGGGGGGGGAAAGGGGGCGAGGGGGGGGGAAAGGGGGCGAGGGGGGGGGAAAGGGGGCGAGGGGGGGGGAAGGGGGCGAGGGGGGGGGCGAAAGGGGGCGAGGGGGGGGCAGGGGGCAAGGGGGGGGCAGGGGGCAAGGGGGGGGGCAGGGGGCGAGCCGCAGGGGGCGCCGCAGGGGGCGAGGAAGGGGGCGAGGGGGGGGGAAGGGGGCGAGGGGGGGGCAGGGGGCGAGGGGGGGGGCAGGGGGCGAGTCGCAGGGGGCGAGGGGGGCCGCAGGGGGCGAGGGGGGGGCCGCAGGGGGCGAGGGGGGGGGCGGCGACGAGGGGGGGGGTGAGGGGGAGGGGGGGCGAGATGGGGCGGCGGCGGGGGGCGAGGGGCGCAGGGGGCGAGGGCGAGGGGGGGCGGGGGCGAGGTGAGGGGGCCGGGGGCAGGCGGGGGAGGGGGGGGGCCGGGGGCGAGGGGCCGGGGGCGAGGGGCGAGGGGGGGCCAGGGGGCGAGGGGGGGGCAGGGGGCGGGCAGGGGGCGGGCAGGGGGCAGGGGGCGAGGGGGGGCGGGGGGGCAGGGGGCAGGGGGGCAGGGGGCGAGGGGGGCAGGGGGCGAGGGGGGCAGGGGGGCGCAGGGGGGCAGGGGGCGAGGGGGCAGGGGGCGAGGGGGGCAGGGGGGCGCAGGGGGCGAGGGGGGCAGGGGGCGAGGGGGGCAGGGGGGGCGCTGAGGGTGAGGGGTGAGGTTGTGGGAGGGGGTGGAGTAGGGGATCCCCCTGAGCTTGGGTGACTCTGCCCCGCTGCCAACTCCTGCAGCTCCCAGTCACAGCCGGACAGTGTGTGTGTGTGTGTGTCCTCCACCCCCGGCCCGGGAAGGAGTTCCTCGGCTTCTCTCACCAACTCTCAGGACTGTTGAGGGCAGGCCTGATCCGGCGGCGGCGGGGCTGCTGCTCCTTCGCCCTTTGATCGGAGGCCAGTGCAGCTGAAGCTCCGCTCCGGACCTGTTATTTCATTGTTTCCCCCTCGGTTCGTCAGCTCAGGCCCGACTCCCTCCGCCTGGAGCTTCCAAACACAGGAACTGACGCAACCGGTGTCACAATGCTCGCCGCCTGACGTCAGGCGCAGGCGCATCCGCGCAGAGCATTGTGGGGGTTGTAGTCCCCAGGCAGGCCCTATTCAGTCAGAAGCCCTCAGTGCAGGGAAAGAAAGAGTTGCATTTATATAGCGCCTTTCACGACTGCTGGACGTCTCAAAGCGCTTTACATCCAATGAAGTACTTTTGGAGTATAGTCACTGTTGTAATGTAGGAAACATGGCAGCCAATTTGCCCACAAGAAGCTCCCACAAACAGCTATGTGATAATGACCAGATTATCTGTTTTTGTTATGTTGGTTGAGGGATAAATATTGGACCAGGACACGGGGAGAACTCCCCTGCTCTTCTTCAAAATAGTGCCATGGAATCTCTTACGTCCACCTGAGAGAGCAGACAGGGCCTTGGTTTAATGTCTTTTGTCTTAAAATACTCCTGTGCAGCGCCATGGGACGTTTTACTACATTAAAGGCACTATATAAATACACGTTGTTGTTGTTGTCTCATCCGAAAGACGGCACCTCCGACAGTGCAGTACTCCCTCAGCACTGCAGCCTAGATTTTTGTGCTCAAGTCCCTGAAGGACTGAATTTTTCTACTTTCTGCAATTTTATTCCTTTCCTATTTCACTCACCTCTTGTATCTGCATTTATTCTGTTTCACATGAGCAATTTTTTAATTTTGTTTATTTCCTTTGACCTTGGTACCAGAACGTAAAGAGGGGGGAAATCAGCTGAAAAGAGGGGGGGAAATCAGCTGGAAAGAGGGAGGTCATTGCGAAATAAAGGCAGAGCAATAGGAAAAACAGGCAACTCTAGTACAAAAGGGAAATCTCAATGTGCATAAAAAAACTAAAACGAAGGAAACGCAAAACAAAGCACGATTTAAAGAAATTGATTATAAATGACAAACACTGAAAGATCATAGATACATTTAAGGGGATGTTAGATAAGTACATGAGGGAGAAAGGAATAGTAGGATATACTGATAGGGTGAGATGAAGTAAGGTGGGAGGAGGCTCGTGTGGAGCATAAACACCAGCATAGAGCTGTTTGGCCGAATGGCCTGCTACTGTGCTGTTAAGTTCTATAATGTAATTCTATATCCTCTCCATCACCAAGACCGCCGACTTCCACCTTGTAACATCGCCCATCTCCGCCCCCGCCTCAGCTCATCTGCTGCTGAAACCCTTACCCATTCCTTTGTTACCTCTAGTTTCAACTATTCCAATGCTCTCCTGGCCAGTCTCCCATCTTGCACCCTCCATAAACTGGAGCTCATCCCGTGTCCTAACTCGCACCAAGTCCCGGTCACCCATCACTCCTGTGCTCACTGACCTACATTGGCTCCCGATCGGCAATGGCTCGATTTAAAAATTCTCATCTTTATTTTCTAATCCCTCGATGGCCTCACCCCTCCCTATGTCTATAACCGCCTCCAGCCCTGCCGTCCTCCGAGATTTCTGCGCTCCTCCAATTCTAGCCTCTTGTGCATCCCCAATTTTCATCGCTGCACCATTGGCGTCAATGCCATCAGCTCTTTAGACCCTAAGCTCTGGAATTCCCTCCCTAAACCTCTCTGCTTCTCTCTCCCCCTTTAAGACATGCCTTAAAACCTAACTCTTTGACCAAGCTTTTGGTCATCTGTCCTAATATCTCCTTATGTGGCTCGGTGTCAAATTTTGTTTGATGATGCTCCTGTAAAGCATCTTGGGGTGTTTTACTACATTAAAGGCACTATATAAATAAGTTGTTGTTGTATGTAAAAAACAAGGAAAACTGTTTGAAAAATACGCAACAGAATAAGTGGTAACAGCAAGATTCACTGAAAACCAGTGAGACATTTGTTTTATACAGGTAGAGGTACACAGTGAAATTGTGATGGGATCCATTTGACCACTGATTTTCTGTGATAAAATGTATACTTAACTTAGCTAGGCTTAGCTTTTCTAAAGTGCAATTTTCACAAATCACTTACTGCAAAATCCAGTCTATGAGATTCATCTTCATATGTGTTTTCAATCTAGGCAAATTTGGAAAAGTGGTGTACACACTTAATTTTTATGGTAACTAGACATCTAAGATTTGAAATCTGTACATAACAACAACAACTTACATTTATATAGCACCTTTACAGTGGTAAAACATCCCAAGGTGCTTCACAGGAATGTAATCAGAAAAAATTGACCGTGCCATAGGAGGAGATATTCGGACAGGTAGGTTTTAAGCAGCATCTTAAAGGAGGAGAGAGAAGCGGAGAGGTTTAGAGGGAGCGTAGGGCCTAGGCAGCGGAAGGCACAGCCACTAATGGTGAGGCGAAGGAAGTGGCGACGGACAATAGGCCAGAATTGGAGGATCGCAGAGCTCTCGGAGGGTTGTAGGACTAGAAGAGGTTACAGAAATAGAGACATAGACCAATGGACAAACCTGGGACATTCCTACAAGAAGTCAACATTACAAGCCATTTAAGATCGGGAGCTGGAACCTGTGTCCGAGCACTCAGCGGCACCACACCATGTTTGTGAAACAATCTCATTGATAGTTTCACCAGAATTCGACATAATGCCTTTGTTAGCTCTAGACTTGACTGTTCCAACACACTCCTGGCTGGCCTTCCACATTCTACCCTATGTAAACTTGAGGTCATCCAAAACTCGGCTGCCCGTGTCCTAACTCGCATCAAGTCCCGTTCACCCATCACCCCTGTGCTCGCTGACCTACATTGGCTCCCGGTTAAGCAGCGCTTCGATTTCAAAATTCTCCTCCTTGTTTTCAAATCCCTCCATGGCCTCGCCCACCCTATCTCTGTAATCTCCTTCAGCCCCACAATCCTCACCCCCCACCCCCCCTTCAAGATATCTGCACTACTCAAATTCTGCCCTCTTGAGCATCCCTCAACCATTGGCGGCCGTGCCTTCTGTTGCCTAGGCCCTAAGCTCTGGAATTCCCTCCCTGCACTGCCCCATCTCTCTACCTCTCTTTCCTCCTTTAAGACGCTCCCTAAAACCTATCTCTTTGACCAAGCTTTTGATCATCTGCCCTAATTTCTCCTTACGTGGCTCGGCGTCAATTTTTTATCTTATAATATTCCTGTGCAGCTCCGTGGGATGTTTTACAACATTAAAGGCACTATATAAATACAAATTGTTGTTGTTGTTATTATAATCCATAACTATAGCAAGAAAAAGAGGCTGAGTCCTGGTATGCTCGCCAGCAGAGTGTAAATGGGGCATAAACAAGCTCACCTGTAAGTGGTATATCTTTTAAAAATTCATTCTCAAGATATGGACGCCGCTAGCAAGGCCAGCATTTATTGCCTATCCCTAGTTGCCCTTGAGAAGGTGGTGGTGAGCCTTCTTCTTGAACCGCTGCAGTCCGTGTGGTGAAGGTGCTCCCACGGTGCTGTTATGTAGGGAGTTCCAGGATTTTGAGCCAGCGCCGATGAAGGAACGGCGATATATGTCCAAGTCGGGTTGGTGTGTGATTTGGAGGGGAACTTGGTGTTCCCATGCACCAGCTGTCCGTGTGCTTCTAGGTGGTGGAGGTCAGGGTATTGGGAGGTGCTGTTGAAGAAGTATTGGTGAGTTACTGCACTTGGACTTGTTTGATGTTTAGACTGAAGTCCATAACTGGTCAGTGTGTGTTAGAATGGACAACACCACTGTCAGCCATCTACTTTGTAAATAAAAACAGGCAGAGTCTCGTTCCCCATGCTTTTCAGGAAGCAGCGCTGGTCATTTTCATTTGACTTTATATAGATCAGTGCACTTTATGTAGATCATTGGCCTGGAATTTCTTGGGACCTCACTCTGCTGATATAAATGTTGCAGAGAGAATCCCCTGCTCCACCATGCCCAAGTCTAGAGAACCCACCCCAAATTCTGGGGGTAGGGTTAAATGAGTGGACAATAAATTATATAATGTGGGGAAATGTGAGGTTATTCACTTTGGTAGGAAGAATGGAAAAACATAATTTTTTTTAAATGGTGAGAAACGATTAAATGTTGGTGTCAGTTAGCATGCAGATACAGCAAGCAATAAGGAAGGCAAATGGCTTGTTGGCCTTTATTGCAAGGGGGTTGGAGTATAAAAGTAAGGAAGTCTTGCTACAATTGTACAGGGCTTTGGTGAGACCACACCTGGAGTACTGTGCACAGTTTTGGTCTCCTTATCTAAGGAAGGATATACTTGCCTTGGAGGCGGTGCAACGAAGGTTCACTAGATTGATTCCTGGGATGAGAGGGTTGTGCTATGAAGAGAGATTGAATAGAATGGGCCTATACTCTCTGGAGTTTAGAAGAATGAGAGATGATCTCATTGAAACATACAAGATCCTGAGGGGGATTGACAGGGTAGACGCTGAGAGGTTGTTTCCCCTGACTGGAGTGTCTAGAACTAGGGGGCATAGTCTCAGGATAAGGGCTCGGCCATTTAAGGCTGAGATGAGGAGGAATTCCTTCACTCAGAGGGTTGTGAATCTTAGAAATTCTCTACCCCAGAGGGCTGTGGATGATGAGTCGTTGAGTATATTCAAGACTGAGATCTATAGATTTTTGGACTCCAGGGGAATCAAGGGATATGGGGATCGGGCGGGAATGTGGAGTTGAGGTTGATGATCAGCCATGATCTTATTGAATGGCGGAGCAGGCTCGAGGGGCCGTATGGCCTACTCCTTCTCCTAATTCTTATGTTCTTATGTTCTTATTTTCATAGCCTGCCCTACAAGGATGCACTAACGGTGGCCACTGAGGCCCAAGCTGTTCCACCCCTTCTAAGGTGGGGCGGAGTCCTCTGGAGGCCCAAGCGGCTGCAGGCAATTTTTTAAACGAATGTTTTGGCTGCCACTGGAGCCACTCCAACTGGCGAAGGCAACAGGTCCCCTCCAGGATCGCTTACCTTACTCAAGTGAAGGTTTATGTCCTCAAAGGGACCCATGCAAGTACTCAACTTGTGTGAGTTTCACCAAGGCCTTTCAAGAGTCTCAAGGGAGGAATATCCAGGAGAAGCTCTGGAATTCCACTCCCCTCCCGCCCATGACACCGGTTGGGGGGCTGGCGAGGGGAGGGTTTTGGGTGGAATATCTACCCACAGCCTCCTCCAACCAAAATTTAAAGGTCCAAATTGCGCGGAATCCTGGCAGGCCCTTCACCAGGCATAAAAGTGACCTCGGCCCACTTCAGCCCCGGTACTTTCAGGGCCAGTAACAATAAATGTGACAAGTCACTGGTTAGGCCTCAGCTGGAGTATTGTAGGAAGGATGTCAAGGTCTTGGAGAGGCCACAGAGGAGATTTGCCAGAATGGTACCAGGGATGAGGGACTTCAGTCATGTGGAGAGACTGGAGAAGCTGGGGTTGTGCTCCTTAGAGCAGAGAAGGTTAAGGGGAGATTTAGTGGAGGTGTTGAAAATTATGAGGAGTTTTGATAGAATAAATAAGGAGAAACTGTTTGCACTGGCAGGAGGGTCGGTAACCAGAGGACACAGATTTAAGGTAATTGGTGAAAGAATCAGAGGCAAGATGAGGAGAATTTTTTTATGCAGCGAGTTGTTGTGATCTGGAAGGCACTGCCTGAAAGGGCGGTGGAAGCAGATTCAATAGTAACTTTCAAAAGGGAGTTGGATAAATACTTGAAGGGGAGAAAGCTGCTGGGCTATGAGGAAAGAGCGGGGCAGTGGGACTAATTGGAGAGTGACAGGAATCAGTCATTCATGAAAGAAAGACTTATGAAATAATACTGAGCGGCCTACGGGTGGCGCTGTCCAGGGAGAGTATAAATACTCGGGCACGGGCCCAGCTTGCGCAGGACATTCTTAACAGGAACCAGTGAAGGACACAACTAGACCTCCATGTTGTAAAACTGTTGATTAAAGCTTTGTTTAACGCTTAGACCAAGTGCCTAGTAGTTTTCTTATGTCAGAGAGCTCTTTCAAAGAGCCAGCACAAGCACGATGGGCCATATGGCCTCCTGTGCTGTATCATTCTATGATTCTCACTATGTCATGTGGGTCTTCTCAGTCAGTTTTCAGATTAAGCCCCCAAGTCTTTGCCTGAACAGTGTAATTCATATTGATGTTTTGTTTTGGAGACTGTTCAGTTGTTATGTTGTTAACATTTGATATATTTGTCAGAAAATCTCACCTAATGTTCTGAGAAATCATTCAAATCTTGAAATTTAAAATTACCTCAACCTCACAGGAGGCCACCCTTTAGAATATTAAATTGAAGGAAAGAAAGACTTGCACTTATATAGCACCTTTCACGACCTCAGGACATCCCAAAGTGCTTTACAGCCAATGAAGTACTTTTGGAGTGTAGTCACTGTTTTAATGTAGGGAAACGCGGCAGCCAATTTGCACACATCAAGCTCCCACAAACAGCAATGTGATAATGACCAGATCATCTGTTTTTAGTGATGTTGATTGAGGGATAAATATTGGCCAGGACACCGGGGAGAACTCCCCTGCTCTTCTTTGAAATCGTGCCACGGGATCTTTTACATCCACCTGAGAGAGCAGATGGGGCCTCGGTTTAACGTCTCATCCGAAAGACGGCACCTCCGACAGTGCAGCACTCCCTCAGCACTGCGCTGGAGTCTCAGCCTAGATTTTTGGGCTCAAGTCTCTGGAGCAGGACTTGAACCCATGACCTCCTGACTCAGCGTGCTACCCACTGAGCCACGGCTGACACAAAAACAATTGTTCAAAAACTGCAGGAAAGCATTAGATCCACGTGGTTGAAAAGCAAAAACATTTATTGCCTTACATCTGAAATATGTCAAATATTAACAATAATGGTGTGATAAATGGCAGACCCTTGTGGTGGAGTACTTGTTCTAGATGAGCACAGTATCAAATGCAATAATATTACAGGGAAAGAAAATGATTGAGTGATGACTCATTGCACTGTGCAAATTATTCCATATAAAATCCCCACACTGTCATCATTATGATCGAAAGTTGCCTTTTCCACTTTAGACTTATTTAAAAAAATATTTTGACAACACAATAAAGGCAGGTTATATTTCTCTTTTTCAAGTTATTGAGTTATGGGGCATTAGGAACTGCTTTATATTATATTATCCCGTAACTACTTTCTTATGACGAGGAGAGGCTGTAAAATTTATAGTTTCTGATTAAAGAGAAGTGAGCCAAACCAGTCAATTAGTAAGACTTCTCTGTGTGTTTGCATTGTATGCCTCACTACCCCTTTCCAACCATTTGATTCTGTCTGTGACTTTAATGTTTTGTTTGAGGTGGACATCCCTGTCTGTCTGACTTCCCTGCTCAAGCACTTTGCTCATACAAAGTACATAGATGTGGATTCATTTTTTAAAAAGGAGCCATTGCCAGGCTGACGCTCCAAAAGCACCTGTCTGCCAGATTAGTATAAAGTAAGCTCAGTTGCCAGACTCCTGCAGCTTCGGGTGAGGGAGGTGCTGCTTCTTTATGGTTGCTTCACATTCAGGTATCTGGAACTTCACAGCGTTCTCAAATCTAACCACAAAAAGTATTACATTTCAGTAACATTACAGAAATACTACATTTCAGTTTGTCAGCTGTGGCTCGGTGGGTAGCACTGTCTCGCCTCTGAGTCACAAGGTTGCAGGTTTAAGTCCCACTCCATAGACTTGAGCTCAAAAATCTAGCTTGACACTCCAGTGCAGTGCTGAGGCAATGCTGCACTGTCAGCGGTGCTGTCTTTTCGGATGAGATGTTAAACCGCCGCCCCGTCTTCCCTCTCAGGTGAATGTAAAAGATGCCATGGCACTATTTCGAAGAAGAGCAGGGGAATTATTCCGTGTGTCCTATTTATCCCTCAATCAACATCACTAAAATAGCTTATCTGGTCATTATCACATTGCTGTTTGTGGGAGCTTGCTGTGCGCAAATTGGCTGCCGCGTTTCCTACATTACAACAGTGACTACACTTCAAAAAATACTTCATTGGCTGTAAAGTGCTTTGGGGAAATCCTGAGGTTGCAAAAGGCGCTATAGAAATGCAAGTCTTTCTTTTCTTTTACTTGGACAAATACAATATTTAAGTTTGTGAATCCCTCCCGGAGTCTCCCGGAATTGAGGGCTGATCTCCCGGGCTCTGACTTCATATTCTCCTTTCCTGTCTTCCAATTGCATCAATACTGCTATGGCGGTGCCAACTTTCTTGTTCCTTCTGAATTCCAGATACACTTAGCAGGATTTTCATTGGGCCGTGGAGGTGGGATTGGAGGCGTGTCGGGGGGTTAAAATCCTGAAATCAGGGGTCCCAGCCCCATCCCGCCCCTAACCCGCCTCCATGCCAGTTTCAAAGGAGGCGGGTACCCGCCCCGCACTGGGACCCACCTCCCAGAGGTGGGAAGGGGATTAGTGCCAATTAACTGCCTGTTAACAGATAGTTAACAGGCAGTTTTTAGCCTAATCCCTATTTTTAATGTTGAAGCGTGGGATTCCCGACGTCTTCAAACCACGCCAAGTTAGAGGAGGTGGACCGTCGGGATGAAGGGCTTGGAGGGGTCGAGATGTCCGGTGTTCAGGTGAGTGATGGGTGCATGAGTGCAAAGGTAAGTGTTTTTGGTGTGTATAAAGTATTTAAAGAAGTTCTACTAACCTTTACTTACCTTTACAGCCTTCCTTCCTTCAGGTCTCGGGAGTCCCTCATCTCACCGGCACAGAAAGCAGAATGGCTGTGAGCTGTCAAAAATTGCAGCATTCAGCTTTCTGTTCCGGGGAGATCTCTAAATCATCCTGAGAGGAAGTAAATAACCTGGAGTACAGATTGTCAGTGTTTGACAGCTTCAAGCAGCTGTCAAATGCTGATATTTCATCTGTCAAAAGGTCTTGTGACGTCACCTGTTGCCGGGTGGCCCTAATTGGCCTGCTGAGCCCGCTGGGTCATTCAAGTCAAAATCGCGTGGGTTGGCTAGAACTCGATGGAGGCGGGACTACAACCCCGAAAGTTGTAGTCCCGCCTCCTACCCGCCTCCTCAATGAAAATCCAGCCCACTGTTTACAAAGAGTGGGAGCAGTGAGCGGAGCGGCTGAGCAACAAACTGAGAGAAAAAAAAATCACAAAGGTGTTGCTGTCACAAGGGAGCTGAGAGGTGAGTGTCAGGTGAGAATTCTCTGCCCCAGAGGGCTGTGAATGCTGAGTCTTTGAGTATATTCAAGGCTGAGATGGATAGATTTTTGGACTCTAGGGGAATCAAGGGATATGGAGATAGTGCAGGAAAGTGGAATTGAGGGCGATGATCAGCCATGATCTTATTGAATGGCGGAGCAGACTCGAGGGGCCGTATGGCCTACTCCTGTGAAGGAATAATTACTAGTCCTAGCCCCTTTAGGGCTACCCCGGATCAGGCGTATTCCCCAGACGTTCACTTTCAACTAAAGTTAGAGGTAGCCAAATCCTAAAGATGCTTAATTGGGTCTAAAGGTCCGGACTATCTCTCCCTAAAGGAAAGGAACAACCTGAAGATGTTACCATCCTCCAGACAGCACTTTTAATAAGTTTAGCTAGACTGTAACGTTCCAGGTATTATGAGGGTCTGGAAAACTCCCCCAGAATTCTGCAACTCCTCCCCAAAGAGTGTACAGAGATTGAGTTTGCGAGTTTGATACAGAAGTGCTATGTGAGGCAATTCTAAAAATATATAGATTTATTAAAGAACCGACATGTAATTTACAGTAGGTGTTTCAATCGCAACATTAACAGTTGCAAATACAAAAAACTTACAATTCTATTATCAGAGATCCTTATTCTCAAATCTTAACTTCGCTAGATTTACAGTTCTTAGTTTATTCCAGGATATTCACCAAAATCAAATACAATACCCTTTTGATCCCCGAGATACAAAGAGTTGAAGACTTACAGAGCTTGCCTCTGAAGCCGAGAATCGCTTTGCCCCTTTACAGCGAGACTGTCTTCCCATTTGAAAGTTCAATTTTTATGCACTTTCTCAGTGGTATTTCCTTTGAAGTTTCCTGCTGATGTAAGCTAATTATCTCTAGTCATTTTTCTGCTAACCCCTGCTATTTTTACAGTCAGTTCAGCTGGTAGCAAGCAGACTCGTGTCTCTCCTTTAGGTGTTCGAATGTAACAGCAGGTACATTTATTTGATGTCATTCTTACCAAAGTCTTCTATGCAACTCTTAAGTCACCTCAGCTGGTTGCAACACAGAATCGTGTCTCTTAGGTGTTCCAAGTTCAACACAAAAACAATATGACGGCTGGTGCCTCCCCCACTTGATGCCATTCCCACGAAGGCATATGTTTCTTTAATTTTATGTGATTCTTTCCAAAGGGTTGGTTTAAGACACCTTAACAGGGTATACCATTGTGTTCTTTCCAGAGTTTCAGGCTTTCAGGAACCTCCAACCTCCTGTTTCAACAAGGTTATTGATTCAGTGTCAACAACTTATCTTATCTCAATAGTCTGTATGCTGTTTACAGCTTTAGATTGTTAAGGTTTTTAGACTTTCAAGCCCAGTTTGTCATGTTTTAATAAAGTCAAAATTCTTTTATAGAATGATGTATTTTTCTGAATAGGTATATTGCTTATTCCTTCACACTTGCCCTTATTTCTTATGTTCTTATGAGTATAGGGTGAGTATTTGTGCTAAGTTTTTTTTTGTTTGGTTTTGAATATATTTCTGCTAAGTAGTTCATAGCCTATCTAATAGAGGGAAGTGCTGATTGGTTGGTAGCTGTTGAGTGTTTCTTGTTAAGTTTTAAGTTTATCTCTGCTAAATTACCTCCATAGTCTGGTAAATAGAGGTATGGCAGAGCAGCTCAGTCCCATGATTTGCACATCCTGTGCCATGTGGGAAGCCCTGGACGCTTCTTGCGGCCTGGACGACCACGTGTGCAGGAAGTGTCACCAACTGTAGCAACTCGAGCTCCGGGTTTCGGAGCTTGAGCGGCAGCTGGAGTCACTACAGTGCATCCGTGAGGCTGAGAAATACTTGGAAAGCATGTTTGTAGAAGTGGTCACCCCGCAGCCTCAGAATGTGCAGGCAGAGAGGGAATGGGTGACCACCAGACAGAGAAGGAGGACCATGCAGGTAGGACAGGAATCCCCAGAGTGCATCTCGCTCGCTAACTGATTCACAGTTCTGGAAACGGGTGGGGGTGATGGTTCTTCTGGGGAGAGCAGCCAGAGCCAAGGCCACGGCATCACAGGTGCCTCAGCTGCACAGGGGGGGGAAGAAGAAGAGTGGAAGAGCAATAGTGATAGGGGATTCATTAGTTAGGGTAACAGACAGGCGTTTCTGTGGATGCAGGCATGACTCCAGGATGGTATGTTGCCTCCCTGGTGCCAGGATCAAGGATGTCACTGAGTGGCTGCAGGAGACGCTGAGGGGGGAGGGTAAACAGTCAGAGGTCGTTGTCCATATACATAGGCAGAAAGAGGGATGAGGTGCTGCAGGCAGACTATAGGGAACTCGGAAAGAGATTAAAAAGCAGGACCTCAAAGGTAGTAAATTCCGGATTACTCCCGGTGCCACGTGCTAGTGAGTACAGGAATAGGAGAATAGAACAGATGATTGCGTGGCTGGAGAGGTGGTGCAGGGGGGAGGGCTATAGATTCCTGAGGCATTGGGACCATTTCTGGGGAAGGTGGGACCTGTACAAGCCGGACGGGTTACACCTCAACGGAGCTGGGACCAAAATTCTCGCGGGGAGGTTTGCTCGTGCTGTTGGGGAGGGTTTAAACTAACTTGGCAGGGGGATGGGCACCAGCCTATAGGAGTAGAAAGGGGGAATAAGGTGCATAAAAGAGTGAGTGTGTTGGATAGCACTAGAGGCGGTAGTAGTATCATATTAGATATGAACAGACTAAGAAAGACTACGAAAAATTCAAAAATGGGTTTAGAATGCATGTACATAAACGCACAAAGTGTGGTGAATAAGGTTGGTGAGCTACAAGCACAATTAGCCGTGTGGCAATATGATGTTGAGACAATAACGGAAACGTGGCTTAAAAGCGGTGAGGACTGGGCACTTAATATTCAAGGGTACAAGGTGTTCAGAAAAGATAAGGAAGGAAAAAAGGGAGGTGGAGTGGCAGTGCTGATTAAGGAAGACGTTGTAGTGTTGGAAAGGGAGGATGTCCTTGAGGGGACAAGGACACAATCCATTTGGTTAGAGTTGAGGAGCAAAAAGGGTAAGATCTCGCTATTGGGGGTATTCTACAGGCCTCCAAATAGTGAGAGGGAGGTAGAGGAACAAATCTGCAGGGAAATCACAGAGATATGCAAGAGCTATAGAGTGGTGATATTGGGGGACTTTAATTACCCAAATATCGACTGGGATAATGCTAAGGTAAAGGGAAAGGAGGGGGAGGAATTTCTGAAATGTGTTCAGGAGAATTTCCTTGACCAGTATGTTCTTGGCCCAACTAGGAAGGAGGCATTGCTGGATCTGATGCTGGGGAATGAGGTGGGCCAGGTCGACAAAGTGTCTTTGGGAGAACACTTGGGTACGAGTGATCATCGTATCATAAGATTTAGATTAGCAATGGAGAGGAGCAAGGAACAATCTAGAGTGGAACTTCTAAACTGGAATAGGGCTAACTTCAATGGGATGTGAAAGGATCTAGCCAGGGTAAAATGGAACCAAAGACTGACAGGAAAAACTGTAACGGAACAATCGGTGATCTTTAAGGAGGAGATGTTCCAAGTACAGGCTAGGTACATTCCAACAAGAGGGAAGGGAACCAAAGCAAGGTCTCCTTGGATGATGAGGGAGATAGAGAAGATGATGAAACAAAAAAGAGGGTGTATGATGAATGTCAGGTGAATTCTTCAAGGGAGAACCAGACCAAATACAATATGTTGAGAGGGGAAGTGAAGATGAAAATAAGATTGGCAAAGAGAGAATATGAGAGTAGAATGGCCGTTAACATAAAAGGGAACCCAAAAATCTTCTACCGGCATGTAAACAGTAAACGGGTAGTAAGAGGCGGGGTGGTGCCGATTATGGACAAAGAAGGTGATATATGCTTAGAGGCGCAGGGCAAGGCTAGAATACTCAATTTGTACTTTGTATCGGTGTTTACTAAGGAGGTGGATGGTGACAAAATATTGGTAGAAGTGGAAAAGGTAGAACCAATGGAAGGGGTGAAAATTGATAGACAGGATGTGCTAGAAAGGCTGGGTATGCTTAGTGGATAAGTCACCTGGTCCAGATGGCTTGCATCCCAGGTTGCTAAGGGAATTGGGGGAGGAGATAGTGGAAGCGCTTGCCATAATTTTCCAATCTTCCCTAGATGTGGGGGAAGTGCCTGAGGATTGGAAAGTGGCAAATGTGACACCATTGTTCAAGAAAGGGTGTAAGGACAATCCTAGTAACTACAGGCTGGTCAGTTTAACATTAGTGGTGGGTAAAGTTTTAGAAACAATAATCAAGGAAAAAAGGGAGAGGTTTAAGCTAATTAAGGAGAGCCAACACAGATTTATAAAAGGCAGATCGTGTTTGACTAATCTAATTGAATTTTTTGATGAAGTAACAGAGAGGATTGATGAAGGGAATGCAATGGATGTTGTCTGCATGGATTTTCAGAAGGTGTTTGACAAAGTACCACATAGAAGGCTGGTTAACAAAATCGAGGCTCATGGAATAGGTGGGTCAGTGCCAGCTTGGATAAGGAATTGGCTTAAGGACAGGAAACAGCGGGTTGTGGTAAATGGCTGTTTTTCAGACTGGAGGATGGTAGACAGTGGTGTTCCCCAAAGGTTAGTGCTGGGGCCATTGCATTTTTTGATATATATCTAAATGACCTGGATATTGGAATACAGTGTAGAATTTTAAAATTTGCCAATGACACCAAACTTGGGGATGTGGTAATCAGCGAGGATGATACCAATTGACTGCAGCAGGACATAAAAAGGCTAGCAGAATGGGCAGACAAGTGGCAGATGGAATTTAATACAGAGAAGGGTGAGGTGATGCATTTTGGCAGAAGGAACAGGGAGAGGCAATATAAACTTAATGGCACAGTTTTAATGAGTGTGCAGGGACAGAGGGACCTGGGAGTTAATGTACATAGGTCCCTAAAGGTGGCAGGACATATTGAGAGAGTGGTTAACAAAGCATATGGGTCTTGAGTACAAAAGTAGAGAAGTTATGCTGAACTCTTATAAAGCGCTAGTTAGGCCACAACTGGAGTATTGCGTCCAGTTCTTTAGGAAGGATGTGAAGGCCCTTGAGAGGGTGCAGAGGAGATTTACCAGAATGGTTTCGGGGATGGGGGATCTTAGCTACAAGGACAGGTTGGAGAAGCTGGATTTGTTTTCATTGGAGCAAAGGAGGCTGAGGGGTGATTTGATAGAGGTGTACAAGATTATCACGGGTTTGGATAGGCTAGATGGGGAAAGGTTGCTCCCACTAGTTGATGGTACAAGGACTAGGGGACACAGATTTAAGGTTTTGGGCAAGAGATACAGTGGGGATGTAAGGGAAAACCTTTTTATGCAGCGAGTGGTGAGGACCTGGAACTCGCTGCCGACGGAAGTGGTGGAAACGGAGACACTGAATATTTTCAAGGGGAGACTGGATAGGCACTTGAGGGGAATAAAATTGCAGGGCTACGGGGATAGAGCAGGGGAATGGGACTGACTGGATTGCTCCACAGAGAGCCGGCGCGGACTCGATGGGCCAAATGGCCTCCTTCTGTGCCTTTATGACTCAACTCTGTGACATCTACAAGCTCTTCCTCCTGCTTCCATTCTTGTGCTGAAAACAAGCCATTGCCTCCAGGTCTCCCACTCTAACCAATGCTTGCCAAGGACCTCATTACCTTTGGAGCTTGGCTGGTGCTATGCGCCTGTGCACTTTCTTCGTCCACTTGCGGGAGGCCCTCTGTTTCTTGGAGCTTCTCGCGTGACAACTAATGGCACAAAACCATGAGCAAAAGCACTCAACTACCGGCGACCCAATCTTTACACTAACATTTGCAAACCGTGGGCAAGTGTCACATGATCAGATGTCACGTGATCAGATGTCATGAGAGTTGCGAACCCGAGCCACATTTTCAAATTGCTGCTATCTGATATCAGCAAAACAGTCAGAATTTACACCACACTGTGCTGGCATGTATCAAAACACACCTCTACCTTTGTTGCAGATGCAAAACAATCTTACAAATGCTGGCGACCCGAAATTCCGCAAGTTTCTGGGAACAAAGGCTTGTGCCGTTCGAGCACAGCGAGGTCAGAAATTCGGGTGTAAGTCATATACGCCAGAGTTACACCTGTTCCAAAACACACGCTAAATTCCAGTGCAACTGGGTGCTGGCCGAACGTGTGTCCCTGCTCAAACGACAGGATAACGATGGCCAAAGCTGCTGTCCCAGAAGTTTCACCCGTTAGACAAGAATTACACCCAACTAAACTCCAGCCTGTGGTTAAGAGAGAGGCAAGCTACCGGCAAGACTAGTCAAACCAGGAAGTGGTTGAGTTGGCAGAACTGGACGGTTTATGGTCTTTATCTGAAATAATCAGCTTTGAGTGAGAATAACAAAGCCAGCAATTGTTGCCCATCCCTCGTTCCCCTTGAGAAGGTGGTGGTGAGATCGCTCAGCTGTGTTGTTAAGAAAGGAATTCAACAAGCTGTGTTTCAGCAGATTCAAGCAGCAAATCTTTTTCTTCCTACCTTTCTGTCAAGGAGCCCTTACCATGGGCTTCCCTCGGGACATTCCCATATATGTCCTTATATATGTCGGAGGCAGAACAGGAGTTGGAGGAAGAGGAAGAGACGAGAGAGGCTCACCACTGCAAAAGACCAATTCGAGGTGTCCTTCCTGCAGATTCTACAACACTCCCTCGAGAATTTATCTCAAGAATGTATCTGCTGAAGGAGGCAATGGTTCTGTAAGGAGGCATTAAAGATTCTGCAGCCTATCCACCGGTTCGTGCCAGCATGATCGAAATGTTCCCTGCGCCAGGAGGGGTAGGCCCGACGCCCACCCGATAATGGGCATTGGGCCTTGTTTGCGTGAGGCCATTTGAATTTTGGGCTGCTGTGTCGCCGGCAGTGGCTCACAGGCAGGTCTTGGAAGATGGAGGGGGGGCGATTGGGAGGGAGGGGGGTGATTGGGAGGGAGGGGGGTGATTGGGAGGGAGGGGGGTGATTGGGAGGGAGGGGGGTGATGGGGGAGGGGGGTGATTGGGAGGGAGGGGGTGATTGGGAGGGAGGGGGTGATTGGCGGGGGGGTTGGGGGGAAGGGGGTGATTGAGAGGGAGGGGGGTGATTGGGAGGGAGGGGCGTGATTGGGAGGGGGGTGATTGGGAGGGAGGGGGTGATTGGGAGGGAGGGGCTGATTGGGAGGGGGGTGATTGGGAGGGAGTGGGTGATTGGGGGGGAGGGGGTGATTGGGGGGAAGGGGTGATTGGGGGGGTGATTGGGAGGGAGGGTGTGATGGGGGGGTGATTGGGAGGGAGGGGGTGATTGGGGGGAAGGGGTGATGGGGGGTGATTGGGAGGGAGGGGGTGATTGGGAGGAGGGTGATTGGGAGGGAGGGGGTGATTGGGGGGAAGGGGGTGATTGGGGGGGTGATTGGGAGGTGGGTGATTGGGAGGGAGGGGGTGATTGGGAGGAGGGTGATTGGGAGGTGGGTGATTGGGAGGGAGGGGCTGATTGGGAGGGAGGGGGTGATTGGGAGGGTGGGGGGGATTGGGGTGGGAGCAATTGGGAGAGAGTATGCGATTGGGAGAGGGAGGGATGGCAATTGGGAAATGGGGGGAAGGAGAGAGGGGGTTGATTGGGAGGGATTGGTTCGACTGGGAGAGTGGGGGAAGCGATGGGCAGAGAGAGGGAGGCAGTCGGGTGGGGGGGGGAGGCGGGGACTGGGAGGGGGGGGCGTGTATTTGGGAGATGGATGATCGGGCAGGAGTGGGGCGACCAGGAAGGGGGAATCGGGAGGGAGTGGGTCGGCCAAGAGCTGCGGGGGAGTGGTGACCGGCAGCAGCCCGTGGTTTTTATGTGGAGCCGGGAGGAACACTCCTGCACATTCAGGTAAGTATTATTTTAAAGACATACTTATTTGGTGGCTGCAAGGACGGCTCGTTCAGCCGCATGCAGGCCACACTTTCTTGAACATAGTCAACCAGGTCACTCTATCTTATGGTACTGCGCCGAGCTATGCAGACTCAAGTCCCGATTTGCACTCCCAACAAGAAACCTTGGTGTTGGAGGGCATCCTCCTGTTAAAGCAGAGGAGCAAACTGTCTGGACAGAGGCGGCTGAAACTTAAGGAATCTGGAGGAGTGCCAACGGAAGTGTAGCCATATTTAGACAGATTATGACCATTAATGCATTGCATGCGTGGCAGAAGCAGAACTTATAATCTGATACACACTTGTTGTGTATGTACCTTTAAGAGAATAACTGGTCTCAGACTGCAGTACCGGCAGTGACCACCCCTGTATAAAAGGCGCTAGCGAGCCTCTGTTTGTTAGTTTCACTATTGACTTCCACCAGTAAAGACTTGTTTGTTTTCACTCCTGCTGGTCCGTGTCTCAATCATTCACGGACTTAACACTGGCGACGAGTAAGAAACGAATTTACCTGCAACTCGGCAGCACCTCAGACGACGTTATTGAAGGTCGAAGCCAGAAGAAAAAAAAAAATAGAGTCCAAAGAAACTCGAGAAACGGGCGTCGACCGTCAATCATCGGTTTGAAAACTTGCAGGAGAGACTGTCAAGAGCCAGGTTCAGTTCACCAGTCTGTGGTTTCCCAGTTAGTCGGGCTGGTGGCAGGTAGTGCACTGATCCTTCCTGGGCTGCGGCGGGCTGAAGCTCGATCGGGTGGCTTTTCAACGGGGCCGGGCAGCGAGTCGGGAAGCAAAGAGAGAGAGAGAGGGTGGAGCACACAGGGCGCGGCCGGTGCTTCGAAGCCGGGCAGCGTTCGGACCTAAGAAGAGGGAGGGAAGTGTCCCAGAGGGTCCGCTCCACGACGGGAAAATAATAAAAGAAAAAGAATCAATATTTAACGCGCAAGAAACCATGGAAAGTAGCGCTAACAACAGCGGGGAAGAAGGCAAAGCGCGGGAGGCGCCATTTTGTTAAATCGGGGAAGAAGACAAAGCGCGGGAGGCGCCATTTTAGATTTGCAAGATGCCGAAGACTGGCTGTATCACTGCTTTTGATAATAAATGAGAGGGCTGGACCACGTATGTGGAAAGAGTCGAGGTATATTTCGAGGCAAACGAAATAGCGGAGCGGAAAAAGGCATCGATATTGCTAAACTTAATGGGCGCTAGAACGTACGGCCTATTGCGGGACCTGATTACTCCAGCCAAACCGAAGGCGAAGAGTTTTAACGAAATTGTTGCTGTCCTACAGGAACACTTAAACCCTGCACCGCTGTTGATAGCAAAAAGATTTAAATTCCACAGGAGAACTCAGCACAAAGATGAGAGCAATGCTGAGTATCTTACGGAACTACACAAGCTATCAAAGCACTGCCAGTTCGGAGCAGGACTGGCAGATACCCTACGGGACAAATTTGTCTGTGGACTCCTGAGTGAAGGAACACAGAAGAAGTTACTCTCAGAAAAAGAGCTGAAGCTAGATAAGGCTTTCAGCGTGGCAGTACCGTATGAAGCAGCAGCCAGGGGAGCTGCAGAAATTCAACAAAAACCACAGGAATACGGCACCCACGAAATGACACGGGGATTTGCAAAATGTTATCGCTGCGGCAGAACTAACCATGACCAGAAGGACTGCTGGTCCAAAGACAAAATATGCAGACAATGCGGGAAGATTGGACACATTGCACGAGTTTGCAGGTCTGGGAAGAAGACCAGCGACAACAAAAAGGCTACTAAGGAACCGTACAAGAAAGTACAAAAGATGACGGACAGTAGTTCCGAAGACCAGATGAGCGATAGTGAATCCGAGAACAGGAGACTAAGCTGTCTCAAACTTCACAATGTAATTGCAAAAGAGGATCACCGAACCATTTGGGTCACCCTCACGATAGCAGGGTCCCAAGTTAAAATGGAATTGGATACAGGATCAGCGCTAACCGTCATGAATCGACGAGACTACGAGCGGCTATTTTCACACATACCCTTGAGAGAGACATCCATCGTCTTGACGACGTATACGGGGCAAAAAGTATACCCCAGAGGAAAAATAAGGGTGCCTGTCGAATACAATGGCAAGAAAATACGGAAATTGTATCTCTACATACTGCCAAATGGTGGACCACCGTTATTGGGACGGGAATGGATCAGGAAGATAAACTTAGATTGGCATTCCATTCATGCAATGACGGTGGACGGTAAAAAAGATGAAGACGTCACTCCTGGACGATTGTCAACAATCTTAGCTAACGCCAAAGAGGTATTTCAACAAGAACTGGGCACGCTTAAAGGCGTAACCGCCTCGATAAAAATAGAAGAGAATGCAGTTCCCAAGTTTTTCAAAGCAAGACCGGTACCATATGCAATTCGCCCAGCCGTCGAGGCAGAGCTGGAGAATCTGGAGAAGGCGGGCGTGTTGTCTAAGGTCGACTGGAGCGAGTGGGCGACACCCATCGTTCCTGTCATGAAGAAAACGTTAAGCAATAAGTCCGGAGAGCCAAGGAAGATTCGCATCTGTGGGGATTTCAAGGTGACGGTGAACCCAGCCCTTCACACAGTACAATATCCTCTTCCAAGGATAGAAGACATCTTCGCCTCACTGTCTGGAGGGAAGCGTTTTACAAAAATTGACCTAGCACAAGCATATTTGCAGATGGAGGTTGAAGAGTCCTCTAGGAAGTATCTCACGATAAACACTCACAAAGGTCTTTACCAGTATCATCGATTGGTATTCGGAGTAGCATCGGCTCCGGCGATATGGCAAAGAGCGATGGAACAAGTCCTGCAAGGGATTCCGGGGACTCAGTGTTACTTGGACGACATCCTTGTAACAGGTGAAGATGACAATGAACACCTTAACAACCTAGAACAGGTGCTCACTAGACTACGGGAACATGGGCTGCGAGCCAACCGCCCCAAGTGCGAATTTTTTAAGAAACAGATATCGTATTGTGGCCACATGATTGATGAAGAGGGGTTACATAAGTCCCCTGACAAAATTGAAGCGGTTGTTAAGGCCCCAGCGCCTGAAAATGTGTCGCAACTGAGGTCATTCCTCGGATTGGTGAATTACTATCATAAGTTTTTGCCGAATTTGTCGACAATTTTGCACCCACTGAACGCACTGCTACGAACGGGGGTAGCATGGAAATGGAGCGATGATTGTAAGCGTGCTTTTCAGAAGAGTAAGGACTTAATCACTTCAAGGGAAGTATTGGCTCACTACAACCCAGCACTGCCGATCAGACTGGCGTGTGATGCATCTCCCTACGGCATTGGGGCGGTACTGTCACATAAATTCCTTGATGGGTTAGAGAGGCCGATAGCTTTTGCGTCACGTTCGTTAACTTCTGCCGAGCGTAACTACGCTCAGATTGACAGAGAGGCCCTCAGCCTAGTGTGGGGGGTGAAGAAGTTCAATCACTACCTGCACGGTCAAAAATTTACTCTACTAACCGATCATCAACCTCTTGTCTCCATTTTCAACCCTCAGAAGGGCGTACCGATAATGACAGCACAACGGCTGCAGAGATGGTCCCTTTTCCTAGGGGCACACCAGTATGACATCGAGTACAAAGGAACTAAACAGCATGGAAATGCTGATGGATTGTCACGCCTACCGTTGCCGACGGTGGAAGAAGAAGACCTTGCAGTGGATCCAATGGAGTTATTCCACTCGACCATAGTCGAATGTCTCCCTGTGACGAATGCAAACATAGAAAAGGAAACACGGAATGACCCGACACTATCACGGGTCTATGATTTAACGGTGAAGGGATGGCCAGCACATGGCGAACCACTGCTGCCAGCATTCTCGCCGAGAAGAGAACAGCTGTCAGTGTGCAGAGGAACCTTGATGTGTGGATCCAGAGTAGTAATTCCACCTAAGTTGACGGATAGAGTGCTCAATGAGCTTCATGAGGGTCATCTGGGTGGGGTAAAAATGAAGAACTTAGCCAGAGCGTTTGTGTGGTGGCCGGGAATCGATAGAGAAATCGAAGAGATGACCAAGAGCTGTGCAGGATGCCAGAAGGTCCAAAACGCCCCACCACAAGCTCCTCTGCATCCATGGGAGTGGCCCTCATCTCCATGGCAATGGGTGCACATTGATTTTGCTGGTCCCTTCATGGACTCGATGTTTTTAATTGCGGTGGATGCACATTCAAAGTGGCCAGAGGTAATAAAAATGTCCTCAACCACCATGGAAAAAACTATCACAGTTTTGCGAACCATATTCGCCAAGAATGGGCTGCCTGAACAGATTTGCTCTGACAATGGACCACAGTTTGTGTCTGAAGAGTTCCGGAGGTTCTTAAAGAACAATGGCGTTAAGCATTACACATCTGCCCCATATCATCCAGCCACTAATGGATTGGCCGAGAGGTTTGTCCAAACATTCAAGAAGGCTATCAAGGCAATGTGTAATGAAGATATACCCCTACAACACAAGGTGGACAACTTCTTGTTTGCCTACCGGAATGCGACACATGCGGTTACCAACCAAACTCCAGCCATGATGTTCTTCAATCGAAGACTACGATGCCGCTTGGATTTGGTTAAGCCAAACGTCTGAAGAGATGTGGAGAACAGGCAGTTTCAGAATATGAATGAAAGGCCGACCAGGAGTTTTAAGATAGGTCAACCAGTTTTGGCCCGGGACTACCGCACTGAGAAATGGCAGCCAGGAACGATTTGTACACGACAAGGACCTCTCATGTATACCGTGGACGTTGGGGAGAGCATTGTAAGACGCCATGCTGACCAGATTCTAGAGTCAATGGAAAACGTCAACTCCACACCACGATCTGATACACCTGGTAATGAAATTGACGTCCCAATTGCAGCTACCGCAGAACCGGTAATATTGGAAACAGATGAACCAAACAAAGACATTGATCCCGACGCAACATTGCCAGAAGAACCCGATACCCCAAAGAGGCGTTATCCAGACAGAATCAGGAAGCCTCCTCAAAGACTGAACTTATAATTGCTTAAACTTAACCAATGTATCTAGCAACAGTAATTGTGATTGTAATTCGTTATCATTTAGTTGTTAAATTAATGTTATGCACTGTTTATCTAAAAGGGGAGGAATTGTTGTGTATGTACCTTTAAGAGAATAACTGGTCTCAGACTGCAGTACCGGCAGTGACCACCCCTGTATAAAAGGCGCTAGCGAGCCTCTGTTTGTTAGTTTCACTATTGACTTCCACCAGTAAAGACTTGTTTGTTTTCACTCCTGCTGGTCCGTGTCTCAATCATTCACGGACTTAACAACACTCAGGAAGCATCATGTGACAACTTTTCACTTTTATTGACTGATATTTTCATGCCAATAAAGGTGCAGGGCACACATTGTGTGTGGCGTTGAAATTGCTTGCACTGTCTGTCACATATAAATCTCCTAAGGTGTATGCCTCAAAGCAACAGTGCTGAACTACCAAAAACTACAGCCATGCTGCCCTGTAATGCAGGTGTAGGATGGCCACATGTCTGTCTACCTGCTCTTCCAAATTCTAACGACTGAATCTGTTGTGCAGGCTTTCAGGAGAAGGTTTGGGAGAGGACCAGCTCTATGAAGGAGGCCTCTCAAAGCCTGACAGCTGCCCAGTTTTTGAGAACAGGGCACTTGGAAATGTTCTTGTCTGCAGATTTGCCTGCTCCATCTCTTTGTTTCCTCCCTCAACCTGCTGCTCTGGCAGTGGTGGACCCTGGACCTCCTCTTTGTCCTGCTGCATAGCGATGCTGCTTTGTACAGCAGAGCTACACACAGTATGCAGCAGGGAGCGACGATAATGAATATGGGCCTGGTGGTGAGCTTCGCTGCCCAACTTGTCCCTCATTCTCCATTGCTGCCCCATCTGATTTCAGGCGGGATCGCTGAGGCCTATCCAGCTCCATAGTTCCTCCAAGGTCTAAATCATAAATGAGTGTAGAAAATTGTAATGTTGCTTGGTTGGCTGCCCATAATTAAGAGCTCAAACGGTTACGTAAGAGGCAGATTCTATTACTTTGCGCTCAGTGAAGTAGATAGCGGCGTCTCATTGTTTAGAGCAACCAGGACGACCACAGTTTATTTGTTCTCCACAAAGAGTTAGATGCACAAAAGGAGATGAAAGGCCCGGAATTGCTCTGATCTCGGTCACACTGAAATTAGGCTGAAATCGACGCTGTTTTTTTACGCTGATCTTGCCACCTGGGAATTTACCCCAAATTTCCTGCAGAATCCCATTTGCCGACCAGGGAATGTAAAATCCCAACGTAAAACAAGTGCAAATGCAGAGCCACCAATAGGGGCAATAGTGCGAGAGAGAGTGTTTGAAGACCAGGACCTCAAATCTGGCACTAAGCTCATGGTCTAAAGAGCAGCAGTGATACCCGCCCTCCTGTATGCTTCAGAGACATGGACCATGTACAGCAGGCACCTCAAAGCACTGGAGAGGTACCACCAACGCTGCCTCCGCAAGATCCTGCAAATCCATTGGCAGGATAGGCGCACCGACGTCAGTGTTCTCGCTCAGGCCAACATCCCCAGCATTGAAGCTCTGACCGCGCTCGATCAGCTCCGATGGACGGGTCACATTGTCCGCATGCCTGATACGAGACTCCCAAAACAAGCGCTCTACTCGGAGATCCGGCACGGCAAGAGAGCCCCAGGTGGGCAGAGGAAACGCTTCAAGGACACCCTCAAAGCCTCCTTGGAAAAAGTGTAACATCCCCATCGACACCTGGGAATCCCTGGCCCAAGGCCGCACAAAGTGGAGGAGAAGAATCCGGGAAGGCGCCGAACACCTCGAGTCTCTTCGCCGGGAGCAAGCGGAGGCCAAGCGCAGGCAGCGCAAGGAGCGCACGTCAACCCAAGCACCCCACCCACCCACCCGCCCCTTCAACCACCGTCTGCCCCACCTGTGACAGAGACTGTAGGTCCCGCATTGGACTCATCAGTCACTTGAGAACTAATTTTTAGTGTGGAAGCAAGTCATCCTCGGTTCCGAGGGACTGCCTAAGAAGAAGAAGAGTGCGAGTGTGAAAAGGTGTGTGCTGCCTTCTGTCCCAGCACCTCACTCTCAGAGCCGCTCCTCCACCTCTTCCATTATTAGACTGAATATAGGGATGCCCATTGGGAAGGCCATTTCAGCAGCTTAGTCCTTCTGAACGTGTATGGGAGGCGGGTGGTGCCAGGGCCCGAAAGACTTTTGGGTTCCTGAGATTGGCAGCACTTTGGTTCAGTACAGTACAGGTCTCAATAAGAAACATTTCTGAAAATAGTGAAGAAAATCGCTCTCAAACCCCAGCAATCTCAGTTACGCCGATTCAGGCCCTGCTGCACCTAAATCTTTGGGTGCAAATTTATGCCCGTTCAGCACCGGCATAGATCCAGGAAACTCCCGCTCGCTGGTCTTTCACCGGGGAGGGGGCAGAGCTCCGTTAATGAGCCAAGGGGGATTTCGGGCGGACGCGAGTCGGGATCAGCGTGAAATGTCCGAGGAAATTTGTGCGCAGTGAGGTAAAGCCGGCGCAAGTCACTTGTGCATGAATTTCCTCAGGAAAAAAAAAACGGTGCAAGACTCTTTGCTCTTGCGTTGTTGAGGAATTACGAGGAAATTCTGGGCCAAAGCATATTTTCAGGATCCCTAACTGAGAAGTATTCCAGGATTACCATCGACCAATAGTACAATACTTCTTTTCTTCTGCACGTAGATTTGGCCTGAAGTTTAATATTCTTCTGGAATTCCGGACAATGGAGATTCTTAAGTGGCATTTTGAATTAATGGGATTTTTACTTTATTTTCACTGGTGTGAAATGTTTCTATTAGGGACTGGATTTATACTGCTAAATTACACATCTTATGTATGAATAAAAGATAGATTGGATTCTGCACAGTGTAATGCCTCATACTCTGCTCATATATTAGTTCATATAAATGTCAGAAATGTATAATATATCAGCAAAGGCCAGAGCTCTAAGACACTGATAAATTACTCGGTACACCTTAATAAATATTTGCCCTGGTTAGATTTTCCTTACTGGTTTGCAAACTAAAATATGATTTGTCACCATTTATGCAATGGGGATTTGTGTTATTAAAATTAAATTTTGGCTAGTTAGCATGAAACATTACTTTAGAATCGTATATGTCAGTTTTTGGCTACTTTTCCCCTCCACCTCCTGAATGCACTGACTCATGATGAGGCACTGCCAGCGGTTCTCCAGTATCTCGCTCAAGTAGCCGTTCTTTCTGCACGAGCCTAAACTTGACATTTCACACATTGGCACTTTCCGAGCAGTGCCACTGGATGGCGATCAGGAGCAAGAATCCTGCTTGATGGACAGGCGCAACGGGCCGAGCGGCCTCCTCCTGTGAAACATAGAAACATAGAAGATAGGAGCAGGGGTAGGCCATTTGGCTCCTTGAGCCTGCTCCGCCATTCAATGTGATCAAGCTGATCATCCAAATTCAGTTCCCGGTCCCTGCTTTCTCCCCATACCCCTTGATCCCTTTAGCCTTAAGAAATATATCCAACTCCTTCTTGAATATATTTAATGGATTGGCCTCAACTGTCTTCTGTGGTAGAGAATTCCATAGGTTCACCACTCTTTGGGTGAAGAAATTCCTCCTCATTTCTGTCCTAAATGGCCTACCCCTTATCCTTAGACTGTGTCCCCTGGTTCTGGACTCCCCGACCATTGGGAACATCCTTCCTGCATCTAGTCTGTCCAGTCCTGTCAGAATTTTATAAGTTTCAATGAGATCCCCTCTCATTCTTCTAAACTCCAGCGAGTATAAGCCCAATCGTCCCAATCTCTCCTCATACGTCATTCCTGCCATCCCAGGTATCAGCCTGGTGAATCTTCGCTGAACTCCTTCCATGGCAAGAACATCCTTCCTCAGATAAGGCGACCAAAACTGCTGAAAGTTTCTGCGATTCTATGGTATGTCAACGCCATAGGCCGATTGTAGCGCCCGCACAGCTGCCGACCTGCGATCAGCTAATTTAGCACAGACTAGGGTTGGAACCAGCGACCCTTCTAACTTGCATAGCTTGGTACCACATTAACTGGTGCGTCAACCCAGCATGCTGTCTTGGAATGCATGGGGCTGATAATTCACACTGTCAGCCACTGAGGCATGAGGCCTAGTGGCTCGTCGTGATAGTGTGGCCCAGAAGCACTTTCAGCGCACAGACCCTGCGTACGGACTGTGTGACAGGCTCATCACAGCCTCCAATGTTATTTAGATTAGGTCGTCACATTTCAGGATTTTTTGGACTATTTTTTTCCCACAGAAAAATAACTGGGAAAACAGTTACATTTAATACTGAAAAGCAATGTCCAGAAAGAAAGACTTGCATTTATACAGCGCCTTTCACAACCTCAGGACGTCCCAAAGCGCTTTGCAGCCAATGAAGTACTACGCAGGATTACATAGGATATACGGCACAGGAACAGGCCATTCGGCCCAACCAGTCCCTGCCGGCCTTTATGCTCCACTGGAACCTCCTCCCGTCTTTCCTCATCTAAATCTATCAGCATAACCCTCTATTCCCTTCTCCCTCATATGCTTATCTAGCCTCCTCTTAAATGCATCTATACTATTCGCTTCAACCACTCCCTGTGGTAGCGAGTTCCACATTCTCACCACTCTCTGGGTAAAGGAGTTCCTTCTGAATTCCCTATTGGATTTCTTGGTGACTATCTTATATTGATGGTCTCTAGTTTTGCTCGTCCCCACAAGTGGAAACACTCTGGGGGAGAAATTCACGATAGCCCCGTTTGGGGTGCCAGCTTCGCCAGGGCGCTAAAAGTAGCGCCCCGGAAGCATTCGCGGCCGCCCGCCAGAAATTGAGTGGTAGCGCCCCAAAGGGAAGCGCGGTGCTACTGGAGGCGCCCCGCATCCCTCTTGGGGCGCTGCGACTGAATATCGTGGCGCAACGTGCCGTAGCGCCACACGCTGCGGCATGTCGCGCTGCGGTATTGCAGGCCTTCCTCCCCTTCTTAAAAGGGGAGGGGTCTTGTGCAGCGTGACCTGGGGCCCAGCTGGGCCCCCGAGGATCGGGAGTGCAGGCAAAAGAGCCCGGCACCGAAGAGAAGTGCCGGGCTCTTGGAATGCAGCCGGCACTCCGCGGTGGGGCGGGGGGGGTTCAGGAGGCCGGGGACGGCAGTGCGGAGAGGTGCTGGCAGGCGGCCAACAATAAAAATGGCCGCCCCGCACCTCTCCTTTAATTTGCGCCTCCCCGGCCGCAGGTAGGCCCCCCTGAACCCGTCGGGCATAGCGTCCGGTGGTAAATCAGGGGGCTGTGGTAAACCACTGTTTGTATTCCACTGTGTACATGCCTGTACATGTCTCGGCTGACTCCGCCCACGAGTCCAGGTATAAAGGTAACTGCTCCACAGTCCCTCTGTATTCTGGACCGGTCGACCACTCGAGGCACACCTTCATTCTCTTGTTAATAAAAGCCTGTTAGTTACTCGCTTAATCTCAGTCTTTTGAGTTATTGATAGCGCATCAATTTTATTAACAAGATTTTTTATAATGGAGAAGATCCTCACACCAGCATGCCTGGACTTAGATCATCGGGAGGCGGACTCATCCACCAAGTTTACTCACTGGCTTAGGTGTTTTGAAAAATTCCTGATCGCCTCCGCTGCAACGGTCAAATCGGACGAGGACAAACTGGATGTCCTGACCTCCAAAGTGAACCACCGAGTGTACTCGGTCATCCAGGACGCGACCTCGTATGCGGATGCTATCAAGCTCCTCAAGGACCAGTACACGCGCCCAGTGAACGAGGTGTACGCTAGGCACCTCCTGGGGAGCCGTAAACAACAACCTGGGGAATCGACCGAGGAATACCTTCAGGCACTGTCTGTGCTTGGCCGGGCCTGTGGTTGTAAGGATGTAAAGGCCGCCGTGTACACAGAGGAACTTACCCGGGACGCTTTTGTAGCGGGCCACAGGTCCAATTACACCCGACAGCGACTGCTGGAGCAGAGTGACCTCGATCTCAACAAGGCCTCTGAACTCGCACTATCATTGGACGCAGCCTACCGGGGCATGGATGCCTACTCCTCTGCACCGTGGACGCCGCGGGGAACGACAGCCTGGGACACGGTAGGACCGTCTCATAGCGCCGTGCCACCCCAGCCACATCCCAGCAACGGCCCAACTACCGCAGCAGTGTCCCAAGGCCAGACAGCAGTGCCCCAAGGCCAGAAATGCTACTTCTGTGGCCAGGCCAAACACCCCAGAGCGCGCTGCCCGGCGAAAAATGCGATCTGCTCGGGCTGCGGGAAGAAGGGACACTACGCCAGTGTCTGCAGAGCCAAAGCCACCCCGAACCCCAGCAGCGCCGCATGTGGGCCGTGCGGGCCGCCATCTTGGGCCTCCCCAGCCATGTGCGAACCACCGGAACAGCAGCTATTTTGGACGCCTCCAGCCACATGGGGATCATGGACGCCGCCATCTTGGACGACAGCCGGGACACAACAGGTCCCCAACACCGCCTCATCTGATACCCACAGCGACACACCGACCCCTACACTGGCCTCCGTTACGCTGGACCAAGCGAGACCGCACCAACTGGCCCGGTCCACAATGGACATTAAGGTAAATGGTCACGAAACAATCTGCCTTTTTGACTCTGGTAGCACGGATAGCTTCATCCACCCCGACACGGTGCGGCGTTGCTCTCTCCCAGTCCTGCCTGCGCACCAGCGGATTTCTATGGCCTCCGAGTCCCAGTCGGCGGACATTGGCGGCTACTGCGTGGTGACACTCGTAGTAGACGGGACTGTGTACGATAATTTTAAACTTCTGGTCCTGCCCCACCTCTGCGCTGCCATTCTACTGGGGTTAGATTTTCAGTGCCACCTTAAAAGTGTTACGATGGCGTACGATGGACCCCTCCCCCCACTCACAGTCCGCAGCCAGCAGCTTCAAAATTGCCCGCCGCGCACCAGGTGCAACCTCTCCACACTCAGAGTCATCCCCCCCCCCACTGTTTGCTAACCTCACCCCCGACTGTAAGCCCATCGCCACAAAGAGCAGGCGATACAATGCCGGGGACAGGGTTTTCATTAAAACCGAAGTGGAGCGGCTCCTGAAGGAGGGGTTATTGAGGGCAGCACCAGCCCCTGGCGAGCCCAGGTTGTGGTCGTTAAGACCGGCGAGAAGCAGCGCCTGGTCATCGACTACAGCCAGACAATAAACCGCTACACCCTGCTGGACGCTTACCCACTCCCCCGCATAGCTGATATGGTCAACCAGATCGCGCAGTACCGCGTCTTCTCGACCATTGACCTGAAATCAGCGTACCGCCAGCTCCCTATCCGCCCTGAGGACCGCCAGTATACTGCCTTTGAGGCAAACGGCCGCCTCTATCACTTCCTTAGGGTTCCCTTTGGCGTCACCAACGGGGTCTCCATCTTCCAAAGGGAGATGGACCGGATGGTCAATCAAAATGCATTGCAGGCCACTTTCCCATATCTGGACAATGTGACCATCTGCGGCCATGACTTGCAGGACCATGACGCAAACCTCGAAAAATTCCTCCGCACCGCCCAACTCCTGAACCTGACATATAACAAGGAGAAGTGCATATTCCGCACAACCCGCCTCGCCATCCTTGGCTGTGTTGTGGAACACGGAGTCATCGGTCCCGACCCCGACCGGATGCGTCCCCTTATGGAACTCCCACTGCCCCACTGCCTCAAGGCCCTGAAGAGGTGCCTAGGGTTTTTCTCCTATTACGCCCAGTGGGTCCCCTACTATGCGGACAGGGCCCGTCCGCTGATCAAGTCCACCTCCTTTCCTGTGACGGCAGAGGCCCGCTTAGCCTTCCACCGTATCAAGGAAGACATTGCCAAAGCCACCATGCACGCAGTGGACGAATCCATCCCCTTCCAGGTGGAAAGCGACGCGTCCGACTTTGCCCTGGCCGCTACCCTTAATCAGGCGGGGAGACCCGTGGCCTTCTTTTCACGAACCCTCCAGGGCCCGGAGACCAGACACTCCGCTGTTGAGAAGGAGGCCCAGGCTATTGTGGGGGCCGTGCGTCATTGGAGGCACTACCTGGCCGGAAAACGATTTACCCTGCTCACTGACCAGCGTTCAGTTGCTTTTATGTTTAACAACAAGCAGAGGGGCAAAATAAAAAACGACAAGATCTTGAGGTGGAGAATCGAACTTTCCACCTACAATTACGAGATCTTGTACCGGCCCGGGAAGCTCAATGAACCCCCGGATGCTCTATCGCGTGGCACCTGCGCCAGCGCGCAGATCGATAGACTGCGGGCCCTCCACAATGACCTCTGCCACCCGGGGGTCACCAGGTTCTTCCACTTCATCAAGGCCCGCAACCTGCCTTACTCCATTGAGGAGGTCAGGACCATGACCAGGAACTGCCAGGTCTGCGCTGAGTGCAAACCGTACTTTTATAGACCAGACAGGGCTCACCTGATAAAAGCCACTCGCCCCTTCGAGCGCCTGAGCATTGATTTTAAAGGGCCTCTCCCCTCCTCCGACCGCAATGTGTACTTCCTCAACATTATTGATGAGTACTCCCGTTTCCCGTTCACCATCCCCTGCCCGGACATGACCAGTGCCACGGTCATTAAATGTCTGAACGACCTCTTCACCCTGTTCGGTTTCCCCAGCTATATCCATAGCGACCGGGGCTCATCGTTTATGAGCGACGAACTCCGCCAGTACCTGCTCGCTAGGGGTATTGCCACAAGCAGGACCACCAGTTACAACCCCCGGGGGAACAGACAGGTGGAAAGAGAGAATGCGACAGTTTGGAAGGCCGCCCTGCTAGCCTTAAAGGCTAGGGGCCTTCCGACCTCCCGCTGGCAGGATGTGCTCCCCGATGCGCTCCACTCTATTCGGTCACTGCTCTGCACTGCCACTAACGCCACCCCTCATGAGAAAATGTTTGTCTTCCCAAGGAAGTGCACATCGGGGACATCGCTACCGCCATGGCTGACGTCCCCAGGGCCGGTCCTACTGAGAAGACACGTGAGGACCCATAAAACGGACCCCCTGGTCGAGAGGGTCGACCTCCTCCACGCCAACCCCCAGTATGCTTACATTGCGTACCCGGACGGGCGGGAGGACACAGTCTCCATACGAGACCTCGCACCCTCGGAGGCCGCAGTAACCCACTACCCACTACCACCCCCCCCCCACGATCCAATATCCAGCCCCAGCAGATGGCAGGCCTGGGCCCCGCGACCCGCTCGACACCTACGAGGACTACACACCAGTGCCCCAGCCTACGCGGGACTCGACGCCGGAAGCTTCACTACCCCTGCCGTCGCCACGTCGATCACAGCGGCAGACAAGACCTCCGGAGAGACTCCAATACACTAACTTTTAATACACTTCACCCCGCCGGACTCATTTTTAAACAAGGGGTGAATGTGGTAAACCACTGTTTGTATTCCACTGTGTACATGCCTGTACATGTCTCGGCTGACTCCTCCCACGAGTCCAGGTATAAAGGTGACTGTTCCACAGTCCCTCTGTATTCTGGACCGGTCGACCACTCGAGGCACACCTTCATTCTCTTGTTAATAAAAGCCTGTTAGTTACTCGCTTAATCTCAGTCTTTTGAGTTATTGATAGCGCATCAGGGGCGCTGCCAAATATCGCGGCCGGGGCGTCAGCGGGGCGCTGCGCACACCGATGACATCATCGGTAGCGGTGCAGCGCTAACGGTTAGCGCCACCACTAACGTCCCGCGGAATTTAGCAGGAGGCGTGGACAGTGCCGCGCCCGGGCGCCAGTTGGCTTGCGACCCACTTAGCGCCCTCTTAAGGCGCTAACGGGTGGCACAACCTACTGAATCTCTCCCCCTCAATCTGTATCCACTCTATCAAAACTTTTCATAATTTTAAAGAGCTCTATTAGGTCACCCCTCAACCTTCTCTTTTCAAAAGAAAAGAGACCCAGCCTGTTCATCCTTTCCTGATAGGTATACCTTCGCCTTTCTGGTATCATCCTTGTAAATCTTTTTTCTACCCTCTCCAGTGCCTCTATATCCTTTTTATAATATGGCGACCAGAACTGTACGCAGTACTCCAAGTGTGGTCTAAACAAGGTTCGATACAGGTTTAGCATAACTTCCCTACTTTTCAATTCAATCCCTCTCGAAATAAACCCTAGTGCTTGGTTTGCTTTTTTATGGCCTTGTTAACCCGTGTTGCTACTTTCAGTGATTTGTGTCTTTGTACTCTGAGATCCCTTTGTTCCTCTACCCCATTTAGATTCTTATTTTCCAAGTAATATGTGACCTCCCTATTTTTCTTACCAAAATGTAATGCCTCACATTTATCTGTGTTGAATTTCATTTGCCAATTATACGCCCATTCTTCAAGTTTATTAATGTCTTCTTGTAATTTGTTGCAGTCTTCCTCAGTATTGACTATCCCCCCCCGCAATTTGGTGACAATTGCAAATTTAGAAATTGTGTTTTTGATTCCAAAGTCTAAATTGTTAATGTAAATTGTGAACAGCAGTGGTCCCAGCACTGACCCTTGTGGAACACCACTGCCCACCTTCTGCCACTGTGAATCGCTCCCCTTTACCCCGACTCTCTGCTTTCTGAAGTGCAGTCATTGTTGTAATGTAGGAAACACAGCAGCCAATCTGAGCACAGCAAGCTCCCACAAACAGTATATTCTCCCAAATTATTTAAAAAGGGCACCCAGATGAAGGCTAGTTAGTATACTAAATGGAAGATGTTTTTCCCAAATAATAAATGATTGGTAAGCTTGTCTGGGTAATTGGAAAAACACCACTCACCCATTGTGTTGAACAACACTGTGATCTCTGTCTGCCTGTGAAGCAGGGAATATAGAGAGAGACACCGACACCGATAAATCTAGCTTTTTCAGCAAAGCAGCTACTTAGGCAGAAAGGGCCCAGGAAAGACAGGCTCAAAAAGTTCGAATGCAGAAGAGTTAGTCTATTTAAATCAAGCAAGACCATCCACTGAAGTGGAGAGCATAGCATGTTCATCATTTTTATATTGTTAGACAGAGATTAAAAACCCAATCTTCAAGGTCAATCAGTCAGGGTTGGTCTGCCAAGAGGTAGGCCTAGAAAAGTTAAAGAAAGAAAGACTTGTATTTATGTAGCGCCTTTCATGGCCACCAGACGTCTCAAAGCGCTTTACAGCCAATGAAGTACTTTTGGAGTGTAGTCACCATTGTAATGTGGGAAACGCGGCAGCCAATTTGCACACAGCAAGATCCCACAAACAGCAACGTGATAACAACCAGATAATCTGTTTTTTGTCATGTTGATTGAGGGATAAATATTGGCCAGGACACCGGGGATTGCAAGACTAATGCTGGCCAAGCTCATGTGCACCTTGGTCTGTTTCAAGGCTAGGCTGATCCAAGGAAGTATTACCCAGCCTGCTAACTCACAGCAAGGCAGTGTGGTTTTCTTATTTTTCGTATTCACAAAGAGGGTTTGAAGATGAGTGAAGTAAGCGTGTCCTTATTATAATTGTTACTTTGGATGTTCGTTTCCTGTCTGTAAACTACAGCACTTTAACAATTTGTATCTGACCTCGTTTCAATAAAGTGCTTTCAGTCTGTGATGCTAAAAGACTGGACAATGCACATGAGTGCTGTCAAAGTATTTAAATTGACTGATGGTGTATTTTCGGGTGAGATCAGCTGGTTGCCCTGTAAACTGGTGCAGCAGCAGATGCATGCATTGGCCCCCAGTGCTGCTTCACTGGGTCTGCATTATGGGCTGATGCATGTACACAGCATCTCATTGGGCTGTAATCTGTGGCCCCTACAGGCGCATACGAGGTGCGTACGCGCCCGTGAGGGCCGCGCAGGTTCCGGGTTTTTGCACGCGAAGCACATGCACGCAAACCCGGAACTTGCGATCTGTGAAGAATTTTCATGACAGATCCTCCACATCCCTGGGAAACGAGCATCCGCGGGCGGAGAGTTGAGCTATTTGCCCAACTTCTGCCCAGCGAATGCCCGTGAAATTCTTTTACCAGCAGAAGAGTTAAAAAAAAATCAATCATTTATACATTTAAAAAACCTGTGCAATAAGGTAAGTTTATCTTTAGCCCCTTTAAAACATTTAAAATTATTTTTCAAAAAAATACATTTTTGTTTTAAATATTTAATTAATGGCATTTTAATTAAGTTTAAATAGGTAATTTTCCTATTTTATTTATTTGATGTGTACATGTATTTTTTGGGGTATTCCCATTCATGCCTGTGGGGTTTCTGTACATACGGAATCCCCATAAGCATGAATGGGGATTCCCTTCTTTTATTGGTTGGGCCGGCCCACGTGATCCCAGGGGCGCTTGCGAACTGCCTGAGCCCCCTGGGATACGTGGGCCTCTACCCGCGGGTACCCGGAGAGGCCCGGGACCGCGAGCCCCCGTACCTCCCAGACCACCAGGTACGTGGGCATTTTAGCTGCGAATCAGTGGCGTTTCCCCCACCCTGTGAAGCCTCTGACCGCAAATTCAGAGCCGTTTTATTTTCCTACCAGGTTGATATTTTACCCAGTCATCAAAATGTCGGCAAGAGCAAGTTTCGAAGAATGATTTTAGTTTCTATGAATCGGAATCCCGTTGATCATTCCCGTTGAATGAACACAAAAACAATAAGTAACGACTACACAGAGCTCATGACTGAACTATACATTTACTCAGGTAATTGGGATGTATGGCCGGGTATTTACACAATCAGCCAGGTTATACAGAGAATTGCACACTCTATCCTTGACTTGAGATAGCAAACTTCCTTTCTAACTGTCAACATTACTGATGCAGATATTTGCCCACATCACACAGGATGGAACACAATGCAACTGTTCAAATTAACTCAACAAGTTAGTAAAAGAGAGCTCTTTCTTCACTTTTGACAATAAATATTTCAGCATCCTTTGAAAAGGCTGGAAGCTTTTTAGCAGACATCGTCTTCAACTGAATGACTGACAGCTGTCGTGGAAGACACGCATAACCCTGAAAGCGAATGAAACGTGTTTAAGTTTGATGGAAATCTCTTCAGCACAACATCCAGCTCTTTACATTTTAATCTTATATTTTGCAGTTCTTCTCTCATTTATGGGCCCTGAGCTTTGCGTAGCTTTGAGAGGAACACAGGAATTGCTAGACGACAAAAGACCTCGGTCCATCTAGTTCACTTTCTACCATCCTGGTAGTCGCATGATGCAACGATAATGGAGCTGCTGACTAATCACAGCGATCAATCTCTTTCAATTAGTCTTCAACAGACCCAGACATGATGCGAGGAAAACCCCAGTGGTGGAGAGCTTTAGGAACCAGGGGTTCAAAGTCACCAGTTCCTCCCCAAGCACTCTACACTTACCATTTAGCACGTCATGTTCTTCACCTAGGAGAATTTGCTGAAGGTCCTTCTTTGGCTTTTTTTTTTCTTATAATGTTTTGCCCTAGATTTAGTCCCCTGAAGGTGGCTGGGTATGGTTCCACAGGTACTTAGTGACCCATCAGGGGGAAACCTTTGAACAGTGACTGAAAGAAGGAGCTCAGATTCCACAGACCCATCACCCCCAGGGACACTGTGGGACTGCAACTCCCCAGTGCTGACTAGCTTGGCTCGCTCAGTACAGACAAGGGAGCCGATCTTCCTGGTGCTTATTGCTCAATGCTGCACTATGTAGAGCATTTCCCCACCGATCTATCTGGGCGTGTCTCCATGACCTCAACATCAATGCTACTACATGCTTAGCACCATCTGCAAGGCACAAGTAAGGAGTGTGATGGAATACTCTCCATTTGCCTGGATGAGTGCAGCTCCAACAACACTCAAGAAGCTTGACACCATCCAGGACAATGCAGCCCGCTTGATTGGCACCCCATCCACCACCTTAAACATTCACTCCCTCCACCACCGGTGCACCGTGGCTGCAGTGTGCACCATCTACAAGATGCACTGCAGCAACTTGCTAATGGCTTCTTTGGCAGCACCTCCCAAACTCGCGACCTCTTCCACATAGAAGGACAAGGGCAGCAGGCGCATGGGAACACCACCACCTCCAAGTTCCCCTCCAAGTCACACATCATCCTGATTTAGAAGTATATCGCTGATCCTTCATCGTCACTGGGTCAAAAATCCTGGAACTCCCTCCCTACCAGCGCTGTGGGTGTACCTTCACCACACGGACTGCAGCGGTTCAAGAAGGCGGCTCACCACCACCTTCTCAAGGGCAATTAGGGGTGGGCAATAAATGCTGGCCTTGCCAGTGATGCCCACATCCCTTAAAAACAAATTAAAATAAATAGTTATATGGGCTGAAATAACTCTCGTCTAACCCACCACCATGCTCACTGGATGAGTGCAGTGAGTCCCAAAGCTCTTTACAGCCAATGAAGTACTTTTTCAAGCATAGTCACCGCTGCAATGTGGGAAACGCGGCAGCCAATTTGCGCACAGCAAGCTCCCCCAAACAGCAATGAAATGTATGACCAGGTAATCTGTTTTATTGATGTTGATTGAGGAATAAATATTGGACAGGACACCGGGGAGAACGCCCCACCTCTTCCTCCAGATAATGGGATCTATTACGTTCACCCGAGAGGGCAGACGGGGCCTCGGTTTAACATCTCATCAGAAAGATGGAACCTCCGACAGTGCAGCGCTGGAGTGCCAACGTGCATTATGTGCTCAAGTTTCTTGAACCCGCGACCTTCTGACTCAGGGAGTGCTGCCAAATGAACCACGGCTGACGCCTAAGCCAGCAATTAAGGAAAGAAATGACAAGGTGAAACAGACATATAATTGGCGTCTGCTGGACCAAGCTGCAAAGGAGCTATCCTCACTGATACACAACTAGCCAGGAAAGGACACTGAAGCAAATAACTAATTAAAAAGTCATCAAGACAAGCCATTTTTTTGAACGTGTCTTTTAAATGTGGTTCGACACAATCACAAAAGTTGAAGTTACCGGCTGCAATAGAAAGAGCATCTGTCTACTCCTCCGCGGTGGATTTGGAAGACACCTGGATGACCTCGACGGAGCTGTAGCTTTTGCTCGCAGAAACCCGGTTCCTGGTGCGGAGTTTGTTCAGAGCACATTCTGCCATCCCGGCGCGCTCCTCTGCATCATCAAGCTCGTGCACAGTTTTCCTGTATTTTGCCAGGCTCTGGTTAGCCTGTTCCTCCTGTGAAATCAAAGAAAAAACTGTCAACTTTGCCTCATTATTTCGAAGGTTCGTCATCAAATGCGAGTAATACTATGGCCTTGAAATTCTGCTGGTGGGGTGGCGGGGTGGCGCGGTTCTGCTGGTTTCCCGCTGTAACTCCAGCGAGAGACTGGTGGAAACCCCAGGCAGATGGTGGAGACTTGGTGCGGCGCCTTTTTTCTGGAATTTCTTCACTGCCTTGTAAAGGGCGGAATTTCCGTCCTCAAACCCCATACAAGGTGAATGATGGCCAGTGCCAGGGATGCCCTCATTTCCTGCTTCAGAGGCTCATTTGAGACCCAGCTTTTCTGTGGCTGCTGGTAGGCCGAGGGAGTGGAGAGACGTACTGACTTCCACAAGGCCGGATGTGAGCCCCTCTAGTGGAGTCCAGGCCAGGGCAGTGGGCTCAACCTTTGTAGAATCAGCAAATTTAGAAATTAAAATGTGGGTGACGTAAGAAAACTACTAGGCACTTGGTCTAAGCGTTAAACAAAGCTTTAATCAACTGTTTTACAACATGGAGGTTTAGTTGCGTCCTTTACTAGTTCCTGTTAAGAATGTCCTGCGCAAGCTGGGCCTGTGCCCGAGTATTTATACTCTCCCTGGACAGCGCCACCTGTAGGCCGCTCAATATTATTTCATAAGTCTTTCTTTCATGAATGACTGATTCATGTCAGTGGGTACATTGGTTCCCTTTCTTAGGGGGCTGATAGGAACTTTGGCTGAGTCAATCTCTAACATGGTCAGCACTGGAGAACGCCGTTGGACACACACCCAGCATAGCTGCCCGGATCGTGACCCGAGAATTTTCAGTGATCTATAGTTACAGCAACCAAGAAAACAAGAAAACGGCACCATTATTTATAAAATACAATGTATTTGGAATTTCTGAGTGGCCGTTTCCAATCCAAAATATCTAATGAATCAAACAGCTTTCTGATTGGACAGTTCAAAATTCAGATTACTCAGGTAGTGTGCTCTGTATTATCAGATTAATCTGTTAAAAAGTATAATTGCATTGCCAGAAATACACGCACAGATATTGCCAACCATAACAACTGCATTTTTACAATACTTCTAATGTCCCAAGGTGCGTCACAGAAGCATAATTTTTAAAAAATGCATGCCGAGCCAAGGAAGGAGATGTTTAGGAGGGGTAATCAAAAAACTAGGGCAAAGAGGTGGGTTTTAAGGATAGCCTTGAAGGTAAAGAGGGAGTTGGAGAGGCAGAGGGGTATAGAGGGAGGAATTTCCCGAGCTAATCCATTTAGAATAATTGCTTTAGTTGATTTGTTTTTTTTAATACTGTTGCAAGGACAGTGTTGAGCAGATCACTTACAGACTCCTCAATCTGCCTCTTGTAGCTCTTCAGCTTGTTCTGCAGTTTCTCCACCAGTTCCTGCATGCGCTGGTTAGTCTTATGATCTTCGTCAGTCTGGAAGATCAGCTCCTTCAGGCGCCGCTCATTCTTACGCAGGTTCTTCACCGTTTCAACATGCCGTTTCTGCTCAATGTCCAATTCGGACTCCAGTTCCTTAATCTAAAGCACACCAAAGAAATACGGAATAAATATAATGTTTCTCACTCAACAGGAATAACGCTGGCTTTCTTGAGGATTGAGGACCAGTTGACCAGAAAGAAGAGAAAGAAAGGAAGAATTTTCATTTATATAGCACCCTTCACGACCTCAGGACATCCCAAATCTCTTTACAGCAATGTAGGAAACATTACAACCAGATAGCCATTTCTAAGGGCCAATAGGATCAAACGTTCCAACTAGCAGGTCAAATTTAATATTCTGGGATGCTTTCAATTTGATCAGAATCTTCTTTTACAAATACATATATTCTAATGAAGTAATAATTTAGGTTTGTCCCAGAAGTGTATTCATCTCAATTGAGTGCTAAAAGCAGATATTAACATGTAAAAATACACAATAAATACGAACTCTCTGTATTCCTATTAATATATTAATTAATGGGCCATGTGTTAATTTGGATCTTTTTCTTCTCTTTAACTTCTCAGTTTTGTAGTACAATGAAATAATAGGGTCTGAAGCTGAACCATTTTCTGTGGTAACTGGGCACACCAATCGCTATCCAATTGCTCTCCTCACCTTGGTCTCCAGTTTCAGGATGATGCGCCGACCACTCTTTAGGGCAAGTTGTTCAGATTCCTCCAGCTTAACCTGAAGATCCTTGATCTGAATCTCAAAGTTCTTCTTTATCTTCTCCAGGTGCATGCAATGTTCCTGTTCTTGGTGCAGCTCCTCAGCCATGCGGGCAGCCTGGTTAAACAAAAAAAAGAAGAAATTGAAGGAATTGTGAACGATCTATATTTTAAACATATCCTGTTAGAGCCAAACTATATCATCACCCGAGAGGTCTACTGCAATTTAGACTGACTCAACAGCAATCATTCTAAACAAACTCTCCAATTCTGGGTATCAGGAGCAAGAAAATGGTCATATGCACTCAATATTGTGGTCTTTTAAAACAACGGTATATCACACTCAATACTACTCAACATCACCATTACAAAATAACAGTAATAATGCAATGGGAAATGGTTTCCTTTTTAAGAAGATGTCTGATTCTCGGTTGGATGGAAATAAAAGTTGAATTTTGATTTACTTACAAATAAAATTGCCTCAGCACAATGAGACCATACGAACAACACACTCATATTTTCTCACAGTTAACAAGAACAGCTAAGTTGTGTAGTGATCCAAGACTGTCAACCTACATCACTCATGGCCTTCTTAGCATTCTCATCGGCAGAACGGAACTCATGGATCAATTCTTCATGCTCATTTGTGAGTGTCTGAAGATCCCCTTCTAGTTTACGTTTATACACCAACAAAGTGCTGTTCTAAAGGGGAAGAAAATAGAAAGTTTGAACAGACACTTAGTTTATTCCGTCCAGTTTGATTAGTTGACCACTTACAAAAAAAAGATTTTCCGCTCTGGTCAGATCTCTTCCGCCCGTTTTACCCACCCATTGCGCCCCACGCCCTCCCGCAATATATTACAACATTGCACAACGCTATTTCAGCACCATTGAGCCTTAACTACAATCTCAGAAGGTGCAACCATACCACATCAGAACGATGCTTACGAGTCGTAACTTGCAGACAACTTTGTCCTGCAGGTTTGTACTCTTTAGGAGCTATACTGAAACTGTTCAAACTCATTTCAGTTAGGACCCATGTAGGCAGAGTGGAGAGGAGTTTTGAAACCATCGTTTTGGTCTGAATTCAAAACCAGGTCCTCTACAAAGTTATTATGACAGTGAAACATCATCTTGAAAATGTCTTTGTTTTGCTTGCAGGTATTGGTGTGTGACTCCATTGCTTCCTCAAAATGTTGACACAATAATTTTATATTAGTTATCTTTAATAGTTTATGATTACTTGTCTCCTGTAGTTACCTGCACATTGAGTTCATTGTACCGTTCAGTGATTTCCACCAACTCCTGTTCTGTGAGCTTGCGAGATCGCTCGCTGGATTCCAGAGTGTTGCGGTGTTCCTCCAGTTCTGTCTGCAGAAGGCTAATGCGCCGTTCCGATAGATTGTACTGTTCGCGCAGTTCCTCGTGTCGGCGTGCATCCTCATCCATTTGTGCTTGTGTTTCCTGAGGGGGCAAGAGGATTAATTTTATTCTGTCAGCAGTGAGATTGTTGAACGTGCCAATGTATGCTCGCTGACCTACATTGACTCCAGGTCAGGTAACGCCTTGGCTTAAAAATGATTACCCTTGTTTTCAAATCCCTCCATGCCCTCGTCTCTCTCCATGTCTGTAACCTCCTGCAGCCTGACAACCCACCGAGATCTCTGCGCTCCTCCAATTCTGGCCTCTTGCGCATCCCCGATCATCTTCGCTCCACTAGTGGCGGCCCTGCCTTCAGCTGCCTCGGCCCTAAGCTCTGGAATTCCCTCTCTAAACATCTCTGCCTCCTTTAAGACACTCCTCACCTGTCCTAAATATCTCTTTATGTGGCTCGGTGTCAAATTTTGTTTGATAACGCTCCTGTGAAGTGCCTTGGGACGTTTTTACTACGTTAAAGGCGCTATATAAATGCAAATTGTTGTTGTTGTAAAGGCATTTCTAATCCTACCATAGTTAATAAGCCTTTATGGGTGTAGGTTTGTAATTATCTTATTCCAATTATCTCAGTCTTGCTCCATACCTCCTTAACATGAAACCACTAACTATTCTGGCAAGACAAGATTATAATTGTAGTGTATGTGCTTTAAGTCAGAACTACTTTTTACAGCTCCTGTATACTGTAGTACCGGCAGTAACCACACCGGTATATAAGCTGTGTGCATGCCTCTGTACCCCAGTCTAGAGATGACCCTCCTCCAGTAAAGACCTGTTATTTGTTTATGTACAGCATCCGTGTAATTATTTATCCACTGAACCACGGATCCAACAATAATAATATTGCAATGAAGCAAAAAGCTTCAACTCATCTCTACCTTGAGCTGCTGCTGGATTTTCTTTAGGGTCTTGACCAACTCCACGTTGTTTTTGTTTGCGTGTTCAAGTTGGATCTCCATCTCGTTCACGTCGGTCTCCATTTTCTTCTTCAGCCTGAGCGCCTCAGCGCGGCCCTTGGACTCGACCTCTAAGCTGGCCTGCAGTGATTCGATGGCACGCTGATGGTTCTTTCTGTAAATTCATAGGAAAAGGCAGCATTTGAAACCTTATCAGCAGTGATCAACAGTGGCGGAATGTCGTGTGGAGATGTCTGCACCCAACACCGTGCAACCTTCCCTGTTGAAAGAGAAAGGTGAGTGGTGTGGGTGTGCAGGAACAAAGTATTAAATGGATGCGATTAGATCAATAGTGGAAGGTTGCAGTGGTCCATAGAAAAATCGTTTTTGACAGCTAACAAACGTGCAAGTTCAAAAAGACAATGGGCTCAAATTTCCAAGCCCCGTGGAGGTGGGTTTGGAGGCGGGAGTGGGGGGAAAATTGCAGAATCGGGAGGCACGAACCCGTCCTGCCCCCAACCCGCCTCCATGCCCGTTTCCCAGGAGGCGGGTACCCAACCTGTGCTGGGAGCCACCTCCCCGAGGTGGGAAGGGGATTAGTGCCAATTAATTGCCTGTTAACAGGTAGTTAACAGGCAGTTTTTGGCCTAATCCCTATTTTTATTCCTGAAGTGTGGGCTACCCGACGGCTCCAAACCACGCCAAGTTAGCGAGGCGGACCATCGGGCTGAAGGGCTTGGAGGGTTCGAGATGTCCGGTGTTCAGGTGAGTGATGGGTGCATGTGTGTAGAGGTAAGTGTGTTTGGTGTGTGTAAAGTGTTTAAATAAGTTTTACTTACCTTTACTTATGAATGCAGGCTTCCTTCCTTCAGGTCTCAGGAGTCCCTCATCTCACCGGCACAGAAAGCAGAATGGCTGCGAGCTGTCAAAAGCTGCAGCATTCAGCTTTCTGTTCTGGAGAGATTTCTAACTGAGTCTGTGGAGAAGGACTCAAGTTAAAAGACAGATTGTCAGTGTTTGACAGCTTCACAGAGCTGTCAAATGCTGATTTTTCATCTGTCTAAAGCTCTTGACAGATGAAATGTCAATCGCTGACGTCACCAGTAACCGGGTGTCCCTTAATTGGCCTGCTGAGCCCGCTGGGTGGGCTTAACAAGGTCAATCAAGGGAAAATCGCATGGGTTGGCCACAAGTCGATGGAGGCGGGACTACAACCCAAAAAGTGGGAGTCCCGCCTCCATCACGTCCCCATTGACAAAATCCAGCCCATTCAGTACTTTAAAGGGTTCATCTGCATTGTTTCATTTCAGCAACGTGTGCCAGTGGCAAAGCACTTGCTCTGAGGGTTTTTTTTAATTTCAGTTCACTGCTGTTGCGACTATTTTACTTTGAACATTCATCTTTGTAAGGTTAGAGTGGTCCACACCGGACAGTTGTGAATCCCCCTCCCCCTGGACAAGTCGCTGGGTCCAAATACTTTGGAAAAGAAAAGAAAATGTATATGTTCCTTGCACTTATCATTTTACCCAACAACAACTTGTATTTATATAGCACTTTTAACATCGTAAAAAGTCCCACGGCGCTGCACAGGAGTATTTTAAGACAAAAAAATTGACACCGAGCCACATAACGATAAATTACGGCAGATGACCAAAAGCTTGGTCAAAGAGATAGATTTTAAGGAGCATCTTAAAGGAGGAAAGATAGGTAGAGAGGCGGACAGGTTTAGGCAGGGAATTCCAGAGCTTCGGGCCTAGGCAACAGAAGGCACGGCCACCAATGGTGGAGCGATTATAATCAGGGATCCTCAACCACTGAATAATGCTCAATAATTCCAATGGTTAAAATGACAAGTGCAGAGAATAATTCTTAAATTGTTGTAATAATCTAGCTTAAACCAAAATTAGGTGTACTTTTAAAAAGTGTAGAATTACAGTAATTTTATCACACTGCATACCTTGTGGTTTCAAATTCTTCTTCTTTCTCATGGATTCTCCTCTCGATGTCTGCCTTCACCTGTGCCAATTCCAGCTGAACGCGGATCACCTTGGCCTCCTCTGTCTATAGACAAAGACCAACCGAATCCAGTCAGTAAAGAAAAGAAAGTTCACCGGATGAAGTATAAAACAGCCACGACTTGCTCTTATACAGGACCTATAGCATAAGAAAAAGTCTCCAGGCACCTCACAAATTGAGGTAAGCAAGGATTCAGCCAGGAAGGGAGTGAATCGGAGGTGTGATCAACAACTTGGTCGAAAACTTTGGATTTTGAGGAAGGTGGAGACTTCCAGAGAGAAGGGCTGAGACGGATGAGGGCTCTTTCACCTGCGGTGGGTGAAGGAGTTTGGGATGCACACCAAGGCTAGAATCAGAGGAATGGTGTGTGATGTAGGGCTGGAAGTGATTGCATGACCTTGCTCATTCCTGGTGAGGCAGGAGGCCACCGTTTCCCAAATCTGACCTAAAAACTGACTGAGTTCTGGCATTACTGAATCAGCAAGATGCTGGGCTTTTGTCGTGCATGACATTTTACATTTGTAGCATTTTACCATTGCATTTTAGCTACTCAGTGTTATAAATCTCATCATCATGAAGAAACGACTCATGAAATAACACTGGACGGCCAGCTGGTGGCGCCGTCCAAGGAGTATAAATACTCGGGCGTGGCCCAGCTTGCCCAGTGACATTTTGTAAGACAGGAACTAGTGAAGTACAACTAGACCTCCATGTTTTGAAACAAGTTGATTAAAGCCTTGCTTTATACTCGAACCAAGTGCGTAGTGAGTTTTATTACGTCACTCAGTAACTGCAGTACAAGAGTCGGCAGTCAATTGATGTGACAACCTAGCTAAGGATGATAGTGTAGTTTGTCCAGATAGTCCTCTCACCCATAAACTGGCATGTAGCTGCATTTACAGTACAAGCATAGCATCAATTCAAAGCTGTGGGTGAGGGCCTGAAGTGACTCCCAAGCAAAGTGGAGTGAGACTCCCTCCACTTTGTTCTGATGTCAGGTCAAGGTCCGACTCTGGATTCAGTCTACATCTACACTATAACTGTAGTGTCAATACAAAGCAAAACCACTTGGCGTAAACACTATAGTTGCGTAAATGCAATCTTGCATGCTCTTGGCTCTAAAATGAGCCACAATGGCCACATGAGACATTAGCTTTTTCTAGCGCATGCTGTGGACAAACAAATGTTTTGGACAGTTCCCAAGCTTATATTACCGTGCTAATGCTTCCATGCAATACCATTTACATTTTTATTACAACTGAAACGTTAACTTTGAGTGACAGTCACTGTATCAGATTCCATTACCTCCAGTAAGCTTTCAGCCTCTTCCAGAGCCAGCTGAAGTTCATCCTTTTGAATTTCCAGCTTTTTCTTCAGTTTCAGCAGCTCGTGCACACTCTTTCCACCCTCAGTGAGCTGATCCACCAGTTCTTTAAGCTCCTCTGAAGGACCACAAGAAAATTGCACAGTGAAATCTGAGCCGAGTGATTATTCGCATCAAAAACTGCGACCAGGTAACTAAGGGAGAAGTCGTGCTTTGGGCAAATAATGTATCCCTTGTTTACTAGGCAAGGCATGCCACTTCCCCTATTTTCTGCCTTAAAGGGGTATGGAAAAGGGGCAAAAGCATGCGTCTTAAGTAGGCAGGTCTGTCAGAGAGCTGGCATAGGCGCAATGGGTCGAATGGTCACCTTCGGTGCTACGAAATGTTATGGGGTAGATTTTGACTTTGTGCGATAGTGTAAAATGGGTGATAGTGGGTTGGCAGCCCGTTTTACATCCCTCCCCCATTTTTATTCCCAGTGAAGTCAATGGAAATAAAGGTTCGCTCGCACACATTTAACTCTATTGCACAAAATCCAAATTACCCCATGACTCCATATGGTTCTATTGGGAGGTGGTGCAACTTAAGTTGTAGCATTGTGAACTTTCAGCACAGTCATGGGATCTCTTCACACAGTTCTCCCTCACAAGGTGAAATGTGGTAGATTTGAGGTTGCTACAATGAAGTGCCATGCAAAATAAATTATTCAAAGTGCCCTGGCTCCTTGCTGTAACACTTTCTAATAGACCATGACCTTTTGGTACAATATTGTTTGTGGTTCCCTCATTGACATAGCAGCCGCCTAAATCATTTCTGTAACTTACTGCACGACAGCATGGCTGGCAGAATGAAAATCTAGTAAAAATCAAAATCTTTAAATTAGTGTCACAGAGGAAGTTGAGAATTGAAGTGGCTACATTTCAGTCAGTTGTAATATCAGATTTATGTATCAGGTCCCACTGCTTTAGATAGTCAGTCAATGACAGCATTGAATCAAAAGTGTGAAAGCTGGTGGTAAGAATGGATTGAGGAATAAAAAGGCTTTAGCTGGTTTTTAACAATGAACTGAAGATTTACATTTTCAAATAAAGCGGACCAATGTGAAACATGTTGTTTATCTGTAATGTATATGGGAAATGTTTCTTCTGGATTCCACGTCTACATTTATACCACGACAAACCTGATAAACAAAGTGGACTGGCCATGTAAGCATGATCGTACGTGTGTGTCTCAGTGTGTGTGTGCCTGAGTGCATGTGTCTGAGTCTTTGGGTTGGATTTTACCAGCCCTGCGGAGGCGAGTTTGGAGGCGGGACTGCTGGCAAAATCAAAAAGAATGGGAGCGGGTCCCGAATGCGCTCCCAACCCGTCTCCAAACAATCTTCCCGGGAGTCGGGTCCCTGATTTGCGCAAGGACCCGACTCCTAGCGGCGGGAAGAGGATTATAGCCACTTAACTGCCTGTTAACAGGTAGTTAACAGGCAGTTAAGAGGCTTTTTCCCATTTTGAGACTTATGCTGCGGGCTTCCCGATGTCGGGGAACCCCGCCAGGGTAAATGAGGCGTGCTGTGGGTCTGTTGCAATGTTTGTGTATAGATAACAGCTACAGGAGTGGTGTGAAGGATTCAATGGGACACTGGTGAGTATCAGAGGTAAGATGTTGGGAAAGTCATGTTTAATGTGTTTAGATTTTTCTGTCGGTGGCAAACTTTGAAGTGTTTGTATGGCCTCACCTCATTGGGAGAAGTGACAAATCGCTTCTGAAACCTCACCTGCAGCTGCCATCTATTTTATCCTAAGGAGAGTCATTGGAGAGCCTGGGTGCAAGGGCTCACCTTTGTACAGCGATTGTCAGTGTTTGATAGCACCTCAATTCTGTCAAACACTGACAGATCATCCATCAAAAATAAATGCTACATGTCCCTTTAAGAAAACCGGCAGATGAAGTGTCATCAACTCACCAATCAGGGGAAAACAGCGTCCGTGTGTCGGACGTCGCTGGGGGCGGGACTAGAACCCGGAAGGCAGCAGTCCCGCCCCCAACTCGTCTCGGCAGATAAAATCCAGCCCTTTGTGTCTGAGTGTTTGTGTCTGAATGTGTGTGTCTGAGTTTAATTGTGTGTGTGTGTGTGTGTGTGCATGTGTCTGAGTGTGTGAGTGTAATCGAGTGTAATTGTGTGTGTGTGTGTGCCTACATCATGCCTATACAGAGGTAAGCTCTAACTGCAATGTGGTCCCGTTCGATTTGAGTTGAGTAGAAAGACTCCCTTTGATTGTTAAAGGGGATCAAAATATTCACCGGTCGTCCTCTGTAATGAAGAGGTTTGATGATGAATGACTGATTCCCACCTTGCAGATTCTTATTATCCTTCTTCACAACCTCAAGCTGTTCAATAACCTCTTCATAGACCGTCTTAAGCTTGAAGACTTCTGTCACATAGCTCCTGCACTCCTTCTGTGAGCTGTCAAGTTCGACCTGTAGTTCTTCGTATTTCTGCTGCCATTCTGACAGCATTTTGTCGAAGGAACGTTGCTTTTTGTCCAGAAGCGCTGCGGCGGCATTTGACTGAAAACAGACGGCACTTGTTACATTCCACACCGAAACAGCCCCAGAGAGACAGGGGCCTCTATTTCATTTAACTAGGCTTCAAAACTTCTTGGGGGTGCCTGTGAGTGTGACGAATGAAACATGAGGGGAATTACAACTGCCGGTGAGCATTCGGGTCAGTGAACCATGCATTGGACGTGGCACTTGGTCTTAGGGCTGCCAACCCTGGATGGACGGATTCTGGAGGTTTCGTCACATGACCTCCAAACCACACTTGCCCAGTCAAACAGCCTTTTTGTTTATCCTTCTCCAATATTTTTATAACTAATAAACGAAACTGAACAAAAAGGTGCAATTTTTTTTTTAATGCCCCAGGTTGCTCGCAGTGGTGTCCTGGAGATTAATCTTTCATTCCCTGGAGACTCTGGGCAATTCAGGAGGGTTGGCCACCCTACCTGGCCTGTGTTTGTACGGGTTGAGCCTCCAAAAATCCGGAGTTCCGGAATCCGGGATGTTCCAGAATCCGGACTCCGGGACGATTGGTGGCAGGGTCGTCCGGAATCCGTAAAATGTTCCGGAATCTGGACAACCCTGAGGGAGGCTTACCAAAAACCGGAAATAGCGCAACCTGGGCCCAGGCATTTCCGGACTTCGTCACATGTTTCTGATGTCTGAAGTCCGGTAATATCGCAACCTGGGCTCGGGCGTTTCTGGACTTCGGACATCAGAAACACGTTCCGAAGTCCGGAAAACCCCAAAAACCGGCTCGGCCTCGGTCCCGAGGTTGCCGGATTCGGGACGCTCAACCTGTACTGTTGGAGGGAAGAGATCAATTCCCTTTTTAACTCCGTTTTTATTCTGGGGTAGCAGCCTCTTTATCGGTACCTTTTCCAGCTCAATGGTCAAGTCTTCCACCTCTCCTGTAAGTCTCTGTTTAGATTTCTCCAGACTAGCCGCTCGGGCCTGCGCAGCCTCAGCAGCTTCTTCAGCCTCCTGCAGTCTGGCAGCCAGCTTTCTCCTGTTCAATAAAAAGTATCACAACAAAAAAGACGCGTCATTCAAGGGGTGGAGGGGAGAGCCAAGTACAGGAAACTCTTTGGTATCCGAGACCGACGGGACCGGCGTGTTGCCGATTGATCAAAAATTCCGGATGGCGGAGAGGGCTATCTACCGAGGCTATTTTTAACAAAGAAAAATAAAAAATACATCAAGAAATGTGCAGTATACAGTAATTGAGTACTCACCTACAGAATGTTGTGTTAAATGGATGGTGGAAGATGCTTGATTAAGTACAGTACTGCCAGTTGAGGGTAATGCAATGCAATGCAATGACTACCAGCAGCGTGGGAGACACACAGTACCCCTGTAAAATGGCGGATCAGAAGAGACTACCGGCAGCGCGGGAGAGTCAGACTCCTGTTACAGGGGTATTGAGGTGTTCCGACTTCCAACAGCGCCAAGAAGCCGAGTAGTGGCAGTTTGGAGAACTACCCCCACTGACTAACTCGGCCACCGCGGGAGACTCGGACTCGGACTCGGCAACATTGCCGGTTATTGAGGTGTTGTTTTCAGAGTGAGAATTTTGCCGGTTAATAGAGAATTCTGGATATTTAGGTGCCATTTAAACGAGAGTTTCCTGTAGTATGGAGGTTAAGGCACTTGCCTTGCACCACTCTTTGGGAGGTCCACGGCGTTATGACACCCAAGTCGACCAACTCTCAAGCTTCACAAGTTATGATGTGGACAGGAAGGGGAACATTTTAATAGAAAGACAGACTTGCATTTATACAGCGGCTTTCTCAACCTCAGGACGTCCCAAAGCGCTCTGCAGCCAGCGATGTAATTTTTTGAAGTGTAGTCACTGTTGTAATGTAGGAAACGCAGCAGCCAATTTGCGCACAGCAAGATCCCACAAACAGCAATGCGATAACGACCATATAATCTGATTTTAGGTGTTGGTTGAGGGATAATTATTAACCAGGGTCACCGGGGAGAACTCCCCTGTTCTTTGGAATAGTGCCACGGGATTTTTGGCACCCACTTGAGAGAACAAACAGGGCCTCCGTTTAATAATTCATCCAAAAGATGGCATCTCCAACAGTGCAGCGCTCCCTTGGTACTGCACTGTGACAGCCTGGATTATGCGATCAAGTCTCTGAACCCACAACCTTCTGACTCAGAGACTAGAGTGCTACCACTGAGCTGCTGCTGACACCCTTTGTTAATGAAAATAAAGTACCTCACAAGGGAGAAGAGGATGGGAGGGGGCTGGTATTAATAAGATATCTGGTTTTGCAAATACGTCTTCTGACACCAAAGTAAGGAGCATCTTGTCCTCCTTGCCTATCCTCTCAGGTTTTTTTTTATTCGTTCATGGGATCTGGGCGTCGCTGGCAAGGCCCGCATTTATTGCCCATCCCTAATTGCCCTTGAGAAGGTGCTGGTGAGCCGCTTTCTTGAACCGCTGCAGTCCGTGCGGTGAAGGTACTCCCACAGTGCTGTTAGGGAGGGAGTTACAGGATTTTGACCCAGCGACGATGAAGGAACGACGATATATTTCCAAGTCAGGATGGTGTGTGACTTAGAGGGGAACTTGGAGGTAGTGGTGTTCCCATGTGTCTGCTGCCCTTGTCCTTCTAGGTGGAAGAGGTTGCGGGTTTGGGAGGTGCTGCCAAAGGAGCCTTGGCTAGTTGCTGCAGTGCATCTTGTAGATGACACACTGCAGTCACGGTACGTTTCTGGAGGGAGTGAATGTTTAAGGTGGTGGATGGGGTGCCAATCAAGTGGGCTGCTTTGTCCTGGATGGTGTCGAGCTTCTTAAGTGTTGTTGGAGCTGCACTCACCCAGGCAAGTGGAGAGTATTCCATCACATCCTTATTTGTACCTTGTAGATGGTAGAAAGACTTTGGGGAGTCAAGAGGTGAGACACTTGCCACAGAATACCTAGCCTCTGACCTGCACTTGTTGTCACAGTATTTATGTGGCTGGAGATGGACGCATGAGGGAGAGACTGGCTCCAACTGTTTTTGAAGTGAACTGAGCTATGCTAGAACTGATTTGTTTCCTTCAATGTTCCCAGACCTGTTTCCTCAAAAAAGTCTCACAAGGCACTGTTGTCACACCTGCAATGGAACAACTCAAGCAGTTCTTTCACCTGCCCTTTCACCTCCTCCTTTCCCACTGTCCAGGGCCCCAAACACCCCTTCCAGGTGAAACAGCGATTTACTTGTACTTCTTGCAATCTAGTATACTGTATTCGCTGCTCACGATGCGGTCTCCTCTACACTGGGGAGACCAAACGTAGATTGGGTGATCACTTTGCGGAACACCTCTGTTCAGTCTGCAAGCGTGACCCTGAGCTTCTGGTCACTAGTCATTTTAATTCTCCATCCCACCCCTACTCTGACCTCTCTGTCCTCGGCCTCTTACACTGTTCTATTGAAGCTCAGCGTAAGCTCGAGGAACAGCACCTCATCTTTCAATTAGGCACTTTACAGCCTTCTGGACTCAACATCGAGTTCAACAATTTCAGACCATAACCACTGCTCCCATTTTTTCGGACAGCAGGTGCTGGTGATGATTCTGTTGCCATTTACAGCTCCTCCAGACCCAGCTTTTGTTTCTTTACTTGTTCCATTACTACCCCCTTTTGCCTTGCACCATCATCCCTTTTGTCATTTAATCTCTCCTGCCTTCCATCCTATCACAGACCTTCTGACATGAATCAGTCATTCATGAAAGAAAGACTTATGAAAGAATACTGGGCAGCCTGCGGGTGGCGCTGTCCAGGGAGAGTATAAATACTCGGGCACAGGCCCAGCTTGCGCAGGACATTCTTAACAGGAACTAGTGAAGGACACAACTAGACCTCCATGTTGTAAAACAGTTGATTAAAGCTTTGTTTAACGCTTAGACCAAGTGCCTAGTAGTTTTCTTACGTCACCTTCCCTTTTATTCTTTCCTCCCCTCCCCCCTTTCCTAGCCTCTGCACTTGCTTAAAACCTGTTACATCTCTGACTTTTTCCAGTTCTGGCGAAAGGTCGCCGACCTGACACGTTAACTCTGTTTCTCTCTCCACAGATGCTGCCTGACCTGCTGAGTATTTCCAGCATTTTCTGTTTATACTTCAGATTTCCAGCATCCGCAGTATTTTGCCTTTGTAACTCAACCAGTACCATTTTTGGACATTACGCTTCATAATGTGTTACTGGCACACAGCTTAAGGACCTCACGCTATGCTGAAATTGGGTTGCAGTTCACTTTGATGTTGATGACTGATCCTTCCCTTTGGAATCAGTTTCAAAACCCTTGAACCAGTTTCAGCACGCCATAGCATGGTAAACTCAAGGCATTATTGTTAAGTATATTTTCTACTTTCAGTTCTCAGAGTGTTACTATCCCTGGTTTTTTTGTTGTTGCAGGTTTACAGTGTTCTTCCTTTTGAAATCTGTTTCACTCCAGTAGCAATATTTGACCACTTTGACAGTTGTGTTAAGACTAGAAATGTGGCCAGTCCCAATAAGATGTGGTCAGTCCCTCTGATAATGGATTCATGCTTCTGAAGCTTTTAACAGCTGCTTAACTGCATATAAAACACCTGATAAACCAGTGAGGGGCAGTGGGGCGTTTCTGAGAGATGGCCATAAGGTGCTGCGTAAATGCATTAAAAGTAAATACCGAATGAAGTTAAACCAGGTGCAGAGATTATGGGCAGGATTTTCATTGGGCCGTGGAGTCGGGATTGGAGGTGTGTGGGGGGTTAAAATCCCGAAATCGGGGGGCACGAACCCATCCCGCACCCAACCCGCCTCCATGCCAGTTTCAAAGGAGGCGGGTACCCGCCCCGCATTGGGACCCGCCTCCCCGAGGCGGAAAGGGGATTTGTGTGTTTTTAGCCTAATCCATATTTTTAATGTTGAAGTGTGGGATTCCCGACAGCTCCAAACCACGCCAAGTTAGCGAGGCGGACCGTCGGGATGAAGGGCTTGGAGGGATCGAGATGTCCGGTGTTCAGGTGAGTGATGGGTGCATGAGTGCAAAGGTAAGTGTGTTTGGTGTGTGTAAAGTGTTTAAAGAAGTTTTACACACCTTTACTTACCTTTGCCGCCTTCCTTCCTTCAGGTCTCGGGAGTCCCTCATCTCACCGGCACAGAAAGCAGAATGCCTGCGAGCTGTCAAAAATTGCAGCATTCTGCTTTCTGTTCCGGGGAGATCTCTAAATCATCCTGAGAGGAAGGAATTAACTCAGAATACAGATTGTCAGTGTTTGACAGCTTCAAACAGCTGTGAAACGCTGATATTTCATCTGTCAAAAGGTCTTGACAGATGAAATGTCAATCTGCGATGTCACCTGTTGCCGGGAGGCCCTTAATTGGCCTGCTGAGCCCGCTGGGCGGACTCAACAAAGTCAATCAAGTGAAAATCGCGTGGGTTGGCCACAACTCAATGGAGGCGGGACTGCAACCCCGAAAGTTGTAGTCCCGCCTCCTACCTGACTCCTCAATGAAAATCCAGCCCTTAGTATTTTGGGGCTTTGATGTTTTCATTTTGGTGCAGGTTGTGGTGATTGCCTTCACACATGCTCTGCCTTTTCTCTGATGCAGGAGGGCACATATTGCATCTGTAACGCTCATCACCAACACATTTACTTAGCAATACGGCTATACGGCAATACGGCAAATTTCCTCTAATTTGTGCTTAGTCGTATTGGATCACCCTGTGCATTGCGCATAGAGGAAAATCAGGCAAGGCGGATCGCACGCCTGTAATAGAGCCTGTCTGAATTTGCATCTGTTAATGAATCGGAAATCGGGCAGGCTAGTGGACCATTCTTCCCGCCCAGTTTTCCTCTACGCACTGCCCCCAAGCAATCCAACCTGCTTCAGTGCAAGTACAGGAAAGTCTGCCCCTTAACTCCAATTTAGATTGGGAGCAACAGAACGCAGAATTTATTGCACCAAACTTAAAACAGCACTAACTGTGCTGTTTCCCCTGCCTGGAGCATCCAGAACACCGGGTCATAATCTCAGGGTCAGGGGTCGGCCATTTAGGACTGAGGTGAGGAGAAATTTCTTCACTCAGAGGGTTGTGAATCTTAGGAATTCTCTGCCCCAGAGGGCTGTGGATGATGAGTCGTTGAGTATATTCAAGACTGAGATCGATAGATTTTTGGACCCTAGGGGAATCAAGGAATATGGGGATCGGGCAGGAAAGTGGAGTTGGGATCGAAGATCAGCCATGATCTTATTGAATGGCGGAGCAGGCTCGAGGGGCCATATGGCCTACTCCTGCTCCTATTTCTTATGTTCTTATGTTCTTATTTCCATAGCCTGCCCTACAAGGATGCACTAGCGGTGGCCACTGCGGCCCATAGTCTCAGGATCAGGGGTCGGCCATTTAGGACTGAGGTGAGGAGAAATTTTTTCACTCAGAGGGTTGTGAAATCTTTGGCAATTTCTACCCCAGAGGGCGGTGTATGCTCAGTCGTTGAGTATATTCAAGACTGAGTTAACGTTTCAGGTCAGTGACCCTTCACCAGAACTGGAAAAGGTTAGAGACGTAACAGGCTTTAAGCAGGTCTAACCTTTTCCAGTTTTGATGAAGGGTTACAGACCTGAAACGTTAACTCGCTTTCTCTCTCCAAGGATGCTGCCTGGCCTGCTGAGTGCTTCCAGCATTTTCTGTTGTTATTTCAGATTTCCAGCATCTGCAGTATTTTGCTATTGTTCATGACTGAGATCGATAGATTCTTGAGCACTAAGGGATATGAGGATAGGACAGGAAAGTGGAGTTGAGGTCGATGATCAGCCATGATCTGATTGAATGGCGGAGCAGGCTCGGGGGGGTCACATGGCCAACTCCTGCTCTTATTTCTTATGTTCTTATGTAACTGTGGACATGCTCAATGAGCTGCCTGATCACTCACTTTGTCTCTTCGAGCTCCTCTGTTTTCTGAATGGCATCGGTTTCGTACTTGGTCCTCCATGTTGTCACCTCACTGTTCAGTTTGGAAACAAGTCTCTGCAGCTCAGCTTTGCTCTCCTGCTCTTCCTCCAATTGCTCCTTTGTTAGTTCCATGTCATGCTTAGAATTGGCCAGGCCCACCACTGCTCCACTTCTGGCCTGAAGTGCGACATATTGTATGAGTGTTATTATAGATCGTACCGCCAAAAAACAACAAAATATACAAACGCTTGCTCGCCAACTGCATACAGTAGTTGGAACTTTTATCTCCAAACAATAAAAAAAAATGGGCAACTAAGTGGCGCAATTCTTTTTTACAAGACCGTCCTTTCACTTATTGAATATGCTTTTAAATCCACCGATACTGAAGGAGAAAGATCTCCTGAATTCGATTGGGGATGGAGAGGGGACATTGCGTTAGCCTTTTTTGCTCCTCTACGCTTTCAAAATCGGACGGCGATGGGGCAGGTTTTAACTAGTCGTTGGGAATAAAAACCTGGAGAGATGTAAAATGGGCTGCCGACTCGCTGGCACCCACTTTGCACGACTTCACGAAAGTCAAAATTTACCCCAGAAAGTGTAAAACTAGCTTGGAATTCAGACCTCAATGGATGTAGATCAGGGCACAAGTAAATCTTTCAAATAAAAATCTGACAATGTTGTGATTTAGATTGGTAACTGTCACAAATCCCGCAAATGTCATTATTTATCTCTAATAGCTTTTACACTTGATGTGGAGATGCCGGTGTTGGACTGGGGTTGGACAAATGTGAGAAGTCACACAGCTTGTGATCTCAAATAAAGCTGTTGGACTATAACCTTGATGTGGAGATGCCGGTGTTGGACTGGGGTGGACAAATGTAAGAAGTCACACAACACCAGGTTATAGTCCAACAGCTTTATTTGAAACCACAAAAGCTTTCGGAGCGCTGCTCCTTCGTCAGGTGAAGTGACGAAGCGCTCCGAAAGCTTGTGATTTCAAATAAAGCTGTTGGACTATAACCTGGTGTTGTGTGACTTCTCACATTGGACTATAACCTGGTGTTGTGTGACTTCTCAGCTTTTACACTGTACAGTACTTGAAATGAAGTATTTGGGTGATTTTTTTTGGTGGGGGTTATACAAGACCATGTCGCTCACCCTTGACTCCTCTTCCAGTTGCCTCTTGAGGTCTTCAATTTGAGAAGACATGGTCGTTTTGGTCCTGATCAGCTGGTTCAGTCTACTCTGGGCCTCCTCATATGCACGGCTGAGCTCACTGTTCTCAGCTAGTCAAGAGAAAGTAAGAGAATAATCGTCAGTCGAGAAACTGGAGCTTTTCTCAGGCTTGTTGCCTCATCTTATCTTCACCGAGGCCTTTTGCTTTCCTGTAAGGCTAGAGGTTACTGTTGGCAATATCAGCAGGGGAACACTCAATGCTTTTGCACAGGGATTCCTCTGTCCACTATTTTGATGGATGTCTCCACCTGTTTAAAATAAACAGGTTAACCCTCCCGTCAACACTGGGAACAAAGGAAGATCGTAGCAACGAGTTAACCGTTGCTTAACAGTAATTTCTAGTCTGTATTCTTCTTAGCTGGGAAAATTTGGCAAAGAAGTCGCAGAATCCTGCGCGTCTTGCAATGTCAATGCTGCTCAGCACTCAGCAGAAAGAAGCTCACTCGCTGCATGAGAAATCACAGGACAAAGAGACACAGTGCAGCAGCAGCACAATCCATTCACCAGCCTGGGAATCGGCCCAGGACCAAACAGAGAGGTCAAAGAAATGGGAAACCAAGTTGCAGAAAATAAAATCAGAAATACATTGAATTCAGAGAGCTGGAGAATAAACCAAGTCTGGTCTGGAAAGAACAGTATTCAGGTTGAATTGCAGTTTTTTTTTGAGATGCTGCCTGCATTTTCCGAAGGTTGGCGAAAACTGGTTTCAAATCAATGGGTGACTGCTGGTGTCAGACACCAATTAGAAAATCTTGGGTTGTGACATATATATAAATAAATACTAATTTTACCTTCTAACAGGCAAAAAAAGCCCCACACAAATTAAGAGAAATTATTTTATACTTTGAAAATTTATATGACGGCAACAGTTTAGAACCCAAAATTGGGGTGACAACGAACAAGTTGTATCCCACCTGACAACCTGCTCTTCACAGTGTTGATTTCAGTCAAGTTTCTTTCTATTTCGGCATACTTGGCATTGCTCTCAGCTAAGTTGTCTTCCAGCTTACGAATGTGCACGTCAGCATTTATCTGCACACAGGGAAAAGGAATGATTAGATACCACTGAAAACATGTACGGGCTAGATTTTCCTGCCATTGATGAAGATCGACCCCTATGTAGTTCCTTCTGACAATGCAATCTAATCTGCTGGTAAAGATTCAATGTAATTGCTGTATTGACTGCTGGTTATTTATAATGAGGTGATTTACAACTCTCTCTAGGAGGTGTGTTACAACATTCCTACATCACAACAGTGACTACGCTCAAAAATTACTTCATTGGCTGTAGAGCGCTTTGGGACGTCCTGAGGTCGTGAAAGGCGCTATAGAAATGCAAGTCTTTCTTTCTTTTATGTGAAAGCTCTGCCGTGACCGTTTAACTAATGTTGCTTGATGCAGTAAGTGTTTGGATCCCAGCCTAGTGAATTTATAAATATTACTACTGAATATACTGTCTACAAGTTTTCTGACTGCTTTCTCCTAATTTGTATACTTGCTTTTGTCTCAAGTGTATGTGCTAGCTCTTTCAACCCTGTCAGTGTGCAAATCAACTGAAGGCTCTCCGAAGTTCTCTGCTTCTTCTCTGCATCCCAATTAAACACCCTTAAAATGACAGCTAACTCCGTGTGTGCTCACAGTTGGCAGGTACCTCTTCACTGGTGAGGATTCAGAAAATCTATCCCCTGACATCAGCACTAAGGACTCCCAGGTGAGGGGTAATGAAGTTTGGTGCAGAGTAAAGTTCTCTCTAGGCTGTCCCAGTAATACGTCCCAACCCTAAACTAGCAAGAACAGCCCTACTGTACCACTGTGACATTTCTCCATTTTCCACTCAATATTGCTGGGAGCTTCTCCAAAATTGATTGATAACTAAGTGCCAAATCAAGGGCAGCTTGGTGCTGTGGGCCTAGAAACATAATTGAGAATGCTCAAACCCATTTCAACTACCCGGACCACCCTTACAGCCAGTAGGCAGACATAAGAAATAGGAGCAGGAGTCGGCCCTACTGCCCCTCGAGCCTGCTCCGCCATTCAATAAGATCACAGCTGACCATCGACCTCAACTCCACTTTCCCGCCCGATCCCCATATCCCTCGATTCCCCGAGAGTCCAAAAATCTATCGATCTCAGCCTTGAATATACTCAAAGACTCAGCATTCACAGCCCTCTGGGGCAGAGAATTCCAAAGATTCACCACCCTCTGAGTGAAGAAATTCCTCCTCATCTCAGTCTTAAATGGCCGAGCCCTTATCCTGAGACTGTGACCCTCTAGTTCTAGACACTCCAGCCAGGGGGAAACAACCTCTCAGCATCTACGCTGTCAATCCCCCTGGACGGGGACATTCATCTCCCCCAGTTTTTTTTGGGTGAGAATTCTTCCTTTTTTTGTTGGGTGTAATTACCTTGGATTTCTGAAGGGTCTCTGAATTGCTGGCGAGGTCGTCGATCTCAGCTTTCATGACCTGCTTGTCCTTTTCCAGTTTGGACCTGACCCGCTGTAAGCTCTCAATATGCTCTGTCAGCTCAGCCAAGGAGTCAGTGTGCTTCTTTCTCAGCGCGGCAGCCGTGGCTTCGGCCTGCAGGGCAGACTCTTCCAGTTCTCGGCGCAGTTTCAGAAGCTCGCCTTCACGCTTTCTGTTTAGCTCAATCTGTAGACACGAAAGGAACAATGACTTCTTAGAGATTCGCATCGCCGTAGACAGCATTGTCTACAAAGGTTACATCTCGTCGATGAAGAAGAATTCATAGTTTTTGCTGATCTGATAAATATGAACAGGGAGCCCCTGTATTTATCACTTTTAGTACTTCGCCATCTGTGTAGTACTAGTGAAATCTGGATTCTAAAAAAAAACTAAGACTTACTGCTCGGATTACAGTTAGTACAGACGTTAAATGATAGAAAATATACTTATGTAGAATCTTACAGCACTGAAGGAGGCCATTCGGCCCATCGTGCCTGTTGCCAGCTCTTTGAAAGAGCTCTCCAATTAGTCCCGCTCCCCCTGTTCTTTCCCCGTAGCCCTGCAAATTTTTCCTTTTAAGTATTAATCCAATTCCCTTTTGAAAGTCACGACTGAATCTGCTTCCACCGCCCTTTCGGGCAGTGCATTCCTGATGCGTAAAAAAAAAATTCTCCCCCGGTTCTTTTGCCATACTGGAAGGTGTAGATGAAATTTAGTGTTACAGACTTGTTGCTGGAAGTCGAAGTTACCTGAGAGACTGTGGCACCACCAGCTTCTTCCAGTCTGTCACTGAGTTCCTCCAAGTCACGGGAATATTCAGCTCGCTGCTTCTCAACCTATGTGGATTGGAGGTGTAGTTTTATTAGTAAAGGTGCCATTTGGAACCAGGTTATCAAACTTACAACAACAACAGCTCTCACATTTATATTGCGCCTATAATAAAGTAAAAATGTCCCAAGGCTCTTCACAGAAGCATCATCAGACAAAATTTGACATCTACAACAATGAGGTAGGTTTTAAGAAGTGACTTAAAGGAGGAGAGTACAGTAGAAAGGTGGGAGGTTTAGGGAGGGAATTCCAGAGCTTAGGGCCGAGGCGGCTAAAGGCACGGCTGCCATTGGTGGATTAAAATCGGGGATGTATAAGAGACCAGAATTGGAGGAGCGCAGATATCTTGGTGGGTTGTAGGGCTGGATTACAGAGATAGGGAGGGGTGAGACCGTGGATGGATGAGAATTTTAAAGTCGAGGCGTTGCCGGACTGGGAGCCAATGTAGGTCAGCGAGTACAGAGGTGATGGGTGAACTGGACTCGGTTACAGATCACAGAGGCACGGTGAACATAAAGCATTACAGTTACAATACATTCACATTTCAGCCACCATGTTCGATGTGTTACTTAGGCTGTTCTGACTGGTTGTCTCGAGTTTCTTCCACCGCAATGTAATGACAGAGGCGGTTTAGACTGTGACCATGAATGATTTCCTTTCTAACCCATCTAATGATTGAATGCAAACATGAATTTATAGATGCCAATACTAAAGGGGTGTCCAATCCACTGGGGGCGTTTGCTGAGTGGTGCAGTGACTTGGGGAAATATCCGTTTGCATGGACATTATCTTGAACATGCTGTGTTTATTTTTAACAACAGATTTAATAACTTCACTGAGAAATAGCAGTAAGGTTTTACATTCTGGATCAGCTCAATGGTTCCTGCAGTTTTTGCCTGTGTCTTTCTCTCTGGGTTGCTGTGCAAGTTGGTGTATCTGAAGCTTTATCACAACGCTTCAAATCAAGACTTGCTTTTTCTTCTTTTCTGTAATTCTAGCAGCCGAAGATCTTTGTGAGGTCCTCTCCATTTTTATATTATTGGTATTAGCCTTCCTTGCTTTACTCTATTACCTCAGTTGGATGGGATCCGTTTCTCTGATAAGCCCGTGTTGGTTGATGTGCAGGGCGTTTCTGTATTTCCTTTCCCACAGGTTGCAATTTTCCCCTCTCGCTATCATTCCCATTCTTTGCCATATGCTTGACTGAATCACTTTCATTTGGTCACTTTTGACTTCCTCTGCGCATTTACTCTTTATTTCCAGTTCCTTTTTGGTCGATGTTATGTCCTTTCCTCTTATCGGTCTCTCCTTTCTTGGGTCCTACAACTGAAACCGTAGTCTCTTGGTTGTTTTTGTTCTCTTTAAGCAGGAGGCTGGGGATTTGACCTCTTCAGCCTGTATTCTCCTGTTTGATGTTTTCACTACTTTCTCTAAGTTTCTCTTTTCTTTAATGGTGGCCCTTCACTCTGTCTTTCTCTCCGACACAAAACTTTCCTGACTGTCCTCCTGGCTGTTCCTCCTTTAGTTTCCCAGCCCTTTTTTTCACGGGCTCTAGAGGGTGCTGTGTACCTTCCTGTACTTCCAACTGCCCACAGTCTTCAGCAGCAGCCTCTTTCAGCAGCTGCACGCTTTGCTTTTGACGACAGCCAGACACTTTCTTTAGCATCTCCCCGGCGGGGTAAGGCTCCCTTCACACTTCTTAGGGGCTTGACACCCAGATTCAGACCATTGCACCCAGATAGGCTCTTTGCCTGCCCCTTGACCCCCCCAACCCTGCCCCTTGACCTCACCTGTCAGGTTTCCACTTGGTTTTCCAAGGTTTGAGCTGTGACTCGAATCTAGAGGATTCGAGCAAGTATCTCCTCTGGATAGATAATGAGGAAAATAATTACACTTTCGAGTTACACTTTGAGCAAGTTGTTAATGCTTTAACTATATGTTACCAAGGATATTACAGACTGGTTACCTCCAGCAACAGGCATCTTGCATAAATGATCTATTTGATGTTGTTTTACACACCTTAGCTCTCATGGCCCGCTCACCCTCAAGTTCCTCTTCCAGTTCTTCAATTCGGGCCTGGAAATACAAACACTTGCGTTACAATTTAAAATCTCTCACTCCCTGTTTGCTAAATATTACAACCATTGGTATTTAATGTTTTGCATAAGAACTCTTTAAATACCCTTCCGATTTGCATTGTTTAGGGAATATGCGATTGTATTTTTTTTGATAGAATTTTAATTTAACCAGGGTAAGTTGACACAAAATGAAGAAATCTTACCAGCCTCTCATTTCAAAATCAAGGTGAACACATTAAATACTAACATGCAGAAAATTAAGTGACATTGTCGTACTCAGTCTTCAAATTCACATTTTGGGTGTATTCAAGGGCGTAAAGTAACAGGAAGGGTAAACACAGTTGTGGATGAGCTATTTCTGAATATTTCTCCAGAGAGATGGTGTTAAAAGTAAATCAAATTTATACCTGCATTAACCAGTTACTTTGCAGACAATTATGAGTGTGGTATAAAAATGACCATTGTGGTTGAGTTTGTATCATAAGAACATAAGAAATAGGAGCAGGAGGAGGCCATTGGGCCCTTCGAGCCTGCTCTGCCATTCAATAAGATCATGGCTGATCTTCTACCTCAACTCCACCTTCCCGCCCAATCCCCATATCCCTTAATTCCCTTAGTTCCCAAAAATTTACCAACCTCTGTCTTGAATATACTGATCAACTGAGCATCCACAGCTCTCTGGGTAGAGAATTCCAAAGATTCACAACCCTTTGAGTGAAGAAATTTCTCCTCATCTCAGTCCTAAATGGCCGACCCCTTATTCTGAGACTGTGACCCCGTGTTCTAGACTCCCCAGCCAGGGGAAACAGCCTCTCAGCGTTAATCCTGTCAAGCCCCTTAAGAATTTTATATGTTTCAATTAGATCATATTTAGTATTGTATTTAGTATTTGTTATTTTGATTCAACTATTCATCTGAGGGGCAATTTTAACCTAACGTGAAGTCAATGGAGAGTGATGTTGGGCAGGCATAAAACCAGTGTTCCATCCAATCGCGACGAATTATGTTAAACTACCCCCCCCCGCCTGCCTGCCACCCACCACCCACCCCTGCTTTTAGTAATCAGCCAATGTTATAGGCGTTTCACTGTGCTTCAGCGTCAATCTTCTGAAAGTTTCTTTCCAATGAACATTGGCATAAATAGAGCTTCCTTTTCCCTACCTGATGCTCTTTAAGTTTCCTGTGCAGCGTGGAATTCAGTGACTGCTCATCTTCCCACTTGGTATTCAGGGAATTCACCTCCAGGTCCCTCCTGCGAAAATCAAAAGAGGTGTAAGGTTGCAGTAGAAACCGCTACAGATGAAATAGTAGCTGGGGTTCAGATCAAAGGCTGAAGTAGGTCCTTCAGTGAAGACCTGATTGTATCCACACAACTACTGTAAGGAGACGAGCAAAGTTCCTTCGAACCATAGAGCACGAATTTACTCTTTCAATGATTCTGTCATTCATTGATACAGTTGATTGGGTTACAACCTAGTCCCTCCACCAATTCAGCAAAGGCAAGAATAATACTTTTACATAAGGTCAGCAGATAGTCTGTCGCCAATTATTTTCAACCTTTTGGTCCTCACCTCTCAGGTCTTGTAAGAATTTGTTTCTCCTTGTTATTTACTTTTTCAGACAAGCACATTTTGCATTATAATTCCGGTTGTTTGCTCACCCATGCCGATGATTATCCAGTTGTATTTAATCCTCCGTAAATTATTGCAGCTCATTTAAAGAAAAGTACATTACAACGAGACCAGCCAACATTGAATGCAATCTGTGTATTTAAATGGTCACTGCGACATAAACTGGGAAAGAACATAGCTGAGGTAGCGGGAATGTAGTACATGTTATCAGCTTTTCATTTTCCCTTTGTAGCAATGCATTTGTAACAAATTGAACAGCTTCAGAACTTAATTTCAGACTTTCAGACTTTCAGAGTCAGACTTTATTTTCTTGCACAGTAATGTTAAATAGGAAGCATTTATACCCTTAAAGAGTGGAGGATAATCCACAAAGAATCTTTTCAATGTTCCTATTAAAAGCAAGCGTTGCAGCTGGAGAGAAATTAAAAGCAAAAATTAAAAGCGCACAGAGAGACAAGAACACAATTGTGAGTAGCATCACCCCATCAACACCTTCACTCTTCCGGGTTTGAACAGGATCTATCTCAGTTGTAAAGCTTTGCATTCTTAATGGTCTTTGCATCGTAAACAGACGGCCTGAAGTAAAATCTGTGTATTGTTTATAAGAACTAAGGTCTTGAAATTACACTGTGCAAATATTTTTATAGGAACGATTAAAATAAGTACTTCCGCTAAAATAGCAGACAAAGGAATTGCACATGAATGGGGTACATTAATATTCACATAATGTCATTTCAAGGATTAAGGGAATGCCTGGCACCAAAGTAAAAAGGCGGAGTCATGATTCCTCATTTAGACTGGGGCCGATGAAGATATTTCTCTGATTTGTCACTTCAAAATGATCAACGCTTTATATTTACAGGAAATGCTTATACTACATCGATAGAGAGCTGAAAAATAAGCCACTTACTTCTTGAGAATCTCCTCCAGGTCAATCTTTGCTCTTTCCATCTCATTCAGGTTTTCAATTGTCATCTTCAGGTCTCCCTCAGCCTTTCGCCGAGCTTTCTCTACCTCAGCCCTGATCTTCTTCTCCTGGCTCCAGTTATCTTCCAGCTGTCACGTGTTTAAACAAGGGTCAAGTGTTTGACTACAATAGTTTGCTAGCACGGTAATCCACATTAACCACTGTTTATGATCCAGGTAAAGGTAGAAAGATGCATCAGCATCGCATCATGGAGCGTCTCCAAACCAAACTTCTGAGAAGTGGACACAGGTGTTAGCTCAAGATGGTGTGCACCCAACCTTAAGCAAACAGAAATTCAACATGTGTGGATATGCTCCACTTACCCAGCTCCAGGTCCCCCCCTACACCAGTCCAGAGCATTGACTTGCAGGGTCATTCGTTGTTGAGTGGAAAGAGTCTCATCTCCCAGCGGCAGTTTTAACTCTCTGGTTCCCATGCATGAGCCAGAGTTGCTGGTCCAACATTTTCATTGCCCTGGAGTCCCGCAGACTTGCCTGTTTCAGCTACTGAGCACTCTCCAGAAAGGCTGATTTGGTTCCAGTTTTCCCTCAGCGGGTAATCATTTCATAGTCACCACAAACCCAAAGAGACCGCACTTCCTTCCCCTCAAGTACAGGCACTATGCTGTTTGTCTAAGGCAGGGGTGTCCAAAGTGCTGCCCGTGGGCCATGCATCATTGACCTTTAGAAATCCGGCTCACAAAGCCCGAGAAACTCGGTTCTATAAACATTGATATTCCTGATTTGTCCTGTTTAGATGTTGCGGATTTGTAAGTTTGGAAACATTTATTCTTCCCTATGTTGCCTCATTGATGGATAAGTCTTAAATCAGAACACTAGGATCTGTTACTATCCATAATTTGATATATATCCACATTAATGGGAATTTAAACTTTACGTAGAATCTTTAAGGATGCTTGGCACACAGCCATTGAATGGCGGAGCAGGCTCGAGGGGCCAAATGGCCTACTCCTGCGCCTATTTCTTCTGTTCTTATGTGGCCAATGGAGACAAAAACTTGGACACCCCTGGTCTAAGGTAAAATATTTTTCAAATATCCTATAACGAGTTACCTCTTGGATCTGGGAGTTGAGTTTTCCATTAGTCTTGGTGAGGTGATTGACTTTATCTTCCTCAGATTGAAGATCATCCAGTGTTTTCTGGAAAAATAGAACAGGACAAAAATATTATTTTCCTGAGGGACGATTCCAGTTACCTTTGCTTTAGTAAGTACTTGTATCATAGAGTTAGCTGAGGGTATCAAGGGATATGGAGCTAAGGTGGGTAAATGGAGTTGAGGTATCGATCAGACATGATCTAACTGAGTAGCGGAGAAGGCACGAGGGGCTGAATGGCCTGCTCCCGTTCCCATGTTCTAAGAATGGTTTTTAGACACGAGCGACGCCATCAGAGTTTATCATCATGAAACCACAGACTGGCGACAGGGAATGCCCCAAAGTGGCAACTGTGACATCAGTGTAACAATTGTCACTATAACAGGGAACAATTTGCTGGCACTGCCTTCACTACAGAGAGTTACTAATCATTTTGTAGGCACGCAGTTTGAAATTTGAGTGCTGTTTATTTTTCTTGCAAATTTTTAACCAAATAAAATCAAACAATGTGCAAGTGCCAACATTCAGTAGACTCAATTATGAAAGGATTCCTGTAGCATTATTTCTCGTGAAAAGTATTCTCAGCGGCTACATCCTTCAAACCAGATATGCGTAAACATTAAGGGTACCCTTATAACACACTGAACAACCATCAGATGGAAATAGCTTTAACTACATCAGTTTGGCAGTAATTTGAATCCTGGTGCCAGAGGTGAAGGGATAACATTTTCACTCAGTGCAATGGAGTCATTTAGCTCAGTTAGAGATTTTTTTTGTGAAGTTGCCGAACTGTACTTAAATTGGCAATGGCAGGAAATTTGGATAAGGGTTGATGTAATAAAACTCACTACACACTTGGTGTGAGTATAAAGCAAGGCTTTAATCAACTTGTTTCAAAACATGGAGGTCTAGTTGTACTTCACTAGTTCCTGTCTTACAAAATGTCCCTGAGCAAGCTGGGCCCACGCCCGAGTATTTATACTCCTTGGACGGCGCCACCAGCCAGCCGTCCAGTGTGATTTCATGAGTAGTTTCTTCATGATGATGAGATTTATAACAAGGGTTAATGGTTATTATGGCTGCAAACGGTGGTGCAGTGGTTCTGCAGAGTCGTACTAACCTGGTGAAGTTCATCCAAGGCTCTTTTCTCCTTTTGCAGCTTGGCAATTGCATCATCACGCTGAGTGAGGTCCAGGGTCTGGGAGCGCACCTTGCCATCCAGAGCCTGGTGGAATTTAATAAAAGAGGTAGTCATTGGAGGGTAACATGAAACTATACCTAATAAAGTGTGTGCGTGTATGTATTTGTATGTGTGCGTGTGCGTGAGCTGCATTGCTGGCTGAGAATGAGGGGTTCTCTTGGCCGTGGGTGGGGGGAGGTTTGATAGGATTTTGTGTGGTTTTTTTTGGTTGCAGAACTTAAGAAGTATAAGACAGCTATCATAATTCCTAAATTCTCAGTTGACCTCAGATTGAGGTCACTGTCAGTTCTGCTTTGTCGCTGCAGGGTGTGTGTGAGGAGTCTCTGTGACTTCTCCCCCTCCTCATACCCTTTGACTCCGATATACCATTTCAGTGCCCATTGATACGAAATAGTTTATTTCCCCTCTGGTCTGTGTCAGATTCCTTTCAGTGCTGTCCCAGGTTTCTAACTTTTTGTCCCAGCTCGCTCTCTGGATTTACGACCAGCTATGCCTCTCGGTGAGGCAATGGTCATGAAGTGTCCCTAAAGACTGCCTTGAGGGTTTCCCGCTGTAGCTGGGTGGTGTGAGCGCCCTGGTTCTCAGCTATCCAGCGGCTGAATACTGCCCGTAGGAAGGGCAGAATTCCATGTCACCGAGGAGGACTTCACACGTTTACGATTTTCACCTTGCTACTGCCCAAATTTGGGACGGCAGTGGAAAGGTAAGGAGGGTAAGGAAATCCAGGGGAAATCAGTTCTGGCGCATTCCCACTTGTTTAATTCCTTGCTCGATCTTTGGGTTGGGGCCTGGGACATGTGTCTGAAGCTCCTGCCCGAAGCGGCTGGGGATTGAATAACGTAAGCAGAAAGAGGTTGGGAAAGGCCGCACACCCTTTACAGGCCCAGGGATGTGCTAGATGCAAGTGAGGCCTGGGGGGGAGCGGGAGGACGGGAATAAGGCCGCGAATGGACCTGCAGGTAGGAGGGCATTAGACTTTAAACGTAAGCGCAGTAGTTCTGCTTTGTTTTCATAAGGGAAATAATCTGGTGGGTAAATTATGGTGATACCTGTTTTTCTTTCTCAGTTTTTACAAGGGTTGTCTCCAGACCCTCGAGGTCCAGTTTCAGGTCAGACAATTCTGTCTCTAGCTTCCTCTTACTGCTCGAGAGGCTTGAGCTGGCGTTCTCCTCCTCTTCAAGCCGTTCCTTCATATCTGAGATCTGATTTTCATATTCCATCTTTGTCTTCATCATTTGCGTAAGACGCTCCTCTACATCAGACAGGTTTTCTTGTTCCTGTGGAAGAGCAAAAGAGAAATACGGGTGATCTTCTGGTGATGATGCTAAAAACATTCGCAGTAAAGTGATAATGCCAGAGAATCACACAGCACAGAAGTGCCTGTACTGGCTCTTTGAAAGAGCTCTCCAATTAGTCCCGCTCCCCTGTTCTTCCCCCACAGCCCCGCAAATGTTTCTTTTTCAAGTATCTATCTAATTCCCTTTTGAAAGTTACTATTAAATCTGCTTCCACCACCCTGTCAGGCAGCGCTTTCCAGATCATAACTACTCGCTGCAAAAAAATATTCTCCTCATTGAGTTGAGGAGAACTTTTTTTCCACCCAGAGGGTGGTGGGGGTCTGGAACTCACTGCCTGAAAGGGTGGTAGAGACAGAAACCCTCATCACATTTAAAAAGTACTTGGATATGCACTTGAAGTGCCGTAACCTACAAGGCTACGGACCAAGAGCTGGAAAGTGGGATTAGGCCGGATAGCTCTTTGTCGGCCGGCACAGACACGATGGGCCGAATGGCCGCCTCCTGTGATGTAAATTTCTATGATTCTCATCTCCTTGACCATAATGTCTTTTAAAAATTTATATGCTGGGCATATGTCAGGGGCACGGGTAGAAGTGTTCATTGAGAAATAGTAGAAGCTTGTGTTCAATTGTACTGAATGCTGTAGAGAATATCGGCTTGACCTTTTAATATTAGTCGCAGTGAAGTTCTGAATATTTGTTAATTTGGAGAAGCACACTCTAGTATAATCGCCACTTTATGAATTAAAGGTGCATGCATCATATGATCAGGATTTTATGTGTTTTTTTCTATGTAAATAAAACGTAATTGCATGCAGGCGAGGATGACTGAACTAAAGTGTTTGCTTAGTCAGTCGTGGCTCAGTGGGTAGCACTCTTGCCTGTGTGTCAGGAGGTTGTGGGTTCATGGACCCCCTCCAGAGACTTGACCACAAAATCTAGGCTGACACTCCAGAGCAGTGCTGAGGGGGTGCTGCACAGTCGCAGGCGCCGTCTTTTGGTTGAGACATTAAACTGAGGCAACTGAAGTCAATCACTGCACAGGTACTAAAGCGGAACTGACTAAATAAGTACTGAGCAATTCTGCAATTGTTATCTCAGTATGGCTATGCCCTGGCCTATTGCTAGTTAGTTGCTGATGACTTACAGCCTGGAGTTGCAGTAAGAGATCATTCTTTTCCTGTGAGAGAGTTGCTGTCTTCTCCTCGAGTTCTTTGATGCGGTTAAGGAGATCATTGGTCTGTGCCATCGCAGCCCTCAGTTCCTCCTCCTTCTCTTTCATCTCATCCTCCTGACGGGCCACGTTCAACAGAGGCTTAACCTACAGACAACGGGACAGAATCAGTTCACGACCTCTAAACATAACTTGCAATGATCGGGACTTTTCCTTAGAAACAGGCAATAACAACAACTTGCATTTAATTACACAGCACCTTTAACGTAGCGAGATGTCCCGAGGCGCTTCACAGGAGCGATTATCAAACAGAGTTTGACACCGAGCCATGTAAAAAGCTCTTAAGATAGGTGATCAAAAGCTTGGTCAAAGAGGTAGTTTTTAGACTTAAAGGAGGAGAGAGAGGCAGAGAAGCGGAGAGGTTTAGGGAGGGAATTCCAGAGCTTTAGGGTGTAGGCAGCTGAAGGCGTGGCCGCCAATGGTGGAGCGATGAAAATTGGGGATGCGCAAGAGGCCAGAATTGGAGGAGCGCAGAGATCTCGGAGAAGCAGCTAAAACCATAATCATCGTTCAGATAAATTAGGTAGCAATGTAACCTCAGCAGTTGTACTGAATACCCAAAATACACAAGTTGGTCAGCGGAAGTGACATTTTTATGGAAGCTATCTACAAGAAAATAGAGGATCTGGACAGAGACGTGAGCACGTAATCTGGGCTGACACTCCAGTGCAGTGCTGAGGGAGTGCTGCACTGTCGGAGGTGCCGTTTTTCAGATGAGACTTTAAACCGAGGCTCCGTCTGCCCTCTCAGGTGGAAGTAAAAGATTCCATGACACTATTTTGAAGAAGAGCAGGGGGAGTTCTCCCCGCTGTCCTGGCCGATATTTATCCCTCAACCAACCTTGCTAAAAACAGATTATCTGGTCATTATCACATTGCTGTTTGTGGGACCTTGCTGTGCGCAAATTAGCTGCCGCGTTTCCCTACATTACAACAGTGGCTACAATTTAAAAGTACTTCATTGGCAGTGAAGTGCTTTGGGACATCCTGAGTTTGTGAAAGGTGCCTTCTAAATGCAAGTCTTTCTTTTTCTTTGCTATCAGCTACAGGTGTTAGATACAATTTTGCCATGAATATTTGTCAGAAAGACTAAAGTAATTGCTGTATAATGAAGGTAGAGGCAGCTGGGCAAGTATATGTAAAAGAGGAAGAAATATGACTGTTCAGCGCCCCAGTGATGGTGTGAAGAAATATGACTGTTCAGCGCCCCAGTGATGGTGTGAAGAAATATGACTGTTCAGCGCCCCAGTGATGGTGTGAAGATTTTTGATATTTACCCTACTTTCCATGTATGGAAGTTGTGCTTTGAGATAACCGGAGAACGTGAGAAGTTTCTTTTAACTGCAGGTGCATTGGTCCATTTCACTTTTTAACCAGATAGTGCTACTTTACAATATCCTTGTAACTATTCACTGTTTGCGACAAGGAGTGAAGTAATGTCATTTTTTTAAGTTCCAATACATTGCAAAGTGCTGTGCTGCTAGCTACTAGAGAATTCATAGGAAATCTAAAAGCATGAATAGCAAACGATTCTCAATGGACATATCAAACACTTGGCCTGTCTTGAATGAATTGACCCGAAATATAATGAATCATTTGTAGCAGCCTCTCAATTAGATAGTGTTACACAGAAGTACATAGAATTTACAGCACAGAAACAGGCCATTCGGCCCAAATGGTCTATGCCGGTGTTTATGCTCCACACGAGCCTCCTCTCACCCTACTTCAACTAACCCTATCAGCATATCCTTCTATTCCTTTCTCCCTCATGTGCTTAACTAGCTTCCCCTTAAATGCATCAATGCTATTCGCCTCAACTACTCCTTGTGGTGGCGCGTTCCATATTCTCGTGGTCATTATGCATGTGTAAGCCTTGACTGGAAGTGTTGGCAGGATGTTTCACCTCAGAAGGCATCAGATCCCAACGTGATCCCGCTCTCTTCCAACGACCACACACACACACACACACGCGCTTCCAGCAAGAGTGATGAGTGAGCGTTCGGGAGCAGTAACCTGGTCAATTTTCCCTTTCCTAAACCAGAGGTATGCAGATCAAAGGCAGCACCTTTACCTCCTCCCTGCCTGAGATCAACTAGGCCAGCACACACTGGGAATCAAACCTATTCTATACAGCTCAGGATAAGGACATCGTAAGACATCCTTTAGCATGATGGGGCTATCAGAAACAGAACCGTAAGACATCCTTTACATAGCATGATAGGGCTGTCAGAAACAGAACCGTAAGACATCCTTTACATAGCATGATAAGGCTTTCAGAAACAGCAAACGTTTTGTAATAAATACCTTAGTGTACAGCTTCCACCAGCCCCAAAAGCGCAGTTGCAGGAATTTACGGGTATTGCGTTGAATAACTATTAGTGCCATTCTGCAAATAAAAGAGGGTAAGGAAGATATATCTTAGCAGCGTACAAGATTAGAGGAACAAGAAAAAGCCACTTGGCTCAATAAACCTGCTGGTTATTAATTCCAATATCACCTTCCCATCATTTTGTATTCAGTCATTACATGACTATCATTCGTGTGCCCACCCAAAATGTGCAAATGACCCTGACCCCTGGGTTTCAGGTAGGGTCAGGGACGCATTTAAGGTGTGGGCAGAAGTTATGCTCTATCCATGATTAGCCCCCAGGAGGCTGGCCAGGAATTTCCAGGCTAAGCTGCGTACCGTTATATATACCACAGATACGTGTATAACATGCATATACATGAACTACATGATTGTACGATTTGCACAAAATAAATCTCAAATACATATACATATGCATGTGGTAAGTGTAGCAATGCTTGGGAGAAAAAGATGATTTGGACCTTTGGTTCCCAAAGCTCTCCACCCTGGGGGTTTCCTCATGTCATGTTTGGGTCTGTTGTAGACTAATTGATAGAGATTCATTGCTATGATTAGTCAACCACACCATTATCATTGTATCATGCCAAGGCTTCTTCGGCAGCACCTCCCAAACTCGCGACCTCTACCACCTAGAAGGTCAAGGGCAGCAGTCGCATGGGAACACCACCACCTCCAAGTCACACACCATCCTAACTTGGAAATATATCGCTGACATAATAAAACTCACTACACACTTGGTTTGAGTATAAAGCAAGGCTTTAATCAACTTGTTTCAGAACATGGAGGTCTAGTTGTATTTCACTAGCTCCTTGTCTTACAAAATGTCCCTGGCAAGCTGGGGCCCACGCCCGAGCATTTATACTCCTTGGACGGCGCCACCAGCTGGCCGTCCAGCATTATTTCATAAGTAGTTTCTTGATGATGAGATTTATAACAATCATAATTCCTTCATCGTCGCAAAATCCTGGAACTACCTCCCTAACAGCACCGTGGGAGTACCTTCACCACACGAACTGCAGCAATTCAAGAAGACGGCCCACCACCACCTTCTCAAGGGCAACCAGGGATGGGCAATAATTGCTGGCCTTGCCAGCGACGCCCACATCCCATAAACGAATACAAAAAAGCGACTACCAGGACAGTAGAAGGTGAACTAGATGGACCGTGGTCTTTTTCATCTAGCAATTCCTATGTTCCTATATATGGCTTCGTGAAAAATATCCCTTCAAGATTATGCATACTATATCATTATTACAGGACATCCATAAGTCAAGTTTAACTGAATGTAAAGCCTCGCCTTCTCTCCAGCATCTTTTTGAATTCTATGCGCATCAGCATCCCACGGGCACGAGACTGAATCATCCGCATAATCTTTGCCAGTCGCTCATCACGGAAATCCTCTAGCTTAGCCAGAACACCAGCTCGGAAGAACACCTGTGAAGTACATGTAACAGATTCAACGGTATAACAAGCAGCAATGGGAGATTTTGACCTACGTCTAACAAACACTGATAAACCCTCAGCAGCCCAGGATCACTGCAACCATTACTAAAGAAATACATTTTAAATTTCCGTGAATTCTCATTTATTACTCTGCCTCACGAGGCAGCCAAGATTGAACGGAACATCGGAACAGGAGCCTGCCATTCAGCCTCTCGAGCTTGTCCCGTCATTCAATTAGATCATGGCTGATCTGTATCTTAACTCCATCTACCAGCCTTGGTTCTGTAACCCATGATGCCCTTACCTAACAAAAATCTATCAATCTCAGATTTCACATTTTCAATTGACGCCCCCAGACTCAACAGCGTTTTGGGGGAGAGAGTTCCAGATTTCCACTACCCTTTGTGTGAAGAAGTGCTTCCTGACATCACCCCTGTACAACCTGGCTCTAATTGTAAGGTTATGCCCCCTTGTAATCTGGACTCCCCCACCAGAGGAAATCGTTTCTCTCTATCTACCTCATCAATTCCTTTAATCATCTTACACTTACAACTGGGATTGAAACTTTCGATGTTTGAGGTCCAATGGCACAGTTAGCAGATTATCATTGGGAAATTCCTCTTGCAGACGGAGAGATGCAATTTGTCAAATATATTAGAAGTGATTTGAACAGATGAGGAATTAAATAGCATGAAAATAGAGAATGTGGAGTAACTAAAGGTTTCTCACGATAGGCATTGGATCTCAAGGCCGAGTGTATTTTCAAATATCTGTGTAAAATTGAATTAAAAAGCAGTGTGACAATATCCACCATTCATATCAAATGAACCAAACTACTGACACCTCATATAAGAAACATAAGGAATAGTAGCAGGGAGTCGGCCATTCGGCCCCTCGAGCCTGCTCCGCCATTCAATAAGATCATGGCTGATCTTCGACCTCAACTCCACCTTCCCGCACTATCCCCATATCCCTTGATTCCTTTAATATTCAAAAATCTATCGATCTCTGTCTTGAATATACTCAACGACTGAGCCTCCACAACTCTCTGGGGTAGAGAATTCCAAAGATTCACCACCCTCTGAGTGAAGAAATTTCTCCTCCTCTCAGTCCTAAATGGCTGACACAGAAGTTCTCTACATTAACTTCTGTGTGACTTCAGAATTGAAGAGATATTTCTATTTCACCTGACGATATGCTACCTTTGTGTATCCAATTTTGTATTCATTGTCATCCAGGCCAATGGAACCAAGGACCAATTCTGAAGCTTTCTTATTATCAACAAATCCCTTCGGGATGATATTGGGGTTCAAGATATGGTACCTGAGCAAAAAAAAATTAAATAAGTTAATTTATCCAAATTTTATGCAGACTAAAGATTGTATTATGTTTACAGCTTTCTCTTTTTCGCTGTTTTGAATTAAACACAGTACAGGTAGACTACCCTTTATCCGAACTTCCGAAAACCGAAACCCTCTAAAAACCGAAGGTTTTTTCGTTCAGCGTAAGTCGTGCGCACGACATGACCAGAGTGGCGCACAACTTACGCTGAGCAGAGGGTCCGCGTAAGTCGTGCGCACGACCCCGACCCCCGCCGACGACCCCCCGCGGATCCCCCCGCCGACCCCGACCCCCGCCGACCCCCCCGCCGACCCCCACCCCCGCCGACCCCCACCCCCGACCCCCCCGCCAACCCCCCGCCGACCCCCACCGCCGACCCCCACCCCCGACGACCCCCACCCCCGACGACCCCCCGCGGACCCCCGCCGACCCCCACCCCCGACAAATTTCCCAGTCTTATAAAATACCTTCTGAAATCCGAAATTTTCCGAAAACCGAAACACGGCTGGTCCCGAGGTTTTCGGATAAAGGATAGTCTACCTGTAATAGATTTTGCAGGCCACTAGCCACCGACCCCATCCCTCTCCCTGGTCACTGTCTGAGGCTGAAACAAGCCGCTCGCAACATTGGCTTTCCATTTGACCCTGAGCTGAGCTTTCGACCCCACATCCTCTCTGTTGAGTCTGTGCTTTCAAATGTAGTTATGCTGAATTACTGGACACAGACTACAGAAATACTTAAACAGGTCTTTAGTAACTGAGGGTCAGGGCTGAACTGGAATACACTTTGCTCCACAGGGTTTATATACCGGTGTGGTCACCACCGGTACTACAATGTACAGGAGCCATCAAAAAGTAGTCCATCACCTTAAGGTATCCTCTTAAGGTGGTACAGGTTACATACACTACAATTCCTCCCCTTTTAGCTTAACAGTGTACACCCCAATTTAAACATTACATGGATAACACATATACAACTTTCACACAAAACTGTTCAAAGATTCAGTCTCTGAGGAGGCCTCCTGATCCGGGCCGGATAACGCCTTTCAGGGGTCTCTGGTTCTCGTTGCTGGGGTGACTCATCCATTTGATCTCCTATGGATTGAACATCATCATGTACGTTCGAGTCTGAGGTAGATGCTACAGGCTCAATAACTTCTTCAACTGGTGTCTCTGCCGTAGACATGGGGTCGACCCTTGTTCTCGATTCCACAAGTTGGTCAGCATGACGTCGTATTACGTTCTCTCCAACGTCTACCGTGTACATCAAGGGTCCTTGTCGGGCACGAATTGTTCCGGATTGCCATTTATCATTCCTATAGTCCCTGGCCAACACTGGTTGTCCTATTTCGAAACTCCGAGTGGCCTTGTTATTTACGTGCTGGAATTGCTTGTTTTCGACTTCCCTACGCACATTGGGTTTTAACAAATCCAACCGGGACCGCAAACTCCTGTTATAGAACATTATGGCAGGGCTTTGATTTGTCACTGCATGCGTGGTGTTTCAATATGCCATCAGGAAATTGTCCACCTTGTGTTGTAGTGGAATATGGTCTTTGCTCATGGCCTTTATCGCCTTTTTGAACGTTTGTACAAATCTCTCGGCCAACCCATTGGTAGCCGGATGATATGGGGCAGATGTATAGTGTTTCACCCCATTCTTTTTCATGAATTTCTGGAATTCTTCTGACACGAACTGTGGTCCGTTGTCTGAACATATTTGTTCCGGCAACCCATTCCTTGCAAATATGGTTCTTAGAACTGCGATCGTCTTTTCAGAGGTAGTGGTCGACATCTTAATCACTTCTGGCCATTTAGAATGTGCGTCTACCGCTATCAAAAACATGGAATCCATGAATGGACCTGCAAAGTCGATATGCACACGTTGCCATGGGGTTGAAGGCCATTCCCACAGACGCAGCGGTGCAATTGGAGGCGCGTTTTGAACTTTTTGGCACCCTGAGCAGCTTTTAGTCAGATCCTCTATTTGTTTGTCGATACCTGGCCACCACACATAAGCCCTAGCAAGGCTTTTCATCTTGACTCCCCCCAGATGACCTTCATGCAGTTCCTTCAGAACTCTCTCCCTTAATTTAGGAGGAATAATCACCCTTGTTCCATACATCAATGTTCCTTGACAGACGGACAGCTGTTCTCGTCTGGCTGAGAATGCTGGTAACAGTGGGTCGCCATGTGCTGGCCATCCCTTCACTGTCAAATCGTAGACCCGAGACAGTGTCGGGTCGTTTCGGGTCCCTCTCTCAATACTCGCATTGGTGACTGGTAAGCATTCGATGATGGTCGAGTGAAATATCTCGACAGGGTCAACTGCCGGTGCCTCTTCCGCTGTAGGTAGTGGCAGGCGCGACAGCCCATCAGCATTACCATGTTGCTTTGTACCTTTGAATTCGATATCATATTGATGTGCCCCTAGGAAAAGGGACCATCTCTGAAGCCTCTGCGCCGTCATAACCGGAACACCCTTCTTAGGGTTAAAAATGGAAACCAACGGCTGGTGATCTGTCAGCAGCGTAAACTTTTGGCCTTGCAGGTAATGGTTAAATTTCTTAACTCCCCACACGAGGCTGAGAGCCTCCCTATCTATCTGAGCATAGTTGCGCTCTGCGGAGGTCAATGATCTGGATGCGAACGCGACTGGCCTTTCCAAGCCATTTGGCAACTTATGTGAGAGCACTGCCCCGATACCATATGGAGAAGCATCACAAGCTAAGCGAATAGGCAGCGTTGGGTTAAAGTGAGCCAACACTTCCTTAGAGGTGATCAGTGCCTTGCTTTTTTGAAAAGCCCGCTTACAATCCTCGCTCCACTTCCATGGTACTCCCATTTGCAAAAGAGTGTTCAGCAGGTGTAACACCGTGGATAAATTTGGAAGAAACTTGTGGTAATAGTTAACCAACCCAAGGAACGACCTCAACTGGGATACATTTTCCGGAGCGGGAGCTTTCACAACAGCTTCGATCTTGTCAGGTGACTTATGGAGCCCCTCCTGGTCAATGACGTGGCCGCAGTACGAGATTCGCTTTTGAAAGAACTCACATTTCTGGCGATTAACTCTGAGTCCATATTCTTTCAATCTGGTGAGCACCTGCTCCAAATTCGCGAGGTGCTCCTTATCATCATCTCCTGTAATCAGAATGTCGTCCAGGTAGCATTGTGTGCCTGGAATTCCCTGCAATACCTGCTCCATGGCCCTTTGCCAAATCGCTGGAGCCGATGCCACTCCAAAAACCAGTCTATTATACCGATATAAGCCCTTATGTGTGTTGATCGTGAGATACTGGCGTGACGCTTCATCAACTTCCATCTGTAGGTACGCCTGCACCAGGTCTACGCTTGGTGAAGTGTTTCCCGCCAGACAGCGAAGCGAAGATATCTTCAATCCGCGGAAGCGGATATTGCACCATGTGAAGAACCGGATTAACAGTGATCTTGAAATCGCCACAGATGCGAACCTTCCCAGGTTCCCCCGGCTTGTTGCTCAACGAACGCTTCATGACGGGAACAATGGGTGTGGCCCATTCGCTCCAGTCCACCTTTGACAGTACTCCTGAACGTTCTAGCCCTTCCAGCTCTGCTTCCACAGCAGGTCGTATCGCATAAGGTACCGGTCTGGCTTTGAAAAATTTTGGGTTTGCATGTTCTTCAACCTTGATGTTTGCCGTAATTCCTTTCAGTGTTCCCAGTCCCTGTTGGAACACCTCCTTAGCATCGTCCAATATTTTGGACAGTCGTTTAGGTTTGACGTCGTCCTCTTTACAGGAATCTACAGTTAGTGCTTGTATGGAATGCCAGTCCACATTTATTCTCCGGATCCATTCCCGTCCCAGTAGTGGCGGACCTCCATCAGGTAACACATACAAGTCCATTTCCTGACTTTCTTTACCATTGTAGACCACATTTACCTTTATCTTTCCGATGGGGTATACTCTTTGCCCCGTGTATGTTTTCAATACAATCTCCGTATCCCTTAGGGGAATGTGTGAGAATAACCTTTTGTAATCTTGCTTATTCATGACCGTCAATGCCGATCCAGTGTCCAATTCCATCTTCACTTGGACTCCTGCTATCCGAAGCATGACCCAGATAGTTTGGTGGTCTGCTGTGTTACCCACATTATGTATTTTTAGACAACCCAGTTCCTTACTGCTGGAGTCTGAATCCATCTTCTGTTCATCCGAACTGTTCTCTGTCACCTTATGTACTTTTTTGTACTTCTCCTGCGGCGACTTTTTGCTGCTGGTCTTCTTTCCTGACCGGCATACTCTCGCTATGTGACCAAGTTTGCCACATTGCCTGCATTCTTTATCTTTGAATCAGCACTGGTTCTGGTCATGCGTTGTCCTTCCGCAACGATAGCACTTTACTGCGCCCAATGCCATTTCATTGGTGCTGAATTCCAATGGCCTTTGCTGCATTTCTGCAGTGCCTCATGCTGCTGCCTCGTGCGATGCTGCAATGCTGAAAGCTTTGTCCAGCGTAAGATCCTTTTCCTCTAGCAGTCGCTTCTGGGTTCCTTCCCTTAGGAGCCCACACACAAACTTATCTCTCAGTGCGTCTGCTAGTCCTGTACCGAACTGACAGTACTTTGATAACTTGCGCAGTTCGATTAAGAATTCAGCGTTGCTTTCCTCTTTAAGTTGAATTCTTTTGTAGAATTTAAATAGTTCCACTATCAGCAGCGGCGTGGGGTTTAAATGCTCTTGCAGGATAGTAACAATATCCACGAAACTCTTTCCTACCGGTTTATCTGGTGTTACAAGGTTCCTTAATAACCCATACGTCTTCGCACCCATCAAGTTTAATAGGGTTAGTGCTTTCTTATCCACCGGTACCTCATTCGCTATACAGTAAACTTCAACGCGTTCCACATAAGTGGCCCAATCTTCCACATCGCTATCAAAAGCAGTGATGTTACCCGTTTTTGGCATCCTTGTTGAGTTTCCTTTCCTTCGGATTATGATTATTATTTTATTTTATTTCTCAAAATGGCGGCTTCCCGTGCTTGGCGGCTTTTCCCGCGCTTGTCTTCTTCCCCCGCCGACTAAAAATGGCGATTACTGCGCTGTTGCCGTTCTCGCCTCCCAGCGGTCCTTTATTTTCCCCGACGCTGCTGCTCTTGTTCCCCCGCCACTCCCGCGGTCCTTGTGGACATAAACGCTTTTCTGGCTGCTGCGCGTCTCTGCCCCGATTGCAGTCCGGCCCCTGACACCGGCTGCGGTCGTGTTCTCCGCCCTTTTCGTCGTTTCCCTCCCCTTCTCTTACTGACAACTCGGCCGACTTCCCCCCCGTACCGCTCGATCGGGCTTACCCGCCGCTGTCGTCGAAGGGATGTTCACTGATGTTAGACTTCGTGGCCAGAACCCAACCCGGGTTCCCGATTGCCTCCCGTGCTATGCAGTGCCCAGCAGGATGTTGAGGGTGGATGTCCTTGTTCGACGCCCGTTTCAGAGGCGAAGCTTCCTTCGATGCAACTGCCGCTAGGTAAGATCAGACTCGTCGCCACTGTTGAGTCTGTGCTTTCAAATGTAGTTATGCTGAATAACTGGACACAGACTACAGAAATACTTAAACAGGTCTTTAGTAACTGAGGGTCAGGGCTGAACTGGAATACACTTTGCTCCACAGGGTTTATATACCGGTGTGGTCACCACCGGTACTACAATGTACAGGAGCCATCAAAAAGTAGTCCATCACCTTAAGGTATCCTCTTAAGGTGGTACAGGTTACATACACTACACTCTCCATCACCAAGACCGCCTACTTCCACCTCCGTAACATTGCCCGTCTCCACCCCTCCCTCAGCTCATCTGCTGCTGAAACCCTCATCCCTGTCTTCCTTACCTCTAGACTTGACTATTCCAACACACTCCTGGCCAGCCTCCCACCTTCCACCCCCCATAAACTTGAGATCATGCAAAACTCTGCTGCCCGTATTCTAACTCACATCAGGTCCCCTTCACCCATCACCCCTGTGCTCGCTGACCTGCATTGGCTCCCGGTTCAACAGTGCCTCGATTTTAAAATTCTCATCCTTGTTTTCAAATCCCTCCCCATCTCTGTAATCTCCTTCAACCCAACAACCCCCCCGAGATCTCTGCGCTCCTCCAATTCTGCACGTGCGCATCCTTGATTTTCGTCGCTCCACCATTGGCAGCCGTGCCTTCAGCTGCCTCGGCCCTGAGCTCTGGAATTCCCTCCCTAAACCTCTCTGCCCCTCTCTCCTCCTTTAAGACGCTCCTTAAAACCCACCTCTTTGACCAAGCATTTGGTCACCTGTCCTAATACCTCCTTATGTGGCTCGGTGTCAAATGTTGTTTTTTATCGCGCTCCTGCGAAGCGCCTTGGGACGTTTAACTAGGTTAAAGGTGTTATATACAGCAAATGCCAGTTGTTGCTCTTTTTGGAAATAACTGAAGAACAATGGAAGGTGGTGTCTTGTTTCCAGTGATCTCGATGGACTGGTTTGATTATATTATCGTAACTAAGAGCCGTAAATCAAACCGTGCTGGTTGTGCTGTGATTGTATACAAGTAGACTGGGATATAACTTGCCTTTGTTTAAACTCAGGGTACTGCAGTCTGTTGGGGAAGCCTTTCCTGCAGATACGGATCCCCTCCAGCACACCGTTACAGGCCAGCTGGTGAAGAACCAGGACAGCATCACACTCACCTGGAAGAGAAATCACCCTGCGGTTAACAGGACTCCTACTGGAGTTGGCCCAACATTTAACGCTGTTGGCTAGATATCGTCATCACTCAACCTTCGAATTCCAATCTGGTCATTCACTTCCCATTCATTTCCGGTCTACAGAATTCCTGAGTCAGGTGTAACAGCTAAATCTTGATTTAAGTGTGAAATGTTGCCCAGTTATGAAAATGTTTACGATTACCCAGAGAGTGGTTAGAATGTGGAACTCGCTACCATAAGGAGTAGTTTTTTTTAAATATTCGTTCATGGGATGTGGGCGTCGCTGGCAAGGCCAGCATTTATTGCCCATCGCCAGTTGCCCATGGGAAGGTGGTGGTGAGCCGCCTGCTGCAGTCCGTGTGGTGAAGGTACTCCCACAGTGCTGTTAGGGAGGGAGTTTCAGGATTTTGACCCAGCGATGATGAAGGAACGATGATATATTTCTCAGTCAGGATGGTGTGTGACTTGGAGAGGAACTTGGAGGTGATGGTGTTGAGGCAAATAGCATAGATGCATTTAAGGGGAAGGTAGATAAGCGCATGAGGGAGAAAGGAATAGAGGGTTATGCTGATAGGGTTAGATGAAGAGGGGTGGGAGGAGGCTCGTGTGGAGCATAAATACCGACATAGACATGTTGGGCCGAATGGCCTGTTTCTGTGCTGTAAATTCTTGTAATTGTCCGTATTCTGATATAGTTGAGCCTAATTTCAACTGCACGTGTTAAAAAGCGAATGGTTTTTCATACTGATTCCTTCTTCAAATTTAAGCCCAAAAAAAGCAGCAAGTGATTTGTTTTCGGTACTAGTTACTGTGGTCCTACTGAGAGTTGGACTCACCTGACTGTTTGTTTTCATTTGGCACGATGCATCGGACAAAGTGGGGCGCTGTGCTGCGCAGTGTGGTCATCAGCTTGTTCAGTTGCTCCTGTAATGTCCAGAAATGACACAATAAAAACTGCAGCAATAAAGTGAAATGAGACAAGACAAAAAGGGACCACAGAATGATGCAGGTAAAGAATGGAGCAAAGAACAATGACTATCTCATCCTTGTGTCCGGAAATGTGAAGGGCAACGAATGAGGAAAAGGGTCATCAAAAGGTGAGGAGAAAAGAGCGAAATGGGATAAAGGCAAAATAATAAAGAACGGGCAAGAGAGAGAGATACGATGCCGACTGCTTCTGCTGGGGAATTTGCGCAGAGGTCTTACCCTGTAGAAGGCAGAAACAGTCTGGAAAGAAGAGCCTTTCTTCTGCTTCTTAGCGCCGGCTGCAATGAGAGGATTTTGTAAAATAAACAATTGCACTCAATTAATAAAAAGCTCTCACCATTTTATACTCAAGCACAGGACTCAGCATTAATGGGTACCTGCACAGATGGCATGTCGGGCATCTGGAGTGCTTAAATTAGGCTTAAGCCCTGCCCATACCGCGCGTGTGTCTGAGTTTCCCTTCCCCTCTGCCCTGGTCACCCGGCTGTGCTTCTGTGTGATTGGTGCTGCTCCCTCCTTCACTTGCTGTCTCAATTCACCCGAACTATTGTAGCAGTGGCTGTGATAACAACTTGTGTTCATGCAGTGCCCATAATGTAGAAAAAACATCCCAAGGTGCTTCATAGAGGCTCAATCAAAAATTCATCGACGTTGAAACATTTATCAAGTTGGACAAGGAACATAAAGAGGAAAGTACATTTTATCCTTGTACTACTCCATTCTTAACATTTGATGGCATTGGTCTTCCCCTTTTGCTCATCCCTCTTTCTGGTTTACCCTACAGATGTCCTTGTGTTCGCCGTAACTCACCTGGTGATTCCTCTTCTTTGAAGAGAATGGGTAGCAGAACCTGGCTAGATTTCTGGAAAAGAGCCACCACAGTCTCATTCAAGGGATCCTTGTTCTTCTCCAGCCAACCTTGAGTGCTGTAGCCAACCTGAGGAAGGGAAAGAGAAATATAGTACAGGCACTGTGATGAAATATGCCATTCATCAGGCACTGTATTCTCTGTGTTTAGTTTAGTTTCAGTTTCATTTCCTTACCTGTATTGTATTGTGTGTAGGGCTCCGCCCATACCTGGCCCCTACTTAAGCAGGCCCAGCGTGTCTCACATCCAGTACAGCAGATCTCTGGATGAGAGACACTTCTCCAATGTGTATTACTTTCTGAGTTAATAAAAGCCTTGCTTTGCTCCGTTAACGTTGAGTCTCGGATTCATTGAGGCACATCAATTTTATTAACTCAATTTTCAACGCAATGGACCAACTCTTGAAACCCGAACATTTGGATTTGGACCCGCATGCTTCGGACGCATCGTCACGATTCGGACACTGGTTTAAGTGTATGGAATTCTTCCTGGACAATTCCGCAGCCATCACAGGCGCTACGGACGCTGAAAGTATGAAACTCGGAATCCTGCGGAATTGGGTAAGCCACGGGGTTTACCCCCTCATCCAAGACGCCGACACGTACCCGGCCGCCTGCGACATCCTAAAGGCGCATTACCAACAGCCTACGAACGAGGTGTACGCTAGGCATCTGCTCGCTACTCGCGCACAGCGACCTGGGGAATCGCTGGATGAGTTCCTAGTCACCCTGAAAACGCTTGGCAAAGACTGCAAGTGCCAAGATGTAAAAGCCGCAGTGTACACTGATGAGCTTATTCGTGATGCCTTTATCACAGGCCTCAGCTCCACTTACATCCGGCAGAGACTACTGGAAAAAACGGGATCGGACCTGAAACAGGCTGTGGACACAGCGCGATCCCTGGATGTGGCCCAGAGAAACTCGGACGCCTACTCTTCAGCCCGCGCCGCCCACGCCGCCACGTGTGCACCAAGGGCGCCGCCATCTTGGAAGGCATCTTCCCCGCCCGGCAGCCCAACACCGTCGGGGCCCCGCTCTCCCCCCAGAAGCCCTACGACAGCCGCGACGCGTCGGGGCCCCAACTGCTACTTCTGCGGGCAGCCGAAGCACATCAGAAACCTGTGCCCGGCGAAAGGCACCACCTGCTTTAAGTGCGGTAAGAAGGGGCACTTCGGGAAGGTGTGCAGAGGGAACCCCGCTGGAAAACCCGCCACCGCCGCGTGTGCGCCGTGGGAGCGGCCATCTTGAACGCCATCTTGCCCGACCTCGTGGGGTCCGCCATCTTGTGAGCAGACAGCGTGGACGCCATCTTGTCTCGATCAGGGCCCTACAGTGGCATCGGTCACAGTGGACCAGACCAGACCACACCCGCTATCCAAATCAATGGTGGACATCGAGGTAAACGGGTGCGGGGTTAAATGTTTATTTGACAGTGGAAGCACGAAGAGTTTTATCCACCCGGAACTGGCACAACAACTCTCTCTAATGGTGGTCCCTGCTCGGGGCACCATCTCTATGGCTGATAAAACCCAGACATCGACCGTTATGGGTTACTGTGCGGTACAATTGTCCGTTAACGGAACCGTATACGATAATTTTAAATTACTAATCATGAAGAATCTATGTGCGAGCGTGATCTTGGGCCTGGATTTCCAGTGCCACCACCAAAGCATCACGCTCAAGTACGGTGGGTCCCAGCCGCCCCTCAGTGTGCGGTCTGGCTACCCTGAAGGTAAAGCCGCCTTCGCTATTCGCGAAACTTACTCCCAACTGCCGGCCAATAGCGACCAAAAGCAGGAGGTACAGCTGGGAGGACAGGCGGTTTATCGCAACCGAGGTAGACAGGCTCCTGAAGGGGCGCATTATCGAACGCAGCAACAGCCCGTGGCGCGCCCAAGTGGTGGTGAGGGGTAGCGAGAAGAAGCGGATGGTGATAGATTATAGCCAGACGGTTAATCTATACACCCAGCTAGACGCCTACCCGCTACCCCGCATATCCGAGATGGTGAACCAAATCGCCCAATACCGGGTGTTCTCCACCATCGACCTCAAGTCAGCGTACCACCAGCTCCCTATCAGACCAGAGGACTGCCTTCGAGGCGAATGGACGCCTCTACCAATTCCTCAGAGTCCCCTTTGGGGTGACGAATGGGGTCTCGGTCTTCCAGAGGGAGATGGACCGCATGGTCGATGACCACCACTTGCGGGCAACCTTCCCCTACCTCGACAACGTCACCATCTGCGGTCACAACCAGCAGGATCACGACTCGAACCTCGAGAGGTTCCTGAAAACCGCACAAAATCTCAACCTCACTTACAACGAGGACAAGTGCGTTTTCAACACCACGCGCCTCTGCATATTAGGCAGCGTGGTGGAGAATGGGGAAATCGGACCAGACCCTGGGGTTATTTTCTTATTATGCCCAATGGGTCCCCAACTACTCCGACAAAGCCCGCCCCCTCTTGAAAGCATCCTCTTTTCCGCTCTCTGCTGAGGCCCACGCCGCCTTCAAAAGCATTAAGCGGGATATTGAGCGGGCCACGCTACAGGCAGTGGACGAGAACACTCCCTTTCAAGTGGAAAGTGATGCGTCTGACTTTGCCTTGGCGGCCACCCTCAACCAGGCGGGGCGGCCCGTAGCTTTCTTCTCGAGGACCCTCCAAGGGCCCGAGATCAGACACTCCTCCGTGGAAAAGGAGGCCCAAGCCATCGTGGAGGCAGTGCGCCACTGGTGGCACTACCTAGCCGGCAAACGCTTCACCCTACTTACCGACCAGCGGTCGGTAGCGTTTATGTTCAATAATAAACAGAGGGTGGAGATTAAAAATGATAAGATTCTTAGGTGGCGGATCGAGCTCTCCACCTTCGATTATGACATCATTTACCGGCCAGGGGCCCTTAACGAATCCCCCGACGCCCTCTCACGAGGGATGTGTGCCAGCGCCACCGGGGATTGGCTACAGACCCTCCACAACGACCTCTGCCACCCCGGGGTCACACGGCTGTTCCACTTCATAAAGTCCCGCAACTTACCCTACTCGATTGAGGAAGTTCGGTCTCTGACCAGGAACTGCCGCACTTGTGCTGAGTGCAAGCCTCGGTTCTACCGCCCAGATAGAGCCCACTTAATCAAAGCTACACGGCCCTTTGAGCGGCTCAGCTTAGATTTCAAGGGCCCCCTCCCGTCAGTCGACCGCAATGTTTACTTCCTGAACATTGTGGACGAATACTCCCGTTTCCCATTCGCCTTCCCCTGCCCAGACATGACCAGCGCCACGGTCATTAAATGCCTCAACAGCTTGTTCTGCCTGTTCGGTATGCCGAGCTACATCCATACGGATAGGGGGGCGTCCTTCATGAGTGAAGAGCTACGCCAGTACATGCTGTCCAAGGGGATCGCCACGAGCCGTACCACCAGCTACAACCCCCAGGGTAACGGTCAAGTGGAGCGAGAGAACGGGACAGTATGGAAAGCAGTCACTCTAGCTCTAAGGACCAAGGGCCTCCCTATCTCCCGCTGGCAGGAAGTCCTCCCAGATGTGCTCCATTCGATACGGTCGCTATTGTGTACTGCCACTAATGCCACGCCTCATGAACGAATGTTTGTCTTTCCCCGGAAATCCACCTCAGGCGTATCCATGCCGTCATGGCTCTCCACCCCAGGAAAGGTATTTGTACGAAGGCATGTGAGGGGCCACAAGACGGACTCTCTCATGGAGTCAGTGCACCTACTCCACGCCAACCCCCAATACGCGTATGTCCGGCACGCCAACGGAAGGGAGGACACCGTGTCCATAAAAGACGTCACCCCAGCCGGTAACGACAACAACCACGACAACAACAGCAACAACGATCACAGCAACTCTTACCCACCCACTACTCTTTCATCACCCCCGGAAGAACACCGACCAACGGTGCCCCCACCAACTACCCCTTCAACAACCCTGGCAGCGCCCCCGGCAGAGACCCAGGAGGCCACCGGGGACACCCAGCCGACACCCGCGGCACCACAACAGCTACATCAGTCACAGAGGACTACCAAACCCCCGAACAGACTAAATCTGTAGAAGGGGCGAATGTGATGAAATATGCCATTCATCAGGCACTGTATTCTCTGTGTTTAGTTTAGTTTCAGTTTCATTTCCTTACCTGTATTGTATTGTGTGTAGGGCTCCGCCCATACCTGGCCCCTACTTAAGCAGGCCCAGCATGTCTCACATCCAGTACAGCAGATCTCTGGATGAGAGACACTTCTCCAACGTGTATTACTTTCTGAGTTAATAAAAGCCTTGCTTTGCTCCGTTAACGTTGAGTCTCGGATTCATTGAGGCACATCAGGCACCAATGGCGAATTTAACTGGGGGCGGGAGTCATGCAGGCAAGGGCCATTTTGGACGGCAAACCACCCGAATCGCTGCAGCGTGGGGCCCGGGAGATTTTAACTCCCGGGCCTTGTCTGCGTAGGCCCTGTCGGCCTCCCACCCCAACCCGGCAGGAAGTGGTGGTTGGCAGGTGGGCGGAAGCGGAATGTCGGGCGGCCGAAGGACCAGAAGGAATGGGCCTCCCCGCTCAGGTAAGGGGTTCGGGAAAGCTTCACGGTCGGGGGAGGGGGAGCGAAACCCGCAGCGAGGGGAATTCCAAGGTTTTGCTTGTGGGGCCCGGAGGAGCAATCCTGTTCCTCCTGGCCCACAAGAAAACTTAAAAAAACCAAAAACCCATTGTCTTTCTGGGCCTCTTCTGGTCCTGACGCTGCTTGCGGCCAGATTGGTCTGGTTAAGACCGTAAGTCACGGGAAGGCAGTGGGATCGGTGCATGTAATATGCATGAGTCATTTTAACTGCCCGCCCACACAGTTCCCACCAGAAGAGCAGTGTTAAAATCTGGCTTATTAAAACCTACTCTGGATAAATCCAGACAATGGCTATTGCGGATTTTGGAACAGCATCATAAATCATTCGTGAACCAGCATCAATCTCATGAGTCCGCTAATTGTGTTAGTTGAAATTACAAACACATTTCCAGTGATGATCAGCTAATATGGAACTTGCGTGTGCTCAATATTACTATATGGGATGCACAGGTATGAATGACGATTTGCAAGAGTAATGTGTCATCACACGTGGAGTTGTCATCACAAACGGCTTCTTGTGTCAGTGCAGATGGAGGTGCAATCCGTGGCCAGGCGTGTTTTCGTCTTGCAATTCTCTTTAACCAAGTTTAGCACGGTTTGACAAGCTGAGCAGCATTAGCTGGGTTTATCTAAAGCACAGAAGTGGCCCAATTGATTCCCCCCCTGCTAGAAACGGCCAAAATACTCAAACACAGGTGTGATTGAGGGGGTGCAATCGGTGAATGGTGGTAGCGCGAAACGGGCTGTCGGCGAATCGGCGTGCCCGATTTACACCGCGCCCCATTTTCCTTTTCCAATTGACTTCAGAGTGGATTTGGCATCAGCCTGTTGGCAGCTACTTGTGTTCACCAATTTCACCGCCTCCCCACCCCCCCAACCCTGCCCCGCCAACCCCTCGCCTCCACAAGTCTTTTTGTAATAGCTGTGGAATTTCAGAGCGGTGTACTTTTGCTGAATACTCACTGTGCCGGCGTAGTGGACGAGCTCAAAGGTGGCTTCCCTTTTGCCTCTCCCAGCTTTCGGTTTCAGGAAATTATGGGACTTGCCCAAATGATTCTCATACAGGGCAGCCTTGAATGTTGCATCAGTGGCCTTGGGGAACACACATTGCTCTTCCAGGATGGAGAAGATGCCCATAGGCTGGAAACAAACAGCAGAAGAATTGTCACTGTAATAAAATCAAAAATCGCGCCATTGCTACCGATCCAAAACTGAAAGCCGCTGTGCAAAGTGAGTTTGCGCCATCTGAACCAAATGATTGACAGGCATGGACCAACAGCATAAAACTGCCTTTAGTTTGGTACTAATGGGCAATCTTGCTCAAAGAGCTGACTGGGCAGTTTGTGTGAGATTTGGAAAGTGGAAAATGCCACGATGGTGTAGCAAGGGCGGTTCTTCAGGGGCTGAGGCACAATGTTGGCACAGAGCTTTACTCTGCGTCTAATGGCGCTATACTGGGAGTGTGTGATGTTGGCACTGGGCACCTGAAATGGTTTTACTTCACAGCAATGAAGTGCCTTACCTGGATGAGTGCAAAATTCACAAGCAAGTGTAAAGCAAATATCAGGTGCACCTTGGGCCTCAGCGTTTTGGCCCCTGCTTCACCTGTGCACCCAGCTGGAATTTCTAGACCAGAAACGCGTTTCTTCTCTCCAGCATTTTGCCGTTCTGGTTCAGGTTTCCAGAATCCACACTATTTTGCTTTTTTACATGTGCTTGTGTGACTTTTTTTTGTTGATGGAATTACCTTCTCCAGCAGCTCAATGCAGGCTTGAAGGTCCATGCCGAAGTCAATAAACTCCCAGAAAATCCCTTCTTTCTTGTATTCTTCCTGTTCCAGGACGAACATGTGGTGATTGAAAAACTGTTGCAGTTTCTCATTGGTGAAGTTGATGCAGAGTTGCTCAAAGCTGTTGAACTGTGAAAGTATAAGAATGGTATAGTAAGAATGAGCATCCTTTTCTATCTATATGCCCGACTTCTAACTCATTGCGAGATTAAGTGGCAATTCTCATTAGCTTTACATCCAGAACGGAACAGCCTTATTTATTTAGAACTCAAATTTTACTTCCAATTTTTTAAGTTCATCTTTTGTCCATCAATTCCTCGTCCTCTCAAAACCCTAATTTTCAAATATACTTTTTCACCTCTGAGGCTGTCATGCATTACATAGAATCTCCAGCACAGAAACAGGCCATTCGGCCCAACTGGTCCACGTCGGTGTTTATGCTCCACACGAGCCTCCTCCCGCTTTACTTCCTCTGACCCTATCAACATATCCTTCTATTCCTTTCTCCCTCATGTACTTATCTAGCTGCTCCTTAAATGCATCTGGGTTTTTCACCTCAACCACTCCCTGTGGTCGCGAGTTCCACAGTCGCACTACTCTTTGGGTAAAGAAGTTTCTCCTGAATTCCTTATTGGATTTATTAGTGAACATCTTATATTTACGGCCCCTAGTTTTGGACTCCTCCACAAGTGGAATCATCTTCTCTACGTCTACCCTATCAAATCCCTTTCATAATTACACGTGTCCTGAGGCTTTGTTTGGAAGTCATTCCATACATGACTAGACTGCACAGTTCCACTTGCTACAGGGCAAAATATTTTTATCTCTCTGTGCTGTGAAAACTTCTGCTCTGAACGCACCTGAACTCTGGTCTGAAAATGCATCTCACTACCAGCACGGATGAACATCTAATCTAACTCCAGTTGCCAATAAATAAAACTTGTATTCTGTCTCGCTGATCCATACCTTCGTCGCTCAAGCTGATTTCTTCACAATGTGGCAGGACCAAGGTTTTCAGAACACTGGGGGTCCTTTTGACTTCGGGCGATTGTGTAACACGAGCGAGATCGGATCATCCGCCCATTTTACAGCTCCCCTAGTTTTCATTGGCCAACAGGCGGCTGAGCCGATAGCGCCTGCTTTACACTGTCGCCCAAAGTCAAAATTTACGCCCGCCGGGCAATGTTCCCTTCAAGCTGCGCGGTCGCGCAGTTGTCGGGAGCTCCCACGTAGGCCGCTTGTGGGCGGGGAAGTGGCTTTGAGCCCAAGATCAGCCATGATCTTATTGAATGGCGGAGCAGGCTCGAGAGGGCCAAGTGGCCGACTCCTGCGCCTGCTCCTGTTTCTTATGTTTGCCGTCTGTAAAATAGGAGAAACCGCGCATGTGCGAGAATTTGAATGCGCCGCGCAGCCCGTTAAAGGGGCCGCACACCTCAAAGAAACAGTTAAAGGGAACATTGCCGCCAGGTAGAGTTTGATCTCGGGTAAGTTTTTGCTTTAATAATTATCGGTGACAAAGGAGTGTCGTTTTTTTTTTGGTTGTAAAGTTGCTGCACGGTTAGACTCTGTACCTCAAAGATCTCAAAGCCAGCGATATCCAGCACTCCTATGAAGTACTGACGTTGTGACTTGGTGTCCAAGGTCCTGTTGATTCTGTGAACCATCCACTTGAACATTTTGTCATAAACGCCCTTCGCCAATGCACCAGTTGCATTGTAGCACTGAAAGAGAGCAAAAATAAAATCCCGCTCATCAAAGTCGTTCTTGTGGTGAAGACTGCTGTCAGGCGGCTGGCGCAGATTCAAGATGATCTGTTCTCAGTCTGTGGGAGTGGCGTCGATTTTAACTTGGGGTTGGGATCGGTCCGTGCGATGGGGTGGGTGGTAGGGTGAGTCGGGGGGGGGGTTGGGTGGACCAGTGCGAGTGCTCACCTACTGAGGCCCGGAGAAATTTTAACTCCCTGGCCGTCATATAGATAAGCAAAATGGGAATGGCGCCCAAACCTGGCAGGACGGCGGGCGGGAGTGGGAAAATCGGGGCAGCAGGAAGCCACCGCCAGGGACCCACGGGACCGGTCTCAGCACAAGGTAAATGACATGAATCAACTGAGCGGCCTGCAGGTGGCGCTGTCCAGGGAAAGTATAAATACTTGGGCATGGGCCCAGCTTGCGCAGGACATTCTTAACAGGAACTAGTGAAGGACACAACTAGACCTCTATGTTGTAAAACAGTTGATTAAAGCTTTGTTTAACGCTTAGACCAAGTGCCTAGTAATTTTCTTACGCCAGTAAGTCCATCAAAGGGCAGCGGGGAAGGGGGTGGATTGGATTCCCCATCGGGTGGGGGGGGAGGCGGCTGGTGGGTGTAATGATCAGTAACATGTCATTCTAGAATGGTACACTAGGTGGAGCTGTATGTATATAAGAGTGGGACTACCCACGATGCACCAGGCTACCCACAAGGCAGTAGTCAAGATGGATGCTGTACAAGTCCACATGGCATGAATAAAGTGACTAGCTCAAGCTAGCTGTTCATAATGATAATGTCTAGTTATTTATGAACATAACAGTGGGGAAGAAGCCTGGGGAATGGGTGGGCACCAAGGTTTCCATGTGGGGCCTGTAGGAGCACTCCAGCTCCTCCTGGTCAACAAGGAAGTGAAAATGTCAAGACTTACCTTTCTGGGCCTCTTTTGGCTGCTGTTCCCGGCAGCTTTGGCCTGGCGGGGAAGGCGCCACTGCACAGGCCTCAGATTAAAATGGCAGCCCAGGCCCCGATTACCTCACCTGAGCCTGACCTGCATATTTAAAGAGGACGCTGACAGCTTGGGCTGGCCCGCACTTGGCCGCCTGAAATATAAAATTGCAGTCGGCCAGATCGCGGTGGGAAAGGAATGGGTTAATCCTACCACCACCCCGCCCTCCCCCACGCTCCATTATAACTGCCCACACCCACCCCCCATCCACACCCCCCCAGCTCGGTTTCCACCAGGTCGGGGGGTGGAGGGGAGTTAAAATTGAGCCCACTAGTGTGTATATCCTGGTTGATTCCTCAGTTTGGGTTAATTAGCTGATTTCAGCTGGGGCAGCAATACAATTGGTCTCGGTTTCCCTGGGCTTGAAAAAGGATGAAGTAGCTCAGTGCCTGGTCTTGTTTGTTGTCCAGTGACCCACTCCTGTACTGTCTGTGGATGTCAGGTGAGGGCGGGATCAGTCGCACAACCTTCTAGTGAGTTGAGAAGAAGAAAAAGTGGGTTTCTCATCTTTGCAATCTTCTGGGTCCACAGCATTTTAATACCCAGTAAAACTACTGCCTTCTAAGTCTTTCGAACGACCAGAGTAATGCTCTTGGACTGACTGTGTGGTTTCCCAGTGGCTCACTTGGTGAGGCCTTCATGCCACTGAACATTGTAGACCAAAAGGTCCCAGGCTCGATTCCCAGCCTGTTCTGAGTTACCAGATTTCTGCAAGGGGTGATATAATTTGGCTCACTGCCTTTGGGTTAGGAAGGGGAAAATCAGCCAAGGTTCCTGCTCCTGATTGATATCCAGTAGCCTGTGGTGGAAAGTGGACCCGCGCAGACTTTGGGTGCAGACAGGCTAGGCTTGTCTGCTACGCTCCCCGCACTTTGCCCGCACTTACAGTCCTTGGGCTCACACAGGAAGAATGGCCACTTTAGTGAGGTACTGGAAGAGCACTTGGCACCCGCATAAGTGTACCTCAACAGGAGTTAAAACCCTTTGGAGAGGAAGAAGGGGAAAAGTTGGCAATGAGTTAACTAAATACAGATGCAAGTTGACTGCTGATAGTTTTTTGCTGTATAGATTTTCTAAATAGCAAAAAGAGATTGAATAATATAGAGAAGAAAATGAAATGGGATACGAATGCTTACTTGGTCCATGGTCTGGCTCTTCTGCACAAATTCATTGCCGACCTTTACCCTTGGCCTGGTGATGCCTTTCTGTAGCTCGCCCGAATTGAGAGTCATCAAGTGAGAGACCTTGTCAGCCACTGGAAACAGGAGAGGTGGCAGTGAGAACTCCATGATGGATAGTCGTAAAGAATAGCAAAAGTACAGCTTTATTGTTACAGCCAACAGTTTACAGTTTCCATATTTAATCAAGTTTGATGCCACATCTTTGTGTTCTGACTGATAAAATAAGCCCCGACCAGAGTATGTTCACACATTGCTGTTTGCCATGTAGCTTCACGTCTGCATTTTGACCTCTTCTGGAATAAACTTTGAAGCAACAATCACATACCTGATTAGAAACATCGGCAAGAACTTTTATTAACAGTTAGCAACTGATTCAGAACTGGTAGTGTATAGATCACATGTCAGCTGTGTATGACAGCAGACTATTGTATAAATGACTAGGTTGTACAGCGACACTGGGGTTAGTATGACTTTGGGCAATAGTGTTAACCGGGCAATGTCGAACCAGCCGCCCGTTTTCCATCTCTCCCCATTTCCATTTCCAGTGACTTCAATGGAAATAAAAATTGGGGGGGATGGAAAACGGGCTGGCGATTCACGATGGCCTGTTTTACACTATTGCCCAAAGTCAACATTACTCTCAATGTTTGAGAGAATATACTGTGCAGATGTATTTTACCAAGATTAATCTATAGGCTACTTATATCGTAGACTTCTGTCAGTGACTGCCCCTTTTGGGAAGAGACAAGACTAATAGGTTATGCACTCTGGACAGTACATCTTTTTGATGCTGTTGGCAAGGTAGAGGACAATTGACCTGATTGGGTGTTTCTGTTCACGTCACTAATGTTAGTTGCAATAACTCATTCTCTAGTTTCACCACTTGATGCTTCCTCCAGTACACTGTGCGTGATTGGAAATCTGAAACTGAAACTGCAAAATATACCTTCAGGGGTGTCGATTTCTGCCTGTTCCTCTCTTGGTTTCTGCTTGAACTTCATGTTACCGAAATGCATAATGGCCCCCGTCAGTTTGTAGATAGAAAGTTTCTCCTCAGCAGTGAAGCCCAGTACATCAAAGGCAAGCTAGCAATCAAACATTCATTGTGGTTTTACTTGACTATTTTATATGTGGAAAATAAGCCTCAAAACAAATAGCAATTCTTATCTCAAAAACATGAGCATTAGGACTGTCCTTCTGGCATATTAGAGCTAATATCTAAGCTAAAATGACTCATACTATGCCAAGTTAAAATGGTTTCTAGCAATGGATTCTTAACCATGACCCCTGACCCTGGCCCAGTTTGCTCTCTGGGCCTCACGAAAGTTGCAGGGCAGGCTCCTGCGGGCTCTCTGCCACCGAGAGGAAGCCTGCCACACAGTACTGCCGCATCTAGACGTCCACTGCAGCATCGGAAATGGAAGGAACATCCTTCAAGAGGGCAGGAGAGCCCCAAAGACTGCAGTACCGATTTGACTGAAGACCTCAGAAAGGGCCGAGGCCTTTAACAGGGTCAGTATTTAGGGCCTATATGGGGGGGCCATAGGAGCCCACTACTAGGCCCTCACCCTCCACCCAGTGGCTTAGAGGGCCACTGCCACTACCCAGGAACTACTGCTATCCAGTCCCTGCAGTTGGCAAAGGCAGTGGCAGTAAGTAGGGAAATCAGACAGCTTCCCAGGCCCCACTTGCCTGCTGGCATTTACAGGCAATGCAGAGGCAGCCAGTGGTTTTCCCGGCTGGGGTGAAGGGGAAGAAACTTGAGGTTGGGCACTTGAGGCCTCGCTGCCCGATTTCCCTCCCCCCCATTCTCTGCAACTACCCAGTCCAATTTGGGGTGGGTGTGCCGAGGATAATCGAACCACCCCAAATGTCAATCTTGACTAGTATTTAAATGATATTCTTCCCCAGTGAGAGCACAAGTGAATGTGGAATATTTAAAGGCTGTATGGTCCATCGCGATACAAGGTTAAATGTAAGAGATTTAGAGCAGAAGGCAGGCGTGACATCTTCACACAGAGCGTTGCGAGGCTGAGGGATTCACTTCCAGGGTTAGTGGGTGAGGCAGAAACGATGTCAGCCTTCAAGGTTAGATTGGTTCGGCAGTGAAGGTTGGTGAAGGGGATGAAGGGATATGGAAACAGAGCGGGTAAATGTCATTCGGTTTATTTGCTCGACTGGAGGGCAAACACCGACATGGCTTGTTTGGGCCAAATGGCCTGCTCCGTGTTGTAAATTCTCTCTAACTGTTAAGTTAAATAATCTGACTAGCCTTTCAGCATCTTACAGGCTTACATCACGTTTCCTCTCTATCTTCCTTCCTTCAACAGAGAGCAGAAGTTCAGTTCTCCGAATGGAAGGCATGGTTCCTGATATTCTTTTCATTGTAAGCGCCTTGGGGATGTTTTACTATGTTAAAGGCGCTATATAAATGCAAGTTGTTGTCGTACATGGGGGTATATTTTCCTTCATTCGCTAATGTGAGTGATCACAGAATCACAGAATCACAGAAACCCCACAGTGCAGATAGAGGCCATTTCGGCCCATCGAGCCTGCACCGACACAAATCCCACCCTATCCCTGTAACCCCACGTATTTAATCCCCCTAACACTAAGGGTCAATTTATCATAGCCAATCAACCTAACCCGCACATCTTTGGATTGTGGGAGGAAACCGGAGCACCCGGAGAAAACCCACGCAAACACGGGGAGAATGTGCAAACTCCACACAGGATAAATGACAGCCCATTTAAAACTTTGGTAAAATAGCGTACAGAAGAATATAATGCAGGGATGTTAATCAGTGTACTCAAAATAGTGTGCTGAGAGGATTTTCATCCGCTTCGCACTTTGCCTTTTGAAAATTCAAGTCAAATATATTTTCTGGGCAGTCCTTGCTCACAAGTATAGTTACCTCATCAACCAAGGTCATTCGATTCAGCTGGCGTGACGAGTTGCTCCGAATGGCCGCTGCACTTTTCAGATGAGCATCAACAGCATCCCTGTGAAATGCTTTTGAGTATTTTTTTCCAATTACAGCAAACTCTTGTTTAAACAGCACTTAATCATCCGGAATTCTTTAATAACCGGCAAAATAGATAACCGGCAATTTTGCCGAATCCATCCAGCACTCGTTTTGCCGAGTCCGAGTCTCCCGCGGTGGCCGAGTTAGTCCGTGGTTTTTATTTTTGTTTGTGTTAAAAATTGCCTGCCTCTCTGTTATCCAGAATTTTTCAGCAACCGGCACCAACCTGGCCCCGTAGGTGCCGGATAAGAAAGAGTTTACTGTAATAACAACTTAATTTGAAGGAATGTTTTCTACAAAGAGGAATTGTCAGAGCACGCAACTGCAGTTTAATGTTAAAGTACATACGTCAGTGAGTTCCAACTCTTCACCATCATCCATGTGGTCCACTTTAACCACACCCTGACACACCCAGAAGTATTGGTTAGGATCATTCACCAACAGCAGATTATCTGATTAGGAAAAGAAAAAAGAGCCGATTGTTACATCAATTCCTCATCCCTGTTATTAGCTCCTCTAATTTTTTACAGTGAATACTTACTGACTACCTCAGCATCTCTAAATGATGAGAAATGAAGAAAAGAAGACTTGTATTAATACGGCGTCTATCACATCTTCAGGACGTCCCAAAGCACTTTACAGCCTTTACAGCCAATGGAGTACTTTTTGAAGTGTGGTCACTGTTGTAATGTAGGAAACGCGGCAGCCAATTTGCGCACAGCAAGCTCCCGCAAACAGCAATGTGATAATGACCAGATAATCTATTTTAGTGATATTGATTGAGGGGCCAGAACACCGGGGTGATCTCCCCTGCTCTTCTTTGAATAGTGTCATGGGATCTCTTACGTCCACCTGAGAGGGCAGACGGGGCCTCGGTTTAACGTCACATCCAATAGACAGTGCAGCGCTCCCTCAGTACTACACTGGAGTGTCAGCTAAGATTATGCGCACAAGTCTCTGGAGTGGGACTTGAATCTACAACCTGACGTAAGAAAACTCACTAAGCACTTGGTTGAGTATAAAACAAGGCTTTAATCAACTGTTTCACAACCATGAGATTCTAGTTACATCACTAGTTCCTGGTTACAAAAACGTCCTGGGCAAGCTGGGCCCACGCCCGAGTATTTAGACTCCTTGGACGACGCCACCAGCTGGCCGCCCAGTGTTATTTCATGAGTCATTTCTTCATGATGATAAGATTCATGACACAACCTTCTGACTCAGAGGCGAGAGCGCTACCCACTGAGCCGCTGCTAAAAAAGGCTGCAAACTTCTCTGTGGTCACTTTCAATGGATTTGTACAACCATGCAACAAGAAGTACATTAGTAGCAATGCCAGCCTAATAATTATGCCAGTTATCCTTCAACCTAGTTAGGCTCAACTTTTATAAATCACTGGTTAGGCCTCAGCTAGAGCACTGTGTCCAATTCTGGGCACCACACTTTAGAAATGACATCGAGGCCTTGGAGAGGGTGCAGATTTACTAGAATGTTACCAGGGATAAGGGGTTTCAGTTATGTGGAGAGACTGGAGAAACTGGGATTGTTCTCCTTAAAGCAGGGAAGGATAAGGGGAGATTTAATAGAGGTGTTCAAAATTATGAGTGATTTTGATAGAGTAGATAAGAAGAAACTGTTTCCACAGGCAGGAGGGTCGGTAACCAGAGGACACAGATTTGAAATAATTGGCAAAAGAGACAGTGAGGGAGATGAGGAGAAATGTTTTTACACAGTGAGATTTTATGATCTGGAATGCACTGCCTGAAAGGGTGGTGGAAGCGGATTCAATTGTAACTTTCAAAAGGAAATGGGATCTCTGCCCAAAAAGGAAAAATGTGCAGGGCTATGGGAGAGGAGCAGGGGAGTGGGACTAGTTGGTAGCTCGTTCAGAGGGCCGACACAGGCGGGATGGCCCGGATGGCCTCCCTCTGTGCTGTGGGATTCTGTGATCACATTTCCCCCCCACCGCCTGGGATTCCAGCTGGCAAAGCTCATTCTGAAGAGTTGTCATTCGTGACCGTGTTGGCATGGCGCACAATCATTTGGTTTGTGGGGAGCTTCCCTCGCACATTGGTCACCAGGCCTGACAGATGCTTGCAGTGTTTCAAAATATAGTATATTTAAATCTCAGTCACGCGGGCAACGATATGCTCCACGGTAAAATGTCAAAACCTTCTAACCTGGTTTGGAACAAAATTGAGCATTTTTGAGGCCAACTGCGAGTTAGAGAAACATTCAAATTAATTTTCTTGTAATCTGGCCATAGGTTTTGTTGGTGTTGCTTGAGGAATTGTAAGAATATATTTCCTTAGCTGCATTTCACCGATCATTAATATTTCGGCCTATCCTGTAACATTTTCAGGACAGGTGGGTTACGTGAAGCAGAGGACTTATCCCTCTTTCTCGGTTTCTTACAATATC